>NC_136880.1:22612212-23279191 GCF_949152265.1 Phoxinus phoxinus | reverse complement strand
TTTTTTACAAACACTCATTACCATGTAATTACTTGTACTGGAGACAACAGTCATACAGCTTTTACTGGAACTAAATGAACAAAAGAACAGACACTGCTGTCTTGTACATATATTTTTAATTCTACAACAGATGTATCTGCATACAAATATGCAGAATGTCACAGGTTTTTTTTTTCTTCACAATACAATTATGTTCTTGCAGTAACCAGTGGTGGGGAATATACTCTGTGATTTAACAAAATATTGACTTTTCAAGATGCATATTTCTGTGCAATTGCAACTTATTTTACAAGTGTGTGAACTTGCAAATAAGCACATTCATGTAAAAACATGAAGTGCTGAACAGGAATCCTTTGATGTGTTGGTGGCTTCAGTGTGGTAAAACACACTTTTATGCTGAAAGATGTATTTCTCCCATTTCTGATAGTGTCTGATCAGCGATTGGCAAGATCAGACATGATCTTTAGATTTTTTTAAAATATATTTTGTAGGGGAAAGTCCTTTTAGAATTTGTTAAAAAGAGCTGAAAGTAATGCACTCCTAATGATAGCTGAAAGCAGTATACAAATTACATTTAATAAACACCAAATAGAATGTTATGAGAAGAATATATATGTAAAAGTATATATATATAATACATGCATATATATATATATATATGCACAACTGATTTCAACATAGTTAATAAGAAATGTTCCTTGATCAGTAAATAAGCATATTATAATGCTTTCGGAAGGATCATGTGACTCTGGAGGATCATGTGACACTGAAGACCTGAGTAATGATGCTGAAAATAATGCAGCTTTGCCATCCCAGGAATAAATGACATTTTAAAATATATTTAGAAATTAAAAAGTTATTCTCAGTTTTTACTGTATTTTTGATTAAAATAAATGCAGCGATTGTAAGCATTAGATCCTTCTTTAAAATCATTACAAAATCTTACAGACCCCAATTTTATGATTGATCAGTTACAGTGTGGAAATGGTGCCTGGCCTTCTCATTTAGAAGGACATTCACTTTTTTGTTAGTTTGTTGCTATGCAAGCCATGCATAAACAATTAAAAAATTGCTCCTCCATATCAGTATTTTAATTGGATTTGGTTTCAAGCATGCATATCGAAAATACATATAGGGAAAGATAAATTAGTGATTCGAATATTATCTAGGGACATTTTAGTAGCCACCCACATTGTTCGTGAGCAACGCCCGCCTCAATTTCGAGTGTTGAGTGAGTGTGTAAGATGTATTATGTGAATATAAAAATTCTCTAGTGTCTCACCACAGTCTGATTTATTTCTCTCTCATTATTACATTTTCCATGTTGCCAACTGATTTGCTTTAAAAGAAATGTGTGATAGCGTAAGTGAGACTTATTTCTGTCATTAAGCTCCTTGGTCTCACCTTTACATGCTGTTATGAGATCCTTAATCACACTTTAATGAAATGTAGCTAAACATTTTGTAATAAGAGTGAAGCAAGTTAAGTATAGGTCTGTTGAAACACGCAGCTTCATGGAAATACTAGAACATAAATTTCCGGTTTTCATTTTGCTGTGACGTGAAAGGTCGATACATACATGTGACTTGTGGTACTGATTCTGTTAAACTACTGGTAGACAAATATCCTCTGAAGAAGCTACATAAAGGCTGTATTATATACAATTACTGGCACTAAATAAAGGGGTCTTGACATTGCTCCTGATATGACCATTTATCAGTGTTAACTCGTGCTGGAAATACATGTTAAGAGTAACACTGTTGTACTTCTCTCTCTCCACTGCTGGGTATTTAATACATCCTGTGGCCTTTATGCAATCTGTTTTTATTTATTTATATAATTATTTGGCTCTTTCATTCTGGCTCCTGCTTAGCAGCACTTTTCTCCGCATGCTCAGAGCTGCTGATGCCACAGATGACTCAATCCTGGATCCTGCACTTAACTGAACACGAACGTACACATTCTATCACTTACATTATTTATGTAAAAACTAAATGGACCACCCTTAGTGATGACTACCATGCAGAGCAATATCCTAATTGTCAGTCATGTAATTACTTAGTAGTTTTGGCAACTTCCTTTAGATGGTTAAGGTACATTTACCATTGTTCTGCAAATTTTCAAGGTCAAAATCAAGTCGAGTCCACACAATGGGGGATTTTGTTTGAAGGGTGAAATATTTTGCATCATGTTGTGCATACATCACTATAGTATTGACCTTTTTTGCCTGTGAAATTTAATTGATCACTATGGTGATTATAGTGATCAACTGCTGCAATACGTAACCCAAAACACCCATAATAAGGACCACGTCAGTTGTCTGACTATGGTTTTTACAGCTTTCATGCGAACCTAAAACCAATGTTTAAAACTGGCTTATTACTTTTGCGTTAACCTGAACGCCAAAACTTATGTTTTTGTCCTTTAATTTTACTCTTTTATAGGAGCCAATCAAATCCAGAGCACCCCAGCTCCACCTCGAGTACAGGTTTTACAAACAGTTGGGCAACTCGGGTAAGTAACAGGCTGAACTTCTATCCATTTTCTTTTTATTACTTTAAATCTTACAGTTTAGCACCCATGTTCAGACCAGTTATTTGTTGTAGAGCGTATGCTGTTCACATCCTATTTACAATCGTGAGTTTCTTTTAGCTCATCCTGTCCACATCCTCTTTTCAACACAGAGGACGAATTTAATCAGTACAGGCTGTGGTTCCTGTGCATCGATTGCTCTACTTGTTTTTTTACACGTTTGATAAGACTTGCAGGACAGAAAAAGGTTAACTTGTATTCAAAGATATGACAGGTTAACATATAGCTTATTTCAATTATATAATTTATTCAAAATGTGTTCATCAATAAAAGATTGTCATTAAGCTCAGATCAGATAAAGCCTAGGGTTGCTGGTCGAAGCGTTGCGGCTCTCACTACTGTTGATCTCTGTTCCCAGCATTAAAGGGATAGTTCACCCAAAAATGAAAAGTACCCCATGATTTACTCAAACTGAAGCCATCCTAGGTGTATATTACTTCTTCTTTCAGACGAATACAATCGGAGTTATATCAAAAAATGTCCTGGCTCTTCCAAGCTTTATAATGGCAGTGAAAAAATATCCATATTTAAATCATTATCGATTTAAAATAACTAGCAGACGGCCGTACGCAAGTCGACTTGCGCCAAAAGAGTAACACTTGAGGATGTATGAGTAGCGTAAGCTTTGACGCCTCTTGCGGTTCAAATAAACAGCGCTGGGCAACCGCGTTCGTCATTACGTTGTGCGACTGAAGGGTCTTTTAGTCTTTCGGGTTTGCTGTTTTCATTTTTGGGTGAACTATCCCTTTAAAGGCCTGAGACCCTTTTTATTCTGCTATGCATTTTTAATGAGGAGAGCTTTAGAAAAACGTGACACTATACAATTTCAACATTCACTCATTCCTATGCTGACGTATTATTGTGAATCTAATTGTGTGTTCATGGTTACTCAGGGTAGTATTTTTGTGCTGATACAGTGTGACCAGGCCAGATTAAGGCTTGGTAATAAAAAAATGTATCTTGATATTTTCCAGCCTTTTAAAAATATTTGATTTATATATGATTATAGCAATAGCAACTTAATTTATAAAGCACAATTAAAACGACACAAGTTGACCAATGTGCTTTACAATGTCACACAGAATTAGATTTTTGTGACTGATTAAAAGCTATTGAAAACAACAGATATTTTTTAAGTTGTACTTTAAAATCCTGTACTGTAGCAGCGTCTCTAATATGTTTATGCAAACTGTTCCAAAGTTTAGGCACTGCTACAGCAAAAGCGCAATCTCCTTTTTGACTCTGATGTGTCCCAGGAATTTTTAGTAACTTCTGATCTGAATTATGAATTTGGCTTAAAGAGGGTTTTTTTGGAACCATTGTTTTGACCAAACAGCCATTGTTGTAAACTAGATATAGAAATTGTATATATTATTTTATATAAAGATTTAAGAATTATTTTCAATTTAAATGTAGCTGCTTCTTTTTTTTACTAAACATTTTAATGCCTGAAAACATTCACATGGAGATTTCATGTGAATATTATTTAGTGATGATGATACATGATTTGTTCCACTTATTTATTGAAATGGACAATTTGAAAGAACTGATTAGCCTAAATGAATCAAACTCCATAACTATGTCAGTGTTTCTGCTTCTAAGGTTTAAATGAAAGGTGGTATTGAAATATCTTGTTTTAACATTTGTCATACTGTAGTCGTGACTCAAAAAAAAGTGTTCACACTTGGCATGTTTGGCTCGATTAAAATGAACCCTGGTGCGATTGCTCTGTTAGTGCGGTTCATTTGATTAAGTGTGAACGCTGTCATCTGAACCCTGGTACGCACCAAAACAAGCGGGCAGAGACCTCTGAAAAGATAGGTCTCGGTCTGCTTCCGAACAAACTCTGGTGCGGTTCGAATAATGTATGAATGGTGAACGCAACACAGACCAAAGACATGTACTGTAGACAAACCAAAAACAGGAAGATGAGACTCTAAAAAGGACAGAATGCTCAAGCATGGTTTTTCTCGTCATAGTGGCGATGTTGCCCATCACAGTTCGGTACCGGCATCAGAATCTCATCTCCTCGCAGCAGATCTTTTGTGTGTGTGACGGAGGGTTTCCTGACGCTGTTTTGACTCCTTTACGCATTTTATAAGCTCTTAACGAGTTCTCAGCTGGTCAAAATACTATCATATGCAGGCTACGCACAATACGAGTGCATTTAGCCCAGCACACAGCATTGGTTTGTATATTCATGAGTTCTGTCTCAAAATAGGCAATATGTCATACAAGCAGACCAATCAGGTTGTGAATGTATCCATATCACTTTAGGTTTGGTGATAATCAGAATCAAAAGCGTATAAAAAGAATTGCGATATTCTCCATGTCCCAGTTAAACTTATCGCCTAATAGATTTGAGAGTCCTTACCTTTTATCTGTTGCCCCATAATGCCTATTATACACAAACATGTAGTGTACCTCAATATAAAGCACTACTGAGTGCCGAACACCACATAATAAAATATTATTGTTCCCTGTCTTTACGTAATCTTATTAATTCTTACCATTAAAGATAAAGCTGCTAAATTGCCAGTTTGTATTTATATTACTGAACTCTGTGGATTTGTTTTCTAACTGCATATATATATATATGTGTGTGTTTGTGTGTGTTCAGAGGGTGTTCCTCAGGTGTACTACTTTGGGCCTTGTGGGAAATACAATGCCATGGTGCTGGAGCTGCTGGGCCCCAGTCTGGAGGACCTGTTTGACCTTTGCGACAGAACCTTTTCCCTAAAGACCGTCCTCATGATCGCAATTCAGCTGGTTTGTGTAATCGGTTACTCATGAGAGAGAAAGAAAGATGTTTAAACTAATAGTTTTTTTTTCTTTTTAACACTACTTATATCTCTATTATAGATCACACGGATGGAATATGTGCACACAAGAAGTCTGATCTACAGGGATGTTAAGCCTGAGAACTTCTTGGTGGGCCGGCCGGGGACCAAGAGGCAACATACAATCCACATCATCGACTTTGGGCTTGCCAAAGAATACATCGACCCTGAGACCAAAAAACACATCCCTTACAGGGAGCACAAGAGCTTAACAGGGACAGCTCGCTACATGAGCATCAACACACACCTGGGGAAGGGTAAGAGACACGGGAAAGATTCGCTCTATCAGGGCTTAGGAAGGGTTATTCGAATTTCATGGGGGGATAAAGACTAAAGTATGTCTTAAAACCTAGCTTAGCTGTTAGTGACACAAATCTGCTTGCTCAACCACAAAACATACATTTGTTTTGATTCTTATGCTAAATGCATAAAAATATATATTTGCTCAGTGAATTAAGACTTTTTGTCTGACTGAAGACAGATTCCAGTGTACCTAGCAGTTTCATAATTTTGTCTTTAATAATAATAATAATGTCTTTTTCTTGTAGAGCAAAGCAGACGGGACGATTTGGAGGCGCTGGGTCATATGTTTATGTACTTTCTACGTGGCAGTCTGCCCTGGCAAGGATTAAAGGTATTGTAGTAGGTGGAGTGAAAGAAATGTTTGCTGCCCTCATGCATTTGATTTAAGAGTTTGTTTTGAAAACTACGTTTTATTCTCTGTTACATTTCTTTAAATATTTAAAGCACAGATTATGATATATGAGAGATTAAAGCGGTTTATCAGTTCTTTGCTGTTTTGTACTAATGAGAAGTTCAAATCTATGGTAAGAATTTCCCCTCTGTTCAGTTCTCACTCTCGTAACAGTATTTTGATGGTATCCTTCTGGTCGGAGAGTCTTATCTCACTCAGCTAATGTCTGAAAGAGTGACAGGCCCCACTATCTGTCACTATCCTGAAAAGTCAGCAGAATAACCAATAGCTATATAACCTTGATAAGCTGACCTATTTAGAAGGCCCAAAAAATATAACTGTGTTTGGTTACTTCTTTATGGTTTTATAGTCTAAAGGGGAAAAAGACTGAAGTCTATGTGACCTTTCTGTTAAATGTCACATGCTAATCATAATTTAGACTAGTACATGGTTCCACTGTCATCGAAAATATGAAAAAAAAAAAATCCAAGTACATTTTTCTGAAAGTTTTCGCTCTCAAAAATTGTCCTTTGAAGTCTTATAGGATACGCTTTTTTGAATTATTTTTTTCAATCACTGATGACAGGAGAGGTCATGGAAATTCATTGTTCAAAAATACTATTATGGTTGCACTGTATTTTACAGTATGTGCCCTTGCAGTGTACTAACTCAAAGTACTGAATAATATTAAAATAACTACATGGGTTAAAGGAATAGTTCACTTTAAAATGAAAATTCTGTCATCATATACTCACCCTTAAGTTGTTTCAAACCTGTATGAATTTATTTCCTCTGCTGCACACAAAATAAGATATTTAGAAGAATGTCAGTAACCAGACAGTTTCTGGGTCCCATTGACTTCCATAGTAGGAAAAAAATATACTATGGAAGTCAATGGGACCCAGAAACTGTCTGGTTACTGACATTCTTCTAAATATCTTCCTTTATGTTCAGCAGAGGAAAGAAATTCATACAGGTTTGAAACAACTTAAGGGTGAGTATATGATGACAGAATTTTCATTTTAAAGTGCACTATTCCTTTAAGGCTAGGTTTAGAGTTAGGTTTCGAGGTAGTACCTAATTATTACCAAGTTATTGTAAGTATGCAGTATGTATATGTGGAACAGTACGGACTGTAAAATAAATAGCTTATTTATGTAATTCCCCAAACTGTTCTAATATTCTCTCCCATTTTATTCATTAAGGCTGACACACTGAAGGAGCGCTATCAGAAAATTGGAGATACCAAAAGGGCAACCCCTATAGAAGCGCTCTGCGAGAGTTTCCCTGGTAAGCGATTTCTTTTCAAATGGCCACATATCTCGTGCACTCTTACCTCCGGTGCATTGTCTTAACTTTGACCTAATCTCACAGAAGAAATGGCCACCTACCTGCGCTACGTGCGGAGACTGGATTTCTTTGAGAAACCGGATTATGACTACTTGAGAAAGCTCTTTACAGACCTCTTTGACAGAAATGGCTATGTCTTTGACTATGAATATGACTGGGTCGGTAAGCCGCTGGTAAGTCTGTTTGGATGTCGTGCCATAAACCGCTTGTATATGATGTAAGTTACATGGATGTTGAGTTTCCTGTTCATGTCTATGCAGCCGACTCCAATAGGACCCATGCCTAGTGACACACCTCTGCAACCCAGCAGCAGAGACAAAGCACAACCACAGACCAAAAACCAGGTGAGATACACCCTCATGATGTTGATGGCGATGTAAAATACATGTTTGTGTAATACACATCATTTTCTTTCTTTTTTTTCTTTCTTTTGACATTTTATAGTGTATGATCAAAGACCTTATAAAGGTTTTAGCTTCATTGCTTGGAATCCCACTTTAAAATTAAAAAGGTTCAAACTGACAAATAAATATCCATATTTAAAATTAATTTATTTAATTTGTTAATTTAACCACTATTAATAATTGTTTAATAATAATTTATATTAATAATCATGTGTAAACTACACAAAAAATGAAATTTTAAATTTGCATTAAATGTTTTTTTAATTACCGGTAATTATTTTTTTACATTTTAACTATTTTTAATCATTAGCAATTTTAAACATATTTATTTGTCAATTTTAAGAAAAAACTCCACTTACTATTGATTTCTTAATTTTCTAAAGTTGATGTTTATTATATTTTAATATTGCACTCTTTAATATTGCATATAGCGGTAATTCCTTGTTCATGTAAAAGAGGAAGAATGGGACAGAGTACCATTTAAGTACTAGTGTTTTTCCCTTTCTTTGGTTATTTGTGGTAAAACATTGCTTAATGCAGTGTATTTGTTTAAATGTTATCTCAGTGTTTCATGACTCTTTTAACCCATGTCAGCAGTATGTGGTAAATGTTTGTTTTCACTCATCAACCGACCCTAGACAACTTCCTGCAGCCAGAGTAGTTTTTTGCTAGTCTGAAGATCTGTCATTTCCTCAAACGCTGAATGCCATTCTTTTAGTTGGTGGTATTTCCATGTCTTGGTCACAGTCCCTTAAAATCTCTGTTACATTATAAGTTTTTATATGAGCTGTTTGTGAAAGATAAGAGCTTTCCTCTCCATCTCTGCATGTCATGTGCTCTTGTTTGTTTTTTCACTCACACTTTTATTTCCACCTCTATCCTGTTAGCTAGAGTAGTCTGCTTGTGCATGGAAGGCGTTCCTCTTTAAACTCGTTCTGTTCTTTTTTTCTTTACACCCTCACCTCCTTTCAAAAACATCTCTTATGCCCTTTGCCACCTTCCCCCCCATTGCTGTCATGCCAGTCTCCAGAACCTAAAGGAAGTGAGTCCCAGCCCACTCCCGTGACCAACAGGGAGCTCCTAGGGTCGCACCTCACGGCCGATAGGCTAGGGGGCTCTGTCCAGGTACTGGGTGTTTGCGCAGTACTGCATGCTGTTGGTGTCGATCTCTTGCTTTCTCTGTTCTCTAGTCTTTCTGTTTCTTTTAGTCCTTTCACTTGAGACACCTCTGTCCATCTTCCAGCTGCAGACACTTAAATGGTCTCCTCTCTCCGCCCTTGTCTAACACATCACTTATTAAGTGACACACATCTAGTGACCTCAGTGGGAAAATACTGCTTATATTGTATATAAGTAGTTAAGCAAGACAAATGGGTGTTGTTTGCTTGTGTACATGCAGTTATCCAGGGTGTAACTCTTCTTTTATAATATGTTAGTGTAATAAGAATTCCAACTAAACTCATTTTCGGCTTATTTCCATTATCTAACCAAGCACGGTTCTTTCATTTTACATACCCCACCCCCACCCCACCCCCCTCTTTCTTCTTAACTGTCCTGGTTGGTGCTAAGCAACCTGATTTTGAACAGGTTAATTATTAAAAAGTGTCCTTAATGGGTTACATAGCCCCAATCTGAGTTACATGAACTGTTAAATATGCAGGGCCAGTTAGACAAAATAAATCCCAGTGTGTTTTTTCTGTTATTACTCATCTTTGCCAGTCCATATTGAAAACACATTGCCTGCTGTCTTAAATTAATCTTCAGGTTATGAGCTCGACCAATGGAGAAGTGAATACAGACGATCCAACGGCGGGACACTCAAACGCTCCCATAACTGCCCCTGCTGAGGTGGAGGTGGCCGATGATACAAAGTAAGGACAATTTAAAGAGTCTTAAGTTTGCCAGTTGTTTTTAAAAGTACATGTTTGCATAATACACATCCTTAGGGTTCCCACGCGTCCTGGAAAACCTGGGAAATTGATGACTAAATTTCCAGTCCTGGAACATGTCAAATGTCCTGGAAAATCTGGTTGTTGTCCGGGGAAACTATATTTAAAAAAAAAATTCTTGTATTTTCCTTTAGCCGAGAATGAAGAGTGTATCACTCCCTGAAACGGTTAACGTTAGTAGCAGTGCTGTGCAGGGACGCTGAGTTTTGACGTGAGAGAAGTATTTTGAATGATGATGTTTAGTCTCATTGGCCCTTGCTGCAGTTAGCTAATGTTATGAACTACTCAAATGTTTGAGGTGAATGTCAACTGGTAAGCAGCAGCTACCTAACCTTGTTACCATTAATTCATTAACTTGCTAACTAATTTTATACGTTATAATCCAGGGGTAGGCACAGCAACCTTCAGCCTGTTTTTAGGTCTGATTGTTGTCAAAAGTACTTTGATACCATGTCGATAATTAAATAAAAAAAAAGTAAAGATACCGGCTGACGGGTGACAGTCATGCGCATTTGTGTGAGCGCTCTGTAAAGAGCATCAAAGGTTTCTATTTACAATGTGTTTTTACAGCATTGAGCATTGTAGATGATTTTGAGCACATGAACGCAATGACCAACAAGAGGCTTTTAAGAAATAAGTCAGAACGCGCTCAATAGTACTCTTGATTATAGAGGGAGCGCTCTTTATTTGCCATCTGTACATAACCCATTCACAGTTTGAATGAAAGTTTTATTTTTAATGCTGCTAAGTACACACTCCAAAGTTTCAGGAGGGACAACCTTTTAAATGCAGGATTGAATCCAATATTGTGTTGATTGACAGTAATAACCATAGCAACAGATGAGACAAAAGTCTGATATGTCAAAATAGATATGTGCATTAAGTGTAAATGCAGACTAACAGACCTGCCACTTGTTCTGTAACAAGTTTGTGTAATGTATGTGTAATTTGTTTATTTGCTGTTCATTTTATTACTTTTCACCTAACCCGTTTAAAATGATGTTTACTTAATTAAATATTTGAAGGCTACATGCTAATGCTTTTTGGTATTTACTTAATTATTTTTAGCATTAATAATTCATTGACTTTGTTTAATATTTAAAGTCCCCATGTAGTCAATAATTTTATTCTTTTAAAATTCACCAAAATTACATTTTTAAAAAATAAAACTTTCTGAATTGTTTAATTTAGTATTCGCAGAACCATGAATATGCTAATTAGCCCTGCTTCCACTCACTCACACCAGCTAAGATTACCAGATCCACTCGGCCAGCTTTACTGTAGTAAGCGCTACACGATGGCAAGGAAATACTGCTTTAATTGAGCCATATATGTTTGTACTAGGGCCGCACAATTAATCGTATTAATTAATTAACGTAACCGCACGCGATTTGAAGTGAGTTTGTAGTATAAGCATATTAAATGTTGTTTGGAAAGCTGTTTGACACGTGTTGCTTTTTCAAATGCACGTTATAAGTGACTCAAACTCAGTGCTTTCAGATGGAGCAGCGTTTACAGAGCCGTACATCAATGACAAGCTGCACATAAAAAATAATCGCAGCCTTTGCGATTTCAAAATCGCGATAAGCCAAATCGGTTTAATTGCGATTACATGAAAATTACGATTATATCGTGCAGCTCTACCAGAAACTGATTAATAAGTGGAAGAACGAATTCTACAGGCTCATCTACAAGTCGATGTTTCAGAATGGTAATGCGTCTTATGTATCGCTCTCTACAACGTCGGACAACGGTAATTTGATTAACCTTTGGCTTGTCTACATTATCAAACAGCTAATAATGTGCTGCTAATGTTACAAACTATGTTCCCATTCGCCATCTCAGTCACACAGCTGCCTTCTGAAAATCAGCATCCTTAGAAATGCTTTGAACAACTCAGAACTCCAGTGGAGTAAGACTTATAGTTCATCATAACATCTTAATATACATAATTCACCTGCTATATTGCTGAATGTCCCCGATTTTTCATATCAACGGAAAAATATACCAGGATAACCTAGCGTCTCTTGAGACTCCCCTGCTTCAGAGAATAGTTAATGATATGCTAAAGCCCGCCCCACTTGTGATGAGATTGGACATGAATGTGCACATGGTTTGTCTTAAAGCATATTAAAAGCACATTAATAACTTGATTTTCACCAAAGTTTTTTTTTATAATTTCAAAAGGTTAAAATATTTAATTATTTGTTTCTATGGTATTATAATTGCTAATGAGAATTTTATTTTTTAATGTTTTGTATTTTATAGTGTATGATCAAAGACAAATTATAAATGTTATAGTTGTATTGCTTGGAATGCCCCTTTAAAATAAAAAAAGGAATTATCTATTTATTAATAAAAAAAATCAAACTGATGAATATCTATATTAAAAATCTATTTCATTTGTTAATTTAACCACTTAGTATATTTTAATAAGTTCTCTTTATAATCATATGAACTGCCCATTTTCAAAATGAGTGGCTTTGTTTTAAAAAATGAAATTTAAATATAAAAAATTATTTATTAATTTATTGTTCTGTTACATTAAACTATTTTTAAACCTGTAAATAACAAATACTTTTTCAAATTGAAAAATAAATACATTTGTTATTGATTCATTCATTTTATATAATAAAATGTATTATATTTGAAATATTTAACTTTCAGTTTTACCGTTAATTCCTTCTACAAGAGGAAGAACGTTTGAGTTGCCATGGGCTTCAATGGGTCAAAGCACAGTTGTAGCATTAATGTATTTATGTTTTGGTTACATTATCACCAGTCACATGTACAGTAGCTGCACAGAATTGTGCAGTCTGATCTCTTGCTAACAAATTTGCTTTGAACTCTGCCTAACAAAACCTCGACTAGACAAGTTTGTGTGACAAGTTTGAGAATGAAGGGATGAGATTGCAAAACTGTCTATAACTCTATCGCTCATTTCAGGTGCTGTTGTTTTTTCAAGAGGAGGAAGAGGAAAGCGCTCCAGCGACACAAATGAGGAGGAACATCTTTGAAACGTTAAGTCACTGGTGCGTTTAAAGAAAAAAATAAAAGCAAAGGACTTGGGAGCTGAAACATGGAGCTCCATCCCTTTCTGTCTCTGCTCCACATCAGAACAGAAACTCACTGCCTCACTTTTGGCATCCGCTCAGAGGACACACCTTAGCACTCTGGGCTCGATTCAGTGGAACAAATAAATATATTTGTACAATGTGGGAAACCAGAAGAGACTAGCGGTCAGAAGTAAGATATATGTTATGTGACTTAAACCAGATGGACTGTTTAAACTTGTATTTTAGATGACATGCAAAACCATTATTTGAGAACTAAAAGGCAACCAGACACACAGACATCCGTTCACTTTGACACACTGGCTGGATGAGTGAGTGATGTGCTTCATGATGTTTTTTTGTTTTTTTAATGGGATCAAAATAAGTGGGGAAAGACTGCTGACTGATATATGGAGAAACGTACACAGGAATCAGTAAAACCTATGTAAATTCTGTCTTTCCTTTTTGTTTTTGTAATTTAAAAAGTTGTTTTGAAGATCTGCTCTCCTTGAGTTGAACAGTTTTACTCATGTTGTAGAATGTGTGAACATTTTTTAACCGCTCTTAGTGTTTCTTTAATTTCTCTTCATTGTTTTTTTACTTACTCTTTTTTTTTCCCCTGTCCATGTGGATGATGATGTTGTAGCACAGTGGCTGGTCTCAGGTACTGTGGGAGATGGAGAGAAATACATGGGATCTCTCCTCTGTGAATTGCACTTTTGAGGGAAAAAAGCAAACCGTTTGGCATTTCTGGCATTGACATTTACAGGAAGCAACAGAAATAAAAGCAGACGTGGGATCATTTTATACAGCAGGCTGGTCTCTCCCAAAGGGACAAAAGTGATGCTCTCGGTCAAAATTGTGCTTTTATTGTTTTTCGCATTAGATTAAGTTACCTGGGAATCATAGTTTGTGCCTTTCCAAGTAAAACATTTAACACTAATGTGTCCCTCTCTACGATTCCTATCCAGGCGGGGTGTCCATGGCCCTCTCAGAGTGTTTGTTCTCTACGGTGCACTCCATGCCAGTCTAATGGAGTCCGTTGGCATTTCTCAGATTTCTTTTTCACTGTTGTAAAGTGTATCATAGCAAAGCTCCATTAAGACTTGAGTCTATGGGTTTATACGCAGTAACAGAGGTTGCCTATCAGAGTGAGGATGTGTATTGATTTACATACCTATTAAATGTTGCTTTTCTTCTATGCCTCATAAGATGGTATATGTTGTGTCTGTGCACAATCACTGCAGTGAGTTTATGTTTGTGGTTAATCCTTGTGGTTATTTCAACAGTAGTCAACATCACGTGATGAAACGTAGCCAGTTGCAGTGAGTCACCAGGTTGCCATAGAACACATTTGTAGCTGCAGGGCAAGTGCCGTAAACACCGCTTAACCTGCGTAATACAATTCACTGAGTATAGAATGGCATAAGAGCAGATGGCACACCCTTGTAGTTTATGTAGTGCTAGAACAGGATATTTTTATACATCCAAATTACTTTTTTTCACCTTGCAGATACAACAGAGCTAGTCAATTATGACATCCTGTGATGATTCAATCATTAACCTCTTTAGAACAGACTGTAAAGAAACATGAATAAGCTGTTCTTAAATATGGTGTTAAACAGTGGCTCTCAACCAGTTCATGATTTACTGGATAAGGCTTAACCCTAAAAAAGTTTTGTACCCTGGGGGATACAAACATGTGAGAGGCTGTGAAAGTTTAGGCCTCTTTTCTTGGTTTCATGTTGAATGGGTGTTTGTTGTGAATGTTTAGATATGGTGACTTTGCTCATATATTCTTTGTTGAGCTCACTGGCAGCATTTAAAACAAAACATGGCCAGCTGTAGTGGGAAATCTACTCACCATCAAATAAGTTATAATTTCTCATATTTACAATATTTGGAGGAGACTTGCGAGTTTAAAAAGTTAAGCGTTAGCTTATTACGTTCATGTTTAAATTAAATGAACTTATACATTTTTCATAATCTGTAAATGTTTGTATCTCAGGGGAAACGTTGCCCTTTTAGGGGTATAAAAATGAACTGGTCTATAGTCATACTTTGTGGCCCGTTTTAGAAAATCAATTCAATACTTAATACTCTTATATTTAATAATTTAGTTATAGTTAATTCAGTTTTAGGTCAACAATACATGGATTTTTTTTTTCTGGTAATTTGTTCGTGAGAGCTGCACGAACAGCAGGTGGTGATATTTGACAACTGCTCAAACACTAGCAAACCCAAATGCGTGAAACATTGTACTTTTGTGAAAATAAGCGTAAACCCGCGATTCCTCATGCTTATACGCGATTTCGTGAAAAAGAAAAAAATTATACAAAATTCTTAAGGGGACTTTTACCGGACTCGCGTTTAAAAAGCAGACGAAGAGAATGATGAATGAGAGAGGGCGTGGCTTAATACGCACGTGATAACAACACGAATCGAAAATAACAAGACGCTATGCTATACTAGCTCTTTTGCACCAGACAAATTCAACATTAACTATGCTGCATATGATCTTTACCAATATGTCATTTAAGAGAGTAAGTCTCAATCGATGAAAGAGAATGATGAAGTTTTGTTTCGCACCTCGTCCATCGTGACTATTATTTGCAAAGTCAGCTGACCAAAACCATAGGAACTGCAGTTACAACTGTTATGGAGCGAAAGCATTGACCTTCACACTAGACTCGTTCTCTGCAGTGAGGAAGCCGGCGCTGGAGAGGACAACATGCAGAGGTGGATAAACGAAAATACACACTTTTAGCCGACTGGGAATTGACTGTATCGCGTTAATCATGCCGGACTCCACAGAAGCCTCTTTACCCGCCGTCAGTCGTCTGAGTTACTCAGTGGGGCATTTTCTCAACGACCTGTGCGCCTCGATGTGGTTTACATACCTGCTGGTGTTTTATCACTCAGTACTGGGCTTTCAGAACACATATGCGGGTGTGTTGCTGTTAGTGGGGCAGATAGCGGATGGAGTGTGTACACCACTAATCGGTTATGAGTCTGACAGGACACCCGGCTGTGGGTCGTATGGGAAAAGAAAAACATGGCATTTAGTCGGTAAGTGAATGAAATCAAATAAACAATTTTTTTAATGGAATATCGCACTATTTATTGTAAATGAATTATCCGTACAGATCATTATTATGTTTTTGTATTCATGTGCCCTCGTAATCTTTGATCAAAATATCGTTCCCTCCCTCTTGCAATTACATATGTTCTCTGATGACGTGTTTACTGGCATTTACTCACGTGAGATCTGAGCAATAGCAACAACCATCCACACGTTCCTCCATACATATATTGGACAATTAATCACATCTTTCGTTTCATGGTGGTAAAGGAAAAAATCATGCAAATGTTGTACTGTCATCATTGTTGTTTCAGAGCTGTATGACTTTTAAAAACAAATGTCATTGCATATTTTGTAAACGATGACAATTATTTTTGATGAACTTTCTCTTTAAGGTTTATTTCATGCATATTATAAGATGATATACATTCTCATCTACTGTCTTTTACCCCACCTAGGGACCGTCAGCGTCCTCCTATCATTCCCTTTTATATTCAACCAGTGTCTGGGCTGTGATCCGAACACTCCACAGTGGGTCAGTCTCACCTACTTTACCCCCTTCATCGTCATCTTCCAGTTTGGATGGGCGGCCACCCAGATTTCCCATCTCTCCCTCATTCCCGAGCTGGTGTCTTGCGAGCATGAGAAAGTGGAGCTCACTGCATACAGGTAAACTCATGCAGCTCTGTGCTAATGATCCAACATTCTTGTTGCTTGTTTGGAGGAGTTTGCCTGTACCGGTACTTACCGGTATGATGTCTTAACTTTTTATTGTATTTTGGTTGTATCCCTCAGGTATGCCTTTACAGTGATAGCCAACATCACAGTTTATGCAGTGGCCTGGTTGATGTTTCATTTTCAGACACAGGAGGGAGATGATCCTGCCATTACAGAAAACCTTGGCCCTGGTGACATTCCTGTTTTCAGAGTGAGTGCTGAACTTTTATTGTGCTACAGGAAATTTAATTGAAAGTTAGATGACCCAAAACATTTCCCTTAGATGTTTCTCTAGATGAGTACCGTAGTAAAATTTAGTTAAAGGGGTGGTAAAATGCCATTTTCACAAGATGTAAAATAAATCTCTAATGTCCGCAGAGTGTGAGAAGTTTTAGCACAAAATACCCCACAGATATTTTTATATAGCATGTTTAAGTTGTCACTTTTTGAGGGTTTGCAAAAACGCACCGTTTTGTGCCTGGCCCTTTAAATGCAAATGAGCTGCTGTAGAGGGCGGGGTTTCAAGAGCTCGAGTGTGTTAGCAGCTGCGATTACCTCTCGCAGACACACTAAAATTACAGAAACTGTTCTGTCTTTAATGTTAAAACGGAGTCAGACAAAGATGGAGAGACTCAAGAAGAAGTGACAACATGTAGAAAGCAACAGGACGTCTCTGAATGGTTAGTTGATGAATTTATGTTGCTGATGTGGCGTTAAATATCTTCAATTAGGATATTCTGTAATCTATAAATCGCTCATATAGGAACTGTTGTGAGATGCACACAGAGTGATTTTCCATTGCATGTGAAAAGATGGATGCTAAAGTTTGAGCTGACTCACAAATGTACTCTTATAAAACAACTTTTCCTCTCCTCCACATGGACTGCGTGTTCCCGGGGGCTTATGTACATTTTAGGGTTGCTGATGTCACTAACCCCGGAGGAATGTTGTGTAGTCCCTACCAGCCGTTTGTTGTAGTCCTTTTCTTTAAAAGCAAAAATCTTCCTTTGCTTTGAACTTTGAGCTTTGTAACTTTGCAGATGTTGTTTATGCTCAAACAGCAACATTACACACTAACTAAAGTTAGAAAAGTGAAATCTTACTTTACCACCCCTTTAAATTAATGTAATCAATGACGGTTTATGGTTTTCAGCTGATTTTTATGGGCCAGTCTTTTCAGCCTTTGCTTTTGTTGACATTTACCTAGCAGGTTACATAATGTAGGCCTGGACAAAACAGCTCTGACAAGCTTAATGCAGAAATATCTTTTCACACACAGAATCTAAGTCTTGTAGTGGTGTGCATTGGGGCTCTGTTCTCGGTGCTGTTTCACCTGGGCACGCGGGAGAAGGGCGCACGTCCCCGTCAGGAGGAGGATGGTTCTAGTTCTGGTGAGCGCCAGTCACTTCTTCACAACGCCACTGTGGCCCCTCCCACTAATCCGCTGCAGTGGCAGCATTGGCTGAGACAGCCATCATTCTACCAGGTTAGTAGCCAGTACCCATGTTACTCTTCACTGGCATGGCATTTAATTCCCAGCTTAAATCACAGTGGTGTGAAATCTTCAGGAAACAGTATTTAGTAACTGTCTGTTATTACTGACTTGAACATCTTCTTTAAACCCTGCTCTATTCAGGTGGCTGTGCTTTATATGTCCACCAGACTGGTAGTAAACCTGTCACAAACATATATTTCCATGTATCTCACCTACTCACTACTGCTGCCAAAGGTACGACAACTATAGTAATACTTCACTTTACACCCAGATTAGCATCAGCAACAAAAGCATTGAAGAAAATAGACAGTAATCTCTGTTTGACCCTCTGTCTTGCAGAAGTACATAGCCACCATTCCACTGGTCATGTTCCTGAGTGGCTTTGCTTCCTCATTTATCATGAAACCTCTCAGCAAGCTAATAGGCAAATCTGTGAGTATGAGTTTGCATTTTTGATTGATATATAAGCCATAATAGCTCTTCCCATTGTTGGAAGTGATTCAGTATTGCTGTGTCATATACGTGTGATCATATTTCTGAGTTGAGCACACACGAATGCCACCATGAAGTTGTAATTGCCAGTGAGGAAACGTTTCATTTTTATTTGAGCCCAGACTTTGCGCTGGAGGTGTGCCAATTTAAGTACACAAATGGAGCGTCATATACACACCTGATGTGCATCCTTGGCTGTTTTATTTTTATTTTTATTTTGCATCAATGCTAGAAAACTTCCTGTACTGGGCATCCCGAAGTAGAAACAGAAAAGCAAATTGAAAATAATTAGCATAGCTGCGGTTCATAACATTTCAAGCAATAGATAGTCATGTGCATTCGATCTGATATACCGGTAGTGAGTACAAGGATATGAGATGCATTATGTGAATGTTTGGCTAAACTAAAGAGATGTTTTTAATCTGATTTAAACTGGGAGAGTGAGTCTGAGCCCTGAACATTATCAGGCTATTCCAGAGTTTAGTATACCTCCCTTCTATTCTTTATAAACTGCTGCTGCAATTGCCACAATATATAGCATTTGGAAGTGAAAACATTACAGATGAATTCCAGTAGCCCTGATTTATGAAGAGTTAAATGATTTTTTTTTTAAGGGTATGTATGACTTTTAAAAACATGGCTTAAAATGTATAGATAAGTAACATAGATAATTATAATTAAAATGTATAGATTCCTCAAGTTCTCAGAGCTGAATGTCCTTCATAGATCCTGTTCTTATTACCTCATGTATTTACATGACTCTCCTAGTTGTTCATTATTTAATAAAAAAAAAAAGAATTTTACTCAAAATTTTTTCCTGATCAAATATTTTTGAGCTTGACAAATAAAATGACTATGGAATTATAAAATTTTATTAATTTATATGACTTTTCCAGGTCAGGAAATGTCACTTTTAAAATTAAGCTACCACATTTATCCAGGTATTTCAAGACAATTCGAACCCTGATTCTTCAAAGAAAAATATATATTGAAGGGTTGAATCAAAATAAGAAATCTTGGTTTAGTTGTTTTTGTGTAGATTATTTAATGCTTGTTTTGTCTTGTCTTATTATAAGTCCTATTAATTAATCTTGAGACCCCCAGTTGAGAACCTCGGTCTAGACTGTTCTCGCCCATCCAAATTTCAAATGATCATCTGAAAATGAATAAAAGGACAAATCACTAGACAATTTAATGTACAGTATTTGTACAGTGAAATTTGATACAATATGATTTATACTAAAGTTTCCTTGTTTCTTATTGATAGATGACCTATTTTTTGGGACTGTTGCTGATTCTGGTGTTCTCCTATTGGGTGCTGCTGGACACACACATGGGAGAAAAGGTGTACGGGGCAGCGGTCCTGCTAGGGGTGGGGTCTGGCACCATCCTGGTGATGTCTCTTGCCATGACGGCTGAACTCATAGGAGATCAGACAGTAAGTGTTGATATCAGTCAGTCTTGAGGAACTGAAAACGTACAGCAACCACTTCAAGCAGTTGTTTAATTTAGTGTATTTAAGCGCTTACAAAACTGAACCAGTAAGAAAAGCAGATGTTTGCAGAAGTGAAAAAGGCATGCGCTTCAAAGGGACTAGTTTCAGAAGTGTTCAAATAGTCGCAGGAAACAAAAATTTGTTTTCAAAGAAGTTTTCTAGTTTCTGAAATGACTTGTTTTCCTCCTTACAGCAAAGCGGAGCTTTTGTTTATGGAGCTATGAGCTTCACAGACAAGGTGGCTAATGGTCTGGGAGTCATGATCATTCAGGCGCTACACCCCTGCCGGTAAGTGTGTACTTGAATGCATCGACACATACTAGAATGTAAAGTGAGTAAGAAAGATTTTTAGAGTACAATTGAATTATAATATATGTTTTTAATTGAAAGCGTTTTCTGTGTGTGATTTCTCTCATTCAGCACGATGGTATGCTGTCCGGCCTGCGTGTGGTATTACCACTATGTCATGGTCATCGTCACTGGTGGAGTGGCCGTTTTAGCAGCACTGAGCCTCTCCGCGATCCTTATCTGGCCTATAAAGATTGTGCACTGTAAGAAACTCGACTAAACTATCATTTATGTCTCTCACTTGTTTCATACACGCACTTCCTCTTTTTAATAGTGTTACTCCATAACAGCTTCCCCTCATGACTGGCACATTGTTTTGTATTTCAGTATCTAAGCGAGATCATGAGAACAGTTCAATAAACAGCAAAGACTTTAAGGGTGAGGGTCACATGTCAGCATCTGAAAAAACAATCAGGAATCTGAGCTAAATGATTTTCTCCTCAAAATACAATCAGAAACATTAATCATCCACCTTTACATTAAAGGGGTCATATCACGAGGTCTGTTTTCCTTGATCTTTCGAGATAAAGGATTGTAAGAAATGTCAATTCATATAAATCGGGTGTATTCCCAACAGTTTTTCTCTGATAACCAAGTGCTTTGATGCAGTTATTCTAAGCAAATCCATTCCAAACCCCAGGAAAACTAGTGATGTGGGAAAGCCTGCTAAACCTTGTGTATTTGAAGGTGAAGATGGAAAATGCTCATAAAAAAGCTAAAATATTATACAAGTGGATTTATTTTCATAATAAAAAATGTGATATGACCCCTTTAAAAGTGATTTTAAAAGTGATTCTTTGATAAATAGAAAGTTCAAAAGAACAGCATTCATTTGAAATAGAAATCTTTTGTAACATTATACATGTTTTACTGTCAATTTTCATCAGTTTAGTTTGCTGAATAGAAGTATTAAATTCTTGAAACTGACTCTTTTGAACAATGGTGTGTACATGAACTTCTACATGTAATATCTAATGTTTGTATTGGTTTTTGTAGATCTGCCTGAGGTGACTGGTCTTATGGGGAGTGATGGAGAGGACTCCGAGAGCTCTGAACAGCCTTCAGTCGACTGAGACGCAGAGATTCTTCAGCTCTGATGCAGAGAATTCTGGTTTACACTTACAGTGGCCAAGGTTAGAGTTAAAATCAGGTTTTGGTTCAGAATAATCTTTCACACTGACAATATGTGCTAATATTAGCC
The DNA here is from genome assembly GCF_949152265.1 of Phoxinus phoxinus. Classification (NCBI taxonomy): domain Eukaryota; kingdom Metazoa; phylum Chordata; class Actinopteri; order Cypriniformes; family Leuciscidae; genus Phoxinus; species Phoxinus phoxinus. Next base: position 23,257,479 of record NC_136880.1, on the reverse strand, counting down.
AATAGAGCGGCCACATCTTGACACATTTCTACAATACAGGTTCACTACAAGACAAGGATGTGGTGAGTTCATTTTTAGACGTGATTAGTTAATATCGCTCATCTTTTACTTAACCCAGCAGTCTTTATAGACTGACACTTTATAAAGGGACTAACATTTTTATTATGCACATTTTACAATTGTTTTTATTTATGATTATAAATTGAGTTCACTTATTTAAATCATCAAACTATGAATTTAAGGGAATTTATATATGTACCTGCCATGAAGGCCAATGCAAGACGGCGCACATTTTATGATGGATGCATCATTCCAGATAACACTTCAAATGAATCCATCTATCTTTTCCATAAGGGAATTCATGAAAAAGGGAAGAATTGATCTTTTAAATCAGGGATATAAAGCCATGTGGTGTCTTTTCAAGGCACATGTTCTGGTGTGAGATACGTGGGGTTTCGCTGTTAGGGACCAGAGAGCCAATGATGTGCATTTTCTCATATAACCATTCTTGTATATTTATATATGCATAATTATGGTTTTCATATGTAAGACAATTGTGTCTGACATGTGTTCTGTTGATATGATTTACTGAACAGAATAAATGTTCTTTGTGAACAGACATGTCTGTATGATTGTAACCTGTCTTTGAAAGTAGTTACTCATTAGCAGGAATGCAGTGTCAGTGTGAGTAGATGTAACATCTGGTCAGCTGATTTAGCGTGATGCTTGTGACTTTAAACACTCAAAATAACTCATAAAAGCTGTCGCTCAGATGTAGCTGAAATGTATTCTATTATAGTGGAAAGGAATCAGCAAAACCAGGATGTTTATAAAAAGACAATTTGTATTTTATTATCTTTGACGTCTTGTTTAAATTGACTTTTAAATAAAAGTGTTTATTTCTTAACTATACAGTGTCAGTGATAATTAATAGGATGTACAAAAACAATTAATAAAGACTGTATATTGCAGATCTGTTATATAGTTTTATTCTACAAGGATGCATTAACTAGTTTAGACACATGTAACTAATGTTACAAAAAAATTTTTATCTTGAAAATTATAGTTTATAATCATATAGTAATACAATTAATTTATAATAATAAAATATATTAAAATGGAAAACAGTTATTTTAAATTAAATAAAATTAAAATTTTACATTGTTGCTGTTTTTACTGTTGTAGGAGCCAAATGTAATGATTGTTCAGCCACTAGATGGCAGTGTGCATCAGTGGTGCAGCTGTGGTCACCTCCTGTTAATAATATCACGTGATATTTAAACTTCCCCGGGTTGTATCCAGTGTTGCAAGCATAGACATAATAAATATGTATTTATTATGTCTATGGTTGCCAGATGTTGTGGGTCCCCGTTCTAGTTGGTACATATCGTGAGTTTCCGGTTAGAGCGTTCAGGGCACCTACATACATGAGAATGCAGATTATCACTGTTTTATGGCTGCCAATTGATTAAAACAATGAATAATGATCTCTGTATTAATTCTCTTGAGCCTGCTGAAATGTTCCTATACATATATTTTATTTCCAACTGTGCATTCTGAATAATAAATAGGCTAAATATGTTTATCCACTGAGCTGCAGTAGTCCTATGCTCGTCGTCTTAACAGTTTTTTTTTCTCTTTCTGACATTTCATACCTGTTGGGTTTACATTTTTAAATGAAATTGACTATTAAAAGGATTGCTTGTGTGGGCTGGTGTTTATTCCAGTCTTTTAAAATGGTTGAATGAATGAATGCGTAGAGGAGAATGACAGTCAACTACTTTGAATATTTTAGCATTTTGGGCATAAACATGTAAATAGTGAAAAGATTGACATTGAAAAATGACACAGAATGATTACAATATTTAATCATAAAACATAAATGTTTGTGGTTCGTACTGATGTTATTCATCCGTTCTCATACACTTCAGCTTCGCGGTCACTAGTTTAGACCATAGACGGTTTAGACGAACACTGAAATAATGGCATATTTTTAACACCTGCTGCGTTCTCGGATCGGCTTCTCCTGTCAATACAAATTGCAAAAAATTTCAATCTTATTGCGGACACCCATTTTAGATGTCGTTTGTTCAACGCAATGACCACAGTACATTGAAAGTAAACATAACCGGAAATAAGTGAGCCGTACTATTTCCAAACGGATGTGTGTCACGAAGCTCAGTGCAAGTGGTCCAAAATTTGATTGTGCGGATAAAAAAAGGGTTTGGGCGGGTGGACAAAATTTGGGCTGGTTTGGGGTCAGTTCAGTGATTTTTTTTTTTTTTTAAGGAACAGTCACAGGTTAGATTTTTGCAATTTTTTTTAAATGAAAGATCAAAAGGATAAACAATGCAGATTTATTTTTTACAGCCATTTTTTATCATATTTACCAGGGGTGCCATTAATTCTGACCACAACTGTATATACATATTAATATATTGAAGAACACCGATAAGATCATTGCAATCGTGATTGTCTTGTTGTTTTAGTCAAAACGTCTCTATCATTTTATTCAACTGTAGTGATATCTGATGTCTATATAAGTGATTTCCTATAAAGGCACCCTCTGGCCTCAAGTATGAATCAAACAGAAATTACACAAGAGTGTTTAACGCTCCACATTGCTAACATCGCCTCATTTTGGGTATAAATAGAAAAACATACTAAAGTTTTTCAGCAAACTACTTATTTACTCTTACTTGAGTCATATTATTTTCCAGTAGCCAATTATTGTTATATATTATTCCAGTATTGTAAGTAGCAATACTTAAGTAAAATGTTTTAGTACTCTCTCTACCACTGCTTATAGGAAAGCCACTAACTGTATTTTGATCAAATAAATGCAGCCTTGCTGAGCAGTGTCAATGCTTAAAGGTGCAATATGTAAGATTTTTGTAATAAAATATTCATTGCGTTTGTATATGCAAATTTTGATAGGGTCGGGGATGATGTCTCAATTGGTCTAGTTCCGCCTAATGCGAGCACTCCTAGCGGCACGGCTATTGGCTGAATGTCTGTCGGCTGGTGTAGCTTGGCCCTGTTTTCCCCGTGCTTATCTTCACTACCGTACTCTCACGGCGGGATTTAATACAGTTCCCACAGCGTAGCTACGAAATGTAGAGTTACCGCTCTCGAAAGGGAACGTCTCCGCTTACTATCATAACCTTGGTTCCCTGAAAGGCAGGAACGAGACATTGCGTTAGTTAGTTAAAATATTATAATCATACAAGTGTCTTTTGCTAGTGTGTTGTGCTTCAGCACATTTGCTGATGTCATTTCTCTTCATAAAACAGTGTGGGTATGGCTGCAAAAATTAGCAGGATATGAGATTTTTGGTTATCCAAAGTTCATGTGTTTTTTTATGTGAAAAGCATTTCAGCACCTGATCTATGCATCTCCTGTCATGTACAACACAACTCACAAATGCCCACGGGAAAATCCCACAGAAACATTTATTAATAACATCTTTGTTTTGAAGCCTAGGAAATATATCAAAACCATACGTTCAGCTGCATCCTATTAAGAAGCAATCATCACTAATTGGAACAGCATTTATAGAAACCACTGTGAATTATCCATATGTTATTGTGCAATCTAACAATAGATTGTTTCAGTGATACTGCACAGCACAACACACAATAGTAAGCAATGACTTTTCTCTTGGAGTTTTAAACAAAAACTGTTGTGTTGAAGTTACGTGTCAGTGCAGATGCGGCCTATTTTTTCTGCCTTTTCACGCAAAACGTGTTGTTGCTGTTACAAAAATACCTTTATTTTTAAAACGTTTATTTTTTAACTTGAGAACGCCTTGTCAGGCATGCACAACGTCTAGACTCTAGAGTGAGTTTACATTGAAAAACGGGCATGGAAAAACGCGTTCTGTGTGAATGGTCCCTATGAGTTATCAGTATTCCGGTTTCATTATATGTGTGCAGAACTGCTATTAAAAGCGTAACAGCAGAACATACAAAATACATTAGTTTGTGCCTCCCGCAGCTCTTAACTCCTGCTGTTTAATTCAGACCAGGATCATGGCGTAATCTGCTACTCATTAGGCTCAAATCTGTTAGCAATGAAGACCAAATCTAAAGGAAAGCCATTCTTTTCACTTGCTTTATTTGCATATAGCCTATTGCCTTGCAGGTCAGCTAGTGTATTTCTAATATGCTTTGTGAAATAATACTAGACTGCTCCCTGAAGATCGGGAACACTCTCTAAAGTAAACTACTAATGATGCCATTAATCACTGCTTTCTTCCTTTCACCCTGCTTTTCAAGATATTCTGTCATTTGAGGGTAAATATATAGAGGTTTTATTCTAGCCTTATTCAGCCAATTTTACTGAACATTTCATTTATTATGTTGGAAGCTGAGGCAACATTGTGATTTGAGACGAGTTTATAAATAAGTTTATACTTGTACTCAGTTGTGTCAAGTCAAGTGTCGGTTTTCTCCGGTATTTATTGTTCTTTTGCACTTATGCCCGTGACAGGGATGGTTGAACTTTCTCTTAATGGCCATTGGGTGGTGCCAGAACTGCTTGTTTTTTAAAGCTGGCATATCCTGATTTCAACCTTGTGTAGAAATGACAGATCTCTGTCCAAAATGGGCAGATCAAGTAGGAGAACACGATAAAACTTTATATCAATGAATGCATTGTCCAGGTGCACTGCAAATATGAGTGAGTTCAGGTAAATTGGGCCATGTTTTAAATAAAAAAAAAAGTTATTTTTATTTTTTTTTAAATAAAAGAAAAAAAATTCAATGCAATACTTATTTTTTTCATGTAATTTACATTGATGTACTAAAATAACTTAAATGGAAATAAAATCAATAAAACTATAGACATTTTAAAAAAACTTGTAAAAATGACAAAAACTTTAAAATAAAAAAAATGGACAAATAAAAACTAATTAAAAAATATTTATCTCAATGATTCTAAATAACACCATGCATCTAAAGTCTATAAAGGTGTTTTGATAGTGCGTTGGCTGGATCATACGGTATATATTCTCAATCTTTTAAATATAGGCTCACGCACCTTGGATGATATAGTGTTTTCTTGATCATGTGTTATTGGAATTTAAGCACTTAACCTTCGGCATATTCTCACAGCTGACAAGAACCGGCTTGTTTTCCCCTCTCCTGTTAAAACATGACATTGTAAAACCTTTTATTCAGATGGCAAGCAATGCTCTGTTGGTTAAGAGAAGGGTAAAATCCAGGAGGTGAAACCACAGAGAGATAATAATGCTGGCTGGAGTGGTTTTTATTTAGGGGAATCCCAGAGGCTACAATCACATCCATATTGGCAGCAATCAAACATCTAGCAGGTCCTAAACATTTACTGCACATACTCATTAAAGATGATTAAAAACATCATGGAGAAGGGATCAGACAGGTTTAAATGGTAAGGGACATTTAAAGACTCCACAGCCTAATTGAAAACAACAACAGGAAATAGAACCTGTTGTTGCTGTAAAAAAAAAAAAAAAAACATCTGTTAAAGACTAAAAACATAACCAATCCAACGGTTAGAATGAAACCGGAATGAATAAAGTAGACCCGATAAATAAAAAAAGAAAGGATTTTACAACAAAAGGCCTAAATTAATGAAACTAATCAGCCTAAAACAGATGGAAACTTTGCAGAGTTTATTTTCCCTGTTCTGTTTGGTTTTTTTTATTTTGACAAAATGTTACAATTTCTTCTGATCAAACATTTGGTGCATAAAACCTCTGATTTATTATTTGTTAGTCTTTTCAGAAACTAAGTAACAGTCACTAGAATGTTTCATAGTTTCAAGTTCAAATAAATAGAATGTTTCAAAGTCTAAATAATTGGAATGTTTGATTGTTTAAAGTTTAAATAAACAGAATTTTTCAGTTTCGGCATTGCAAATATAAAAGGACTCAACTTTGACTTCACATTTAGACGTGTTGGTTGAACCCGTAATGAGTTGAAAAAGAGGTGAGTGATAAAACTTCATCAGCAATACATTTAACGGTTCTCATTTTCATTTATTGTTCTCCGGTGTATCGATCAGTTCACTCAGTGTTTCCAAAGTTTTATTACTATTTAAAAAAAAAGTTGTTATATTCATTTTTTTTCACCATATTACATCATCTGGCACTTTAAAAATGTGTCTGTTTATCATCCATCAAGCTAATTTGTCCAAGGCGATAAATGTTTGTTTTTACATCCAGAGACAATCAGTGTGGATGAAGTACTGATCCAGAAGGAACACCATAGACTTTCAGGGTCACTGTGCAAGTGTCACAATGTGTAAAAACAGCACTGGTTTGTGCTGAAAGGCTCCCCATAATTCAAGAAACCATATATCTGTGTCCGAAATCGCATACTTCCCTAATCCCGTATAGTAGGCAAAAACAGTATGTGATAAAAGTCAGAATTAACACTATGAAATAGTAGGCAAAAAGTGTGCATAAGATGGACACTTTACTATCCCATGAGGCCACTGGAGAGAATTTGGCAATGGCAGTGAATTGGAAGGTCACATGATAATGAAAACATGGTGAATGTAGTATGTCCAGATTCATACTACACTCATTTATACTATATAGAACATACTTTTTCTTTTTTAGCCATGAAGTAATTTTTCAAAATAAGTTCCTCTAGAGAGTATGCGATTTCGGATGCAAAAATCTGTGAATTGCTATAGGCTCCCTTCCATGTTATGATTGAAACAGATAATTTAACTATTGGGAGAATTAGAGCACTTATAAAAACGTATAAAGTAGCTTTTTATAAATTTAGCACAAAAAAAATGAATTTATTATTAATTAAATGTATTTAAATAAAATTACACATAAAAAAGTTAAATAATTATATACAGAATATTTAATTTATTTATTAATAATTGTTATTATTTCCACTTTTAGAGATTGGCAGTGACAGACCCTGCAGAACACAAGTTGTCAATGCCACATCAGTTGTTCTGGAGAGAGGCAGCTCTCCTTTATCTCAGCAAGCTGGACCTCTAACCACCAGAGCCTGGGAAAAACATGAACTTAGGGGTGCTTTCCAAGAATGACACGTATTCATTCCCCTTCTTTAACATGATTCAGGCCCCAAGGCTTGATTATCAATGACTAACACGGTCATATTTCCAATGGTTGATTTGTGGAGAATCTTTTTGGACCATGTTGGTGCCATATGTTACAAATTAAAGCCAGAATTCAACATTCAATGCTAAAATATGCTACAAACAAAAACACTGGGAAATTAACTGGAATATGTCCATGAATAACTACAAATGTATAATCAAATAAGTCCTTTTAAGCTTTGGATAATATCTGTAGAGATTCGACGAGAGGTTTGGATTTGGTCAGGCATATCTGTGTCATCTAACGTCTTTTGATGTGATTTAGTGTCAGTGCTGGCTGGAACCGACGTGTTTTATTCACTGTGGCTGTGGCAAACGGATAAAAACGAGCGAGAGACAGAAAAGGAGAGATAGAGGGACATAGAGAGTGTGCGAGAGAGGAAGAGAGAGCATGCTGCCACTGGATCGGTCACACCCACCACGTGTGTTGTGTTTAGACAGCTGCTGTTCAAATGACCTGCCTGTGCACAAGAAACATGCACTCCACATAGCCGTAAATCATCTCTATTATGGAGTCGGTAAAGCTTGCAGAGATCTCTGCAGAGCACTTACATAATAATAATTGTCTCTTCAAAGTATAGTACCATATTATTCTCTGACACGCAAAACCTACCTCATTTGATTAGTTTGACAACTCTAGGTGCTTTAGGCTAGCTTTTCAGTGCTGATGTTTGGACCATCAGAAATTGCTTTTACACAAGAGTTCAATAAACATGTAGTTGATATTAAGTAACTTGCCTTTTAGACAGTAATGCAATAGTTCCAAAAGAAAGTACAGCAGCAGAAACTATAATCGTGCAAGTGTTTCTGAACAAATCAGACAAAGACATTGTCGCCACCTACTCGCATAATGATGCAACCTGCAAAAAGAGTTGATGTTGTATAAAATGTCTCCAGTCACTAACATATCCTCCCTGAAACGAGGGATCGAGACGTTGCGCCATCCTATGCCGCTATGGGGAAACATCTTTCTCCTAGAAATACTGAAGCCTGATTGGAAATAACGCTGTTGCACAGCAATGGCCAATGGCATTCAAGCGCACAAATTAGTAGTCTCACAGTAGAAATACTGCATAAGATACAACTATCATAACAAGTTGTATTGCAACATACCTCTCAACATATGTTTCCGGTGTTCACACAGCAGTGAAGACTACCGGACCTGGTTGAACACCAGTATTTTGGGGGTTCAATGTAATTGGGTTGGCTAAGTGGCGACAGCGTTGGCTTGTTTTGACCAGCGCAGTAGCGGGCCTGGTTGAAACCACATCCAGCCGCTGTAATCATGCGAACGAGAATACAAGCAGCGAATCTCTGCGTATAAAGGCCATTGCACACTGAGTCCGAAATGTTCATTTGCGTTTTTTCGTATTCGTGATTCGGTGGCTCTGAATTGTCAAAGCACCATTCAAACTGCTTGTTACGAATGCGAAAAACGCAGAAAATCAAACCCGTTTCGATTTTTTTTATGACGGACGAAAGTTTCGGAGGCAGTGTGCAAGCGTAATTGACATAACGTGAGGTCGTATTTATTTTTTAACTTGTGGAAATTTCAGATGCGAATTTCGGACTCAGTGTGCAATGGCCTTAACTCAACACAACTGAATTAGAACAACACGGTTCAAGCTGCGCTTTCAGCCGCTACAATGCCACCAATAATCCTCATGCTCGGCCGAGGGGAGGTGCTGCGGGTTGGAGGCCAGATGCTCCGCAGAAGGTGTATCCGAGTCCTGGCGCTCATAGCATCGCAGTCAGAACCCTTAATGGCGACTTCTGCGTGGCCGCGGCCCAGGCAGAAAACGCCCGATAGGTCCCGCGCAGATAAAACAAGGTTAAATGGCTATCTTCGGTCCACTGGAACGCTCAAGGGGATCAGTGAAGTGTAATCCACTTTTGGAGATGAATCAATGGCTTGTCTTGCATTTTGAAGGAGAAAGATTCTGAGGAAGTGTCGTTCAGCACCACGCTAGAGGCGTTCCCGCCCCTAATTTGCGCACTTAAAGACCATTGCAGTGCATTGCCGTTATTCCAATCAGGCTTTTGCATTTCTTAGAGAAAGGTGTTTCCCCTTCGTAGGATGACGCAACGTCAAGAGACTGATATTGAAAGGGAACTGGATGATAACATGGTGAATGTGAACATGGCTATGTTGACTGTTTTCCTATCATCAAACTGGACTGTTATAGAGGTATATTTTAAATTCGATGCATCATTTGAGAAAAGAGAAAAAGTGGATGAATTTAATGGTTATGTAGTTCTAAAAAAAACTACTGAACTGCACATTAATGAAGGAAAAAAGGGGCCCACTTTTTGTTTAAAAAAAGTCACCAGCTCGCTCTGGTTAGTTAATATTTGCCCCACTTTGGATAATTTGTCATTGGCTGGAGTTTGTGAGGCTGATGAGGAGCTGATCATGTGACGAGGCTAAAGCCAGGCTGGGCTTCAAGAGGGGAAATGCACAGCATTCCTCAACGATCCCTACTGAGGACTGGCTGAAAACCAATAGTGCTGATGTGCAGCGCACGGCACGGCTTACAAGGGCCAGATTCAAACAGCACAGCACGAGAGAACGAGTCAGAACCCCTCTCTGCCACCAACATTTTCTTAATTCAGTTTAACTTTAAACTGCTATGCAGAGTTAATTGTATTTATAACTTGGAGTATGGAGTTGAGGATGGAATTGTATTTAGACCACCTCTGTTCAAAGCACCCACACCTCTTAAACATTGTGCATTTGTATATGTGTACACATTTGTGTGTGGTGTTTTAATGTGTCAAAAGCCATGTGGCACACATTCAGACAGACAGTTAAAGGCACAGAAGAGTGTTTGTTAACATTTGTAGTGTGGGAAAAACAATAGTTCCCTCATACATCTTTCCTGCCCTTTTGTGCTGTGGCGGACAAGCCAACCAATCAAATTCTTTAGTCATTCTGTGGACTAGCATGATGATGGAAAACAAAAGCCCACGCCTTCACTCTCCACCCTTTAAGTGGTCTTTCAGCTATTCCCCTTGATATTGTAGTCAAAGTTTCCAGATTTAAGGAGGGAATTCTTTCCACTCTGAGTCAAGAGTCAGCAGAACTATCCTTGTCATTTAATTCAACGATTGCGTTAGATAGGCGTTGCAAATGGGCGGCGTTTGTGAGGATAGAGCAATGCTACATGTCATGTGTTTTTTCTTAAGAGCATCAGTGACAACTGACAAGCAACATAATCTTGAATTAGATTGAGACAAACACTAACACAGGTTCTCAGGAAAGGAAAGCCTTTGAATGTGTTCCATCCGTTGGAGGCAAATGTTTGTAGTCTTTTTGTATTGCATTCCATTAAGGTTTTGATGAATACCTTTTTCTTATTTTGAATTCTTTCTCAAAATTCTGAATTACTAGCACATTTTTCAGAAATTTTTCATTATACGTTTTCCCCTGTACATCAATGTATTTCTACACTTCCTGAAAACTCAATCTGATACTAACGTCCCCTTCAAGAGCTTGAGAACCCAAAGTTGTATCCCTAATTAGGGAGGACTGGAAAATGAATTAGGGAATGTTGTAAATCTAGCATGTAAATAAAACACACATTGGAATCCAGTTGTTGGGCTTGCCGCGGTTGCCCACCAGTGTGTTTGTGAAATACTCTGGCAGAGATCCTGATCAACCCTAATCAAAACCAAATGAGAGACGGAGAGAGTGAAAGGGAAAAGGAGAGTGGGGAAAAAGCAAGGAGAGAAAGAGAAAGGGAGAGTGAACATCATTAAAATACTATCCAACTCAATTACCAGCAGATTTAAAACAGATGACTTGGGCATTTTTTTGTTTTGTTTTTGTCTTACTAGATCAACCAGATCAATTTCTACACATTATTTTTTTTGTTTACACAGGCTTTCTAACTGCTTCCTTTCTGATTATGATAAAAGTGAACAAAAACTGTAAGTCATCAATAACCTGTGGTCAGAGATTTTCCTGTAATTATGATTACAAGTCAACATATGACATAAGTATGCGTACTACGAATACTAGTTTGGGAAGCTTTGCTTTATTAATTTGTCTTTTGGAATACCTCTCAACATAAAAAAATTTAATTTTTTTTTGAAAAACTTTCATTTTAATATGGGAAAAAATTACCATATCAAAGTTATATGCAAAAGATGCTGAAAAGTGGGAAACTCTATGCAAATCAGTGTTTACTGATTCACTCTAATCAGATCTAAAGTGTTTGATAATAGCATTTAGCATCATGGAGATCTTCTCGCCACACTGCCAATTAGTCATAATTGGTAATTGGAAAACTAAACGTCAGGGTTCACTTCCGCGTGCTGTCAGTGTGCTGCCAGAAAGGAAATTGAAGGCAGATTTTCCACGGCCTCCTGACCAGACCCTGTTTGGAGAGAACACTCACCGGCACAAGATGTTATGCTATTATGAAATATCTCATTAGTATGACTGACCCCTTAAATGGATTTCATAGTAAACTTTGAAATTCATGAAGTACAAAGTAGTTAAATTTACTATTATTAGGTACAGTTCTAATAAGAAATAGAAACTATATTAAGGTGGCAAATTATATATAGTTCAAAAGTTAGGGTTAGGGTTATGTTTTGTGCTCTTGTGCTCACCAGGGCTGCATTTATTTGATAAAAAATACTGTATAAAACAGTAATATTGTGAAATATTATACATTTTAAATAACTGTTTTCTGTTTGTATTTTATAATGTAATTTATTTCTTTGTTGGCAAAGCTAAATTTCCAGCATCATTACTTCAGTCTTCGGTGTCTTTATCAATGCTAAAACTACTTATTTGTGAAAACTGTGATTGATTTTTTAAAAATGTAATATTATAAATATATATTAAAAATACAAATACATTATTATAATATATTTATACATACCTAAAAATATATATTATACATGCATACATAGATAGTGTATGTTATTAAACAATCCATACAACACAATCCACTGAATATCCTTCACAGCCTCATTCATTAAAATAAATTGAACTAATTGAAATGAATACTCGGTTCTGTTAGAGACATTCTAGGAGAGTATAATTATAATTATATATATTATATAAGAGTATAAGTATAATATATTATAATTATTGCTGATTTATCATGATATCTCAGTTGCTTTTTTAGGGTATAGCAGATCAGGCTGATAATCCATAATCTAATAATTGGTTTTCAATACATTTCTCAAAACAAACTTGGCAAAGTGATAATATGCTTGTTCTGCCGAATTCCCTTCTGTAACAGTGAAGTTCGTTGGTCCAGTGAGGTCCGTGATTAAGCGTGTAAATCAGTGGAATTTTTACCTGCAGCGGGGGGGGCTGATTGTATTGAATATACAGATGAGTTATGATAAGGCAGCACAATAGCAGCCTTTATGAATGAGTCCACTTAATCAGCCTAGGGAGGAAGGTGCAAAGCCTCTGGGACAGATGTATAATATCACTACTTCCTTCCATAAGCCTGTGCTGCAGATTTATGGTGTGGCTACTTTGTTAGAAAAACTCTCTCATGCCGTCTTCCGCCCTAACCTGTTTTCCTTCTCCTGGAGTTTTAGTGTAGTGTTGTTTCCTTCACTTGGGGAAAGAGGGAGTCGCCATTAAAGCAACAGAGAAGAAAAGGAAAACTGTATTTCAATTGGTCCACATGCCACAGAGCAGTTGGATGGTTTACAAATATGTTTAAAGGTGCACTCAGTCATTTTTTGTTTATGCTGTGCTGGCCCATATAGCACCATCTTGGACTTACATAGTGCTGTGGATGCAGCATCACGCGTCCGAAAGCTTAGGCAGTGACTTGCTGCTTCGCTGCCTTTGATGACTCAGTCAGTATTTGAAGGTACTTAACGAAACTGATTTCAGACAGAATTCTGAGGCAGCGTAATGGAAAATAGAGCAAGCTTTGGTGATAACTAAGCAAATATTTAATTTACAACAGTAATTTCTAGCTAGAAATTACATCAGAAGTGGGAAATGTTGGTCAAAACAGTTACACAAACTGACCACCAGCTAGGCTAGAACTTCCAAACACCATCTTCACCGCCACAGAATGGAAAGCACAGGATTGTGGGATATCAAAGGCAGTGATCTATGCTGCTTTCAAACACCGATTAGATGAAGGTATCTCAAGAGGAGACAGGAAGTGAAGCTAACACTAGATTTGGACATGCCTTCCTACCTTGGGATCCTCTGAAGGCAGCATTTTGAACTTAAGCTTTCGGATATATATATATATATAATATAATAATATGTGTAATGATCTATAAAACTGCTACTACTGTAATATGTAAATTATAATGATAGGCTTAGAGATTACCTATATATATAGATCTATAAAAATCTTTGACGCATTGAGAGTGCCATCGCATTAACCATTAAAACTAAATCTCAGGACAACACTCATCGTCAGCTAAACAGATGATGCCTTAAGTGCTGACGTCTCTAAATGTAAACTATTTTAAAGAATTTGACTGAGATGTTTATTCTCAAAATTATTCTAAATCTGACTATTTCAGACAAGCCTACACAAGCCTGTTCGTGTGCCCCGTACAGCTATAACTAATGTCAGATTATGGTACCACCATTATGGAAAATATATTTATAGTTTCACTCATTCACCATTCACTGGCCCTGAATGTCTGTGTACCTGAGAGTGATCAGTAATGAACCGTGGCAGACTCTAACATGAGAGCCACATCACTGGTCAGTCATGCTGATGAAATGAGAGTCAGATAGGTCCATGCGGGGAGGTGCCGGTTCAGAAGGTTTCCTCCTCTGGGAGAGAGCAGAGAGAACAGAGACTGGCCGCGCAATGTTGGGATTGTTTGCTTTGATGAGTTCTGGGTCTAAACTGCTCCAGAGGGCATTATCAACTAGAGATGTCTATTTCAACTAACTTCTCCTGAAGGCAATTTGGAAGACTTCCATCAAGGAAAGGAGAGGTTGCTTGAGGACAGACCTTTAGAAAAACAATTCAATTTTAATATGCACTAAACTACAACACATTGATCTGACGTGACCATTGCTGCAGTGAATCTCATCAGGCCCGGACTTATTTTGTGGCTCTCAGAGCATATTTTTCAATGCTGAAAAGATCATCATGGTCATTTTCAGGGCTGATGTGAGAGAAAGTGACCATGTGTTTTGGAACATTTCATCTCCAGCATTCATCATCCCTGAAAATCTAAATGCCATCTTCAAGTAACAAGCTACTTTTTTCCAAGATGATGCATCTGTTTGGTATTGGATTAATTAAAAGTAGCATGTTATCAGTATAAGTCTAGGCATGATGCCATAACCTACGTGGTCATATTATAATTATTATATTTGCATGGTCATTGTATTGATTTTCTCAAAGATTGTCTACAGAAAGTACAATAACGCTTACTATAATGAGCCATATATAAGAAAAGTGGCATTTTCAAAGGTAATGGCTTGAGGAGAGATCAAACTAGCCAACACTAGTTTAACTGAACCCCCACCCCATTCTCTCTCTCTCTCTCTCTCTCTCTCTCTCTCTCTCTCTCTGACTGTCTCCATCCTAATGGGCTCCAGATGTGGAGGTTGATGGGGGTGAGCTGCTCGCTTGTCATCTGTGGAGCTGTCCGTCCATGGGGAGGCTCTGTCAGTGGGCTGCAGGGTGCAGAGGGATGTGGGGGTGGGGTGGACGTATGATCAGGGCCGCTGGGGCTCAGGTTAGAGCTATAGACGACATCTGGAAGCACTTGGGGTCAGCGAGCCCAGCCTGTGAAAGGTAAGATGGACGCCCAGGCAGAGGAGACAACATGAAAGTTGTTTTTTTCTTTCTTTTCTAGTGGCTTCCTCAAACAACTCTCCTTGGGACACGAGCAAAGACTTTTCATTACTTATGAAATCAAAAGTGTGAACAAACATATACGAGCATTGCAGCCCACCCCGAGAACATTATAGGATAAAACGAACGCATGTTTAAGTCATAAATTCATTCTTAGGTGTTTGGTTGATGTTGGCGCGAGGACAGTAACGAATCCGTCCAGCTTTCTGCATGTATCATTGAAAATCCTCCAACCAGAGACTCACTTTGTTAAGGAACCTTCAAGGCCCATTGACCTTGATATAAATGGTTCAAAGAGGGTAGTGTCGTCAAAAAAACAAAACAACAACGTCGAAATAGGAAATGGCTCCCTCTCCAAAGTGAACACCCTGTATATTGCAGGTCCTAAGAGGATGGCTGTATTTGGAAAGGGTTGGACTCATGAACTGCCTGGATCATGAAGATTCTGCTGTAAATTGGATGGAACGAGCCCAGTTTGTGGGGAGAAGCCACATTAAAGGCATCACAAATGGAATCATGACTGGAATTTTTACATAGATGCATCATTTAAGAAAATGCTCAAACTCGGATCATTGTGAAACAGTTCTTGTCCATCACTGCTAACTCGGGAGAGGTCAACCAATCGGAAATGTACTCGGTCCTAATCTGGACTTCTTTAGAAGCTGCTGCCAAATTTATTTGGAAAGCCTAAGGCAACAATTTATTTAAACCGATAGTTCACCCAAAAATGAAAATTCTGTAATGTATTACTTACCCTCATGTGGTTCCAAACCCGTAAGACTTTTGTTCATCTTCAGAACACAAATGAAGATATTTTTGATAAAATCTGAGAGATTTCTGTACTCCCCATTGACGGCTATAACAACACTTTGGCGCTTAAAAAAAGTTCATAAAACGAATCCATGTGAATTGAGCAGTTTAGTCAAAATTTTCTGAAGAGACATAATCACTTTATAATGATGAACAGATTGAATCAACTCACACTTCAGTTGTGGTAAAAGGAAGCTCAAGTATGTTCGTTTGACATGCGAGAACCAATGAGGCTCATTCTCGTGTTACGCAGGACGTTTGAGCTTCCGGAAGAACCAATGAGGTTTGTTCTCGCGCGTCAAGCAGGTTCGGTTGAGCTTCTGTTTCTGTTCGCTGATCAAAGTTTGTATGTGAATAAAAGCCTAAATGTAATCTGTTCATCAAATAAAGCAATCAAGTCTCTTCCAAAAATTTGGACTAAACTGCTCAATTCATATTAATTTGTTTTACGATCTCTATGAACTTTTTGAAGCATCAAATTGGTAGTTTAATGGAGGGTCAGAAATCTGTTGTGCTGCTTAATATTTTTGTGGAAACTGACATTTTCTCAGGATTCTTTGATGAAAAGAAAGTGCAAAAGAACAGCATTTATTTGAAATAGAAATATTTTATAAACTTTACTATCACTTTTGATCAGTTTAGATGCATCCTTGCTGAATAAAAGTATTAATATCTTAAAGTAGTAATCACAGAACCCAAACTTTTGAACAGCAGTGTATATAAATTTTAAGTGAGCATTAGATAATGGCAAAGGTAATCAAAATGTCAAAATAGAGTAAGTGAGCATGCACAATAAAATAGCCAATATCAACTGATACAATAAATAAAGTGCGCTAATTTAGTGCACTGACACCTAAGATTTTCAGCAATGCTGTGTGAGAATCTCATTTTATACCGCAAAACATGATGTAAACAAATTGTTGGAGCACATTACAGTGATGACAGCTGACAGATTTCTTTCACAGAGCTGAAAGAGACAGATGAAAAGGAAAAACAACTCACCAGCTCACCCCCTTCCTCCAATTGACTGTCTCTAAGGTCACTTGAGGTCACATGTAATCAGCAGACCGAGGGAGCCATCAGGTACATAAACAAGCCAGTGTCAGCCATTCAAAAACAGCCCGAGGCCACTTAAACTCAAACGATCGCTTCCTGTGCCATAAACAGACTGTTTTGAAAGTAAACATTCCTGCTCAACAAAAAATGAACAGCGCCGGCCCTGAAGACTGCTTAAAGGAATCAAAGTTCACCACGCAACACCAAAGTCTCCATCATCAGGTAGTAAAACGCATAGGCTGTTTTTCAGAACGCTCCTGTCAGCTGATTTTTCTCTTCCACCTTTAAAACGCTTTCAAATCTAAAGCAAATACACAGGCACTTTAATGGAACGATAGCTGGCAGGGGAAGAACAACAGCGCTAGAAGTGTTTGGATCACATTGTAAATGACCAGTTTGATTAGCTAAATTTTGTAGTTTCCTTGCTTTTGTTTACCCTAGAAAGTTGGAAACGGGTGGAGAAGAAAAGAGCCGCAGGAATTTCTGCAAAGCTTTCTACTGTTTCTCACGGAACCCCCAGGAGTCCCGACAAAGAGTTATTTTACAGTTTAAAGGTAGATGTTCACACTGAGAGAAGGAAAGAGTAACAACCACCCATAGGAGACCACAAACACACTAACTCTAACTCTCACTACTCATGTGTTTCTCAATGATTTCACCTGCCTTTCCTTCTATTACGTAATGGTGTGATTCAATGGGCCAATGGTGGGAGTACGTTTCATCTAATTTTATTCTAAAAATTCTTCTTCACGCACATAATGAAATAGGAATTGATGTCTGATACGTGGAACTGCTGCCAGCAACAGAACAAAACAGAGAATAAGAAAAGTCTATATACGTGCTTATTAGTGAATCTTGAACATAGTTGTGGTAAAAAAAGCATAGTCAAATTGTTCTCTGGCAGGCCATAAAGACATTTGAGGACACTCTAACCCTGAAGCACAATGCCATTAAACTGCTTGGACATCTTTATTGCAAAAGGAATATTACATGTTTAGATATGTTTAGACAATATAAATGGGTAAAATCAACAAGGCTCCAAATTCATTACTTGCATACATATATGGCAAGAGTTCTGAAAATGCCAAAATGAACAAATGACCCTGGCATGTTTTAAACTGAAAACAGCGAAGAGTGATTTTAGAGTACGTTAATAAGGTAGCCAAATTTCAGCCAGTTCCAAATAATCAAAATATCCAAATCCCAATTTGTGGCCTCAGTGCATAGTTATGAGTTCCAAGGAGAAATCGAGGGGAAATCCGAAAAACTTCCCAGATGTCCTCAAGATTGTAGTATAAGGATTCCGCAGAGGTCATCAAATCCCTGTGGTCTCGAGAAAGAAATCTATAGTAAGCCACAGTCTTCATACGGGATGACCACACTCACGCCGCCACAGTGAGTGCGAACAGAGAAAAGTTTCCATTTTGTGCTTTCCAAAACTGAATTTTCCCACATGTCATTTTCCCACATGCCCAGAACATGACAGTCTTATGTAAATCATTGGTTCAGGAAAGCTCGGTACCTTGGAGAAGTTCTCGTTTCCTTGTAGAATTGATGGATAAGAGTAAAACACATATAGGAGGACAGAAAACAACATATATGCCAGTTTTGTGGGGACTGGACATTGGGATCGCTCAGAGTCTCTGACAGCCCTGCTGTCCACTTCAGTTGACGGTGGGTACCTGGTTCAGGCTGTATTCTTTGGCCTTCAGTCTCAGGTTGGCGATACTGTTGGCCATATTCATGCCCTGGGCTGTGTTGTTGTTAGCGCATGATGGAGAATAAGTTGCCATTGCGCTGTAACGGAGAATTCAGGTTGTCAGGATGAGAGTTGACACTTTTCATTAATAATGGATCATTCAAACGCTCAGAAATGCATGTTCTGTCTCTATTCATTTTATTGACTTTGATGAAAAACTCTATATGGATAGCATATGTCACCACATTTCTAATTTCAAGACAATAATTGTATATTAATAATAATAATTAATACTTTTAATAGTTTTCACTCCCTTAGTTTAAAAAGGATGTTTACAGTAATAAAATAAAAAAACAGAAATCTAAAGTGGTATTTCTGGTAAGGAATTATATGAAATCTTTCATAAAAATGCTTCTTACTCAAGCCGTAGAGTTGTCTGAGTGATCCTTTAAACTGCTTTTCTTATTGATGGTTATGTATCACTGATGTAATTTCTGTTGGTTGAGTTTGCAGAATTCAGCTCCATGTAAATAGAAGTAAATCTAAGCTTTTATCCAATGCTACCGACATTGCAATTATTGGGTAACACTTCACAATGAGGTCCCATTAGTTAACGTTAGTTAGTTAATGCATTAACTAACATGAAGCGGTACATTTTGATAAATACAACTGTTCACTGTTAGTTCATTTTAGCGCATACACATTAAATAATATTGAAATATTATTTTTTCATTAGTTCATGTTAACTAATATAGTTGACAAATGGAATCTTACTGTAAAGTTGTATACATTTCATGGGAATTGAACCCTTGACCTTGAGGGTCTCATTCTAACACATTGCATGTTTAAATCGCATGGTTATACATTTGAAATGGTGGGATAGTTGAATATTTTAAACATTTATTTACAAGTATACTACTTTCATTCAACATTATGCAGATGCCGTCCACTTTCATGACCCAAAATATTGGTATAGCTCATGCATAACCAATGGAAAAAAATGAGGTGGACTTCTAACCTGTACGATGGTGAGCTGCCCCAGGACAGGTAGTCATTGGGTCTGGGAGCGGGTCGTGGGACAATAGGCTGCTCTACGGCTGTTACTTCTCCTGAGAAAGTCTTGAGCAACGAGGCATTTTTACTGGCCAACATTGCACGTTCGTTTCGACGAAACTTCGCCCGCCGGTTTTGAAACCACACCTGGAAAATCAAGAAAGGTGCTCACTTAGACATGTACATAATGTGACGAGCAGCCTTATCATCATACTGGAGCATTGTGTTTAGTTTGAGAAGGTAAAGTACAAGGATGCTGCATCCACATGACGACAGTGAGCACGATTACATTCTGTAGACCATGGCTAACCTGCACTCGTGCTTCAGTGAGGTTGACTCGGCGTGCTAAATCCTCCCGAACAAAAGCGTCAGGGTAGTGCGTCCTCTCAAACACTCTCTCTAAGGCCTGCAGTTGGCTGCTGTTGAACGTGGTCCTATTCCGTCTCTGTTTACGCTTCTTCTTCTCCTCTGAGTTGAGTTGCTCATCTGCACACACACACACATTTAAGGATGACATGAATATCCCCATTATAGCAGGTCTGTACTCATAACGGCCTAACTGGAAAAAGAATATTAAATTCTTAGAATTACGCTTAAGTCAAACTAGCAAATGGAAATTCAGCCAAAAGTCACAAACATGTCTTAGAAAAACTGCAAGTTTGTAATTGTTTAACGGAGAATTAATACAAATTATACTTAAGAAAAAAGTGATGATCCTTCTTAAACCCGTAAAGAGTGTGCAAGCAAGAACACTGATCCTTATTTATTAAAAATCAGCAATTTTTCTCCAATTTTATAAATTATCAACTGACATTTTAGGTTAATAAACCCGCTTACCCCATATGTTCTTTTGGGGGTCAATAAGACCCTAATCATGTTGTGAAAAAATGTGCACAATTATTATTATTTCTTGACTGTTCTTCATGATTACATAAAATCTTTTCAGAAATGTGACTTTGACAATGTTTCTGATGTTAGCTTTTTATAAACAGTGCGGGAAAATATTTTTAGAGGATAACTTTAGGGGTTTTATTAACGGAAGAAAATGTTATTAAATAAAGTATTTGATGTGTTGTAATACTTGTATGTCTTTCAGTCTAGATCTTATATAAATTATATTACACCTACAGAAATGGAACATAAAAAAATGTTTTTTTAAAGGTTTTATAGAATGATACATAAGCCAAAATATTAAATAAAACTACATGTATCAGTTTCCCACTTATTTTTTGTATTTGATGAAATCTATTTTCTTCTGTCTTCTACTTTTTGTTTCTAAAATTATTCTGGCTTCTTCTAGTAGTAAAATGCCAATTAGTAGGCTATAATGTCTAGGGGTTTTTTTTGGTCCGGTGAGAAACAGATAGTTTCAGACTCACTCCTCTTAGTTTGGATGGGCTACATCAATCAGTTCTTAAATCGCTCCATAAAACTTCCCAGAGAGGGAGAAAATACCACAGTGACGAATTGATTCGCCCCAATTCCTACAAGGCAGTAAAATAAGAAGAAAGTTGAAAGAAGAGTTTATCAGTACTAGGCCCAGAGCATGAACAGCTCCACATGTGACAGCTGTGTGCTTGGTGACAACGAAAAGCATCTCGACTTTATCGTCTTTTATCAGCTAAATGCGCTTATAGGCCTACTGGAGATTTAACTTCATTTCAGTATGGTTATTCAGAGGTCATTAAAATAATACATCTGAATTCACATCTCAGATGTTTTAATTGTTCGGGGGGGGGGGGGGGGGGGGGGGGGAATTACATAGCCTATAAATGCCCTCGAGTCTTAAATCGTGTGGTTAATAGGCCTTTTATTTCTCCGACGTACGAAATACACGCGCCCAACTATTAATATTTATTTAGCCTACGTTTATTTATTACAATTATTATTGTTTAGAATTATTATTTCGTTTTAATTTTCTTGGCTTCGTTGATTAAAAAATAAATATTAAAAATTGTATGTGCAAAAAATAAACAAAGCCCATTAGAGCATAGCCTATAGTTTTCGCAAAATAAGCAAGACTGCAATTTTAGCAAAAGGCTCCTTTAGGCCTATAATCATTTTCGTAATGTTTCACGTTTAAATGTATGGATATGAAGCCTAAAAATATAGGCCTGGCCTACAATGTTTATGCTAATAAATCATGATCTATAAAATTAAACGAACAGTTTTGGTAAACATAGCTACCCAGGTAGCCTATAGTTTGGAAAATGTAAACGGTATAACCACTTTATTGACTTTAATTCAGTAGTAATTAATTAATTGAAACTTTGGACTAGGCCTATTTAAATCTAAAACGTATAGTTCTATAATATTTACAATATCTAGGCCTATATTTCCTATTATGAATTTGCAGATAGATCACTAGCTGTTGGCTTCACTGAGGGGAAAATATTAAATAGGCCTAAATAGAAACTGTCCGACTGGTAAAATGACTGTAGGCTACAGTGAATTACACTAGGCCAATGAAAAGTTTAAAATGTTGTTTTGATATTGTTTTATTTTAACAAACCTTAATGGAATTAATCTATCGAAGAAAACTATTAGACCTGGCTGTAGGCTATTTTATTTTATTCAAGGCCTATTGTTTAAACGAATGGAGTTTAAAGCAACAACACACTACAAATTATGCCATTAATTGCTAACTTAACGCATGTAGTAGGCTAAATGAAGCACGCATTCAGAGTTGGAACTCGTGTTCTCTTGTAACGCTAATATGGGTGCCTAAAGTGACCCGCATCTTCGGTATCTTACTGATGTCTATCATTGTCACTCATCTGCTAACGGGACCGTTTTTGGCACGCTAAGGTGCTAATCACATCTAAGCTATTAGTTTACAGTGTGTAGGCCTAAGCTATGCCTAAGAATATTAGCGTGTGCAAATTCATCATTCACTCGTTAAATAATTGGGAGACCCTAAACAGAAGCTGACTAATGTCAATGAAGTAGCTCATTTTCCTTTCCTTTTTCTTTTTTAAGTTGAAATCTTAATTGGCTTTAATTATTCTTATTAAATTAGGACAAATCCGTCCTGATATTTCAATGTTATAATGTTTAAATACTGAAATAATCTCTGGGATCTTGCTCTGCTCATGCACTTACTCTCCTGCTGTGTCGTGTCGCTGCCGCTGGTAAGTCCCGGAGACTCCAGCATACTCCTGCCCGCCTCCCCTGCGCTCTCGTCCGCTTGAGCTCCCACCATCTCCCGCGCCTCCTCCAGATCCAACAGGTGGCTGACGGAAAAGTTCTTCTTAGCCTGCAAATGATCCTGATTCGCGGTGATCGGACTCTCCAGTCGGTTAGGAAACGTTGCTTGTCTGTCCATTACATGAGCATAGCTGGAAGTCATGACGCAAACTGACGAAACCCAAGATATCCTTTACCTTTAACCAACATGGGTTAAGTCTTGACCTCAAACAATCACTCTATATTCGACAAACAGATTGATTTTGATTTCTACATCCGTAGGTCAATGTGTCATATGGATCCAAACAAGCGTAATTATCGCTCTTTTACTTGACAATCATGCGTCTTTATGGAAAAAGGCATCGCCGAAAGACATCTCCAAATCTAGAACGCCAAAGTCTTCGTCTTTTTCTACCCGACGGCTCCCTCTTAGTTTCTGCAACAGAGACTTTCTCCTCTCGTTCCGAGAGTGAGGGAAGGAGTATTCTGGCGAGAAATGTTTGATGGCTCAGATGAACGATTTACGCCCAATAGTAGGAGGTCGGACGAGCCTCTCTCAGCTCCTTTCTCCGGTACTTCAAACGGCGCAGACTGGCGCTGAGGGGGGAGCCTGCGAGTCAAATACACGAGCATTTGAATCCCTGGGGAGGGATGATAGACATACAAGAAGTCCTAATTACGTGGCAATGTTTTTTTGTCGGCGTTTCTAACGTTTAACAAAGCAATATATATTTTCTCAACCCCTTAACATCCACACTGAAAAACTTAATAATTAATTGGTCAATTAGCCTATTGATGATACTTTTTTTGGGGGGTGGTCCGGATACAGTATTCGAGTTATACAGAAATACATAGCTACATTTATAAAAAGAAATATCCACCACATTTCTGAATTAAAAGTCACTGATATTTATTTTGGGTCAAATATAGACAAAGACTAGCCTACAATGTCTAATTAAATTTAGACAGGCCTCTAGTTTGTAATCTTTTATTGTAATTATTTCTTTAAAAAAAATTAAAAGCAGGTTTTTGTTGTCATATAGACTAGGCCTATTAATCCAAATCAATAGCGTAACAGGAAACCATTTTTGTTGTCATGCGTTTTCCCCCCCCCAAGATCAAAAATGTTTTGACCTTTTTATGAAAGAATACATTTTGTCAAAAATGACCTTGAAATCATTTTTTTTATTTTTCATTTATTTTTCATTTTATTTATTATGTCATTTTTGGTCCAACATTTGTCCTTGTCTCGAAAATCATTATTTTTGCCCGTTGTTCCACGTGGAATTAGATCACTGAACAGACTTAAATGTCTTAGTGATCATCACGATCACTTTTTTGCATGCAAATAGTCTGAAGGCCTAACCCTAAATCACAGGCTGTTGTGGTTAACTGATGTTAAGCTATATTAACACGAACACACAAAAATCAAAGTTACACACTGGCAAAGCTCTTATGGGTATCGTGCGTTCAGGCCATGATCGGTTTGCAAAGGATTTCGAAGCGTTGCGTGCGCTTTTAAAGAGTCTCTCGACAGGAGGGGATCGAGCTCTGCATGTGTCGCAATGACATGAGTTCAGGCTCCAAGCTGCCTCCGTCAGCCTCCTAGCCTAGGTCTGGGAAAAGAACACTTGATGCCATCAAAGGGGCGCAGATTGAATCCAGATGTGCAGTGCCTCTCTCGTTCTTTCCGTGCATTTAATTAAGGAGCTTGGATTGAGGAGATCTTTCTTCATCATTAGTTTTCCCCAAGATCCCATTTCTCCCTCGAAGCCCAGCTCGCTGCCCTGTGCCAGCGCAAAGCTTTGCTTTTATTGTTATTATTTTACTCTGCCCATAAATCTGCCACATATCGAAACATTGAGTCTTTTTGGGGAAAAAAAGAAAGAAATTGGAGGAATACAGGGAAACAAAACCAGGCCCATATAGTTTACCAGCAACAAAAGCTTTAATCAGGCTCCATAGCATGTTTTTCTTCATGAGCAGGGCTTAAGAGTAATCTGAATATGGATAAAGAAATACATTTATGCACTATAACAAAATTACAGTAATAAAAAGTCAACGCCTGACCTCTATTTTTCCCGAAAAGTATAGGCAATAAAAAGTCAAATTGTAAAGCGAACTGGATAAAGTAAAAATAATAATCTACCCTGAAACGATAAAACAATAGGCCTACATGTTTGCATAGAGAAAAAAATACAATAAGCGCACTTAGCCTAGCTATATTGAAATAGCCAATATATTGGTTATATGTATTAAAATGGTTTGGTTATATGTATTAAAATGTGGTGGTGGGATTTATTTGGAGGACAAGACATGCTCTGTATTTAATATCGAAAGAAATAGAGGCCATGATGGTCACACTGACAGCAACAAATAATATTTGACAATAAAACAAGACGCAAAACATATTTTCACCTTGTGAAAATCGTCGGTTGTCAATCGCATTATTGCTTGTAACCATGCAGACGGAAAGTAAAGACAATTAACTGAAAACAGTAGGCCTAGAAACAACCACCGAATCAAAACATTAATATAGGCCAATAATGATATTTTTAAGATCAGTTTTTAAACATGATAGCACTATTAGCCTATTTAGGTGAAACATTTTACCTAGTTCGGACAATGTATACGATTTAATTTTTTATGAGCATAATATAGGCCTAGGCTACAGTAGCCTAAGTCGTAAATAATGGAACTAAATTATTACTGTGGTTATTATTGTTTCAGGAATTTAGGAATAACATACAAAAAAAAAAAACTTTCACGTGCAACTTTATGCAATCCACCATCTATATGAAATTTGCTCCAAATAAACGAATGAATGAAATAAATAAAGTTAGTTAGGAATAACTCCCTAAACATTTGGACTGATATATTTTTTATCAAGTTTATTTGATCAGTCATAATACATAAGTAGCCTATAATAAGGTGAATCGACACAGGCCTATTAATAATCAAATTCGTTTTATTTAAAACATATATTTCCCCTATCGGCAACACGGAGGACAATAAGTTTCATGAAAGCAACTTCGTTTTGTAGCAGCGCACGGATCATTTGTAACAAGGATCATATCACATGTCCATATGAATTGGCGTTCATTATAGGATAATTATTATGATCAGACTCGGATCCTCTTGTAAAAAGGCCTCGTGCCGAACCTTTAATACATGCCACATACCTGTGTGCATCACAAACATACATGTGCACAGCTTACATTTGCTTCAGCATCGGGACATTTTCTCATAACATCACGTTATATTATGTTTGTCTAACGAGCACAGCAAGGAAAGAATCAAGGGCCTGAGAACTACAGTGCAACCTATCACATATAAACCCACATTAGTCGGAATGAAGAAAAAACAAAACAAACCTTAGTTTAAAAAGTCCATAAGTGACTATAAAAATCAGTTAATTTGGAGTTAACATTTTTATAGCCTCTCCCTTAGCAAAAGTGGACTTATAACACGGCTTTGTTTTCTTAGACATTACTTTAAAACAAAGTGCAAAAAAATATAAGATAAAGGCTAAGCTAGGTGTCTAACTTTCCCTTACGCCGCGCGAAACCCCCCCCCCCCCCAAAACATGTCCAGTAGTTATTAATGATTTATTGTAATCCAATTATTTAACCCATTTCGTTTACATACTGTGTCAAAAGCTACAATCTATAACTAATGCGTGGCCAGCGGCGTTAGTGCTCTGTATTTATCACAGACTTTTTACGTCTCATGTTACACACTTTTCCAAGTTGTCTGGAGAGGAACCACACTAAATTAAAAGCAGATCCAGAGGAATGCTGCTCTATGAAGATGAACTACTGTTCAAACAGGCACTAGTCTCATTCACACATCTAAGTTGTTTGGTATGGCACGCTCATATATGAATTTTCCATTAGTTTTATTTTAATGAGTATATTTACAAAGACAAACAAGTAGCCTAAAACACCTGCCTTGAAATTGTCTATACTGGAAAAAACTAAATATGATGATACGAATGTAAATTATTTAACAATCTTCAGCCCTTATTTATTTTAATACTGTGGCTTTTACTGCATTTCCAATCTTGTTAAAGGAAATTAGATTAGACTAAATGAGAGCCAGCGATAAATAAATCAATAAAAATAGCTAAATAAATAAAATAAATTACAACTGATACCTGGTGATAAAGCTTCTGAAATGTGTACTGCCAGTAACCACTCCAAAAAGGATATACTTTACCAAGACAACGCCTGATCAAATTCAAAACGTATAAACAACAGATCCCTTACAGAGATGAGTCTTACTTGTATTTTGCTATTCTCTGACCTCATTGCTGCAATGCAGAGCAATAGGGCCAACAACATCCCCGACTACAACGCTGAAACACAGCAACAATGATCATTTCCCTATCGTCTCGGTTGTCTTAGTTCATAATATATTGGTCATCTTGGCCTGGAGAGCAGCATTTAAGCACCACCTCTTCATTCCAGAGACC
Organism: Phoxinus phoxinus; assembly: GCF_949152265.1. Classification (NCBI taxonomy): domain Eukaryota; kingdom Metazoa; phylum Chordata; class Actinopteri; order Cypriniformes; family Leuciscidae; genus Phoxinus; species Phoxinus phoxinus. The sequence continues at coordinate 23,230,253 of NC_136880.1, read as the reverse complement.
TCAAGGGACTTAAAGCTGTTTGGAAATTAGGCTCATTCTTATATTAACCCTTTGACCCTGCCGTCCGACGGGCTGAAGCCGTGAAGATGAAGGCCAGAGAGGCTAATTGATGGCCATCGCTGAGGGGAGAGAGCATGAAAAGATAAACAAAATTAAGAGCAGTGATGAATATCACCTCTGAAGGAGCGAGAGGCCAGGAGAAGTAGTCATTTATTAATGGGAAGTGTTAGGCCGTTAGCCCAGTTATTGAGTGATGGGCCAATGGCAGGGCCTTATTGCAGGTCCTCGTGGAGAACTGCGATCATAGGCCGTGATAGGAGAATAGTGTTGGTCTGCTTCAGCTTTTCCCAAACACAGATGTAAGATGACTGTGCAGATTGCAACGCTAATTCAATTTTCCCTTATTTGTCTATTAAATTCAGATTTTATCAGCAAGGCCTGGTTCTGAAATCAGAGGCCTATGGTTTCAGGAAAGAACCATGTAACACAGACAGAGATGTGAGACAGTTGATGTGGATTTGGGAAAGAAAACAGTTACTGTATGTGTGCATTGGAACATTGAAAAAGTCTGTTGACACCAAAGGTCCAACTTCACAGCGCTGCCTATTAATATCTAATAAAGTTTCCTGAAAACGTAATGACCATTAGTCACAATATGAGGAATTTCTCTGTGCTGCCACAATGAGGGGCTCTGATAGAAAACACATGGGCTGCAAAAGACGGAGCGAGCCCATCAATGAAAATATGATAATTGTGTTTCTAAGACTGAATACATTACTATATGTCAAGACAAAAGACACATTTAGGCCAAATCCATAAAGTCATATTTCTTTCCGAAACGATGCCTAAGGACAAATGTCAAATCAATTTGTCACGGGACATTGAGAAGAAGCAAATATGGGATATTAGCGAAGAAAGACTGTGTTATTTAATTATTTGGGATTGACGAGATTCAAAAATTGAAAACCGACTATATTCTGATTATATTTAGCATCAGCTCTCTATAAAGTGCTGACAACACTGGGTGAGAAACACTCATTGAAATACACTAAATGTTTGGGGTTGGTAAAAATGTATGTTTAAATGTGAATATATTTTAAAATGTAATTTATTCCTTTGATGGTAACGCTGTATTTTCAGCATCATTACACCAGTCTCCAGTGTCACATGATCCTTCAGAAATCATTATAATATGCTGATTTGCTACCCAAGAAACATGTCTTGTTATCAATGTTGAAATTGCTTCATATTTTTGTGGAAACCATGATTCTTTGATAAATAGAAAAAAAAATAGTATTTATTTGAATATAAATATTTTGCAACATTATAAATGTCTTCAATTGAATGCATCCTTGCTAAATATAGTATTAATTTATATATATATAAAAAAAAATCCTGATTCCAAACTTTTAAACAGCAGTGTACACTAAAAAAAAAAAACTTAATAAAAAACATTGTTAAGATCAACAAACACATGTTCATCAAGGGTGGTGTTAAGATTTATATACTTAGCTCTAATGACCCACATAATTTCATCACACTGTAACCTTTCTGAATGAGCCTTTGAATCTCAGCTAATGAACATTTGAGAGCACTTAATCAAAAATAAGCTTTGTTTTATGACCAGGATATGTATAAGCCATCATTTCACTCTTTAGGTTTATTTATACTGAGTGAACCAACCCTAAAACACACAAATAAGAAATAAATCAACACGCTGATGCAGCGAGCGCTGCTGAAGTTTCTAAACACTCCACTCTCAGACACAAAGGCTGCTTGTCATTCCTCCTCCGCATGCCAACTCTAGCAGGACTTCAGAGAGTGTTTTCATCGACTATCACCCATTAACTCAAACAAATTGGCAGCCAACTTTTCCACCAATATGATGGGATGTAAGAGCTGAGGAGCCTGAGGCGAATGTTGGCATGGCAGCAGAAAGGATTCAAGCAGGAAACAGGAAATTAGGTTTCAAAATATTTTAGATTTGCGCAGTGCAAACACAGTTTACACATAGCACACATAGCATAGACTGGAAGCTCAGCGTTCAAGCCTTGCTTCCCAACAGATGCAGTTCTACACGCCTGGGAATCTGAAAACTTGTCGAAATTGTTGCGGAAGACATTAACATTAAACGTAAATTTATGAATTTATCAGAGCTGTCTCCTGCAGATTTTATGATTGTGTTTAAACTAATTTTAAATAAAATGTTGTTTCATGCTCAAATTATCATTATCAATTGTCTGTAAAATAAATTCTATAATTGAAATTAGAGCGTGTTCTAAAACCGAAATATTGCATAATGATTTCATTTCATTTGATCAAAAAACATAGTACAATAACAAATAGAAGCAATAGGAAACTGACGTGCATTACAACACATTCAAAGTTTTAAACACACATTCTTTGATAAAAAAAATTATAGGCAAACATTTGATAAAACCTATCTAATGTTGAGCATGAAAGAAACTCGACATAATTTATGGGCAGGAAATTGCCAGTCGGGTATTCTCTGAGACAAGAGGTTAAAGAAAATCAAGCCAGCTCCATGAACACATGCAGCCCAAGTTCAGAGGTCCTTTTAGCCGTTTAAAATGGTAACATTTAAAAAGATCTTGCACTACTCGGTCAGGAGAAAAGGTAAGGTAAATAAATGCTTCAAGAAGGGCAAATAGCCAAAGTGTATGGATGTACTTGCATATGTCTCTCATGTGCACATTCACATCTCTGATGTGTTTAGAGGCCACGTGCTCTCTGGACAACCCTGACCTTACGGAGGATGTGTCCCTTTTCCTAACCACCAATGGACTCCCTTAATTTCAAGTCCTGACCTTACAGCTGTCCACATCTGCAGTGAGTTTGGGATGCCGAGACCCAGAGCAGGGTGGACAGCGCTCTTTCCAACTCCTTGTCCACTTGGAGAGACCCCTTCTGGGCTTGGTAAAACTGATTAGTAAGAGACAGCTGTGTAGGATCACGAAAGACAAAAGGTTTATTTATTATTTGAATTGTATATTGAATTGTGTGTGCTTTTTGTAATTTTGTAATTTTCAAGTAATGAAAATTCAAGGAGTAGTTCACTTCAGAATTAAAATTTCCTGCTAATTGACTCACACCCATGTCATCTAAGATGTTCATGTCTTTCTTTCTTCAGTCGAAAAGAAATTAAGATTTTTGAGGAAAATATTCCAGGTTTTTCCTCCATATAGTGGACTTAGAGCAACGGACAAATGGCTCTATGATCCCAGCCGAGGAATAAGGCTTATCTTGACAAACGATCAGCCATTTTCTAAAAAACATTATATAATGTTCACGACTTCACGCATTACGCAATCAAGTTGGAAAGGTCAGGCGGTAACCTGAAGTGGAAAATGTAGGGTAGGGCACAGAGGTGGACAGTAACAAAGTACATTTACTTGAGTACTGTACTACTCAAGTACACTTTTTGAGTAGTACTTTACTTGAGTATTATTGTTTCTGGAAACTTTTTACTTTAACTTCACTACATTTGAAAGACAAATATCGTACTTTTTACTCCACTACATTTCTGTTAAGGTCCTTGAGTAGAAAGTAGTAATGTCAGTCTGGGGATGATTTTGGTTGCAGGGGTTACATTTTGGTTGGAATTGAATGTCGGGTTGACGTCAGAACCCAACGTCGGACAGACGTTGGATTTTGTTTGGAAATAAAAGTTGGGTTGCCAATGCCAAAAAACTTGGCCAATGCCAATGCCAAAAAACTTTAAATAGGGCACTATTTGAGGGAACAGGCATTTGGGGGTCTGAAACCATTGTGGACGTTATTGAGTGCACTTATTCAATCTCACATTCAATCCCACTACTGGAACTGTGTTCTAGAAATAACTTTGATATTGATATGAGGGTAGGCAGGCATAGATTCAGAGGCATAAGGTACTGAAAGTATTACCTACAACAATGAAATGATCTCAAACTTTCATAGAAAATATTTTTTAAATAAAAAAGTTGCCAGAAACTTAATAGTCATATGACTAGAATGCAGTTAATTTATAGTCTTAGATTTGTACTACTACTGTTTGTATTTAGACTTCAAAATTGATAAAAGTTGTGTTATTTTGTGAAGATCCATATGATCAAAACATAAGCATCATAAACTTCTAACAGAACTTATTTTGTGCAAAAATCCAATAGCCAATAGAAAACATCCTATGGGGTTTCTGTCGAGGGAACCAGGGTGATGTAACTTCCGGGTTGGCATACAAAAATATGTCATCACTGCAGCACTCTATATCAGTGCTTGGAGAATCAAATTTGAGGACCAGAACTAACTCTTGTATAAACGTGTTTAAACACAAGGCTTTCATGAGTTTTATGTGTTTGGCCTTAGGACTGTCATTCAAGAATGAATTGAGCGCACCAGTTAGTGGAAGCTGAACATTCTTCAGGGAGTGTGTTACCATCAGAGACTTCCCTCATGTTTTCAATTACCATTAGGACCAATACATCTCCCTTTCCTGTACAAAAGCCAGGTTCCTTGATCTAGCCCCAAATGCACTCACTCATACACAATCAAACTAAAGTCATGGTCAGCTGCAGAAATTGTCAAAACCCCAGTGCCCCTATCAATATCTTGTTCCCATTGACCTAAAGTCACAGAGCCCCCTTTTCCAACCAAAAGCACTCAAGCTCATCCAGAGTTCAGCCAGAATCCCTGCATATTCCATTTCAAACAGTAGCGATCTCAATAGAATGCAAAATATTCAGCATGTCCAATCTGGAGAGTCATATATATGCCTATATGTATTATATTTATGCCAATGTGACCGGGGTGAAGACAGATTTGACAGGCTGTTGAGGGAGGTGATGAAATGAGTGAGACCATACGTTGTATGTAAGAAGGTTACTTAGAGGACTTGCAACAGGGTCGGCCGGCCAACCTTAATTCAAATGTTATCAACCGACATCTTCAAAATGACCAAATGTTGTTGATTTTATCATTGTTGGCAATGTAATGTAATTAACTATAGTAGCTATTTTTGCCCGTCAGCTGTGTAGTATGACACAATGCATGTATGCCACATTATGGCATCAATTTAGTGTGGAGAGATGCATTTAACAGTTGTTTTTTTGTATTGAAATAAATTGGGTAATATTGAGCAAAAACAGACAATATCTTGTCTAAAATAACACAATGTTAACTTTTTATTTATTGAACTGTTGTATAAAATCAATATCAGATTTTCACTCATGATATTCGAAACAGCGCTGATATTGCACTCGTTATGCATGTGAATTTGCTTAATCATGTGATATAAATATAGGGAAAAAAATGATACAGGGGCCTTGCACTCTATAGGCTAAATCACGCAGTGAGTTGTTGCCCTGCTTCATGTTCATCATCAATCAATTGTATAAAATGGAAAATGACATAGGTCTGGAGTGGGGCAGGGTGGGTGCGTTAAATAATTTTAACATGTTATTTTTCCATAACTAAGTAATTAAATTAATACGTTAAATCGACAGTCCCAGAGTTTTAAAACACTACGATGTTATGTTTAGGCCTATATATTATTTTAATTTGTATTGTAATTGATTAAATAGAATATAATGTATTACATACCCAATAGATGTCTCCACCTACTGGTGTATCGTTGTAACCTGCAGAAAAAGTTGATGAAAAATCCCAACCACCACCCATACACGGACAATCTGTCTGGAAGTCACAAACGCATCAAGTGATATGAACAGTCCAAAGTTAGGGTCCTATATCTGTGCTTTTATGCATAAAGAGGTATGGCACAATATTATCTTGTAATATTATATCGCCTTTTCTGCTATTTACTTTTTTAAAGGATCGCTCATATTTACAAACTAGACATTGAGACATTGACATAGATATAGAGCTTGGCAACTTGCAATATAAGCACTGGCCACAGTATAGAAGTTTTCCACGAATTTGTCTGGAACCACTTCCCATTTGCTTTAAACATGGGTGCGCTGTCCTGTGGAAACTGCTTAGCAGTGGATGTAACTTCAGCTGATGTGTCTGACCACCAACTAAACATCTGGGGTTGAAGAAAACTTCCTGAGGCCTGTGGCAGGGTCTTAACCCAGATACTGCTTGTCAACAACGGTTGGTTTAGTCTTGGGTGATAATAAAAATGTTAACACCCTCACAGTTGCATTGAAGTTGAGAGAACTTAAAAACTTGAGGCAATCCTCTTTAAGACTTGGAATGTTGGAACACACACAAGTTGGAATGTGCTTTCATCAAACATAATAAGTTCTGTCAACTCAAATACAGTATATTGTAATTGCGGATCCAAGTTCAAGAGGCATTCATTTTAAGTTAAGCTGACCATAATAGCGATATAAAAGTTTCTTAGTTTGGCTAACTTGTTCATCAGCAAACTGACACAATTATATAAATATACATCTATCTATGCACCAAAAAAGTTGTACATATATATTAATTGAAATAGAAGATACTTCACCAAAGGGAACACTAATCACTCTAATGGTGAAAACTGAAATATAACAACTTTTGCAACAAAATATAATCAAATAAACTAGAGCTAAAACAAATATTAATTCTGAATTACAATATGTATGTCATCATCAGTCCCCATGATGGCGCAAATCCTAGAGAAGGATTTCACACATTTGTTTTGAGCAGGTGACGTAGCATACAAGGCCGTTCGTCCAACACTCTGCAGCACGTAAGGAAGAGAAAGACTCTGTTATTGAGTCTTCACTTTTTCACAATTGGCTCCGTTGCCCAACTTAAAAGGGGGACATGAGATATATATATAGCAGATAGCGCAAGCAGCTCTACACCTTATCATGAGAATAGTGGCACAGCCGGTGTTTATCATAGCGAGGCAATGAACGGCGGCAGCGCCGACCTACATAGTGGTTAGTGCAAGCAAAGCCATACACCTTTATGAAAGCAACGGCACAGCCGGGGATTTATCATAAAAAAGCAACTGAATGGTAGTGTATTAAAGACAGTACCACACATTGCTGAGGCGGGGGGGGCTGCTTAATTAATGTAAGTAAGCAGCAAGAGCAATTCATGCTTTATACAAGGCAGAATGCCACACTGAGGTGGGACGCTGTTTATGTCGTAAGCACGTTCAGAAAACAGGGACCTGTGGGACCTATGCCAGCTTTTTGATTCAGCCTGGGTGCGGCAGGCAGAGGCGAAAATCACAAGTAGTTCAGCTGGAAGCGAGGCACGAGGATACTGACTCTCCTGCCTCCGGCTGCCGCTGCTTCCTACTCCATGGCCTTTGGGCAGTGGAGGGTGTAGGCCTAAGCGCTTCAGCGGCCTGCTTATCATCAAAGATGATGGTGATATGGAGGCGAAGGATCCTGACACTCCTTCATAACTTCACAGTGAGGATAGCCTGGTCTTTTCAATGCTGAAAGAAAATGTCATAACAAAATGCAAAGCAGGAGAGCGGGAATCCAGTGTTGTCCGCTGGTTGGAGCAAATCTCATCGGCAAGCAGTAAACGGCTTCTTGAAGTCAGAACAGCTGTCTGAAGGAGAAAGATTCGGAGGAAATGCCGTTCAGTGTTGCATTATATAGAGAGCGTTGCTGCCCCAGATTCGCACGGTTGAATGTCATTTGCGCTTGCAAGGGAATAGCATGATTCAATCAGGCTTCAGTATTTCTAGGAGAGTTGCTTCTCCATGACGTTATCGATGACGCAACGTTGAGAGAGCGATATTGAAAGGGAACCAGTCATATCAATAGAAATCCACGATAGGAACATTTACATGAGGGCAAAATATTTATCTGCGTATTTCTGTACTGCATTGATGAACAGAAAGCTGCTTGGTTTGAAAGTGACTTCTGTGTGAGCTGTGCCTCATCGCTAACTTATTGACAAAAGACCTTTTTTTTTTGCTAATGTCATGTGACTGCATCTTCAGGCTGAAACTGCAGTATAACATCCACAACAACATCCATGTGCTTGTCTCATCTATTTAACACCATTAAAATGCCACCTCTTGTGTAAGTATCAGAAAAAGCAAACACTGGCTAAATCCATTAGTTTAAGTGGATGATAGGGTTAATAGCTAGTTTATTTAGCTAGCTCAAAATGTTCTTTTGTTTTCCTTCAGCCCAATAAATAAACTCTTGCCCAGATATGGGCTGATTACAACTGAGTGAGTCTCTCAGCCGCATATAGAGAGAAAGAGCGAGAGAAATGTGGGCTGTGGGATGTTTACAGAGGTAATTGAGTGTAGGGGCTCACCTCAGGGGCTTTAGAACAAACGCTCATAGCCATACTCCCCGGTTTATTATGCTTTCCCATATGTTTATTAGACAAGACTGGGCCTCACCCAAATACACAACCCAGTTTGTCACATAGGCACAGGCACACCTAAGTGCAGTGCACTGAATATTAAAATGCACTCTTGGCATTAATTTGCTTTCAGAGTTTTTACAAGATTCTTTATGCAGCTCTAAAATAATTATGTGTTATTAGACCTATGTCAACAAATGCTGCTTTTGTAGTTGATCAATACTATTGTGATGGCCTTGAGGGCCTATGTATCTGTGGTGTCCAAGCCAGCATTTCAGGGGGCTCACATCTGTTACCAATTGGACTTCTCCACTGCCCATCTGTGCTGAGGTTTGCCTAGGTAATCTCAGTCTATTGGGATCCCAAGTCTGGAGGGAACAGCACAACGTCCATTATAAACCCACCACCATTAGCATTACAGTTGCGTAATTGTTGCAATGCTCATTGCAAACCAGGAGAACAAAAGAAGGCCTGAAGCAGCCTCTAGCAGCAGAGATGATGGAAATCATTTCAAGTTTGCCATAAACATGACTCTCTGACATAAATGCCTCCTGGCAGGACTGGTGGTGCCTACTTGCCGAATAGAGTAGCGTCAATTATAGTCAGAATGATGGAGGGAAAATACCTGCGCTCTCAAGATTTGCTGATTTATTACAGAAATTATTGCAACCACTTGTCGTGTTTCTTATAGCGCACTGTCATTCACAAACAAGCCATATCATGCAATGCTAATAGTCCAATTTGGTTGTTCAATTATATGCTATTTTCTTGAGGTTGGATGTGTTGTTTGGTGAAAAGTGGAAAGCTGTGGGTTTTATTCTGAGTAGATCTAAGAAAGGTCTAAATTTAGTAATTTTTAAAAGCCCAAGTCTAATTAGGAATGCATGTAAACCTCAATAATGCTCAGTTGTGTTCATGTTTGGTTTGTATTAGGGAACAAAGGAAGTACATGGTGTTCTGTTGATCAAAACCATCGAGAGTGACTCAACAGCACCAGACTAGCTTGCAGTCTGTGCACATGAGGAGCAAATAAAGTGTGCTATGGCAAGCCGTTTTAGCTTTTATTCATTTCCAGGATATGAATTCTTGATATCAACAATTAGATTTTTGATATCAACAATTAAATTTTTTGATATCAAAAATGTAATTGTTGATATCAACAATTGAATTCTTGATATCAACAATTGAATTCTTGATATCAACAATTGCAATTGTTGATATCAAAAATGTAATTGTTCATATCAACAATTGAATTGTTGATATCTGTAATTGTATTTTCACTAGTGAAATGTCACAATAGGCTGCCATTCAAAATCAATTGTTGATATCAAGAATTGATTTCTTACTAGTAAAAATGTAATTGTTGATATCAATAATTACATTGTTACTAGTAAAAATGCCAATTACTGATATCAATAATTCAATTGTCACTAGTTGAAATGTCTATTCTTGATATCAACAATTGAATTGCTACTAGTAACATTTTTCATTTTTGATATCTGAAAATGTATTTATGATATCAATAATATTTCAGATATCTAAAATGGCTTTCTTACTAGTAACAATCACATTCATGATATCAGAAATTAACATTGTCACTAGTGAAAATGGGATTATTGATATCAAAAATTAACATTGTTACTAGTAGCAATTCAATTGTTGATATCAAGAATAGACATCTCAACTAGTGACAACTGAATTCTTGATATCAAAAATAAAGGTTTTTACTAGTAAGAATTGTATTTCTGATATGTGAAATTGGAATTTCTACTAGTAAGAAATCAATTCTTGATATCAACAATTGATTTTGAATGGCAGCCTATGGTGACATTTCACTAGTGAAAATACAATTACAGATATCAAGAATTAAATTCTTGATATCAAAAATTAAATTCTTGATATCTAGAATTAACATTTTAACTAGTAAAAATGTAATTGTTGATATCAAGAATTAGCATTGTTACTAGTGGAAATGTAATTCCTGATATCAAAAATGGCCATTGTTACTAGTATAAATCTAATTCCTGATATCAATAACTATAATTTTAACTAGTGAAAATGTAATTGTTGATATCAAGAATTCATATCCTGGAAATGAATAAAAGCTAAAACGGCTTGCCATAGTGTGCTCTGGCACTGCAAACCCCATAAACCTGTGCAAAGCTCTGAGATTCTGAAGAAACAAAGAAAAAGTCTCTGATAAGTGATATGGAGAACAGGAGGCACTGCATAGTGTTTACTGAAGGTATGTTGAGTGATGATATCCACAACAGTAAAAATATAAAATCAGCAGTTCAATAAACAAGAATATAATTCCAATTGTAACTTCCATTTTAGACACAACCAGTAACTTTGTGTATTTTTGCTTCGCCAATTAAAATTGTTCCAATTAAAGTAAAAGCTAGAAGTCTTTGCAAGTATAGGGTGCTTTCGAAACATTTACAAATCTTTAGTTTCTAATCAGAGGATCGGAACTTGATCAAACTCACCAAGTCACATGATTTCATCATTTATTTTTTTATTTTTTTATTCTGATGGTTCACTGCTAGGTTTATGTATCTTTATCTGGTGAACTATTTAGTTATGTTTTAATTACAATTAAAGGTAAGCACCCCAAAAAAATTTATTCTGTCATAATTTACACACCATGTCATTCCAAAACCGTTAGACTTTCGTTCATCTTCGGAACACAAAATAAGATATTTTTAAAGGGGACATATCATGAAAATCTGACTATAATCGGGTCCCCGGTGAAAAGCAAACGTCATCCAGAAAATGTGAAAAGTGACAACCCAGTGACGTTGTTTTGGTAAACTTTTCTCTGCAAGCATGTCAAAAAAATAAACCGATCAGATTTCACTCCCCTTCTGATGTAGGAAGGGGATCTTATTATAATATTACCGGCCCTTAATCTGCACGTTTCCATCCACAGTAGGGCTTTGACTCTGAACTTCGTTAAAAGTTCACAACACAACAAAATACAGAAACACGCTGCAAAAGTTCACAACACAACCAAATACAGAAACACGCTGCAAAAGTTCACAACACAACCAAATACTGAAACGCACTGCAAATAGCAACGGCCACAACATAAATGTTTCCAGGGGACCCCAATAAGTGACGAACATGCTTATTATAATTTCCAAACGGAAGAGAGCATCCCTATGCCCTGCTCCCTTCGAAGGGCAGAGCCCTTGAAGTGGAGACTTTGGAGTGAGCAGGGCACTTGTGTGCCATTATCTAGCCGTTTGGAACGCACTTGGCGAAGGGAGCAACGAAAGACAGCGCAATTTCCTCATTATTTTCACCTGGGATGTTCCCCTGACAACACAGCATGGTGTCCATCAGCTGAATAGCTGTTCTTACGACAGAAATGTCTTATTATTGCTGTTAACACAACTGTTGCAAATAAATATACTTTTTATGCAAAAAAGTTTTTAAAATATGCCTTATATATCTGTGTGTGTGTCTCAACTTCAAAACTCGCCATATTATCTTTGGACCCTGCATTAGCCTACTTAACATTATTTCTTATTCTTTCCTGTTATTAAGGTTATTCTTAAATGTTATTATTCTTAGCTGTTATTCCTACCTACTGAAACTTATTTAAACATGACTTGACAATAACTGTACAATACAACTGAAGTATAGATTTAAAAGAGTATAGTATTTCTTAATTTGCCAGTGTTTTTTCTGGCAAATTTGACAAGCTATATTAAATTATCTGGGGGGGTATTTTGAGCTGAAATTTCACAGGTAGGCTACATTCTGGGGACACCATAGATTTATATTGTGAAAAGGGGCATAATATGTCACCTTTAAATTATTCACTCATAAAGACATGTTTCTTTCCTGAATAAACAAGTGTTTTTCAACAACGGTTGAGTAGGCCTAAATGATTATTGGTGAATTCGAATAACTACATACTAGCCTACTCTTGCTACTTTTAGCTACTAGGCCTATATCCTTCAGGCATAAATAGTAAGAGTATAATTCAATTCCGAATTCAGGATTTGGCTCAATAATCAATGTTTTTAAACGAATCGGTTAAATAAATGATTCAATGATTCATTGAGAGAGTGGCTGCAAGGTTACCAAAAAAAAGTGTAATGCTGGTAATTTACCAGTAAATAAAACTGTAAGCCCCTTTACAGTCTTTATGGACAAATTACCAAAGATGTGTGAACATGGCCCTTTTCAAAAATACCAGTAAATTTTTTTTTTTTTTTGCAATTATAACGTTACCAGTAATGTGCTCTGTGTGAACGCGGAATAAAGATTATTCATAGACTGTAAAAAAAAGAGGTAACGTTAGCTTGATCGCGTCGACGAGGTCAGACTGGGCTTACGTGAGAAATCTGCTTTGGGCCAATCATAAAGTTCTTATGGGGATGACTTGATTACTCAGCGCTGTTTTTAATCTTTTTAATAGTTTTTCTAGGCTATGTACATATGCGCAAGATGTTAACCTTTGACCGTTGCCACGTCTCGCTGCTTTTTTTCGAGACCCTGCCGTCTTTTCCCTTCATCAGCGCTGCGGCTCTGCAGTTGCTGGATATAATGCACGTCTTGTGTATATACGAGCAAAACGTGTTCTGTTTGGTCATCCCCAAGCTTTTTACTCAGACATCAAGAAATGTTGTCAAATTGAACAGTGAACTAAAGCGCTTCTTCTCATGCTGGCGAATGAAGACAACGGCGCGGCGATTAAAGATCACTTCCGATGACTGACATCACATAATTTACAGGTATTTTGGAGCTGATGTGTGTATGGTCTCTTACCGGTCAAAAGCTGGAACGCCGTTGCAAACAGCATATTTGTTTATTTACCGGTAAAGTCATTCTAATAATTTACCGTGTGGGAAAGGGGCTTGTAGGCCTACGTGTGAAAGGGGCTGACGACTCACTCATTAAGTCAGTCACTGCTGCCACCTACTGGCCTGTAGATGGATAATGCTAACCTGCAAAAAGGGAAAGGTAAAAATGTATAGGCTACTGTAGGCCTAAACATTCTTTATGAAAATGAATACCCCAAATCGCACGAAATCTAACACATAAACCCACATATTCTAAGTTGTGTAGGAACATACTACTTGCAAAAAGAGTTAGTGAAAAAATCTCCACTACTACTAATGCAATCTATCTGATTCATGTATTTAATTTCATTAGGTATCTAAGGTTAAAGGCTTTAACCATTAAAATGCTTTTTTTTTTTTTTTTTAGTAATGGCCTAAGTGATGTCACATTCTTTCACCTCATTTATGAGCCTCTGTGTATAGTAAGACACATCCAGTGAAGAAAATCCCTTCTTAGCAATTTACAGTAAACTCATAATTTTTTCATAATTGTAGGGAAAGATATATTTTTGCGAGGGAAGCCTGCAAATAGCCTTCCTGTGGTGAGTGTTGTCCATGTAAACAGGCCGGTTGCTAGGGAGCGGAGCTGTCAGATGATGTGTGTTATTGTGGAGCTCCGGGCCCTTGGCACGGCGAAAGCGAGCCTGAGATCAGAGCGCAGATCTGGGCCGCTTCTCCACCTCGCTCCCTGAGATCTCTTAAAAAGCCATTAATGAACATCTGGTTGAGATTACTTCAATATTGCCATCAGCAAGAGAGCGCTGGCAAACACAGCAACCCACTATGTGTGGCTGCACTTTTCCCATTTCTCCCCTTCACTCTGGGCTTAAAATAGGTTATGTGTTCTTTTGAGTATCATTTATGATAATGAGAAAATAAGCAGCTGGTACAAACTATTGTCCCCCGTGAACCCTGATCTAATATCAGCCCCATGTCGTCAACATTAATGCACAAAGTCAATTTGTCCAGTACAGCTGAGGTGTTTGGTATGAGGCTATTCATGATGGATATTGCTGTTTATTATGTAGAAAGTCCTGCATCCTGTTTTGCACATTTCCATCAGCTGATTCACTGAGCAGGATGTGGTTTAAGCTGTTGAAGGCACTGTGAAAATGGACCACGGCTATTAATAAATGAGTCATTTAACTCAAACCGAGATTTCATAATATGCCATGTTTTTAGAAATCATGCTTCAGAGGTCTGTAAATAGATCCAAATAAAACACCACTGCATTTCTGCACTAGCCACAGGTGTCCCAGACTGACATTCATTTATACTCTTCACGTTACATTGATATATGATGACTATGACTAAATGATGACATAAATCAGACATGGTGCACAAATAAACTCATTACTTGTTTATTAAACCTTATTTGAGGGCATAGACACAAAAGTTATTTTAAACATTACATTTTATCGGTGTGAATGAGTAACAACAAGCCATCAAGCTAAAACTCACGTTGGTTGATTAAGCTGTGTACTGATTTTCATAAAAAAAACTGTAGTATTATATATCCAGCAGTCCTAAACTTTTGAATGTTGGTGTACATATTAGTTACTGTGCAATACTATTTCTTTTATGTATAAAATCATAATATTTTATAGTTGTAGGATTTTTAAAATAAATTCTTGTTCTGCAACGTTACCTTGTACCCTATACGTACATGAATGTCCTGAAAATCCACAGATCTGTTAGTAAGCAAGTTTTAGAAGCTTTCACAGAAAATACACTCAGCTTTAGAGAGGAGCTATGGTTATACCATCACCTTCTGTGTGCTACTTACACATTAACTCTAAACAACAATACAAACTTTCACACAATGGGAATAATAGGCTAAACTATAGATTTAAGGAAAAAGAGAAACGAGCAGGTACTGTATAAATGGCTCTACCATGAGAGAAAGGGAAAAAATAGATATAAACAGCATTGATTGTTTATAGAGTTCGTATGCATTGTGTCCCTTCAAGCAAATGATTAAGCCCACTGAGAAATATAAAATGTCTTTATGGCTATAAGCTTGAAAAGATGACAGATCTCAGCATCTCACGCTAATCAAATCCTCCTGCAGTAGTCAGGGCCCTGTGAAATATATGGAGCTGACCACAAAGAGTAAGCGTGTGAGAGTGTGCGAGAGGCTTGCAGCGTGAAGCCCACTTGCCATGTGTTAAAGTGAGTTTAATAAGTGCAGCAGCAACAGCAGTTAGGAAGATTGAGTGATATATGTTCCATATGGAGTTGAACTCTCTGAGCCTGTCAACTGTGAACTAGTACGATACCAGCAGGCCACTTCAGGGGTGTCATAACGTTCAGTCTTAACACACTCCCTATTAACTTATACATCTATCATGGCTGGATCTCCCAACAAGATCAGGTGTGAGTTACAGTTACTATACGCGCCAGATTAAAAGAACATGTGCCTGTTTTACTGTCATGTTTTCTGTTGATCTGGTCGATAGTCAGAAGTTCTCATGTTTAGTTCATTATTTAGAAATTTTACAGCAGTTCAAGTCTTTGGACATTGATGATGCATGGTCTGACATGATCAAAATATATAAGATCTCAGCTTATAAACTGAAATGCATTCATTCATTACATGACTCTCTGATTCTGGTCAAATGTTTTTTGTATAATGACCTCTAAACTGTATATTGTCTGTTAAGTTGATATGTTATTGATTTATGCTCAGCTTTATGCAGTCCTATCTGGAAGATGACTCTCTGTCTAGACTATGAGACTGAGGCATAATTCGGTACTCAGATGAACAGAATATGTTGACATTTCTTGTGCTGGTTTGTGATGCGGTTTCTCTTGCTCTAACTGGCCTCTCAGTTGTTGTTTTGTGGCTGAGGTCAAAGTGTTGCTGTCTCTACCATGAGGACCTTTAAAGACCTTTACTTGCATGCATACTGTTTGAAGCAGAGGTGACTAATACAACATTTAGGAGAAAGAAAAACAGAGTACTGGAATTACATTTTATTTCAACCTAAATAATTATTTTATGTTCATTTACCATTTATTTGGTGTATATATTATAGCCATAATATACACTACCGTTCAAAAGTTTGAGGTCAGTACAATTTTTTTAACTACCGTAATCCTTTTATTCAGCAAGGATGCATTCATTTGATTGAAAGTGACAAAAGACATTTTGTAATGTTACAAAAGATTTAAATTAATTTAAATGCTGTTCTATGTTCTTTTGAACTTCCTATTCATAAAAAAATCCTGGAAAAAATGCATCACGGTTTCCACAAAAATATTAAGCAGCACAACTGTTGATAATAATAAGAAATAAGAAATTATTCCGTAAGGATCATGTGACACTGAAGACTGGAGTAATATTGCTGAAAATTCAGCTTTAAATAAATTACATTTTAAAACATATATTTAAATAGAAAACAGTTTCACATAATAATAATAATACACAGTGTGTACACACACACACACACACACACACACACACACACACACACACACACACACACACACACACACACACACACACACACACACACACACACACACACACACACACACACACACACACACACACACACACACACACACATACATATAGTGTAATTAAACATTATTGCAGGTATAAAAGCATTTGACACTTAAAATTACCCAAAATAAAAACACATAATTATTACATATACAATCCAAAACAGTTTGGACACTTTTTATCCCTGCAAATATTGAGAGCCAATGTTTTTTTTTCTGCAACAGAGGCCTAATTCACTTTCAGATACAATGACTCTTTAGATAGAAAAACTCTTTTGTTTTAACTTTTCCACAGTCACAATGGAAGTGCTTCTTTTTCTCAAGCAGTTCCTCCAGAGTCATTTAAAAGGTTTCATATTTTCCACCCTGCGTGTCCAGGACATTTACAGTTGGCGTCAGAATATCAGTTGGTCTGAGGGGAGGCACTTTGAAGTGTTTGTGGTATCACCACATCTGCGGGCAAGATGTGCGCCCGGCAGGGAGGGGGTGTCGGGGGGTTGTTGAATATTGCCTGTCTTCTCCCACATCATGTGACAATGAACAACATTCCTTAACTCTTTCTGGAGCGAGCGCACATTGTGAAACTCTTCCCATCTTCATTCCACATCATCAGCGGCATGAATCTGCACACGGAACTATGATCGGTGGCCATGTTTGTTCTTCTGAATAATGATGAACGTGTCCGAGATGCTTATAATGCTCAAGGGGAGCCTCCATGCTAAGCAGTTCTTCATTTAATTGTTTTCAGAAGGTTACATTGAAATGCGTCCTTTGAAGAATTACATTTAAACAGTGATTATGAAATAAAAAGCAAAGAGACATTCTAAATTGATGGTATAAATGTCTGGTGTGGTGTTGAGCACTCCCGTGTTTGATCTCATTTTGCTCTGTTACCTTATGCATATTATTGGTGTCAGACGTGGCATGCCGCTCACCTACGGGTCGTACAAGGCATGTGCATAAAACATGAGAGGGAAGCCAGAGGACCGAACGAGTGTCAAAGTGTCTGAAGTGTAATGACTTCTGAAGTGAGTGTAATGACCCTGAAGGTCACACAGTAGTTTGAGAAATGTTCCCTCAATGTTCTGGGCACAATTTTAACAAGTTCAGCCAATAATTAAGTTGCTCTGTTTTAATAAAAAAAGAAGAAGTTTTTTTTCCATTTAGGATCAAAACAGTAAAATCACTAAATATAGCTAAATGCCTTATTGACGCAGATTGTCAACAGTAAAATGGCACTGTTATGAACTCCTGAAACAAACAAGCTGGCTCGTAAATGTAGGGCAGCACCAATCCAGTCAGCCCACTGGCACCACACACATCCCACAGTCTGACGCATGAAAGTACCTTCAGCTCAATTACAACAGAACCACAGGACGGCAACTTCATCAACAGTTCAGTCTGCAATAACCGTAACAGCCACACCGCAGTCATTTTCACATTTCATTGATAACAAATGTGCTGCCAGAAAAATGCCAAACGGGCTGCCTTTTTCATAAGCTCTCGGGCTCTTCTGCGTTTCTCACGCAGACTGCAGTGGAGCCATTTGTAGCCATTATTAAAGTCATATTTCACAGCTTTGCCTGTAAATCACCCCGAAATGTTTCAAATTAGTTGGATTACTGTTTTACTTTGCTGTTACTGCTGCAGTGCGTGCTAGACAGCTCTAATGTGTCAAGCTTTACAGGGTGGGCCGGGAAAACTATAGCATCGTTTTTCGTGGTGGGACAAAAATGTGCTATAGCAAACAACCGCAAGCGGAGCGGGCACTCTGTGTTGCTATAGCATTATATACGGTGAATCCTCAACAACATCAGCAGCCAGTGAAATCCTTAATAGTATAGCCCTGACTGTGATGCATCTGGAAAAAAAGAAAAAGTTCACATGAGTGCAACGTTAAACCTGAAAATATCCCTAAAAAAACGCTGGCCAGCTTTCAAGGGCTGACTGGACCGGTGCATGGATCCAACTGGATGATTCATTTTGAGATATGAAAACATTTAATTATGGTAAACCGGTTTTGGGTAATGTTATGACTTGCATGCGTGAGCCAGTGTAGATCATTATAGTATAGTATAACTGGTAAAGGTCACTAGACTGAATCCGTGGGAACTCATGCAGAGAGCATATCCGCTGCCCTGTGCTATAGGCCGCTGAGTTTAGTAACGCCACCATATATAGGCCACCCAATGCTGTTGATATTGCTTTCACTAGTCCCAAACATTATGGATTCTCTCACTCTTTTAAAACGTAACACAGTCTATTGGTGTTCACTGTTGAAATTAAGAGCTGATCATCAGCATAAAAGATTCGAATGGCTGATGTTTATGGTACAGCATATTTTTATATTGCGAAGAAGATATTATAAACATCTGGTGACTTGTTTTTGGAACACTGTCATCTAGTAAGAGCAAAACTTGTGAATCTGTAACGGGGAAACTCCTCATTTAAACGTTTTTTTCTAAACATTCACCTATGGGTTTGAATTGCTTGCCAAGAAAAACAAATCTATCATCCTATTTTGGAGTGAAAAACAGAGAAGAGCTAGAAAAATCAGCAGGATATGTGATTTTTGCTGCTAGATAGCTGTGAAATCAGCAATGTCAACAAACATATCACTGCTCACTTAATATAAACACATCCATAAAATCAGCCAGAACTAACACGTAGGTGACCATAGCCAACATGACACTCAAGCAAAAGGAAAAGTATAAAAATGGTCAAAAAGTTTATTTTATGAATGTACTTATTTATACTTTTGGAAGTCCTACATCCTTAAATTGAATGTATCATTATAATTTATTCTTTATATATTACTCTAAAAAAAGACCTGCTCAACTGTTAGAGTCAATCATATTCTCTGCAGATATAGTCTAACTGCTTTCATAAATTTGATTATATTCCCTTCTATAAAAACACATATCTAAATAAATGACTTGCATATAACCACTGCTACAATCCATAATTTCCAATGAAATGCATGTTTGTTGTCTTATGAAAACAAGAAATTTGTTCAACTATAAATTTGGAGTGGACACGATAAGCATTTCAACATCACCTGGTATAAAAGTATTAAAAATTACCATACACAGCCTCCATAAAACCAACACAGGTATATATATAAAAAAGCACATGGAAAATAAGAAGGCATCACTAATCTAGATTCAACAATCTAGTAATTGATACCGGCACAAACAGTGTGTGTGTGTGTGTGTGTGTGTGTGTGTGTGTGTGTGTGTGTGTGTGTGTGTGTGTGTGTGTGTGTGTGTGTGTGTGTGTGTGTGTGTGTGTGTGTGTTCAAAATGACACGTGGGTAAAAATACTACATATTATTGAGAGACCCCTTTTAAGTTTTAATTTTCAACGATGCAATTGCGAAAAAGTGAAAACTAACCATAACACTTGACAATGGTCATTTGGAAACTCCCTGCCATTCCTCCCGTCCTACAGATGGCGGCCGCGCTCAGTTCAGGCTTCTGTTCCCCCGGCTCGCCCCATCAGATGTGACAGCGGATCAGTGCAGTGCGGATGAACGATGCTTTGATTCTCATTCATGTCAACAGTCTGAAGAGCAGCCAAACCGACGTCTCGCGCTTTCACATGAACGGAATAAAATGCAGCCGGACGATTCGCAGTATTTGCAGCGGTAACCATTACATTTAACCTAAACGTACATCGCAGTATGACAGCGTTATGTTAGTACGATTATGACCATGTATTAAGGGAGACACACTGCATATAATCCGTGTATACTATATATTATTCATTTGGGTATTTATTGCCGCTGGTTTTATTTCCAAGCAAATTAGTTCATTATCATTTCTGTAGTCATAGTGTAAATCTGGGTCAAATTCATCCGCTCCACTTGCAGATGGGCGTGGCCTACTGTCACCATCCCGTTGTGATGCTAGTGTCTCCAATCTGCTCATCTAGACATTTATGTAGTATTTTGGGCGTGTCCCGAGTGAGCTGCACCTATGATGCACGCCTCTTGTGCTCTTTAGGCTTGACAGCTCACTAGGGTTTGAGACAACCAATGTTTATCGCAACTCACTGTCACATCCAATCTTGATCTCTCCTGTGTCTATTAGGAAATGTAGGATTGGTGATATAGATGTGCATCCCACAGAAAAGGCGCTAGTGGTGTATTATGAGGTGGAAGCATCCATTTTAGGAGAGTCGGGCAATGCCAGGCATGAGGAAAAGAAGGAAGGCCAGAAAATGTAAGCAGAGATGAGCTGTGTTTGTGTGCACACACTCTGTACATTCTCTATTCTGTTTATTACATTTCATTCAACTTTTTTTTGTGTGTGTCTGTGTTTGTTCTTTAGCATCCGGCTCAGGAGTCTGAATTCCAGCACTGATATTTCCTCCCTGGCCAGGAAGGTTGTGGAAGAGTGTAAAATCATTCATCCATCAAAACTGGCGGAGGTGGAGCATCTGCTGCTGTATTTAAAGAACCGAAAGAAGCCAAGCAGTAAATGTAAATCCCTCTTTAAAAAATAATTCCCTTTTGTTAAACAATAATAATAATAAAAAAAATTGTTGTATATGAGCAGCTCACAATCTTGTGTTTGTTTATTTTTTTTATCATATCATATGATATTTTAATGGTGATGGCGTTTGTTGTTTCATGTTGTCTGTCCTTAGCGGAGAAGAAGGAAAAGAAACCACCGAAACCCAGAGAGCTCCTGCCGTTTGAAGGAATGGAAGTACGTCTTGTTTCCCACCCAAACACATTTGAAGTTTTATGTAATTAGGTCTGACAAAGTGAATATATTAACACATGTGATTACTTGCTTATTTTGAATGCCATTTATCTCATTTGACATGATAACTGATCCATTCTGTTACAGTACCTACTAATGGAACAAACCATTCGTGGCCAGACTAATCGTCTTTACATAACAGTCCTATTATTTAGCTTCCTGAATGTTTTAACTGTGACAAACTTACATATTTTAGTTGATTGACAGCCATAGTTTTAACTGAAGTTGATGTATTCCCAATTTTCCATAATCCTTTTTTTTTTCAGGTTGAGGAGGAGGCCAATATTAATAAAATAGATGAATACATAGAGCTGTTGTATGAGAGCGTCCCAGAGAAGGTCAGAGGGTCCACTCTGATCCTCCATTTGGCCCGTAACCCTGATAACCTGGAGGAGCTCCTGCATAATGGTACTAAATGAACCGATTGTTTTTTCCTCAATTCACTGTCAACTATTATTATTCTATAACAAACTTCCGTCTCAAAACATATGAAAAGTGATGAACTGCCGCACAACAGCAGTCATTTTAGCGATTTTAACTTTTGAATTCTCTTGCAATATATTTTTTATTTTTGTGTTGGAGTGTGTGGGATGAATCTGTATCAGCGATCATTATCCAGTTGTTTGTGATGTGTTAAATGTTTTTCAGAGACAGCACTTGGAGCTCTGGCCCGGGTATTGCGAGAGGACTGGAAACACAGTGTGGAGTTAGCAACTATTATCGTCTACGTCTTCTTCTGCTTCTCAAGGTACACAATTCCTTTACAGCTTTTTTTGTCCTCTTGCCAACAGCGATACTCATTTTGTTGTGGTGCTTTAAAGAGAATAGAATAGAATAGACCCTGATTTTAGCATGCGGATAATCATGCTGATGTTTACAGAGATAGTTCACCCAAAAAGGAAAGTTAATTTACTCATCCTCAAGTGAGTTTCTTTCTTCTGTGAAACACAAAAGAAGATATTTTGAAGAATGTTTGTTACCAAACAGTTGTGGGGCACCATTGACTTCCATAGTATTTTTTTTTTACATACAATATAAGTGCCCCACAACTGTTTGGTAACAAACATTCTTCAAAATATCTTCTTTTGTGTTCAGCAGAAGAAAGAAACTCGTAGGTTTGGAAACTTGAGGGTGAGCGAATGATGGCAGAATATGACTTTTTTGAGTGAACTCTCCCTTTAAAGTGTTGTCAGCATGGTGAACTCTCTGAGAGGTGAGGTGAAAATAAAAACACAGTTTATATTGTTAAACAGTTACTTTAAATCACCTACTCTGAGCATTTTTCCTGTTATGATCAGATCATGATCTTTAAGTGTCTGTTTGTGGGGACATTAGACCGTTATTGTGTGGTATAATTCATAAATATTTGGCCTATTTATTTGTTGAATATATCTGTCAGCTAGACTATTTAAGGGCTGCATATTTTTGGATTCAGCTTAATGTTGTACTATGAATACATTCAGATGCATATCTCTGTCCATTTTGTATCATCTCACTGTTTATTTTATTTTTTATCTTGCTGTCTTTTAAGTATGTAAGTGTATGTAAGTGTTTTGAGAGAGGGATTTTGGAGGATATATATGCTACCTTCACTTTACATTTTTTATTTTAAGAGGCAGATTGCATACCATATATCATTCTGATATAGCTCTTGAAAGCCTTAAGAAAACCATGATATGTTCTCAAAACATCTTTAGTGGCTGCAGATCAGGTTACTGCTTTCACTGAGATAGCTGTCAGCTTTTATTTGAGCTATGAAAGACTTGTGTTCTCATTTGAAGGTTTTCCTTGGCTCTCATTTTCCGATGGCTAATGTGGAAATTTCTTTTCGCAAGCTAGAATGACTTTGACGTTTGAAGGATGTATTTGAAATGTATGATGAGTTGTTTGGCCCGATCTTTCAGTTCTGTTTATGTACTAATCAGGACTAGAGTAAGAAATTCATCTGGCACGTCCGTCTCGGTGTCTCTGCATACCAGCCATTGTCTAGTTCTCAGATTGTATCGCATGCATCAGTGTCTGGCTGAATGTGCCAGCAGAGGTCGAAGGAGGACAGACCCTCACGACTCGTGTTCTTCCTGCAGTTTCTCTCAGTTCCACGGGCTCATCACGCACTATAAGATTGGCGCGCTGTGCATGAACATCATCGAACACGAGCTGAAGAAATATGACCTGTGGCAGGATGAGTTAGAGAAGAAGAGCAAGGCTTATATCCTTTTTGTCAATCACTTTTTAATCATAAAGTCAAAAATGAATCACTAAATGAACATGTTAAATGAACTAGATTATTCCTTAACATATCCACGTGACGAGGACCCCGACAACCAGAGCTTGCGGAAGGAGCACGAAAAAACCCTAAAGAAATACCAAAGCCTCCTTGTCAAACAGGAGCAGCTGCTGCGAGGTATAGGAAGTGTTTTTTATTTTTACAAGTTTAATAGGAATCATTCATTAAGCTTTGTTTATATGTTCCTCTACCTCCCTTTGGCTCTAGTTGCGTTCTACCTGCTGTTGAACCTGTCTGAGGACACCCGCACAGAGCTCAAGATGAGGAACAAGAATATTGTGCACCTGCTGGTCAAGTCTCTAGAGAGGGAGAACGAGGAGCTGCTGGTGCTGGTGGTCTCCTTCCTCAAAAAGCTCAGCATCTTCTTGGAGAACAAGAACGACATGGTAAAAATCCTAATATATTACCTTTTGTAATTCTGATCTCACAATCTAGGCTACTTTGCTGGTGTGTCCAAGACAGTGTTCGTATCCGTTCCGGTGTCCTTGCCGATGCCGGTGTCCGTATCTGTGCAAGTGTCCGTAACCGTGCTGGTGTCCGTGGCGGTGTCTGTATCCGTGGCGCTGTCCGTATCTGTTCGGTGTCCGTATCTGTGCCGGTGTTCGTATCTGTGCTGGTGTCCGTATCTGTGCCTGTGTCCATGCCAGTGTCCGTATCTGTGCCGGTGTCCGTATACATGCCAGTGTCCGTATCCGTGCCGGTGTCCGTATCCGTGCCGGTGTCCGTATCCATGTTGGTGCCGATGCCGGTGTCCGTATCCGTGCCTGTGTCCGTATCCATGTTGGTGCCGATGCCGGTGTCCGTATCTGTGCCGGTGTCCTTATCCGTGCCGGTGTCCTTATCCGTGCCGGTGTCCTTATCCGTGCCGGTGTCCGTATCCGTGCCGGTGTCCGTATCCGTGTTGGTGCCGATGCCGGTGTCCGTATCCGTGTTGGTGCCGATGTCCGTATCCGTGTTGGTGCCGATGCCGGTGTCCGTATCCGTGCCGGTGTCCGTATCCGTGTTGGTGCCGATGCCGGTGTCCGTATCCGTGTTGGTGCCGATGCCGGTGTCCGTATCCGTGCCGGTGTCCGTATCCGTGTTGGTGCCGATGCCGGTGTCCGTATCCGTGCCGGTGTCCGTATCCGTGTTGGTGCCGATGCCGGTGTCTGTATCCGTGTTGGTGCCGATGCCGGTGTCCGTATCCGTGTTGGTGCCGATGCCGGTGTCCGTATCCGTGCCGGTGTCCGTATCCGTGTTGGTGCCGATGCCGGTGTCCGTATCCGTGCCGGTGTCTGTATCTGTGCCGGTGTCCGTATCTGTATCCATGTTGGTGCCGGTGTCCGTATCCGTGCCGGTGTCACTAGGGACCAACAACTGTTTGGTAAGCCACATTCTTCATAATAACTTTTATTTTCAACAGGAAAAAAATAACTTATTTGGCCTAAATGTCTGCCATTCCTTTTTTAATTTATTTTATATTTTATAATAAAACATTAAAAAACAAAAGAAATCTCACTGCTCTGAGAAGTTTAATAGTAGCTTTAATAAGTATCAATTAGGGCTGTAAACGATTAATCGCGATTAATCGAATTCTAGATAAAAGTTTGTGTTTACATAATATTATGTGTGTGTATTGTGTATAATTATTTTGTATACTGTATATAAATACACACACATGCATGTACTGTATATATTTAAGAAAAATGTGTTATTTATATATAAAATAGTTCTATTTATATATAATATATATAAATCATATAAAAATATATATGCATTATATAAATGTAAATATTTCTCAAATATATACATGCATGTGTGTGTATTTATATATACAAAATAATTATACACATTAAACACATATTATGTAAATACAAACTTTTATTTTGGATTCGATTAATCGCGATTAATCGTTTACAGCCCTAGTATCAATGTATAATTTATACAGTGAAGTCTATGTAGTTTTATTTTTATATTTGTTAATAAAAAAAAAAAGAAGAAGAATTCTTCTGTTAAATACACCTACTGTAGCTGAAAAAATAAAGCACTGTTTATTTCATTTGTATTTTATGTTGTGTATATTAGGGGTGGAACGGTACACAGAAGTCACGGTTTGGTTCAGACATCACGGTTCGGTACAATGGAGGGAAAAACAAAACAAAAATGCAGAAGGCATTTATTTTTATTGTGCATGTCTCAGGCTGTACCACCTATACAGTCTCTCCCCTGAGCTAGCTGAGGCAGCCTGCCCTGAAGTGTGTAAATAAGATGTAAACAAAATAAGACAATCTGCTATAAACTGAAAATATAGCATCTCTTATGTGCGGACGCACGAGCGCGAAGGTGTGTGCGGCAAAAATGTCGTCATTGCGGTGTGGGCGGTCGGTGTGCTGTGCACGGCTTTTTTTGTAACAGCGCGCACGGCTCCGCATCTGAAGATGCATGACTTCAAGCCGAATCTGGCCGAGCATGTACATCTCACAGTACCGGCACCCAGTTCTTGCATCTAAATGAGTTGCTTACATTAACTAAATGAGCCTACAATAGCAGACATAAGCCCTTTAAATAAAAAAATGGCCATGTTTTATAAAAAGGTTCACAAAACTAAATAAAAATGTTTTAAAATTATGTAAGATAACGTTAATTTAGTTGTAGATTACGTTCTCATATCCATTTCCCCCCCCCTAATGTCACAGGGAATAATCTGGTTTACTGCTTTGCACGATTCTTTTGTAGTGTGGTTTTGATGTATTAAAGTGTTGTACTAAAATATTCACGAATGTACCTTACTTCTTCTCGCCGCTGATTCCTGATGGTTAGAGGACAATTACACCGAGTCGCACCCTGTCGTTTCAAAGAATACACCGGCGAGCGTGCATTTAGGGAGGTGCGCGCGCAGTCAGCGGAGGCTCGCAAACCCATAGACAGCGCAAACCTAGCTTAAGGCAGGGGTACAGAACGCGCGTTTCTAACAGTAGTTCCGCATTACATTAATTAATTGGCACACGAGTTTTATTTATTTTTATAGCGTGTATTCTCCGTGTAAATTCATGCACCGAACCGTGACGCCCATACCGATTCGGTTCAACACGAATACATGTACCGTTCCACCCCTAGTGTATATGTAATGTGTATCTTTGTTCTTACTGTATCTTTTATTAAAGCAGTCCGTAACATTTTGGGGTTAAAAATAATCCCAAATAAATTTGAGCAAGTACATAACCAGCCAGTGTTAAAAACTATCTGCGTGCCTTAGCTCGATTCAAAACGGTAAGCTTGTAATAATGTTTTTAATTCCAGTGGTACTGGTCTTTGCATCATTGCGTCACTGTCTCAACTCTCGGTGATGAACCCAAACGCAGACAGTATGCAATTAACAAGGTTTATTAAAGACAGGAAAAACTGGGAAAACAAAACCCACGAGGGGGCAAACAACACGGGTAGGGAAAATAAAGACTACCAACACTAGACTAAGACTGGACAATTAACTAGACTATAAACTCACAGCAAATACAAGGTTAAACAGCTCTGTGACAAAACAGAATACTCACAAGGGTGATTACAACATGAACCCGCACAAGACAGCAAACACAAGGGGATTACAAAGGGGAGAAAAGGATAGGGACAACAGGTGATACTAATGAAACAATGAAGACTAACGAGGAGAACAAGGGGGCGGGGTTAAGTGAACAAAAGGTCTGTCGTCATGATCCTGCCTCAAGACTAGAGAAAATCAAGGACACGAGGGCAGAATCATGACAGTCACATCTGTACACATAAAGAAGAGTCTCTCGGCTAGTAGGCTATGTAGCGTGTGAGGATGTTGTAATAATTCAAATAATTACATTTATTTATTTGATGGCGGTTCCAGAAAGGTTCAAACGAAAATCACCAGTGTCCAGTGACAACTGGAGATTCACCCGTTGTAAAATGCAAAAGTCTTCGGAGTAGCTACAGGAAAAAAAGAGACCGCAACCGGGCCCATGCGAAAACAAGGATAAATATCGGAAGGGCATTAAATGTAGTCATGCAATGCTGATGTTGTTAACATTAACAATTTGAGAACAACTTATAATTTGCACGGTTTGACATGATATGATAAAGCGATCGTTAGATTTAATCAGCACGATTTAATGCAATGCTTTTTTTACGTTAGTTGGTCAGAACAAAAGTGGATGTTACTTACTGGAGTCGGATGACATTTTCCAGTGAAAATTCTTATGTTGGTCATACTTCCAAAAACTGATCTGTGATTCTGAATGACCGTATCCACGCCGGCGCGGCGACTGACAGCCGCACATTCTCCTCAAAACATTGGATTCATCCTCGCTGTGCCGTGCCGAGGAATAACCCACGTTAAGTTGATAATTCCACGAATAACTGCAATTGCAGATTTCAAACAGAGATGGCGACAAAGAGGAAAAACTACGGACTGCAGCTTTTTTTAACATAAAATAATGACAACAATTTTTATCTTCGCCACTTTAGCCTAAATGTCTGCCATTCTTTTTTATTTAATATTTTGTTACCTTGTAACTTAAGGCTTTGTTTTTTAAATAGGGACATTAGTTTGGCTGTAATACTCTGTCACTTGCAAAATAGTAAAACCAACATGAAAAAGAATTGTGATAAAATCGTGATTTTCATGAAGAAAATCGTGATATGATATTTTTGCCATATCACCCACCCCATCTAAATTTTAATTTTATAACAAGTATCTGATTTCTGACATCAAGTATTCGATTTGATTTTTGATTCCCAAATCCTAATTTATATACATATACATATGAATCATAAATATATGGATTTTATACACTTTGAATGACATTCAGGGTGTATTTCCTGGCTACAAATTAATTTGCT
Source organism: Phoxinus phoxinus (assembly GCF_949152265.1). Taxonomy (NCBI): domain Eukaryota; kingdom Metazoa; phylum Chordata; class Actinopteri; order Cypriniformes; family Leuciscidae; genus Phoxinus; species Phoxinus phoxinus. The sequence goes on along the minus strand of NC_136880.1, from coordinate 23,201,700 downwards.
ATTACGTTAGCACATTTTACTAATTCGTTCCCTCGGTTTAAGTAAATCATGCGCATGCACAATATAATAATTTGTTCCCAATCCCTTGTTTTACTAAATAGTGCACACAATAAAATAATTTGTTCCCTCGTTTTACTTAATCATGCGCACAATAAAATAATTTTTCTCTTTTTTTTTTACTTAATCGTGCACATGATATAATAATTTGTTCCCTCGTTTTACTAAATCTGGGCCACGTTGTAATAATTTGTTCCCTTGATTTAGTTCAATCAAAACAAGGGAATGAATTAGAATATTGTGGCCATGATATACAATATATATTTTGTCCTGCTTGTCCACTGTCAGTCCACCTGGAGTCAATCTACTCTGGCTATGAATGTGCATTTATCAAGACAGACGTTGTTTTTATTCCTGTATCCCTTAACCAAATCCTTGTTGCAGATAAAAGAAATGGACTAGTATTGGCTTTGAAAATCTTTCATCATGTACGTACATAAAAACACATGTTGGACAAAAATTTCTGGCAAAAAAAAGATGATTCTATTTGTGTCTCCAGACGAAGCGATTTTCAAAGGGAAAAGATTGTTTAAATAATTTCATTTAATAAATTTCCTTCATGTAGTTGTTTCAACATCTAATTTAAAATGTATTACGTGTACTTGACTTGTGCGTTTGTAATAGGCAGAGATGGACACGGTGGAGAAGCTGGCTCGCCTGGTTCCATGTGAACACGAAGACATGATGAACGTCACTCTGCGACTCCTCCACAACCTCTCCTTTGACACGGGCCTGCGCACCAAGATGGTGCATGTGGGTTTACTGCCCAAACTCACTACTCTGCTGGGTAACTCTCTTACCTTTCATACAAATGAGATTGGACCATCGTTCCACTGTAATTGAATTGCACAGCAAGTTTTTTTTTTTTACATTTTCACACATTTTAATGCCAAGGACTTTGCATCACATATAGTTCCACAGTAGTTTTACTAGAGATATTGCCTAAAACCCTCACTGAGAAACTCTGTAGAAATAATAACAATTATAAACCCTACTGTTCAAAGATATGTGGACGGTAAGATTTTTTTCATGTTTTGAAAGAAGTCTCTCACAAAAGCTGCATTTATTTAATCAAAAACAATTAAAACAGCTGTTTTCTATTTTAATATATTTTAAACTATAATTCATTCCTTTGATGGTAAAGCTGAACTTTACTCCAGTCTTCAGTGTCACATGATCCATCAGAAATCATTCTAATATGCTGATTTGCGGCTCAAGAAACATTTCTCAATGTTGAACAGTTGTGCTGCTTAATATTTTTGTGGAAACCGAGATGCATTCAGTAAGTTCAGAAGAATTAAAATTAATTTAAAATTGAAATATCTTTAACAGTATTAATGTCTTGCTGTCACTGATCAGTTTAATACATCCATGCTTAATAAAAGTATTCCTTTCTTTAAAAAAACAAAAACATCTTACTGACCCACTTAAGTTAACATTGACTGCCCTAAAAATACATTTTGTGAAATCTTTTTTTTCCCCTTTTAAATTTTTTGCTCATGACAATCTCATCCAAGCCCAGAATGTTACGGTTTTAATGCAGTATATTAAGAACGAACAGGATAATATAATTTTCCTATTTTCCATTTAAAATAAACCTCTTTGGCCCAGCAAGAAATTGGATAAAACTTGTATGAGTGAGGTTAATGGACAAATTACATTTGTAAGGTTTCAAATTAAAGTCATCTTTAGACATTATACACTCTTATCTTCAGACTAGAAAGCGACTATTTAAGGTTGCATTCAATGATTCAAAATCTGTACGATCTACATCTGAATGATTTGAGAATATACAGTTACACTGAAAGCAAAAACCTGCTTTGGCAGCAGCGGGTTCAAGTGCAGATGATGGAGGTTTGACTTAAATTATGGCCATTTCTATCAGATATCCTGAATCATCAAGCTAAGCCAAACACATTTACCCAGTGATTTTGAGTCCAGCCACACATGTCATAGGAAAAGTCTGTTTTCATTTTCAGTCGTTCACAACAATCCCAACAGCGCTTTCTGTACGTCTTTGTCAGGCGTCAACCACAATATTTTGGGTAATTCGAGGCCTATCACATGCTGCGCTTTTGCTAACCAGCTCGGATGACACCTCCGCATCAAATGCTGCTTGGGAAATCATTTTCGTGATTACATCTAAGGACTTAATTGCTGCACATTTTTCACTGTGCCAGCCGTTAACGCTCCAGCAGTTAGGGGCGAGTTTAAGAGGCTACCTGGCTGGTGTCGTAAAGCCCGTCCGTGTCCTCCTACCCTCGCTGAGGTGAGGCAGCGACGTGGGTCATCTGTGTCTGCAGACACTAACGAGAAGCACATGTCCCAGCCACCGAGGGCCCGCCCAAGACGGCCCTCGCTTATTAATGCCACTAAAATATATGCCTCCTCCTGTGTCCCCAATTAAACAAACTAAGCAAACCTCTTCTCTCCTTTTCTTTACCTACTCAGCTTTCCCCCAGCGGTCACATCTGCTTCTAATCGCTGATGTGATAATGTGTTCTAGGGTGTCTCGGGTCCCGACTGCCATGGTTGGACTTATAATGACTGATTATACCATTGATCTATCCGAGTGTTTCCTATCTCGCAGGGGAGTATCAGCATTAGGGAGGAAGAGTAGGAGGGCGTAAAGTGTTATTAATGAGAGTGTTTTTAGGGAGAAGTGTGAGTGTTTGGGTTGCGTGTGGATCTCTGCTCTCTCTCTCTCTTCCCCATGGAATGGGTTTGGATCGTGATCGCATACACCACATGCTCTTATCTCCAATCTCTATGATAAATAACTCGCTCTCAGCACGAGCCAGTATAAATACGTTATGTAACTGACCACGACGGATCAATTTAGATAGCGCTTTAAAAGTTTACACACGTTGTGAATATCTGTCTGAAGGGTTTTTTTTTGCTCTCCTTTTTTTTCTGTAGGTGATGACACGCACAAGCACATAGCGATGCGCATCCTGTACCACATCAGCGTTGATGACAAATCTAAATCCATGTTCGCGTATACTGACTGCATCCCTCAGGTCTGAGTCTTCTTCACTTTTATTCACTTTTGATTATTGAGATTAGGGCTTTTAATAATCAACATTGTTCTGTTGATTATTTCCTGAATTAATTAGGGTAACACTTTATTTTACAATGTCCTTGTTACATGTTGTTACTATAGTAATAACTGTACATTATGCATAATTACATGTAACTAACCCTAAAACACACCCTAGTCTTAACCATAAATAACCTGATTGTAAGAACAAGTAGTTGATTACTATTACTCAGTACTTAATTATACATTGTAAATGTATAATTACAATAATTGTAACTTTTGTATAATTGTAACAAGGACACTTTTAAATAAAGTGTAACCGTAATTAGATATTCTCCAACTTGCCCAATATTAAGGTTTTGATAAAAAAGTAGCAATACAGTTTAAATGACCAAATAAATTATATTAAATAATAATATTAATCAAAACCTAATAAAAATCAGTGAAATGAACAGGTTCTAGCAGGACATAATTTAATTTCCTTCTCTTATCATAGTAGCACTATGCATGTAATCAGAATTTTTTCAGTAATGAAAAAGTAATACATTTTAATGTATTATAATAATTGTTACTTGTTAAATATACAGTTGTAGTTGACTTAAAAACTAATTTACCTGCTTATACGGTTTTGATCCATATGATTGGCATCTGTTTGATTGACAGGCATATGCATGCTCTATGAAGTATGTAGAGTTAAATACTAGTGTGATGGAGGCATTTAATTGTTAGGGGCAAAAAATAAATGTTCATGTTTTTTGCATTTCTAAAGTGCCATTACTGACGGAAGTTCTCCATGCACAGTGCAAAGACCCGACTAACGGATTACAAAATTCATTGTTTATCATTTTCATTATCAAGCGAATTATTAGCAATTAATTTGTGGATTCTATAAGCTGTAATTGTATGTACAGTATGTCACATGTGGCAGGACAAAATCTGTTATGTGGTGAGTAATGATTCCTTTTTGTAGACATTTGTAAGTAATATAGACGGTATGCACTTAGTAGTCATCCTGGTATTCTATACATACAGAAAAAGTGTATACTGCACACTATGTGCATACTGTACTGCATAAAGTTAAATTGTACTTTATGATTCCAAATACTGTATGTTATTGCTGCTGTTGTGTGTGTCATGTATGTATCATGTGTACACCTCAGTGTTGTAAAGTGGGCTAATTGTAGTGCTGTCTTTCTCTCACATGGCGTTAATGAGATAACAGAGCTAATTTAATAGGAGGGGGCCTCTGTGGGGTCACCAGCAATTGCCTGGGTACAATTTCTCTGAAACAACTTCTGCCCGAGCGTTGTCATCTTTAAAATGCTTGTCTTCTCTAATTGGGTGAAAATGCCTACCAGATGCTTGTTAAAAAAAAAAGTTAAATTCCTCAACCTAATCGCTCCGCCGATCCGCCTGGAGACGGTTGTGGCATGATGTCAGTCAGAATAGCTGCGGGACTCCTCGGGGAGTTATGCAGTGTTTTTCTTTCTTTCTTTCTTTTTTTGTTGTTGTTTCATTATGCAGTTTGTTTTTCATTTCATTTTTTTTTTTGCTCTTGTGTACTCATTCTCGTAAAAATTTTAAGCAAAAACATGAACTGCTACATGATTTATGTGTAACGAGTGGTTCCCTATATTATTACAGGAAGGTGGTACAGCAATCACATGACGTTTTCAAGAAGTTTTCTGTGCGCAAACACCCGAAGCGCGCGCACATAAAGCTGCATCTCAGACAGCGCGTGGATAGCCTATTAAATCGAGTTCTCTTTCATGCCTTCTTGCGATTGAACAAACAAATTCACACAAAATTATTTCGAAATGCCATGCTTGTATAGGCAAGTATCCTTGTGAAACATAGTCGGTTATGTCTTAAGTGAACATTAACAGCTGAAAAAAAAATGCGTGTAACAATATATTGAATAGCTGTTAAAGTGACAGCAGCCTAATAAACGTACTGCTGTCTTTGTCCTCAATGTCCATCCAACAACAAAAGACACAGATAAAGTCACTCACTACTCTTGACTGGTTGAGCCCTGCTGGAGCAGCTCTAATTATTCACTGTGCTATTAAATTTACATTTATATTTAGTCATTTAGCAGACGCTTTTATCCAAAGCGACTTACAACTGAGGACTAAACCAAACGAGTCGTCGTGGAGAGGCAAAAACAACGCAAGAAGTGCTCAAAATACAAAGTTCAGGCATTGCTCAGAGTTGCATAAGCCAGACAAGGGAGGATTAAAGAAAAAGGTTTATTTTTTTTATTTTTTTTTATGATAAGTGCTCACGGAAGTTAAATTAAAGATAAAATATGATAGATCAATAATATGAACAGGGAAAGTAACAGTAGCTCCTACAATACATTTTAACAGGCATAGAAAATAACTGAAGGAAATATCTATTCACTAAGCCTACTAATTTGATTACAATTCTGCCCAATATTTTAAAACATTAAAAATGCAATGAAAATACAGGTATCGGTACTTGGTATCGGCAAGTACTAAAAATAAAAGTATCTGTATTTGACTTGTTCTGGAAAAAGTAGTATCGGTGCATCCCTAGTTTTCCTTTTTAAAAGTCTTCATTTTTTTCTTCCTTTCTTTTTTGTTTATTTGTTTATTTGTTATTTATTTATTCTTTCAGTGGTTCATTCTTTCTTTCAGTTTTTTTTGTTCTTTCTTTCCTTCGTTCTTTTGTTTGTTCTGTCTTTCAGTTTTGTTAAGTACATACTTTCATTACATACTTTCATTCTTTGTTTCTATCATTTTTTGTTTAATTATTTCTTTCATTTGTTTGCTCTTTCTTTCCTTCGTTCTTTTGTTATTTTATTTATTTCGTTATTTCATTTTTTGTTTTCTTTTGTTTTAGTTCCTTCCTGTTTTATCTTCCTTCCTTTCTTTTTTTTGCTTGTTCTTTCTTTCTTTCTTTCTTTCTTTCTTTCTTTCTTTCTTTCTTTCTTTCTTTCTTTCAGTTTATTCAGTTGTATATTCTATTGTTCTTTCTTTCATTCATTCTTTTGTTCTTCCTCATTTTGAAGACTCCCGTGACTCTTCATCAGTCTGTCGGTTTCTGCCTGTAGATCTGGTGTCCCTCAGGTCTGCTCTGGCAGTTAGCCTGGACCCTCTTCTGTAAGGGAGGATTTAGATCAAACGGCCTCGCTGCTCTGGGTTCTGAACTGGCGAGGAGAGGCCCCGGCATTGGACCCATTCCTCTGCCACAAAGGGGTCTAGCTATAATTACTCAAAGCTGTGAGGTGTGTGTGTGTGAGGAAATGCTTGCAGGGGTTATGGAGCTATGAAACCATGGAGAGCTCAGAGACGGAGGTGGGAGGGGGAGGGTGGGGGATGACTCAGGGGTACGAGGCAGGGCCTCCCATTGCTGGTAAATAGGAGCAAGCAGGTGCCAGTGAGTCTAGACTGCGTGATTTGGAGGCCTGGGACTAAGTTATGTGATACTCAGTATGGGAGAGGCCTGATTGCTCACTGCTGCCTCTTCACAAGCCTGCATTGGACTGTTTGTGCCTTCCTGTTTAACATCCAACTGGCCCACACCGTGGCTGTGCCCATTGCTCATCTTTCTTCATCTGTTCATCTCCTCATTCTTCTCTTCACCCACACATGCTCAATTCATTGGCCGCTGTACAGTTATCTCCTTAAGATAGGCCTGCAGTGTCCCTCTCATTGGGCCATTATCAGCCGCAGTGTTGACCTGATTAAAGTAGACTGTTGGATATTGCCTCAACTCTCTCTGGCTCATGAATAAAAACACAAATAACAATCCCTTCGCCAACACTGACAGCACTAATACTTCTCCCTGTCAAGAACCGTCTGTTTCGTCATTTATTTCTTTTCTTTTGTTTTCCCTCTGGTTGTTGCGCGATACTCCACATGCAATCCTCCTCAGTTTTAAATTGTGCTTCAATAGGTCTATTGTGATATCACACTCCGAGGACATTTGGAAATCTCATATGTGCCTCATTGTGACGTACTATTCCGGGCATCACATTGAGCTTTTTTCAGGTGTCAGTCAAGATGAATGTTTCTTTGTGATTATTCTTGTAGTAATTAGTTCTTATTCTTAAACAGTTTGCAACAACAATAGCAGCAACAACTACAATAATAATATCATGGATTTATTTATTGTTGTGGTTGTTGTTGTAGTTATAACATGAATGTAATTTTTAAATTATTATTTATTTTTAAATTACTATTAAAATATTAAATAGTACTATTAATAAAAAATATTATTATTATTATTGGTAGTTTATTATTAAAATATAGATAATGATGTTAATTGTCATCATCAGAATTATACTGAATATAATCTAGATAAAATAAATAAAATATTTACGTTTTATTTCTTTACTACTTTACATTTGGAATCACACTCATTTATACAGTAGGTGAACCTTAAGCAAACTGAACGGACTAAACCGGTCTAAAAGGATCCGAGTCATTCTAAACATGCCATCATGCTAATCAGTGTGTGCCTTTAAGCGCGTGAGACACCGTTTCCGGCAATTTTTGTTTAAAAACATTTTCCACTTCTGTAAAATAAAGTATGTCAGTGCATATTTTCTGTGCCATGTTTGCAGCAGTGTAAAGACAGTTTGGACAAACCTCAAAGTTCCTGATTTTTTTGCTGTTGTTGTCCTGACCAAAACTTTTATGTCAAGCCCTGCTATGCCTTTATAGCATGCTGATTCAATGTTTTCATGTATGATGCATTTTGTTATACATTCATGTATGATACATATCATGATATGATATTTTGAATGATATCTCCAGCTCATGCAAATGCTGTTTGAACACGGTGAAGAGAGAATCGACACCGAGCTCATTTCCTTCTGCATCAACTTGGCTGCTAACAAGACTAATGCTCAGATTATCTGTGAGGGTAAGAGCCTGTATCTCATTTCCCCTGGAATGACATGCAACACTGAACTACACTGTGTCACAAACATCTGTGTTTACATGTCATATAGCATACTGTCACACATCAGCAACTTTTGCTTTCTGTAATTAATAATACATGAAGTCTGATCAAACCTGTGATTAATCTCTGGCTGAAACTGATTATTTGAGTATGTGCTTTGCAGGCAATGGATTGAAGATGCTGATGAAAAGAGCACTCAAACTAAAGGACCCTCTGCTGATGAAAATGATTAGGAACATCTCACAGCACGATGGACCCTTGAAACAGCTCTTCATTGTAAATACATTATTTCTGTCATTCCATGAAGAGGCACAAGTTACACATTATAAACTTATTGAATACATCAAAGCATAATTTATCATTGGCCTGTTAGTAAAATGAGTTTTTAAAAATGACAAGAAGTTACTCTGTGTTAAATGATTGCTAGAAACCCCTAGGGATATTTGATGTAATTTACTCTCCAGGACTATGTGGGTGATCTGGCTGCTCAGATCAAGCTGGAGGGCGATGAAGAGTTTGTTATTGAGTGCTTGGGGACAATGGCAAACCTCACCATACCTGACCTGGACTGGGAGCTTCTGCTGAAAGAGTACAACCTGGTGCCTTTCCTCAAAGACCACCTCAAACCCGGTAAAGCTAACATGTACCTGTGTGTGTAGTACACTACACTGCAGTACTACACTGTATATGAGTAGTTGATACATACCAGGCCCTTTTTTTATTGACATCAAGGTGTTGTAGATCAGTTTTTCCTAGTTCTGTGCAGATAAATCACCTTCTGCCTTCGTCTGTTCATTAAAAGGTCCTGTGGTGTGACACATTATTTTTTAGAAGTATAAATAGTCTGTGCCGTCTCTCAAATAATATGAGCTTTGTATGTAGAATCTTTCAAAATGCTGTTTAAAATAGATATAGATGTAGTATTGCAAGATACTCTGCAAGACATCTCTTTCCAAATGGTTTTAATCCTATTTTGTGCTACATCACATTCTCTCTCATGTCTGGATACATTTTTGCAATCCAATTTTGTGTACAAATGGCCTAACTTATGACAGTCCAATCATGCTTCTGTATAGTATTACTATATGTGCATAATATTACACATTTTAGCAAAGCTAGTAAATCATCCATGTGCATTCCTTGTAGGAGTAGTACGATATACAAATTTTATCATCATACTAAACCGCATTTGATCTTTGACCTCTGTGTTTCAGGTTCAGCTGAGGATGACCTGATCCTGGAGGTGGTGATCATGATCGGTACGGTGTCTATGGACGACTCCTGTGCCGTCATGCTGGCAAAGTCCGGCATCATTCCTGCTCTTATTGAGCTGCTAAATGGTAAGAGCGCTGCCAACATTTACACACATTTATTAGCATTGAGCCAGTGCATGGGTGCTTAAAGAAACAAACGGATCTCCAAACCCTCGACAAAAAAAATATTTTTCATTATCACTAGCCATAAAAATAATTTCCGGAAAAAAAAGATCAGCGATGTTTTGATTTCTACTTTTGTTTGGCTGAATCACGAAAGCTGCCCCCAGCCCCCCTGCTTTGTGTGTCTGTAGCCAATCAAGTACCAGATTTCAGTTTGGCATGCTTTGTCTTTCCTAATGTGATCTGATGGAATGAGTTTTGAAGAGTTTATTTAGACTAAACTAATATTAAATTAGAATAAATTAGAATAAATAAACAGCCCATGGCTGCTAGGGACACGGAGGGCTGGTTCTCGCTTTATGCATTACGTGCTGGGAAGTGACAGTGTTTTCAGGAACAGGAAAGCACCAGGCTCATGGTATGCATCAGATTTGCTGGTTCTGCTCAGTGTGAGCCCTCATTTCAATAAATCCTGATGGCGGGGCTTTTCCTTGCCATGAAAAGAATAAATGTTTAGGAGGGCAAGGAGGTGGAGGGCTAAGATAGGGACCGTCCCAACATATACAGCTCCTCTCAAAGAGAAAAAGAAAAGAAAGTTCTTGAATTGGCCACTTTTTTGTTATCCCACTCCAGACACAATGGTCTCAATTACATGACATTCAACATCTGAAATGTTTTTGCACTACATGCCATAAAATATTTTGTATCTTTGATTACAACAATGGAATAACAAATCTGACGTTTGTTTCCCTCGTGATAAGCATTATGTGGCAACGCTGCATTGACAGATGCTTGGGTATTGTTTTATTTACAAATCATTTCGGCACTTGTGTTCGTATACTCGTTCATTGGCTCTTTCTCATCTGAAGAGGCGTTGACATGTTCTCTGTGATGTTATTTGTAGCTTGTGCAAAGCTTGTACAGCTCCTTGCTGTAGCGGTATTCAGTATCTGGTCCCATGGAGCAGCTAAAGCCTCTTTGCTATCATTCTTCTAGAGGAATTTCGATCCCAGGGGACGAGTTCATTCTGAGCCAGATCAAAATTGAAATAAAGGCTTTTATTAAAGTTAGGAGGGGGCCGTTACAACCACACAGTTCTCCATAGGAGCTTTCTGTATCGTTTCAGAGGAAAAGTTGATACTCTCGCCAAATGGCGGCTTCTCACGAGAGCCTTCATACATAAACATGATCCACTGGAGGAGGTTTTGAACATCAGCTCGCATGAACAGGCACCATTGGATAGGAAATGCCTGCGCAGCTGCTCTGGAGTGTGCGTGTTTGTTAGTTTTCCCGTATTGCATTTCAGCTTAATGCTGATGTGCAGATATTCTCGTGATAAGGATAGGATTGCGACTTCTTCAAATGAAGCAAAATGCTTTATTTCATGAGGTCAAAGTAATGTTCTTCATTTGCTTGTGTTGCTGTTTCCAGCCCAACAGGAAGACGATGAATTTGTGTGTCAGATCATCTACGTCTTCTACCAGATGGTCTTCCACCAGGCCACCAGAGATGTCATCATTAAGGACACTCGTATCCTTGTTACAATAAATTGATTTTCAGTGTATGTTATTCTCAGCAGATGTTTTGTAAATAGTCTTTGACAGCTGTTTGGCCTGTGTTCACCCATGCATTGATACTGTTGGGTTCTTTAGCCTTCAGTACTGCAGCTTAATGTAAGAATGCATGCTTTTTTTTCACGTCTAGACATAAGGAGAATTAAAAAAAAAACAGGTTTGTCTGCACTGTAAAAAGTGGCGAGATACAATTGTTAGCCTACAGATCTATTTCTACTTGACCTAACCCGTAAAAATTACTTTAATTTGTGTAGCTTACTAACTTGTGTAGTATTCAGGTTGATTCAGACATATTCAATAATGGGTTTTTTTTATGTTACAACATAAAGCACATTTTTGGGGTTTCATGGCAAAACATTTTATAGTACATACTGTGATGCCTGAGGTAGACCGACATCCAGGCCAATAACAGACCACATGAGACCCAGACCAATGGGACTCAAACTCAGACAAAGGCTATTTTTTAGGGCTGTCAAAAGATTAATCGCATCCAAAAGAAAAGTTTGTGTTTACATAATATATGTGTGTGTACTGTGTATAATTATTTAGATATATAAAAAAAACACACAATCATGTATATATTTAAGAAAAATTGGTTATATTTATATATAAAATATTTATATATAATATAAATTATATAAATGTATATACAGTATATAAATGCAATTTCTTAAATATATACATGAATGTGTGTGTATATTTATACATAATAATTATACACAGTACACACACATATATTATGTAAACACAAACTTTTATTTTGGATGCGATTAATCACGATTAATTTTTTGACAGCCCTACTATTTTTATTTGGTTTTAAGAAGTCTAAAGACCAAGGCCACAAAACGTAGAATTTTGCCAAAAGGTTTGTCAAAATTATTGTAATTATAAGATTATAAATAAGAAATTTTACAATGAGCTGTTGAGCTGTTTACACCCTCATACTTTTAACTAATTAGTTTGTATAGTTTCTATAGCAAGATTGGTCAAAATGTGTGGCTTTATTTTTATTAACAACAAAATATTACACTACATTAATAATACTAAATATGATCCATTCATAATAGTAATACTACTGAAATCCTATCAATACACTTCAACGCTCAAACTCAATATTTAAGAATGAAGAAGGTGCACTACTGTAGTTATCACTGGCTATAACAAAATGTAATATTGAGTTTTTGCAAGATGTTAATGTTTTTAACTGATTGAAGATTTGTAATTATGGTAATTGAGATTGAACACAGCAATTATTGGGCTTTAATTGTCAGTGAGTTGTGAACTCCTTAACCGTATCTCCAAGAGGCCCCAGCTTACCTCATCGACCTTATGCATGATAAAAATGTGGAGATCCGACAGGTGTGTGACAACACTCTGGACATTATTGCCGTAAGTATTCTAAAACAACCCCACTACACATGGGGTTGCACTCAAATCTCAATGCTGACCATGTGTGTTTACAGTGCTGATAAAATCTCTGCAGTTAATGCTCACTCACCGACATTAGATAGCAGTAATTGGTGGTGAACTCTGAGAGCCAGGTTTGTTTGGGGAAGTGTTTCATTCACTTTATTAGCCTGCTCGTTAAGCCTCGGCCACATGAAAGCGTGCGTGTGGGATCTGGTTTGTATCCGTGGTGACAGAGAAAGTGCAGATGTATAGCTCTGGCTCAGCAGACTGACATGTTTGAGCTGAGGCTGACGTTGGTATCAAGTATGCAGATTTACGCTTTCATCGGCCATTCTATGAGGCAGTCATGTTTATCAATTGCATTGTTCCATCTCAAGCTAAATACATTTTTACAGATTAATTCGATATGAAGACTTGCTTTTTTTTTCTTTTCTTTTTAATTCCCACTTTATAATTATCATTTGTTTACTTCATGGTAGCATAGTTGATATTTTAAGATCATCTCCTATTGACAAACTTACAGAAAAAGATGAAGTGAAAAATATGAAAAACTTTCTTTGTAAGTCTTTTTTTATTGCACATTGTCAACTAACATCTACTCCATTTTGATTTATGGAGTTGTGATCTGATTTCAAAATGATTCTCAAAGCATCTACATCCTTGTAGAATTGACCTCCAACTTTCCCCAACAAACATCTGATTTCCTTATTTTCTGACTAGAGAAGTATGACTCGCATGAATCATGAAATGGCCTTTAATTACTAAACCATCTGCAAAATGTTGTGTTTCAAATACAAATACTGCAGCTCATGATCCTGTGTTTTCAGTGTCATGCTGCTCATCACAAACTTACGGGGTAGGTTCGTGGTACAGGTTTTCCTTCATTTTTAGTCATCCTGAAGACCATGATTAGCTGGTTCATGTGTTTATTTGGGGCTGGAACTCAACAGGAAGTTTTGACATCCACAAGCAGGATTAGACTTTGTTTTTGCTTTTGGAGAAAGTATCTAGATGCATCAATTAATATTTTTTTCTGGAAATCAATCTAGAACAGACATAAATGAATACTTGCCACAACTAATAATTAATTCACCCTCATGTCGTTCCACAACTTTCTTTCTTCTGTGGAACACAATAAGATATTTTGAAGAATGTTAGTAGCCAAACATTTTTGCTCATAGACAAAATTAAATTTCTTAAAATATCTTCTTTGATGTTCCACAGAAGAAAGAAAGTCGTACAGGTTTACAGGAGGGTGGGTAAATGATGACAAACTGTTCATTTTTGAGTGAACTAACTATATATAAAATATTGGGTGCAGGTTTGTGTGAGTGTGTATTCTCTCTCACTGGCCCTCTGGGCTTTGCATCAGGCTTCTTGCCCCAGGCTCCCGCGCAGTTCTGCGCTGCTGTCCACATGATGAATGGACACAGCAAAGAAAAGAGAAACAGGGCTTATTTACTCAGGTTCTGCCACAGGGGGCCTCGGCTGATTAATCCATATTTTCATTCAGCGGAGCAGGCGGCGGCAGTGCGCCTCTGTAGGCCTTTAGACCCCGGGATAGAGAGCTGGCCTTGAGCTCTGAGCCCCAGCAGCCGTACAGAGCTAATGCTGAAAAAAAAAATCCCAACCTCAGCATGAGTTAGTATTGGTACATCTAATACTTTGTCTCAGCAGAGAAGGTTTAACTTTTTAATCTTTCTTTATGGGGTGAGCTCTGTGCAAACGATGCTAGACGTGTTTCCCACTGCCTTGTGCCAAGAGTAACAAATTCATTCATTGTCTTCAGTTTAGTATAGTTATAAAAAACAAAAAAAGCATTTGAAAACTAAATAGTTTACCCCAAAACTCACCCTGTTACTCCAAAACTGTATATCTTTAATTTTTCAAGTCTAATTGTTCCCCAAAGAGGAATTTGTCTTGGACCCATGTTCCACAAACAATAAACTGTAATATAGTGCCAAACCATCACACAATGTAAAATACAAAAGCCATCATAAAATCGGACATTAGAACAATCGTTTAATTTGGTGAACTGTCCCTTGAACTCAAGAAGTGTATTTATATTGTTTAAACCTGTAGCGAAAACAGATGCTGATAGGGGTAGATCATGTGCCAAAATGATGCTCTCTTCAAAGAATTATCACAGCAACAACATTCATGAGAATGTTGAAAACTGTTCATGAAAACTGTTTTCTACCCGTTACTTCCATAATGTGATGTGAAGCAAGATATTCAACTAAAAAAAGGTGTGACTTTTTATCCATCAGGACTTGATTGGAAAATGGTCTTGTGTTTGGAAGACAGGGGTCGAAAATATGGCTTGATGACCTCAGCCAAAATGCCAAGTCATAGGTGGAAGTTTTGATGAAAGATTATGAAAATAGACTTTTTTTGCAACAAAAATTATTCTTAAAGGGTTAGTTCACCCAAAAATGAAAATAATGTCATTAATGACTCACCCCTTATGTCGTTCTAAGCCCGTAAGACCTCCGTTCATCTTCAGAACACAGTTTAAGATATTTTAGATTTAGTCCGAGAGCTTTCTGTCCCTCCATTGAAAATGTATATACGGTATACTGTCCATGTCCAGAAAGGAAATAAAAACATCATCAAAGTAGTCCATGTGACATCAGTGGGTTAGTTAGAAGTTTTTGAAGCATCGAAAATACTTTTTGGTCCAAAAATAACACAAAATTACACTTTATTCAGCATTGTATTCTCTCCCGGGTCTGTTGTCAATCCTTCAGTTACGCTGATGGCGTAAGACGCTGATGACGTGTTATCTGGTGCGCCCGAGCTTCATTTATAGACTGAGGGAAACGCACGCTGTAAAAGTGTCTCATCCGTGACATGCACATTTACGCACCATTAAAAAAATGATATCCACGCAAACAATGTAGAATAGCTTGAATATAGCGTGCGTCTCCCTCAGACTGTAAACGAAGCTCGGGCGCACCAGATAACACGTCATCAGCGTCTAACGTCATCAGCGTCTTACGTCAGCAGCGTCACTGGGGAGTCGTGAACGCAGATTCACAACAGACCCGGGAGAGAATACAATGCTGAATAAAGTCTTATTTTGTGTTATTTTTGGACCAAAAAGTATTTTCGATGCTTCAAAAACTTCTAACTAACCCACTGATGTCACATGGACTACTTTGATGATGTTTTTATTTCCTTTCTGGACATGGACAGTATACCGTATATACATTTTCAATGGAGGGACAGAAAGCTCTCGGACTAAATCTAAAATATCTTAAACTGTGTTCTGAAGATGAACGGAGGTCTTACGGGCTTAGAACGACATGAGGGTGAGTCATTAATGACATTATTTTCATTTTTGGGTGAACTAACCCTTTAAAAAAGACCAGAAATGTGTAAAGGTTTCTATTTCAAATCAATTCTGTTTTATTTATCAAAAATATTAAGCAGCGCAACTGATTACAACAATAACAACAACAAGAAATGTAATGTGAGCACCAAATCAGCATTTCAGAATGATTTGTGAAGGATCATGTGACACTGAAGACTGAGATTTGCATCACAGTAATAAATCACATGAATAAATTAAATTTAAATTATATAAAAAATATACAATTATTTTAAATAGTTGTAATATTAAAAAATTATAAAAAATATTGACTGTATTTTTTTATCAAATACAGTACATGCAGCCCTGGTGAGCATAATAGACTTCTTTCAAAAACATACTTTACAAAATCTTACTGACACCCAAACATTTGATTTGATGTGATATGATTAAATTGTATGTATTATGTACTTCTCTCAGAAAAGCACTAGTTCAGCACAGAACATTGGAAGAGGTGTATTAAGATGGAGGTAGACACACTGACACACTTGACATGCGTTGGCAAAAGAATCCAATAGCACAAAATCAACTGATTCCCCATCTCACCAAAAGTGCAGGCTGTGCAGAAAGCTTACGGCTGTGTGCGACGTGTGTGTTGTGTGTGGCACTTCACCCAGTCTGTGGGCTCTGCACCTTTAATCACTGACCTCACTGGATTAAACCAGAGTCTGTTTCTCTGTGGCTCCATCAGCGGCCACAGCCTATAGGGAAAAACCCTGCTCAGACAGAAGCCCTCATTGTGGGATGAAATATATCTGCTGCGGAGGGTCCGGGTGCTGTTAGAAGTCTGTGTAACGGTAAATGTTAGATTGCCAGGCATGACAGTGTATGGGACCCTCTTGCTCTGATATTCACTGGAAATCGCTTGTGGGGAGTTCAAGTAGAACTGGCGCTGAATTGCAGAATGCCAGCCCTGTTTTGACAACTTGAATTTGCACAGCTGTGTGGTATAATTTAGGTTAGAGGGGAGTAACACATCTCAGCCAAATAAATCTACGTGTTTGTGTGTGTTCTGTAAAGGAGTATGATGAAGAGTGGGGGAAGAAGATCCAAAGTGAGAAGTTTCGCTGGCATAACTCGCAGTGGCTGGAGATGGTGGAAAGCAGACAGATGGAGGATGGCGAGCCATACCTGTATGGAGACGACCCGGACGCCCTAGAGCAGCCTGATCTCTTCTACAGCACTGGTTAGAAACCACACATACACACCCAAAACAGCCCTCAGAGGAACATGGCTGAGACCACAACAGACACTCACTGTTTTCTTGTCTGCAGACATGACTTGATTGACATCCTGTGCCACAAACTGACAGACATGGAAAATGAAAACCCTTAAATTTAGATCAGATTTTCCACGAGAATTGTGATGCTGTATTTTGGCTCGATTGTCCGTCGAGTTGGTGTCATCAAAGGCTTGTCGTAGTGAGAGGTTGTCAGGAAGATAAATGAGGAGAGCTGCTGGGTGGAAGTGGCTCTGCTGGGTCGCTGTCTCATACGTTTGTTTGCTCTATATACTCTGTGTGTGTGTACAGACGGTATGATGCCCCCTGAGCCCGGCCTCAGTCCAGACTTCTACAGCCAGTTCCACTCTCAGAATGGAGACTTCAACGCCTGGTGAGTGTGCAGCTGTTACCCTCATCAGCTTCTCTTACATTAAATACATATGTAAAATTATTTGTTTAATGTATTTTCTTAAATCATAGTCAAGTCACCTTTATTTCTATAGCACTTCATACAATACACATTGTTTCAAAGCAGCTTTATACAGTGATAAACAGGATATTAACAGAATCATGGATGCAAACGGAGATCAAATCTGTTGTAAAGCAGCTCTCCATTGACAGTGTCACCAGCTGAAGTCTGTTCAGTGTTGATTCAGTTCAATAACTGTAAAGTTCAATTACAAAATGAGTTAAATTTAGCTATATGAAGCTCTACAGAAGACAATTATCGTCACTATTCACTTTGTGTCAGTTCAGTGTTGATTCAGTTCAGTAACTGTTCAAGTGCCGTTGTTGCGAAAATCATCTATTATTAAACGTCGAATTATGAAAGTCGAATCCGCTATAAAGCAGCTCTGCTAAAAACAGTGGTGTCATCATCCAGTTCACTGACTAGACCTTAGTCATGGTAGCGCCATATTTCATTTTTGACTAATGAAATCGAGGCTGTAAAATCGAGGGATAAAATAGAGTGCTTTCAAAGGATTGTATTGTTGTTTAACAGCAATCCGATTGCTCAGCTGATGAAACGTCTTTCCGGAAAAAAAAAGGTTCAATATTCAGTACAGTTGTGAAAATGACGTGATCTAGGACCGTTATCCTGTGTGTGCCATTTTATAGACTGGATGTCTATCCCTCACAGCCTCGTTTTCATCTGCGTTAAGTTCAATATGGCGTCTAACCTGACTACGGTCTGTTAAGTTCAAGATTGCAGTCAAATCGATAATATTACTGACTAGTAAGTGTCCCCATCTTTTAATTAATCGTTGAATTGACAGCCCCAATAATTAATGATCTCAGTTTTTGCCCAAAAGAATAGTGCTTTAGCAGTACATCACAAAATATTTTGGATATGGTTTGCTGGGCACAAAAAAAAGAACATGTGCTGTAGTGAAAACAGGGCAAGTGATGGTCTCTTTCACATACTGGTCTCAGACCATCAGGCCTTTGTTATTGTTAATCCCTTTGAGTACACCAGTTTGATTTTGTGGTCTTCAGAGAACAGTATTTTTAAGAAATGTCCACATTAAATGTATTTTTGGCTTTTGTAAGTTGTTTAATCATTTGAAGTACAGCTGTTCAACAAAGCACCAAATAATATTACTCTGACGTTGTCTTTCTCTGTCAGTGGAACTCTATGGCCTGAAAATAAACATGCCTTTTAAGTTATATGCAGCCAAATATATTGTCCACATTCCTCTCCAAACATACACACACACACATGCCTACAGATGAAATAACATTTCACATATCCATCCACTCCGGTGCTCACATTGAATGTCAGGCTGCCAAAGAGCTGATCTGTGAGGAAATGGATCCGCCACTCCTATTTGAGATGCAGCTCTGATATAGTGCATACTTACTGTTGTAGTCTAAACTTGCCCTGGTAGTGCGTACTTGATACGATTGCTTTCACTGGACGTGTTTAATATGCGCTGTGTGCTTTGTATAGAGAATGCTCTGTTTGTTTTGGCTGGGTGGGGATTTCGACACTTTGCGGACTGACGGCTGTGGCGCTGAGTGCCGCCGCGCTGTCATGTGGGTGAGGATAGAGGCGGGGATCCAGATGGAGGGGCAAGTTCTCCAGCGGCTCTTTGTAAAGTGATACATTTCAAATATACACCGAGGGGTGGGGGGCAACATTAGGGTCCTGGGATGAATGGTTTAATTTGAGTGGGCAGCTCTGAGTGACAGAGGTTACCATAATAATCAAATAGAGTCTCCGTCTTTACTTAAGACGCTTGTGAAAAGATGTGTGTGAACGCAGGCCCAATTGGAGTGGTTTGACTTCACGTGCCAACCTGAAACATGTATTTGATTCACTCCATGTAGGGTCGTGTGGTTCTAAAATAGTACAGCGGTATCAAAAATGTACATTCACATTGAATAAATTTGACAGTTTAATTCTTTAATTTATGTATAAATTAAATCCAGATGGTTTGCTTAACTATAGTCTGTTGCATGCTTCATACTTTTTTGATTCATTTAATGCACCCTTGCTAAATAAAATGATTTATCTTACCCCAAACTTTTGATCGTTAGTGTTTGTATCAAAAAGGTTTTACTATTGTCATCTGGTGATCTTCTCATTAAAGGACAAGTTCGGTATTTTACACTTAAAGCCCTGTTTTCAGATAGTTTCTGATGAAATAGAACGGTTAAGATGTGAAATTTGGACACATGCTGCTGGCCCAAGAACTTTCGGTTTCTGTGGTAGCACCCCCCCCCCCCCCCCCCCCCCCCCCCCCTCCACAATGGCTGCATAGGTGCACTGGAACAATCCTTCCTAAAAATGCATTAAACTTTCGTTTACAAAGACGTGAAACTCACTGAGTGGTCAGGGGTGTTCACGTTCATCAGAAACGATCTGAAAACAGGGCTTTAAGTGTAAAATACCGAACTTGTCCTTTAATGAGAAGATCACCAGATGACAATAGTAAAACCTTTTTGATACAAACACTAACGATCAAAAGTTTGGGGTAAGATAAATCATTTTATTTAGCAAGGGTGCATTAAATTAATCAAAATTGAAAGCACAACTGTTTTCAGCATTAATAAAAATAAGAAATGTTTCTTGAGCAGTAAATCAGCATATTATAATGATTTCTGAAGGATCATGTGACACTGAAGACTGGAGTAATGATGCTGAAAATGTAGCTTTCAACATTGTTTGCCGTTTGACATTGTTGGAGAATTCACCAATATATTCTCCCAGGAAATAAATGAACTGATTTACAGGAACAAAGAGGTAAACCTTGAATGCAATTTATGTTGCTTTGGATAAAAGCCTCAAATAATGAATAAAAATGTATGCATATTTAATGTAATGTATATGTATAATGTATATACACTTTTTGTATATCTAAACAGTATATATATATTTAATATACACTTTTTTGTGCATTGTATCAAAACCCAATGCAGATGAAAGAGAAACAAATGAGTAAAAGATCACAATATATGACCGTTTTAAATAATCATACAGTAAGCACTGCAATATTATTGTATTGAGTCCTACATACCAATATGATTATCACCAGAGCCCTGTTGATTCCCACAGACAGAGGTGCAGAATCAAGCTAAAACTGGTCACTCTGAGCATGAGCGGGACAGACACACTGTCCGCTGATGGAAAACCAGTTCTGTGTGCGTGTCTTTTGTGTGCACACATCAGACTGACAAATCCGCTTTCATTCGAGCAGTGTGGCGCTGCGTGTCCCTAAAGCCTCGGGGAGCTTGGACGAGAAGGCAGGAGGAAAATAGAAAACAGGGATGTGGAGACGCAATCAGGCAAAGGAAGGGGGAAAAAAAGGGGTGCTGTTGATTTGACACAGCCAAGGTAGGGGCATGTAACTGGAGACGTGACAGGAGCACAAGATCAAAGCGCGGGCTGGAGAACAACTTGGGGAAAAAAGGAGGAGAAACGTCCTTTTATAAAAGAGCCGAGACCCGTTTCCTGTGCAAACACACTCTTCTGAGCAATGAAACAATGTCTGGTTAAAAGGGCCTTTTTTACTGGCACCTTTGGCCATTTCCCCCCGGAACGTCAGGGCCGACCTGGCTCCCTATGAGCTGTCAATCCAACCCCCGCCCCGCTTTTACGGCCCTGTTTTCAAGGCCCGTGCAGGAAGAGGTGACAGGCTGCCTCATAATTGGACAGGAATGTGCTCGCTATGGATCATAGGCCGGGTCGGTCGCAGGACTGAGATAAATCGTCAAATGAATTCAAATTCTAATTAGTTTTCTTATCTGAGTTCATTCATAGTGTCATTTTTTGGGCATTAACATCTTCCCGTAATTAATGACGGGTTATCAAGTTGAAGCACAAAACTAACCCTGATAACTCGCAGCTATAAATTATCCCAGGCCCTGAAGAACTTGCTTCCAAGGGAAGCCCAAGTGAGGAGGTAAACCCAGAGGCTCAGAGCACCTACGGGTGGCGTCGATCCGTGCACGAATCCCTCTTACCCGCTGTTCAAATTCAGCCTGACAGATCTGGCAGGCCAATAGGAAAAAGACATATTTTAGACAGCAGAGTGTGTGAGAGTCGGGGTGCTAAGGGGAGCTAGCTGTATTTGATTACTGGAGGTCATATGAGGCTAAAAACAACACAATGTAATATGGACACAGAGGGGCAAAGCAAACAGCTCATAATTTAAAGGCCGTAGGCCTGAAGCTGTTGGTTTAAAGGGAAGCAGACTGAGCCAGTGGCCAATTTGTTTCTAGAACCGCAGCACTTTCCTGGATCTGTTCATCCTGAATGAGTGTAAAAACCTCGTGGAGGTGCAAGAAGGACAGGAACGTGTCACACCTCTGCTGTTTTACTCCCCTTTACACCCAGAGCACTCGAAAATGAAACATCACCGTTGTTGTTTTATTCATATATCTTAGTTGCTATGTTTAAACAAAAACAGACTCATCCAATTTACTTGAATAATGTAATAGTTTCAGTCTATTTACACACAATTGTAACTTGACACTGCACATGTCATAGCCTGTATTTTACGCTGCCAATAGGCAATAGTATGCAGTATGTTAAACCAGTATGTATAGGCTCATATACTGTTGGAGGTATGGCTTACATTGGCATGCAGAGCTCATTGAATTGAAATCTTGGCATTTGGCAGTCTTACATGATGGGACAATATGCGTCCCATACTTTACTACGAATCTTTTTTCATTTTATACTTGGACAACTTGTTTTTACATCTCTGGTTCATATCGTCATAAACAAGATGACTCTGTCTTGTTTTTATTGGTTGATGCTTGTTCTGTGATTGTAAGTCTGTGTATTTTTAGTGCATTCATTTATTATATTTTCTTTGTACACTTCTCATTTAACGTAATTATTACAATTAATCAATGTCGGTGGTTATAAGGTTATGAAATGTATCCAGTCGCTTGGACCACCACCAAAATGGATTAATTTTGTACATTTATTTTTAGTAACATCTATATATGTGAGAATATATATATATATATATATATATACATTCAAGTAAAGATTAATACTTTTTTTTTAACCAAAAATATAAGAATATTTTTCAATTTTCAGGAATAGTCGTTTATACAGCTGAAATGTAATGGATAAATAAATTATACCGCTGTTATTTCATAAGCACATTTTTATACTCCCTTGTGCTGCTAAACTATAGCATGGAGTGCAAAATGTGACTGGTTTTAAAAATCTAATTTTCAGCTTATTCTTCCTGATGCTCCAAGCTCTCAAAAGTCATTCTTGGAATTTAAAAGCCAGTTAGATAATGATTTTCATAGAAATTGTGTGTGTCTGTGTGCGTGTAAAATATATAAAATTGTATATTTTAGTTATAGTTCTGTATATAATTTACTTCAAGCTTAATGAATTAATGTGTAGTATCGGCACAGCACTGACACAAATACAGAATCTACATTAATCTAACAAATTGATCTACACGCACCTGATAGCGTCTCTCCTGATGATAATATGTATGGAAGAAGGCCATCTAGTGCCTCTTAGAGGCAACAGTTTAACGGTAACGTGATCTTCAGAGTTTACGCTCACTTGATTTAAATCTCTTTCCCAGTAATGGAGCTGAAGGACGTCCTGCCACTGCCTACGGCTTTCGTCCTGATGAGCCGTTCTTCCACGGGTACGGATCCAGCAGATAGAGCCGCTGCGTGACGGTTCACTACAAGACCATTTTGATCTCCTTGAAAACTCGAACGCTGAGAACCAACCAGTCTCTTCCACAAAATGTAAGCCCACCCTTGGATTTAAAGGCAGATTTAATAGCGAGACCCAGTAAAATGCTTGGTGATGCTTTATAATAACTTTAAATGATTCATTAAGCAAATCAGAAGTTCACGTACATTATATGTTATATATTTTATATTTATATGTTTAGTTATAAACTGATTTTTTTTTGTTACTTTTTGAATGTACACAAATATGTTAAGCATTATTACATTATGTAATAATGCTTTGCATTATCTTATACAATGTATTAATATTGTTTTTGAAAGATATTATAAAGCGCTGTAGTTCAGTGCGTCTCCTCTTTAAAGAGACACTTACAGGTGAAGTATAATGTGCCGCATGCTCCACATACCACCAATGAAACAACTGACTCACTAATGACACGTACATTTAGCTTCAGAATAGTCTTTACTTATTTATACATTTAGTTTTTTTGTTTTTAGAGAGTGCACTTTAAGTATATTCACTGAACTGGAATGTTCAATAAAATGTTCTCATCTTCATATTAACTAAATAATAATCAGCTAAAATGTTATTAACTGAATATTTTATCCTGACATGTTATGATAATGAACTTTCGGCCAGTACTATGGATTATTATATAGCCAGTTCTCATTAATCCGATGACCATAAACTGCATTTACAGCTTCATAAAGATGTAGCATTACTCACTTTATATAAAATATCTTGCACTACTTGTCATGTATAACAAAACTATACGCCGTGTCTGTCAGATTGCATATACAAGTAGACATTATTCAATATTTATGAATTAACTGCCTAACCATGTCCAGGATTCATTGCTGTGAAAATCATTTGAATCTTATAACACCATAAGTGAGGTGCTAAATTCTGCCTCTGTTACAATTTTATGTATGCTAATTGTTTTACTTGATTATTATATGTTTCTGAATGAGATGTAGCATGTCTGTTCATTTTTAAGTGTTATTTTAGAGTACCGTACTTTAGTTTTAATTTATCACAATGAATTCAGGACCGCTCTGTATTTCCAGACACAAAACGTGCCTCCTAACATCTTGGCCTTTGCTGCTATAATGATCCTGTGAGTTTGACAAATTAATGTGAATTGTCCTTAACTGCAAACAGAAGAAAATAAAACAATGCACTGATAAACCGGCTGTTTTGTGGAAATTTATTTAACAGACTCTCTGTGATAATCATATGTACAAAGGTACTGTGTCTCGTTTTCAGAAAGTCTACTACAGCATGGTACAACATTATTGTCTAGTGATCGGCATGATCCCCTGTTATTTAATATAAAGAATGAGATGTTTGTACAAGCCAGCACAGCACACGAATAAATTAGTC
The DNA here is from genome assembly GCF_949152265.1 of Phoxinus phoxinus. NCBI lineage: Eukaryota > Metazoa > Chordata > Actinopteri > Cypriniformes > Leuciscidae > Phoxinus > Phoxinus phoxinus. Next base: position 23,177,149 of record NC_136880.1, on the reverse strand, counting down.
CACTAAAACCATTTGTGTACCATCTAAAAATGTAGAGTTTCCATTTTTTTGTCATTTAATTTTAATAGCCTCACATTGTTTAAAAAAAAAAATTATAATAATAAATGTTCCAACATTATATAAAACTGTGCAGGTACAAACACCCACCGTTTTTTGTTAACATGATACAAGATAAAGTGTTAAAAAAAGACTGAATTCTGTTTACATAGGCACGTGTATGACTATGTGTCAAAGTATTTTACAAAAAGTCACTTTAAATGTTAATAATTAGGTTAATAATAAAAAAAATAGTAAATGATGCAAGTCATTTATATATATTTATATATATATAAATGTGGAAATAAAAAAAATATATGGAAACACTGTAGTTGGTTTTGTTAGCAGAGCTAAATAGTTTTATAACTTGGATAGTTGGATAACTGGATAGTTGGATAACTTTTCATTCAAACATTTTTAATGCTGGTTTTCATCACAAGGTCTTATTATGTCCTCTACCTCGATGACCTCCATGATGAGATCTCTGATAGCGTACACACTGTCAGCAGTGTCCTCTGGTGAATCTGTGTCCGCAATGCCGCTATGGTTATCCAGCTCTGATGTTAAAGCAACAGCGCCCCCTTCCGGACCATCAGGCACAGAGTCGAGAGCAGGAGAAGCATCCACTGCAGGACTGTCTTGCGTGCCATTACTATTCTCATCACTAGATGGCGCTGCCTCACACACCTTGTTATCCACACTGTGCTCATTGGCATCGGTGCCGTCAACACATCCATCTGGGAGAACTTCTGCATTGATCGTCAGTCTAGCATCAGGTTGGACAGTATGGACACATTCCTCTTTGATTTCAGACTGTGGAGCACTTGCATCTTTACTCTCCTCGTCGGCCTCCACAGTCAGGGTTTCACAGGCATCCGCGAGAGGAACAGGTGCTTGGTCTGAACTAACAGATGTAACGTCATCCTCCTTCACTTCGGAACGCGTCTCTGGTTGCGGAGAAGATGAATCCTCTGCGCATACGATGGTTTCGGGTTTGGTTGAGGAAACATCAGTCTCTGCGACCTCTAGAATGGGAGATGAATTATTAGGTAATGTTGGTGGAACATCTGGCTGGCTTTCAGCAACATTTAACGGTGATGTAGTTTCCGCAGATTCTGGAGAAGACACTGTAATCTTCACTGTAGGAATGACTGAAGTCTCATGTGTCTGGTGGGTGTCTTCACTGACGGTTCCTTCGGATGGGGAGGAGATCTTCTGCACTGCCAGCACTTGGGGTGGACTGGAAGGGGCAGAGAGGGGCGGCGTGCGGCTGTCAGCCAGGCTGCTTTGACTAACACACTGCAGGTCAGTACTGTCCGCAAACAGGTTGTTCTTCTTCAGACTGGCCGCCTCCTTCACCACTATACAGCAAACATATGACCAATATGTAGATGTGAGTTTTCTAATATGTCACTAATATGTCTCTAGACACCCAAAACAAGCAACTAAAACAGTTTACCTTTGTTAACTTCATTATTCAAAAGGTTGAGTAGTATGTTCTCGTAGATATTCTCCACTTGAACAAAGTTTGTGTAATCTGCAAAGATGAATTGTTCAAATTTCTGAAGCTCCTGCCGAAACGAGAAAAAAATTCAGTCAACAATTCAAACAAAACCAGCTGTATTTGAGAGGTAGCCTGATATCAAACTAAATCACAGTTGCAGTCGATCCTGAATAAATTCCCCAAATAAATTACTCTAATGAACCTTTTATTTTTTGTGAATCAAACACACACCGGGTCAGCCAGTGTAGTCCGATTCCCAAATGAATCACTCTAATTAGTTGGTTCTTTTCAGAGAATCAAAAACACAGTGCAACCAGTGAAGAAAGATTCCCAAACAAATGACTAATGAGAGTCAGTACGTTTTAGTGAATCAAATACATTCAGCACACCCAGTGTAGTTTGATTCCCAGTTTTAAGGCCCATTCTCACCAAGCATGATAACTGTTAATGATAACAAAAAAGATATACAAGTAGTAGAACGGCACGATTAATCATTAAAAGATCATGATCTCGATTATAACGCAGACGCGATCTTGACAATGACAAATGATTCACCTGTGTCTATTAACTTTTGACAAATTACAGGTGTTTTGTCGAATTTCGTAACTTGGCGCTTCAAATAATGGTTATATCCATTACATTGTTACACCAATAGGTGGCGAAAGTGACTGTTAACATTTTTATTTGTCAATCATTCATTCAAGAGATTCATTCAAACACGCTGATTCATCTAGTAATGAAACAAGTGAAGTATTTATTAGTGAGTCATTGAATCATTCATTTAAACCAATTTTCTTTTTAATTCGTTCAAATTGATTAAACATTTTTAAATAGACTGGAACACTTAATTTTGTCTGAACCTCTAGTAAATGATGTGTTATTTTGTTTAGTTGTCAGAATCGTGGAAGAATCCTGATCTCCATTTGAAACAAAGAAATCGTGATTCTACACGTATCCAGAATCGTGCAGCTCTAATAAGTAGTTCTAAAAAAAAGAATAGCAGAGTCCGCATCACAACTAACAATAACGGCCCAGAGAAACAATATCGTCAGAATCATACATTTTTCCAGCTGATGAACGATAAAAACAATGACAGCCAATCAGAATCCAGCAGATTTTGAAGAGCTCAAGCATTGAAAGCGACAGATGACATAACTGCAGAATAAACAGAACAATTTATCATTCTTGGTATGAATGGGCCTTTACTGCTTCTTTATCGTTATACAGTTTAGGCCAAGTATTGGATTTTTTCCACCTCTAAATAAAGTTTGTGTAACCATTTTTTTCTTTTCAAACTGGTTAAGAGCTGAAAAGTGCGTACAGTTTTGCAGCCGGGGGCCAGGTTTCTCCTGATGGCTGGCAGGGTGATGTCAAGCAGGGCGTCCTGGAATATCTTCTTCCTTACTGTGCTGCTGTCATAGTCAAATTGCTAAAAGCAAAAGTTTCCATAATGATTGTCACGTTTATTAGAGTTATTCTACTAAGAAGTTGTACTGCTGCCTTGCACATGTACACTTTGTAAATGTGGGCAAAGCCTACCTTGAGGACGCGTAGCTTGGCTTTCTCCATGACTGAGGCCTGTTTGTCAGGTTTATCCTTTAAGGCAGCCTGAAGCAGGAGCTCAAAAGTGTACACTGCATTCTCCATCAACTAAAAAAAGAGTGGAACAAAATAGTTCATTTATATTACTTTGACTATGCTCTCCATGAAGCCCCACTAAGTCTAACAACACCGAGCCAAGAGCAAGGAAACACACCTGCTGCATTTGATTCTGGGTGCAGTGGACTACTCGAGTCGAGTTGGAGAACTTGAAGCGGTTTCGGAGTTCCTGGAGCTGTTCTTTCAGGACGTTCACGTGCTGGTAACAGTCCTCGACCCGGTCTCGACCCGCCTGCTGCAGAGCCTTCAAGGACAGGCATGACTCATGAGAACTTCAGATGACCATTATTCCAGCGTGATCTAATCACGTCAGCCTTGCTGTCTAACACTTCACTTTCCTCTTAGTGGAAAAACTGACCCGATTTGCTTCAAGTGTTGTGCAATAGCCTTGGCCAGGAAAAGTTTGAAATCAGCAGATAAATATTCATTTTCAGAACTTGCCATATTTCCACATATTTCTAAATGTTGTGCAGTGTCTTACGCTCTGAAGTTCCTCTGTGACTCCCCCCTGAGGGAAATCCTTGCAGACTCGGGTGAGCTCGTCCTCCAACAGCAGCCTCACGGCCTGGAAGCCTGCGCTGACCGGACCCATCAGCTCCTCCAGGATAGAGGTCAGGTATGGGGCCACGCTCTCTGAACTGTATTTCATGGCTGGCTCTGATACTAAAACTGAACACAAACAGAAAGGAAGTCAAAAGGGTGCTGTACAACGTTAAGATTTGGTATGCCTCGCTGACTACATTTACATGAATGAAAATGTTCAGATATATGGTCATATTTAGTATGTGTAACCTGATATTCTTAAAGGAACACGCCGACTTTTTGGAACTTTAGCTTATTCCCCCAGAGTTAGATTTCTTTAATTTCACCGTATCCCTTTTCATCTCTGTGCATGCCGTAACTCTGTCTGACGCACCCACCGCTAGCCTAGCTTAGCACAAAGACTGGAGGTAAACGGCTCCAGCTGGCACACTGCTCCCAATAAGTGACAAAATAATGCCAACATTTTCCTATTTACATGTTGTGATTTGTATAGTCACAGCGTGTACAAATGAGACACGGCCATCTTCTAACCGTATAGAGCTCGGGCGTAGACATTATGGAACGGTGCATTGTTGTGGGTAGCATACTGGGAACTATATTCTCAGACGGCGAAGCACTGCTACTTGGGCGGAGTGATTTTATTATGGTTATGTGGTCTGGGGCACTTGCAAAACTATGAAATTGTAATTGTTTTGTTTTGACTAAATAAAAAAGACTGAATCTTTAAAGCATGTAATGAGAATTACAGTCATTAGCTGATACACAGTATTTTAGCAAAAATGTTACTAATTTCACAGAATTATTTAGCTTTAAACATATTATTTATGATAGCAAAAAAGGAGAAAATTATTCACTAACTTTTCTAAAAATTAAAGAAACTATATTATTCCACCTATGGTGTGCTCTAATTTGAAATACAATGGGTTAAAATAATATTTGTGTGAGTGATATGATACGAAGGAAAATATTTTTGAAAAATGCTACATTATTCTATGTATACCATTCAAAAGTTTTGGGTTGCTAAGTTTTTTTTATGTTTTTGAAAGAAGTCTGTTATGCTCACCATGACAGCATTTATTTAACCAAAAACAGTAAAATAATCACAGAAACACTGTAATAATGGAATTGTATTATATTTTAAATGGTCATTTATTCCTGTGATGGCGAAGTTGTATTTTCAGCATCATTCCTCCAGTCTTCAGTGTCACATGATCCTTCAGAAATCATTATTATATGCTGATTTGCTGCACAGGAAACATTACTGATTATTATAAATGTTAAAAACAGTTGCGCTGCTTAATATTTTTGTGGAAACGTGATGCATTTTTTTCAGGATTATTTGATAAATTCAAAAGAACAGCATTTATTTGAAATATACTTTTTTTGTAACATTATAAATGTCTTTACTGTCACTTCTGATCAATATAATGCCTCCTTGCTGAATAAAAGTATACTTTTTTTAAAATACCTTACTGACCTCAACATTTTGATTGGTAGTGTACACAAAATAGAAGTACAGAACACTGTATGTAGGGCTAATAGGCAGTATAGACTGCCTGTCCATACCTTGCAATTTAGTTTCCAGGAATGTTTGCGAGTTGATGATCTGGTCCATGTCTGAGCGGATGATCGCCTCCTGCAGTTTGGTGGCATCTCTGCACTCATTTTTCAAACTCTCCAATCCTTCTCGCAGTTGTTCATGCACAAGCTCATAGGTCGTTTCCACTGTCTAAGAGGAAAATAAAATAAAAAACATCCTAAATGTGGCCACCATAATCCCAACTTCATCATGAACACAGAGCTGCCTTTGTCTACATGTTGACTAATGGCAAACGTCCTTTTATAGAGCAGTGACCTCATCCAACTGATACAGTCTGAAAAATAATTATGTTTCATGGTATAAAACTTTAATTGTTTTGGATGGTGTGGAAAAACAATGGATTTAAATGTTGCCAAAATGTTGCCTGACTGTGACATTCACCACATAGCGTGTCAAAGACGTTATAAGAATAGCCGTGAGGAGCAGGCTGATCTCACTGACCGCAAACCACAGCCTCTTCCTCTCTGGCTTCTTGCCTTTCAGCTTGGGCAGCAGCTCCGTCTGCAGTGAGGGCAGCAGCTCCTCCATCACCAGGTTAGCCAGCACCTGCAGGCGGAGAGAGAGTCACTACAGAAGCCCATGGCAGGATGAGAGCTGTAATGAGACCGGACTGAGTCACAGACGCAAAATATTCCTAAGGCACCAACACATGGAGGAACAGTAAAAGTGTTGAATCACAGCAATGAATCAGACTGAATCGCCACACAGACGTGGCAGTCCGACGTGGATACTGAGTTGTATTGATCAGGCAAATAAAATGCTCTATCAATACTGTATGTGTCACTAAATATGTATTTACAATAATTACATCACTTTTTGATTTTGACTGTAGCCACAGAAAACTGGATTTTGATATATAATATAATCACTAATGATCAGGACTGCATTTATTTGATAAAAAATACAGGAAAATCATTCTAAAAAAAATGCTGCCTTTCATGCTCAAGAAACATATTTCTTATTATTACCAATGTTGAAAACAGTTGTGCTGATTAATATTTTTGTGGAAACCGTGATGCATTTTTGATGATACGAAAGTTCAAAAGAACAGAATTGATTTGAAATATAATTCTTTTTGTAACATTATGGGCCCTATTTTAACAATCTTAAGTGCATGGTGAGAAGCGCAGGGCGCAAGTGCACTTAGGGCGTGTCCGAATCCACTTTTGCTAGTTTAACGACAGGAAAAAAGGGGCGGTTCGCCCGGCGCATGGTCTAAAAGGGTTGTTTCTATTCTATTAATGAGTAACGCTCACGCCTTGGCGGATTCACTATTTACATGAAGGAATTAGCAAGAGGAAAAACTGAATGTGTCTCCAGAGAGCAAAGAATCTGCTCGTGCGCGAGAGTAAAGCGAGCAAGCAGACCATCTACGGGACAAGCCGGATTCCACCATATTTTTATGTACAATAATAATAATTAATAATAATAATAATAATCTTTTACATTGTAATCCTTTTATTTTTAATATTTGGCATGTTTGTGTGCTGCTGCGCGTCCCTGTGTGTGTAATAAGTGAAAATGATAACTGCGTCGGGCTGAAAATAGCAAAAAACACTCGCGTCGCGCCTGGCGCTGCATTGCACCGGGTATATGATAGGGCCCTATAAATGTCTTTGTGTCCTGGCTGAATATAAGTAGCCTATTAAAATCTTACTGAACTATAACTTCTAAACGATATAAGTTAAGGTAGTGTAATACAATATAATATAATAATTTGGTTAGCATTATGTCATTTCTTTATTTATGTAGATGAACAATAAGTACATTGTGTTGGTCCTGATCACCTTTTCAGGATTTGTTTTGTGATAGTGACGGATTGTTAAAATAGTCTATTTTCATGTCTGCTTTCAGTGCCCTTACACAACAACACCTTGTCCACCAAATTAGGGTTCCAAATGGGACCCAACAATAGTTAGAGGAAAGCAGAGGTGTTTCCTTGAGTGGCTACAGGACATCCTGTAAAATACCCCGTTGTGATCTCAAGATTTCATAACAACAGGAGATTACTTGTAAAAAAAAAAGGGAAAACATATTTAATGCTATTGGATTGGCTTGCAAAACATTTACATTCCCCTGACCCTGAGAGAGTTTGCATTTTGCACACAACGTTTTTTGAGGGAACACAAAAGTTCTGAGAGCAAACACAACATTTTCTAGGGAATGCAAAAGCTTTGCGAGCGAACACAAATGTTTCAGTCAAGCATGAAATGACAGCCCACTGATTCACGAATGGGATGTTAACAGCATGACACACTCCTAAATCCCTGACCAGCCGCTCTGTCCACAGCCTCTGACTCCACCAGTCTGTTGACCACACTATGACATCCACAGTCAGACTATGTGTTCATCTCTTTGGTTGCTACTTCAAAAAAAGAAGCATGACTCATCTGATTCATTCAAAAGAAGCATGACTCTGCTTGTGAGTAATATAGACCAGAATGCCCACCTCACAGTCATGGCCCATCAGCATATCCCATGATTCATAGTGGCCCTTCTCCTGCCTGTAGAAGTGAATGGCCTTCAGGAAACCCTGCACTTCACATGCCATACTCTTCAGATAATCTGCAGATAATAGAGAGAGGAGAATAGTTCTGTCAGATGAATTAATTGTGTAATACAGGATCATGTGAGCGCTACTCGGAAACTTCTCTTTTCTGGTTTATGACCAAGACACAGGCTTGGAATCAGCAAGTGTGATGAAAGACTATGATGAAAATAGAAAGCTGAGAAACCCATCACAAATGACATGTACTGTTAAATAAACGTAAAATGTAAAATAGTTACATTTTTCGAAGCAGCGTGACAAACCGTTATTGCTACTTTTAATGACACTGTATTGTGCACTTAGATGAGGTAATATTATTAACACACTAACCTTAAACACATAAGAAGCATTGGGAAGACGATTCGGTTTAGTGAGTCGGCTCATTTGGATTGTTAATGTAAATGAACCGGTTTAAAAAGAAACGACTCACTGATTTGAGCTTCAGGGCAGAAATCCCTGTGCAGTCTTAAAACAAATTTGAATGCTGCTCTTCCTTACGTTTTCCATTCAGTTTCATTCATTCATTTTTTTTAGCTGTATTTAGAGAAGGAAAACATTAACCGTTAACATAATCGTAACCATGATCAGGATTCAATCAAAACCTTTATTGCTTAATAAATAAACAAATAGTTTTCAATTATATAAATTGTTAGTAACATTTTAAAAGATATTGTCCTCTTAAATTCTTGTTGTCTAAACTAACTTAGTTAGTTAGTTAAAGTTTATTTCGGTCAACTTCAAAAGGAAAAACAAAAAAAAGAAAGAAAAACAATTTACAAGCAAACAGAAACAAAATTTAAATTACAATGGGGAAAAAATTGAAAAAATAAAATAATTTGATCGACCGAAAAGGTGTCGGCTGAAGCTTATGCTTATTGTGCCGGTACCTTTTATATATCATTTATTTAGCACACAACATATCCCAAAATCATCTTGCGTTCAATGACTAAAAGAAAAAGAAGCTAAATTCATTCTGCTTTGTATAATGTAATCTTTTTTTTATATATATATAATTTCTTAAAACTACTAATGGATTTACATGTTTTTAGTTCATCATCGAGACTATTCCACAGTTTAACCCCTTGAACAGACAGACATCTGTTTGACATGGGTTCTGATTTCTGATTTGTGGTTTACTGAACATAAGTGTTCCTCTGAGATCATAAGAAGTAGATTTCATCTGAAACAGGTTCTGGACAGTCTGGAAATGTATTATTTATTATTTTAAACATTATTTTGGCTATTTTAAATTCCACTAAGTCATTCAATTTTAATAGGTTGGAATTCATAAATAACTTGTTTGTTGGCTGATAATAATCTGTTTTATTTATAATTCGTATTGCACGTTTTTGCAGAATAACAATTGGTTTTATTATTGTTTTGTATGTATTTCCCCAGATCTCTACGCAATAAGTCATGTATGGCACTATTAGAGACTGGTACAGTATGTTTAGGGCCTTTGAATCAAGAATGTGTTTTGTTTTAGACAGAATAGCCAGAGTTTTAGAAAATTTTGACTTTATATATGTGGGATTTCCAACTGATCTTGTGGTCAATGATGACCCCTAAAATTTTTATTTCATTTACCATTTCTAGTTCAAACTTCTCAATTCTAATCTGGACGTTTGTATTTATTTGTTTATTACTAAATAAAATAAATTTAGTTTTATTTATATTTAATGACAGTTTATTAAAATCAAACCATTTTTTTCATGTTTTCATTTCTGCTTCCACTGTGTCCAGAAGCTGTCCCAAATTTTGATTGGAACAAACTTCAAAAGAATGCAAAAAGAGGTTTAAGTGTGCTATTACTATTAGAGATATACTTTTGTATACTTGGCTTGTATATGAGGCCTTTACTTACACTTAAACTTCTGTTCAAGGTATACTTAAGAAAAGTAAGAGTATACTTCAAAGTGTACTTTCATAAACTAAAATGTGGGCTAGAAGTATATAGCTAGTAAACTAACACTATACCATATAAGTTCACTTATATGACAGTTCACATTATATGTAGTTGCAATACAGTTTCTTAACTAGCTGTGTATTCGATGTTTACCACTGTTACACTTAAAGAACACTTAAGTATACTTTTATAAACCACACGTACAAATATATTACTAATACATTAATTTTAATATACTTACTACATAAAGTATGCTTGGAAAATATGATTGAACTGCTTAAGTTTAGTTTATAAAATAGAAGGTGTGCTTCTTTTTGTAAGGGTGGTGGGAATGAACTACTTTACATTATGAGTAGCTAGCTTGGCAAGTTACAGATTTGATGTAGATTCCCCAACAACACTAATAATATATACAGTCATTTGTGCTGCTTGCTAACTAAATGCATCATCACTGATATTATTATTATTTTCTATAATCAATTTCTGGGATTTGACCCTTAACTCTAAGAACCTTTGGTGCATATCTCGTCCTACAGCATTTATGCCACACACATGAATGATACCTCAATTCATGAGGCTTATTTCAAAGTCTTATCTAATCTGACTTTCAGCTAACAATAGCAGACAACCACCACAAGAAAAGGTTATGTTTAATGTTAAAATAGTGTTAACAACTGTTTATTTTTACTCTGTGTAGATGTTGACTTTCCTCTCACCTAGTATGTAAAGCATTAGGTGTGAAGAGGCTTTTTCAGTTGTGTGACGAAGTAGAAAATGATTGCACACAGCTTCGTGCTCTGCAGAGGCTGTGTAACCGCTAAGCGACAAGTGCGCAGGAAGAGAACTTTGCAATTCTGAATATTATTAGTGTATCACCATGACCACCAGAGAAAAACAGTAGTAAACTGATGAGATACCAGAGCAGCTTGAGGTATCCTCTGAGGTATCAGCCTCACTACTGTAATGTGTTTAGGGTTGAGTTTGGGTGGGTGTACAGAGAACTACCCGTAGTCAGAACAAATTCAAGAAGTACTTTCATGATGAGTAAATAGAAATTCTGTTGGAATTAAATATTTCCCGGTGGGTATAAGTCATGAATCTGATCAAACACACTGCAAACACAAACAACGCAAAACAAAAGTGCCCTCTGAGATCTGTTACCTTGGTTCTGATGACGAACGCAGTCGTTCAGGATCGAGACAAAGCGGGCCCGCTTCTCCTCCTGCTGGAAACAGAAGTACGAGTCCCGTCTGTAAGGCAGTCTCAGGTACACAGGAAGAGGACCGGGAACCGCCACCACAGGAACGGAGGGCTCTTCCTTAGAACCTGAACAACACAAATCGCATACTTCCCTATAGTAGTATACAAAATAAGTATGTCCAAATTCACAGTATACATAAAAGAGTAGGCAAAAAGTACCCGGATGACCTAATACTTCCGACGAGATTCTGAAGTGTGCATACAATGGACACTTTACTATCCCATGAGGCCACTGGAGAGGATTTGTGAATGCCAGTGAAGTGACGCAACTGACGTAGGTCACATGATAATGACAACATGGCGATTTTAGCATGTCATTTATACTACACACATTCATTCACTATACAGAACAAACTTTCAAAATAAGTACCTACTCAAGAGAGTATGCCATTTCTGACGCCGCCGAACACTCATTCCAACAGGAATAGAGACAGATCAGGATGTTAACTAGAGAAACACTCACCATTAAGGTCGGGAAAGGCCTTGTCTACGACAGCAGTGTATTTTTCCTCTGAGGTCAATACAGCGCCTCCTGTTGGCAGGAGTTTGTGGCGTGCAGGGGTTCCCTTTGTATACGACTGGATGCACAATATAACAGAATCATGAGCATGCTCAATCAAACCAAGCAGCTTTTACATGGAGATGATGAAAGATAACATGTACAGACCTCCTGGCTATCATGCAGCTCTAGACTATAGTCAGCACGGACCACGACAAATCTCTCTCTCCACTTTCTGTTGTCATCAAAGTAAAGCATGCTGTCCTTGTACAGGACTTCTGAAGCCTGCGGAGGCTCCTGGAAGTGAAACGTATTAGAATCAGTGACAGTAAGACTGCAACATCCTGAATCAGATAACACTGACATAAGTGATTAAAAAATCACATCATAAATTTGATGTTGTCATGATAAGATAGTTCTGCTCTCACCTTCTGTTTGAGGAGCTGGGCCTGTCCTGCTCTGTGCTGCTCCACCTCATCCTTCAGATGGCAAAAGAAGGCAACACAGCTTTGCCTTCTGTAATGAGGACTGAAGTTCTTCAGCTCAGCCTCTGTCCGGCCTACACACATATTAAAAAGATCAGATCACCCTTGAGTAAAAACATTTTTAAAAAAAAGAGAGAGAAAGAAACAGGAGACGTATTGTTGGCGTTGGATGTATTTCTGGCTGTTATTTGCACTGTGAAATGTTGATACATTTTATGTTGTTATGCAAGGGGTGCTAAATTGGTATTATAGTTGATCACCATCCAGAGTGAGGGTAGTGTTGTGGGAGAAAGGGGGAATAGTATTGAATGTGCACTTGTAGCGTACTTCAAATATGTACATGCCGATAATACAATATTAAAGAAAATACACTTTCATGCCTATTTCTTAAAGAGTCCCTGTGGTGAAAATCAATTTTAATGTTGTTTATATGTCTATGTGGTGTTTTTAATATGCTTTAAGACAAACCATGTGCAAATTCATAAGTCATTGCGGAGTTTCTTACGTCACAAACCACCTTGTAACCAATCCCGTCATGAGGGGGGCGGGCTTTAGCATATCATTAACTATTCTCTGAAGCAGGGGAGTCTCAAGAGAAGCTAGGTTATCCTGGTATATTTTTATGTTGACATGAAAAATCATGTACATTTAGCAATATAGCGAGTGAATTATGTATATGATGTATAATATTACGATGTTAGGGTGAACTATATGCCTTTCTCCACTGGAGTTTTGAGTTGTTCAAAGCATTTCTAAAGATACTGATTTTTAGAAGGCAAACTGAGATGGCGAACGGGAACATGGTTCATGTAACATTAGCAACACATTATTAGCTGTTTGATAACAGTTGGTAAGGTTTGATAAAGGCTAATCATATTAATTATGGTTATGTGTCCGACGTTGTAAACAGCGATACATTGTGCAGCGTTTACTTGAGTAGAGTTGGCCGAGTGGTTCTCTGAGCTGCTGTGAGTGAGTGGAGGCGGGTCTAATTAGCATATTCATCTTATTGTTCTTGACTCTGAGGGAGTTGACAGACAGTGACTAATTCCAGAAGACTGAGCCATCTTTACCACTTCACTGCACAGCCAAAATGACATGGCACAGAGTCCGTTTCAGCATTATTCCACTGTGCAACTTAAATTCAAAACGTTATTTGCAACAGCTCTTGGGCTTGGATCCCAATTTCCAAGATTTTAAAGGAAAATATCCTTTGATTTTACTTGGAAATATTATTTTCTGCCAAGGACTAAATAGTACAGAATTGTGATTATCTAGATGGAGTTCTGCTCAGACTGGCAATGGCTGAATAATATGTAATTTACGGTGCTCATTAGACACGCTATATTAACCATTAACAGAGCTTTACAAAACAGTGTCTGATACAATTTTAAAAATGACAGAATACTACTGACTTGTGGTCCACTTATGGTTTAAAAAAGCCATATATGTTTGAACCAGAAACTGATTCAGAAGAAGAAAAGGAAGAGCTACAGGCTCGTCTACAAGTCGATGCGTCAGAATGGTAATGCGTCTTTTGTATCGGTTTCTACAACGTCAGGCACATGACGTGAACATATTTAGCCTTTTGCTTGACTACGTTATCAAACTAATAATGTGTTGCTAATGTTACAAACTATGTTCCCATTCGCCATCTCAGAGTCAGACAGCTGCCTTCTGAAAATCAGCATCGCTTTGAAGATCATATAAAGTCAATGGAAAAATCCTCATAACATCGTAATTTATCATGATTTTTCCTGTCTGTGATTTTGCTCACTATGTTAAAATGACCACAGAGCATGATAGGTATGATAGGAGAAAATACTCACCAATGGTGTAGACTGATGAATTTGCACATGGTTTGTCTTAAATAGCCTATATTAAAAACACCACATTAAAAACTCGATTTTCACCACAGTATACAGTGTGCTGCCTTGTCTGCACAATCAGTGTTAATCAGAGGTCTAATATATTTATTAGAAAAGATTCACTGTGAGCCTGATATATCAACTTCATTATGACCACATGAAAATGCAATTCATAAATCCAGTTCATAAATCCAGTTCTCGATTTCAACTGACTGACTCAATGATCTGAACTGATTTAAGATGATCTGTTCCACACATTAATCTCTCACATGACTTCGGAATATTGAATAGCACATTAGTCATTAAGGAATATTGTGCTTTGTTTTAGAGCTTAACAGACAGAAAATATTCAATATTCCTCAAAATGTTGTTGTGCAGAACAGATTCTCCAAAATAAACAATCAATCAAGACTTATTTAGATTCTTCATTTTGGGTTAGATATTCTATGAATTCAGTCATAATATGAAGAATGTCACGATCACCAGCTGGAACGCAATTGAGAGTCACACTCCATCACAGACTATTGTCATTCTCTTACGGACTTCATTCCCCATAATACATGGACTCATCAGAACTCATTACTTTCAGCTGTGTCTCATTTACTTTGTTTGTTCACCCTATATAAGCCTGGTCAATTCGGTCATTCATTGCTAAGTCTTGTATGTGTCCGTACTGCATTTCTGAGCCTTCTCTCTGGTTTCATGTCTCCTGGATTTCTCTGTTCTGCCCCTGTCCTGGACTCAGTTATTACGGTTTGCTTGTGATTTACCTTTTGCCTGTTAGTGTAGATTAAGATTTTTAATTCCCCTTTTAATAAATACTGCGTGTGGATCCTCAACCTTCGTGTCAGTTTCATTAGCAACAAAGATACACACACAGGACAACAAGAATATTCTGTCTTTCTTGGAGTGACGCTGGATATAAAATTATACAAAAACTATAATTAATTCCTACTTTTGAATCTCACCACCCATTAGTATAAACTAAGTACAAACATAACGAGCTCCGATGACTGATGATCTGAAAATAAATTATCGAAAAGAACAGCTGAACATCAGTAAACAAATAAAATATAGCCCATTTGAATTATGTTACTGTGTTCTTTATAGTTATTATTTTGGAATGAATGTTTAAAAAGTACCTGATATAAAGTTAGCTTTAAACAGATTTCTTTTTTGAAGAAAAAATGTCCGCCCTCTTAAGGGAGTTTTCCTTGTTATTATAGTATAGTATTTGAATTCAGGGACTTTGGGGTAAAGTTGTTTCTAAAGGTATACAAATAAACTTGGACTTAACTAGCTGAATTGAATAAAGTGAGTTAGAGAGCAGATAGCTGCACGACGAGGGCAGGGAGATGAGATAGTGGTTTCCTGTGACACACAAACACACTTGTGCTAAGAGCATGACCGTTGTAACTCCTGGACAACTCAGCTAATTCTTCTTTCTAAAAGACATGGAAGCTATAAAACAACACACATCACGACACCTCTCTAACATGTCCCTTTGTACAGTCAGTATTAATAGTGCTGCAACAGTGCACTTAGGCATTGATATTGTACCAAATTCACTGAATCTTACATGAAGAGGAACAAGAGAGCAAAAGTGCATCCAATGAGGACAGATCTACTACATATCCCAGGAAGTCCTTACAGAAAACATCAGCCTCTGCAGCTTTTTGAATACACACATGTTTATGTTTGTCCTCAGTGCCTTTCATCTGACTGTTAGATTTCAAACCGCTTGTGATGATGGAATCTCTATTTGGCATGTGGCCTTTCTTGGTAATTGGTGCAATTAAATCTAATCTAACAGCAGGATATACACTACTGCTCAAAGGGGTTGGGGTCGGTAATATCTTTAAATATTTTTCAAAGTCTCGCCAAGGCTGCATTTATTTGATCAACAATACAGTAAAAACAGTAATATTGCAAAATATTAATACAAATTAAAAGAACTGTTTTCTATTTTAATTTATTTTAAAATGTAATTTATTTTTGTGATAGTACAGCTGAATTTTCAGCATCAGTCTTCAGTGTCACATGATCCTTCAGAAATCAGTACAATAATAAGCTGATTTGCTGCTCAAGAAACATTTCTTATTATTATTAATGCTGAAAAGTTGTGCTGCTTAATATTTTTGTGGAAATAACATTAGGATAAGGATTTTGATGATTATTTGATGAATAGAAAGCTAAACAGAATGGCATTTATTTGAAATATAAATATTTTGTAACATTATAAATGTCTTATAACTGTTATGACTAATTTAATGTCCTTGCTGAATAAAATGATTAATTTCTTTAAAAAAAAAAAAAAACTCAGTGACCCCGAACTATATATGTCTTAATGTCAAAACAGACAAACAACAGATAAGGGGGCCGATGGTTAGTGTTAAACAGAATTTGAAATGTATTGTGTCCAATGATGAGTTAAGCAGATCTGTGGGTCTCCCTGGGTAATTCATAAAACATAAGTGTTTTCTCAACTGTTTTGCAGACAGCAGAATGACTGTGCACATCTGTACTATAACTTTGGTCTTAAACTTCCCTTCATCTCCCCACTCACAAACAGGGTTTTAAATAGGTCTCCAGTTTCTTCCCGATCATGATATCCTGACAGAGGATGGTGTCTGGGACTTCAGTTTTGTTGTTTTATATGTCCCTTATCCTTCGCCCTACATATGTGTGTGTTCCTTTGATGCAGGAAAGAGCAGGAAGAAAGAAAGGCAAGTGTAACCCACCCTTATGTCAAATATATTTTGGACAACCAAAACTTTGATCTGAAACAACATATCGACACAATCATGCGACCTAAAGCGTAATGAGAAAACCTCATTGCATTGACACTGCTTTTGCTTGCACAATTCTTTACAGACGAAGTCGAAATGTGTAAGAGTCTGTCGTATTTGTTAAGAAGTGAAGTCATTTCCTGCAAACACAAGTGCAGCTAACTTCCGAGGCAGCTGTGAAATCAAGCGAAAGGTTCAGTAGAAAGGTTACACCTCAGATGAGGCCAATGATTTAAACTATCTGAAACTGAAAAAGGAAAGAATAGCGATTTCCATTCTCTATCTACAGATGTCACGGTGGGACTGGAAAAAAGGTTTTCTTTATGGACATATTTCAAAATGCCCTGCATTTCATAGCCGGCAGCCTGAAATGTTGCCAATACATAACATTTATGTAGCAGAACAACCAAAACATAAAAATGACAGAAAGATGCAGAATTTATAAGCTAACTGAGCGTTTGCTTTGAACTGCTGCTTTCTCAGTGCAAAATTTTTCAGGACCAGTTTCTAAGTTAAAAATATAGTTTTAAATAAGTAGCCTACCTGAAATTGCTTAAAATTAAAGGTGTTGGAAATATTTCTACAACTCTTAAAAATAAAGATTCTTTATTGCCATTGATGGTTCCCTGAAGAACATTTAACATCCATTGAACCTTTCCATTGCACAACATGGCAAAAAGGTTATTTGAATTATTAAAATGTAAAAAAAAAAGAACTGACCACTGAATGGTTCTTTGGGGAACCCAATGGCATGGCTGTGAAAAAACCCTTTTGAAACCTTCATTTTTAAAACTGTGTGCAGCTCAAATTGCTTGCAAAACAATTTTAGAGAGCCAACTAATTACATTTTATTGTCTTGTTTTACTGCACTTTACAATGTTTCACTGGGTACACCACTTGTCTAACTCTGTGTAAGTATCAGAGCAGAGTTTTACGTCCAGTGGTTTGGATGACCAGCTGAGAGTCTGCTTTTCCCATCACCTCTTGGCCTGCAGAAGAGATCTGAAGCATGAAACGCCCAACGAGGGAGACAGCTCCATGGCTATATCAGAGATTGTAGCGCTCTTTTTCTCTTTCTCTCTTCACTGTCCTTCCAGTCCAAACTAAAAAAATAGCGTGTGGTTCAGCAAAAGTGAGAAGTTCTTGGAGGAGCTACATTATTCTGTCAGTGTGGGCTTATGAGGAGGTTGTTTCAGTCCTTAATAGTTTTGAATCCGAACTGTAATGTGGCAAGCTGACATACAAGTCTGAGGCCACAGTGAAAACCTGAGATACAAAATCTGATTTAAAAATGGAAATAAAGGAAGATAAATATGCAAGATGCTCTTTGGATCATCTCAAATCACGCTGAAGAACATTATCATCAGTGTCAGTGACACAAACTTTGTGAGTTCATGCAGCTCGAGCCGAGGTCTGCTATCTTAAAGCAAATGAGAGACATTTTTAAAAATTTCAACTCAACTTTTTACTCAAATTGTTATGCTGATCAAATAATTGTTACATTTGGACTCAACTGTATAGCAGAGGTGGTGTTCTGTTAACTCACATTAGCCAAAACAATAAGGTGTTGAGGTTGAGATATATAACCTTTAACATTACTGTCAGTTCAGAATATGACATGATAGAGTGACACATACTGTATATCAGTTTTGTCAGTGTGTGACTAGAATCATGAATCTGTGAGGGTGTGGGTCAGAGGCTTTGAGCTGTTCTCCTCTGGAGGTTTGGGACGTCGTCCCGGAATGAAGCTCTCATTCCTCCCATTACAATCAAACTGATTCACTGACTGATACTCCTCCCAACAGCAGAAACACACCCAGAGACACGCTTTTTTCAAAACCTCAACATCTTGTCCAAGATTGTTTCTGCATATATGAATGATACCTCAAAACATTTGTGTTGTTGAGCAGAGGTGTGCTATTATGTTTCTAAGCGATTACATACATTTTTTGTCACCTGTGTGGCAGATTATAAAGAGGAAAAAAAATCTTTTAGATTTACATTGAAGGAGGGACCTGAGCCAGAATGCCATAAAGACTTGGGCAGGCTCTTTTGACTTGGACCAATAACCACCCAGAAAAACCATAGCAATCACCTACAAAACCTTAGCATATAGCAAGGCCCTATAATACCTTGAATACCTTTAAAAAACTCAAAACCATATGATTCAGCAGCCCCGCCACCCTCGGTTTGGAGAATGATTGGGATGGATAGATGGAACACCCTAGAAATGCCTAACACCCTGAACACCCTAAAACTACATGGAAATCCCTAGCAACCACCTAGTGATCACCCGAAGCCCCCAAGCAACAGCATAGCAATGTATTGAAAAAACAGAACTACTGTAACACTCATTGTAACCACATAATAACACTTTGAAAATAACCATTGTGGCAAGTTTTCACACGAAAGCAGTACAAAAAGGTTAAAAAAAAAAAACGTTAAAAAAAAACTGGTAAAAAAGTGTTCATTGGTGGACCCTATTTACTTTCTTTAAATTAAACAAATCTTGTCAGTTTCTACACTTAACTTGAAAGGAACATCCTGCAGTATTTGAATGTGTTAAAGCGGTAAGGCAATCTGCATGTCTGTCTTCAAGGTGTTTGGCCACAATTTGTAATCGACTGAGAAATGCTGAAAAATGTTAAACCTCACCATATGGAACAGGTGAAAAGGGAATGTTTCTGTCATGGAAATCCCTACACATCTTCCTCCCACATGGTGAGGACAGGACAGTGTGAACCATGACCATTCCCCTAGAGCCCCACTGAAAACTTTAAATGAAGGGTTCGGAGTAAGTGGCACAGGACAGAACGACATGCTTCATTCAAGCACTGCATCAGGAAAGTGGATCCAGACCATAGATTTGCACAATTATCTTTTAATGCCAGAGTTGCTAGCATTTAAAAGCAAAGAGGACAAGGAATATCTGAAGAACAGAGGATTACTGTCATCTGATTCCTCTCAGAGGAATTAGCCCATGAAAAAGACCCCTCAGCAAGGTGCCATCATACCTCAGTGGGCACAGAATATGGTGCTAAAACTGTGCTGAGACCATCACAACACAAGATACACTTAGTGCCGTCAGTATAAAGCGTGATATATGTGGATTAATTATCAATCAAAATATAAGGTCTGAATTGATGTGAAGACTAAACAGTAACAGAAAAACTGGATTCCAACTGCATGTCATCATCAGCATTACTTCATCTATTCATCTAAAACGCTCAATTTTTAAAATAGCAGTACTGTGCTTAATCTTTTTATGTGACTAATAAATTTACTATTATGTGATGTCATTCTAAAGGTTATTAGAATGTCATTCTACAACTCTAAAAAATAAAGATTCTATATTGGCATCTATTGGATTCCATAAAGAACCTTTAAAATCCATGGAATCTTTCCATTCCACAAAAGGTTCTTTATAGTGGACAAAGATTATTAAAATCACACTACAAAATTGTTATTTTCAGAACTGTTCACTGAAAGGGTCTCTGGGAACCCAAACTGGTTCTTATGGCATTTCAAATGTGTTTTTAGAAAGCATTAATTATTACTGTATAAATGCTAAGAAACAGTGAGAGTTCTGCAATAAAGGTTAGTTAGCAGTTAACATGAACTAACAGTGGATTGATTGGATTGGAACTTAAGGATTGATTCATTGTAGTTCATATTAATTTCAGTATATTTACTAATACATTATTAAAATCAAAAGTTGTATCTGTTAATATTATTTAATGGACCTTAACATGAACTAACAATGAAGAGTTTTATTTTTAACAAAGATAAATAAATAGTGTAACTAATGCATTGGCCATTGTTAATGTTAGTTAATGCATTAACTTGACTAAATGGGACCTTGTTGTAAAGTGTTAGCTAAACAAAACATGATCATACATTTTTGGCTTTCGCTGTTGTGCTAAGCAGCAGCATATGGGTCATTTTACAGCATATGAAGGAGAGTCCAGAGCACTTCAGGCCCCTCTCAGCTAAAGCAATCCAAGTTAGTGCCAAAAACCCATGACATCATTTAGGAGTGGTGAATAGCGCATCATAATTAAGGACACATTCTGTGCAGCTTTTATATGCTGGTGCTGTTTGATTTTCAACATCTGTTACGTCAGCCCACACCCCTATACTGTTTTATGCCTATTCTTTATGCTTTCGTCCACATGAAGTATTGTTTAATGGCAAGTAATGAACTGTTATTGGACAGAAAACAAATGTAATCAAACATGCAGCGTTCTAACGACAGCACAAACCCTGAAGTCCTCATTTAACCTGCGTGTGTATACATTGGACAGCACTGCAGTAAATACATGCCAAAGCCCAAAAAAGGGGACGTGGCAAATAACTTGAGTTTTTGGAGCACAAGTGCGGTATTCACTGAAGACTGAAGCCCTTTCTGTTTCAGTTTATAGCCTAGACTCTATTCTGCTAATAGTTTACCAGCTGAACCATACAAATTTGATGTCACTATGCCTGCAATTAAATAGTGTGTCATTCTTATTTGATTATACTACAATGTATCTGTCCAGCTGTATTAGGTGTCCTTATCATTGCAACTGGGGACATTATAATTTCTATAATGAGCAGTTTATTCAATTACGCTTTTCTTATAAACTGAAGTTCACATTCAAGTCCTTTACTTATGCAGAATTGAGGCAACACAACCTTTTTATTCAGCATCCACATTACTTTAAGTCAGCAAACAAACGGGGGTAAATATTCCGTTTGAAAAGACTGAACAATAAAGAGAAGTGAATGTTGGAATGAGTTTCCACTCTGGTCAAATACTTCCTGCTCACTGCTGGCCAGATGAAATAAGAGCAAAACAATCCCCATTATGCAGAAACAGCTGTGCTCCCCATCAGGGGAAGGAAACCCATTCTCTGCCGTATATGCGCTCAGAATGTGTGACATTCCTGTGAAATCACATAGTGCATTCACAAAGGCTGATTCGGAGAGTGCTGCAAAAGAGCTGTGGGCATATTTGAATCTGGGTAAAAGGATCTTTGGGTAAAAGGAATTACGTTACAGTCTCCATGTTACATACATTAAGTTGTGGTGACACTTTATATTATGTGTCTGCTGATATCCAGAACAACAGCACTCTTTCTCACAGTTCATAACTCTGTATTTATGTAAATTCACAGCAACCTGAACTATAAGTGACGGATGATTAAACTGGGCTATTGCATGACATTGAGCTGTGGGATATCTGATCATAGGTGGGGTTAAAGGTGTGGTGGGCGTGTGGTATAGGTTTGGGTGTGCACTGCATGAAACTGATGACATTTCCTGCACTAGGCTGGCTGTCAAATGCATGTCTGATGTGTTAAAGTAAAGTGGATGTTATTCTTGGATTCCAATTGCCTTCAATAACTAACATAATGATATAATGGTTTAGTGGTAAGACGCTGACTTTAACTTTAAAGCACAATGCAACACGGATAAATAAAGTGTAGCCTACACGAGAGAGAAAGTCCCATTCAATTCTGAATTCTTAATCTTAACGTTGCACATAAGAGAGCTACAACCGTTACGTAGGATAGGCCTATAGACTTTTTGTTTTAGTTTTTTGAGTAGGCTACTAAATGAAAATCCGTTTACCTCGTATGTAGCTTATTTTACTCTCGTCCAACAGACTGGATGAGGATGCTCCCATTGTGCAGTGTGGCTTGGCTTGTCCCGGTCCCGAGCGGAGGCTTTTTCCCGTTAGTCCGATTAGTTTCTAAAGCGCAGTGGCTGTTTTGACAGTAAGATATTGACGAGCGCAAATAAACTGTGACTCAAGCATCTCAAACTTCCTCAAACTACAGCGCCGCCCGCTTATCCTCTCTGCTCTGTCAACATCCGAACAATATTTTGCTCATTTTCATAGAAATTTTTTTTTTTAACGTTAGACTGTTTTGTTCGTTTATTGATGTATTTACACATACAATGTATCTCCAAAACCTCTTTGTATTTTATCCCAGAAAAGTAGGCTAATTTTGGAAAAACTTCAACAGATCAATGGATTAACTGTTTGGCAAGATATGGCATAAAAACTGTTTAATTTGAATTGCATTAGAATGTAGAATAGAACGTACATCGCAGTTTATATTTATTTTAATCAGCCTCGATTATTCGGAGTCTAGAGACCGTCTACAAAGTATAAAACGAAAAAAAAAAAAAAAAAAACATTCGAGGTGCGTCCTATTGAGCTACTCACAATTATAAAAAGAAGAGCAAAATGCACTTAGGTGCGTAGAAATACGCAAGGAGTTTCACATACAATTTGTAAATTGTTATGCAGAATGGAACTTCGTTTTTAAAAACTAAAGATTATAAGTTATCCAAAATTTTAGGCGTATGTTTTTACTCTACTCCCCCCTAGAGGCACAGTTTGAAGTTATAGCCTAGTTTTAATCTTGTAGCCTAGGTAATGTACAAAAATGCTACTGAAATATTAAATCTCCATGATGTTTTGCGATAGCCTGTTTGTGTAGGACTAGCCCATTTCCCCCTCATAAAAAGAAAAACAATGTTTTGGTAGGCTAAATGATAATGATAAATTATGACATAAAAAAATTAGATAAATTGTCATAATGACATAGCATCTCATAATTTAGACATTTTATAATATCATAATTGGCTGGGTTTTTCCTGCATTGAAAAAATGCGGTCACCAAAATTTTTTTTTTTCCCATGGCTATTTGGTCATCTAATGTCAGCTCCTCTTGTGATGGCGGCATGACATGCTTTAAAATAAGCTTATGGCGATTAAAACAGTTTGAATAAAAAAAAAATATTTCTTTGATTAAACATCTAACTTCACATTCTTTGCGTTTGTATCAATTGCCTTTCCCAAGAAGATCATCTTAGGAGGATTCATCGCTCCTGGCAACAGGTGCACATGCAAGCTAGCTAGCATATTATATTAGCGTCAATAGACAACAATTTATGATATTAATATAAATATAAAGTCAGTCAAGTGTTTAAAACAACTTCTGTGAGTCTCTATTGCGGACTTTCTGAAGGAGGGCGTCCAGTGAATAACACATTACATGATGTGTGTGCTCCATAATGCTTTTCAATTCATGTTTAAAATAATAATAATAATACTCTTCTCTAAAGAAATTTGAATTGAGCACAGAGATAAGAAAATATGAAAAGTTGAGTTTTTTCCTCAGTAGATGCATAGATGCATAAGTGCATGGACATGGAGTTTTTGATTTTGCATACCTTATGAAAAAAAAATGTTTGTCACTATAACTGTCACTATATAAGATATTTAATATAATATAGCCTATCTCTATAATATATATATACCTATTGTTCATCAGCCACCACTGAATACTTTTTGAGCCAGGAAAAACCCTTAAAATTGACTTCTATGTATCCCATTATTATGTCAGAATAGCCTACCTTTTTATTTCAGAAGTTCAGATTTATTTTTTCTCATATATGCCTATTTATGACTTTTTATGTCGTTATTATTTACCAAAGCATGATTTATTTTGTGGCGGGCTCGGGGATTGGCTTAGTTTTGTTATAATATATTCAAATAAATCATAAATGTCAAAATGTTTATGTCAACCTGTTAATAATCCAATTCAGTTTTTTAAGGCTAATCACGTTAAACGTAAAGCTATCGTCACACCTGTGGTCCATCCATCCATCCAGGCTACCGTTTACATTGTTGGGTCAGAGATAATGGGTCATTATCGTCTCAGGAAAGTTGAGACAGCCAGGACAGGTGGCTAGTCCATCAAAGGGATAGCATATACAGAAAATTTTTTGTCAAGTTTTTACATTTTCTGTAAATATTATTTTACATGAAAAAGACACGTAACGTTAGATTATTCGATGAACATATGACGAAAAGTAAAGAAAAATAAACGATGTACTTACATGTCTTCACTTTACACAGTGGATGACTGTCACTGTAAAACTGACTCAGTTTTGGAAAAATACCACATTTCCCAGAGTTCATCTGGGCCCAATGAATCCGCCATATTGAGCTCAGCAGAACGCGCTGGCAGGAGAGAGAGTGTTCACAACATTGAAATGTAAGTATGTAAACAGCTGCGTTTGTACAAAAATATATTTTTTCTGGTTGTCGAGATTGACGTTTTCATTAGCGCAAAAGGTTTTATATGTCACAATCTCGCCGACACTGAGTTCAAAGTTGATTTAATGTAGCCTGTAAATACAGCATCTGGATTAGCAGGGAGAGTTAGCCGTTAGCTCAACGTTTTCATGACAGCGCAGGAGATAAAACCTTTCCGCTTTATTTTTTTTCTCTTCCGATTATTTTGTTTAGTTTTTGTTCTCCGTTGGAGAGCAGGCACAGTCATTCAAAATACACGTTGTACGCACAGGGAGATGCTTGGTCTATTCAGTGACACAAAGAGTTATAAGTGCCTTCAGAAGCTAATTTTAGCCTGCTAGCTCTGTGACAGCAGGGTTAGACAGATTAATGGTTTATTATAGTATGATGATCTAATACAAAACAAAACAATGCAGAGTTGATAATTGAAGTAAACATGAGTAGAGTTTAATGGACGTAATCACGCGCCAGCTTTCGGCTTAACGTTAAACCAACGTCATCAGACCATAACATCTCTCAGATGTCAGTTGTCAGAGATGATCATGATGAAAATTGCTTTGCTGTCCTTGTCCTAAACAAGGATATTTGAAAACTCTAAGATCATTGTCTTCAATAGGTTTTTAATAACTCCTAAATATTTTATCATGTATGGATTTTGACATAAAAATGCTATTATTGTTTTGTTGATTCTGTATCTCATCACATCATGTAGCTCTTATAGTAGATTTTCATATTATGTTCTGCACATCATGTCTGTAATGTTTTCTTTGGCTGTTTTTCACAGAGGTGAAGGAGACCCAGTGTATAAATATGACACAGACGGTCCAGACGAATGGGGTTCAACCCCTCAGCAAGACATGGGAGCTTAGTCTCTATGAATTACAGAGAACTCCACAGGTAAGAAAATTAAATTCACATGCCAAGTAGTATATATACATTTATACTACAGGGCCGGTGAATGCTTGAATCTGATTTGTTGACGAACGTTCTAAGGTGTGCAATTATTTTCAGGGAACCGCACGGCTAAAGTAGTTCCGGCAGGTCTTGACCGCATTACAGTTCCATATCACTTCGCGTAGTTAACTGTAATAAGGAAAATAGGATACAATTCATAACAAGAAAAAACATGCAGCCCCATGCGCTTGATCTGTAATTTTTAAACTTCACAATCAATGGAAACATGCAGTTTAATTTGAATAAATAAAGTATATAGTCCTATCTATAATCAATAGAAAATTAAATCGAATATATAAATAAATTGATAGTCCTGCTGCACGCGTTTTCGTAATTATTTCAGATAATATAACAAATAAATAAATATTGATAGGCCTATACTTGTTAAAAGGGCTTTGTTTTTCATTTATTAGGCTAGTCTACTGTCACTAATAGAAAAAAAAAAGAATGAAAGAATTAATTTAAACAAATTTAATTTAATAAATATATAATAATATTGACGCATTGTTCCCAGCATTAGTCTGCTTTCAGTGGCTCAAACCTCCGTTACTAACTCTAAAATTACGTTTTGGAAGTAGCAACGGAGGCATGGGATTAGGTGCGTAAGAAATTAGTCCTATGTACAAGAGCGCTTTAATGTTAAAATTCCTTACTTAGGTTTCCCAAGTGTGATTCTGACTGAATGCTAGTCCAAGGGGTTTTCAAACTGAGGTCGAGGGACCCCCAGGCAAAGGAGTGACTGCAAAGGAGTGACAGGGGCTCCATGGAAAAGTCTAGAGAAAAACTAAAATAAATAAATCTGTAATAATAATAAGATATTAATTAAATAAGATTAAAATAAGTAAATTAGATTAAAACAAACTAATTTATAATAAATGTGAAAATATATATAAAAAAATATTAGTTGGATAACAATCTATTAAATTAGATTAAAATAAATGTATTTATTTGTATTAATATAAATCAATTATACAGTTACATTACTATAGTTAGAAATATATATATATATATATATATACTCTCTCTCTTTCTATATATATATATTTGTATTTATATAATGTGACTTAATATAAACTAATTTTAGATTTGTAATATACATTTTTCAGAATTTAAATTCTGTTTTTCTAATAGATAGATGCCTTTTTAGGGTTTGGGTTCCTCACATGATGATTATCATATATGGGGTGAAACTCTGGCGAGAGACAGTTTTGGTAAATGTTGCTTAGTTTTTGACCCTCAATGCAGCTTCTGTGATGTTGTGCTCCTCTAGGAGGCCATCACGGATGGTCTGGAGATCGCCGTGTCCCCGCGCAGCTTACACAGTGAGCTCATGTGTCCCATCTGTCTGGACATGCTGAAGAACACCATGACCACCAAGGAGTGCCTCCACCGCTTCTGTGCCGACTGCATCATCACTGCACTCAGATCAGGGTGGGTTTGTGTTATCCGTAGGATTTATGTGCTCGGATATTATACTGTACATTTTGTTTGTGGCGTGAACGAATACATGATAGTACCACTGGAGTGTGTGTGGTATAATTATATTAAAGTTAACGCTAGGGATGCAGTGATTAACCGATTTCATGATTAACCGCACTTAAACACGTCACGTTTAATTCATTGTAAAGGCTCCGCTAACACAGTGTTTCTGTTGCACAGAACTATTGCAACTTGCACAGAACGAAAACAAAGTTACGCCAGCGGTGCACCTGCATAAAGTGCCGTGCTTATCAGAGACGAGGAGGCTACTACTATTTTACACACTTGATTTGGTAGAGAAACCAAACATCAAAGCTTTATTTCCACCACAGAAACGCCTGAAGTCTGCAGCCTATATTCTAGCTGAACCTCCAGAGTGAGTTTAAGGCGACCCGTTATTTTAGAAGAATAACGTATTATTTCCATGCCGACGCATCATGCAGCCACACTACATATATGTAGCTATCACGTTTATTTCGGTTTTCTATTTTTATTCAAATATTCACAAACATGACTATATCATGAATTAAATAATATATTCCTATTCTCAAATCTGTGGCAGTGAATGCGTTGTCATTTAAACACCTTTATAATTGTCATGTTAGTTGATATAATGTGTGATGATGAGTTTGCAATTCAGAGGATCTAATGGATTTACATCATTTACCGGTAAATTAATCAATTTTCCCCAAAATACATAAAGTAAGCGGCCAGTGAACATGGGAGAAGAATAAACTTTGTTTCATACACAATGTGTATCTGATATGAATAAAACACTACATCAAATTATAATTGAAAGGATTAATATTGCAGCTTCCATAGACTTCAGTCAACGATTCGATATCACAATGCATTGCATCCTCAATTTTCAATATTACTGAACATGGCTACATTTTTGTCAGTGAATACAAGCAGTCAGATATATGAACTCCCTTTTTATTTGATCTGCTCCAAGAAAGTACACTTCCTGAATGTAGTCTGAACACAGCAGACGACAGGACCATTTAGAACTGATAAACACTAGTAAATAATACTAAAAGCGCATGATACTGTCACATAATGTGATTTAGTTACAATAACGCTCACAGACTTGCAAGCACACGCATCCAATCTCGCACGCGCACACACACGCATGCTCTAAATGTTAAAATAGTATTATTTTATTACTCGCTTTTGTGTTTCGCCTCCCTCCGCCATTTTACGTTACCGCGAGAAGCGTGTATGTGACGAATAATGCCAGAGAAATGTCAGTGGGCTATAATCGATTATATTCTATCGCTGCAGAATCGTCCACGTCCGCGTTGCATCGATGCAACAATTAATTTCAACACCCCTATCGCACTGGTGTTATGGAATGCGTCAATGGGTTAAAATTAATCGCGCTTCACGGGTGGAGGGGGGACAGATTGCAACTGAGAGGCACAAATTAGATCTGAGAGGACAATATCCGCTTTTGCCCCCTCGTGGGCCGGCCCTGTAACACTCCATGAGGGATGTTCTCGATTTCTTTCTATAATTTTTACTAAAACTTCAAAAACTATATCAACCAAAATAATAGACACAATTTTCTCTGGCCACATGTAAAATTACATTAAATATTAAAAAAAATATTAAAATGAATACTTCTGGATGACAGTAACAGTTCAGTTTATTCCCCTCATACTGACATTAATGTTCACAGAGCAGAGGTCACCTTTCTTTAATTCCAACGGGAGAGATGGACTCTTGTCTTTATTATTATTTTGTGCTGTATTATTTGGTTACTCTGTCATTTCTGTTTCGAAAGGCAGCAATAAATGTAACCTCAAACAATATCTAAAGAGTGTTCATGTGATTTTCTACATTGTTGTGAAATTAATGAATTATCAGACTATAATCGTACAAACACAATCTATAATCGTTGCATCCCTAAAGACAAAATTGACAATTTTCTTTAATGGAATGTTGCAGTCGTCTTAATGCATTTCATTGTTAAGAAAAAGAACAAGTACCCTGATAATCTTTAATCTAAAACATTAGTCACCATGAATTAAAAAAAATGTCTTTATTTTTGTTTACAGAAAATTGCAGTATTTCTAATAAATGATTTACCTGTGCACATCATTATATATATTTTTTTTAATTCATGTGCCCTCGTAATCTTTAATTAATTGTCATTTCTTCTCTGGTTCACAGGAATAAGGAGTGTCCAACATGCAGGAAGAAGCTGGTGTCTAAGCGCTCCCTCCGTCCAGACCCCAACTTCGACGCCCTGATCAGTAAGATCTACCCCAGCAGAGACGAGTACGAAGCCCACCAGGAAAGAGTGTTGGCCCGCATCAGCAAACACAACAACCAGCAGGCGCTCACCAACAGTATTGAAGAGGGCTTAAAAATCCAGGCCATGAACAGGTTAGATGGCTGACATGCATCCATGTGGAATTTATTCTAATAAAATATTTACTTTCGTGAATTCAATAATTGTCATAAAGGTTTAGCTTGCTGTTTCTAGTGCTACCATACATCTTATTTACTGCTAAATCTATTGAAACTTGACTGGATATTAAATATTATGCTTTTCAGTTAATGGACTCTATAACTACATAAGTGTGGATTATATCGATAACGTTCAGTTTATTCAAATCTCACTCTGATTGTCCCCTGCCGCTTTAGATGCTCGAGCTTTTTAAAGTCGAATTAATTCTGATTTGCTGTCAATGTTTTTCTTGTTCAGCTGGAACAATATAGCTCTAAAAGTGCAACTATCTGCAAATATAACTATATCTTTATCCTTATCATTATAGTTATTGTTCTTGGTGTAGGGCTGTGCTGGTAAACTTGACAACCGCACCAACTGGCTGAATAACACATTTGGCGGTGGTCCGGTGCTGTTTTACATGAATAAATGAAAAAGCACAAAGCTTTGTTTACAAAAATAATAGGTTAGCAATTAAATGTTACATCGCAGCCAAACATTTGGATTTGTGACGAATGAGAGAGTTGTGCGTGAGCCCATAAATGTAAGCTTTGTCGGCTCAGTATTCTGTTATTATTATTATTTACGTGTGTGTGTATATATATATATATATATATATATATATATATATATATATATATATATATAAAAACACCCCCCAACCACTGCGCCACCGCCGGTGGTAAAAAACTGCCACCGTCACAGCCCTACCTTGGTGTGAACAGCTTTCTTTGATCATGCTTTTTTTTTTTTTTTTGTTGTTTTTTGTTCATCTGCTTTTGTTACTGTGTTCCCACTTCCACCACTATACACTGCACTATAGACTGCAGCGGGGGAAGAAGCACCAGATCGAAAATGGCAGCGGGGCAGAGGATAATGGGGACAGTTCACACTGCAGCAATGCATCAGTGCACAGTAACCAAGAGGCCGGGCCCAGCATCAAACGAACCAAAACTTCTGACGACTCGGGACTGGACATGGACAATGCCACAGAGAACGGAGGAGGAGACCTGGCTCTGGACGGGGCCAGCGAGATTGAGCTGGTGTTCCGCCCTCATCCGACGCTGATGGAGAAAGAAGACGCCGCGCAGACAAGGTGGGCCATCTCTGTTCATCATTTCACCAACATGTATGCAGTTAGTTTTTCTTAACCAAATGTATTGTTTTAAGCAAATTTCTGTTGTTAATTTTATTTAGTCTGAGTTTGAATGTGGAATTTGTTACCAGGTATATTAAGACGTCAGGGAATGCCACAGTGGACCACCTCTCAAAATACTTGGCTGTCAGATTGGCTCTGGAGGAAATGCGCAAGAACCAAGAAGGAAGCCCCATCAACGTAGAGGCAGCCAGTGAAAAACAGTACACCATCTACATCCCTACAGCAAACAACCAGTTCACAGTGAGTTTGGTGCCGCTTCTAATACTAAAGACATGATCTAGGACTGCACAATATGGTCAAGCAATCATAATATGATTATTTTGACAAATATTACGGTAGGATAAACATTTAACTTCTGATACTGGTGCTTAGATGTTACACCAATTAAAATGTTAATGCAGTTAATTAATAGTTTTCAGTCATGTGACTGACGTGGAGACCTGGAGGGCAAATCCATAGAACTGTAGCATAGCCCTGTCAATTTTCAAGCTGTGAATATTTAGATCCCCTCTCCGAAAAAAGAGGTGCCCTTTTTTGGGGCACTTGTAATCCATATACAGCACCCAACGCAATATTTCAATCACTAAAAACAGCGGGACATTCTAAAACCCTTAAAAAGAAGAGGGAACGATGCTTATTGTGGCTTAATGTATTAAGACATTGATGTTAAAAGATCCAATTCAGTATATACCTTATTGAATGATTCACATTAAATACAGGCAAGCAGATGAGCCCAGAATATGAACAGAATGCAAGAAATTGCATAAGCATTGTCTTTATAATGGTTTTCTAAGGGAAAACGCTTAACATGACCGCATCTTTAATCCATTAAGCATAACATGCAATTTGTGTTGCGTTCATATTCTTAACGCATCTACTTGTCTGTGTAGTTTGGTCATTCTTATACGAGTGTGACATCACGTGAAAACTATGAATACCATTGGACTCCTATTTTTATAAACGTGTCACACGTACATTTCATCCGCATGACAGTGTCTCTTTTCCCCTCTCAGGTCTTGAACGGCTCCTTCTCCCTGGAGCTGGTGAGCGAGAAGTACTGGAAAGTCAACAAGCCCATGGAGTTGTACTTCGCACCGACAAAGGAGCACAAATGAATCCTGTGAGACACGAGGGTCCGAGCTGACCCGGGACAGACTGATGGTTCATCCTCTCTTCTCTCTCCCTGTTTCTTTCTTTTTTTTCTCGCTGTTCCTCCTCATCTGGAGTAAAATAGTCTCTGGGGCCCTGGCTCCTCAATAACTGTGGCTGCTTTGATTTGTTTTTTATTGTCTTTTTGTATGAGAACGAGACCAGGGTTGATCATTGGGAATGGGTGGGAGGGCCATGGAAGTCAAACCAGTGTGGATTTGTTTGTTTTTTCTCACCCTTTCAGTTGACACAACCATTTCATTGTTTCATGTTGAGTCCTTTTTGAGTCAAGAGGACTCATACGTTGCCTTCAACACGCCAAAATTTTAGTCAAAATGGATATTGCAACGGTAACACCATGAGGAAATCATACTGAGGGCTTCATGAAAGACTCTGTCAGAAGGTGGCTTTCACAGCCTGTGGCGCTGTTCTTTAATATCAGACTTGACCAATGACGTTCAAGAGAACATGTAAGAGATTTTAAGTGCATTTTCTGACACACCACTCCTGTAGCAGCAACATTTGTTCACTAACATGACTGCATCTTGCCACTGTGTACCAGTACAATGTGATGGCTTAGTTCACATGACACTGTCATGTCACTAGTCTGTACTAGTGTTGGTCGTCAGATGTTTCGGGGATTGTACATACTACATCACTTTATAGAATAACTACCTGGAAAATGTATATTGACACCTTTGTTTCAGCTAGTACCATTTCACAAAAAAACATAAGTTGGCAGTTGTACATTTGGACCCAGTTTTTGATAGTTGCATTTCATAGACACTTCATCCAAGACATGGAAAAACTTTTTTAGAGCATGAAGTACTTTTAGTTTGACATCCTTGGCATACATTTGAGTTAATGTTGTTATTTGGGGAAAAAATATGTATACAGCGTTCTTTGTTTGGAAAATAAAAAAAAAATGTATGCAAATCCTGGTGTCACACTCTTTGTGTCATGCAACAGCTTTTATTTTTCTTCTTTTTTTTTTTAATGAAGTTTTCCGGGATAGTGGTGTAGCAACAACACATCCCCAACAGGTGGCGCTAGTGCTCAAGCCATTTAAGACTGAAAATTGATACAATAGAAAAGTCAAGAAATTGCCATGGTGTAAAAACATATCACAATACAAATAACAAATTATTAAGTTAAAAGCAGAACATGTTTAAAGATATTTTGTACAGTAAGGTGATGTGTCTCACCCAGCTATTTTATCAATTAAGGGTGAACCAATACAAATCTGGCAAATATTTTCATTGTTATTATGACCAATAATATATATTTATTTTTTGTACTATTTTGTCAAAAACTAAAACACAAAATCAGTCATTAAAAAAAAAAGAGAATCAAGGTATTATAAGAATGTACAGCATGAAAATGGATATTAATTTAGAAATTTGGTAATAATTAGATTACATTTACATTAAATGTAAGAACGTGTGTCTTAAATATTACTTAAAGTGAGTGTTAGGTGATGACAAAGGTAATCTAATGTACAAATAAGAGAAATGAGCTGCTCGAATTACACTAAAATATATTACAATGGAAAACAGAATCATGTGGCACAGTCAATTTTGGCTGCATTTTCCCCAAAGACCATTCTTCTTCTTCTTCTTCTTCTTCTTCTTGTCATTCATCTCTCTGAAGTGGACTGCAGACACATGAGACTTGTGGTCATAGTGGCTGGCCTTAACTCTTCCACGAGCTCAGCATGTTCTTCTAACACGTGATGTCTGCTTATTCAGCTTTTAATGGTCAAATATATAGACGTATGCATTTAGCCAGTCCTCCTGACTGAATGGCAGTGGAAACACAAACAGCATCTTTTTCTTTGTTTTTGTCATCTTCTTCAAATATTATACATTTAATAATATTATAACATTTAATCACACATTAAAAACAATTGCTCTCACTTTTACAATTTACAAGCTGTGTACATTTTCATTTTATGAGCATGAGCTTTATGATGAATCAGACAAAATCAGTGTTTGATCAAACTCACTCTAGCTTTATTAATTCACAGATGCCTTGTAACTCAAGGCTCATAAATTCATTTTGTTCACACTCTTGTGCACATATATTGGCCCCAAGTAGTATTTCTGAAAATATTGTCTTGTTCCACAGAAGAGAAAAGGTTATACAGGTTTGGAACGACGTGAGGGTGACCAAATGATGACAGAATTTTCATTTTTGGGTGAACTAGTTTACTGAACTATATTACTATTAAATCCTAATCTAATTATGACAAACTATATATCGTTTGAAAGGTCTAAGACTCTTGAATATATATTTTACCACTGTTTTTTGTTACAAATTATGTAGGAACAAAAATAGATTAATTTATGACAAGAGTGCACCTCAAAGAAATCTACATCATAACAGAGTTCTGGCCTATGTCTCAAAAAGTACACACTTTAAATATTTTATTATTTTCAACAAAACATATAAACTAGTATTTGTCCATAACAAATTATAAAATAACATCATCCTCTAAAACCTATAATATATATATAATCCTCTAAAATATTATATTATATTTTTTATCGCCTTTTTTTTACATCACATATTTTAGTAGTTATCATAAATTAGGTATCATTCGAAAGCTTAAAAACTCAGAATTCATCCTGTGAAAACCGTTTTGAAATTAGAAGTTGCGTTAACATAGAAACCGTACTTTAAAAGGCTCCTCCCTTTTTGGGCGTCGTCATGTTTCATCTAATCTTGACAAAACACATATTGTCAGAAAGTTCTTTGTCTCAAGGTTCCATATTTTGTGACAGAAGTGATATTTGGACACAAATGTATGAATTTGTTATAGCAGAATGCATACAATTAAATTCAATGGAATGTATGTCTCCCGGTGGCTATTTTTGGTATTACGCCTAAACAAAATCTCATGGGAACTTACATTTTTGTGATATCAACTTCAAATTTGGAACACAACTTGGTTAGATATATGGCTGTGATTTTATAGTAAAATATATTTTGTAAAATACATATTTTATAAAAAAGAAAAATATTATGTACAGTATATTTGATTTACAGTAAGTTTAAACTTTTTTTTCATACTTTCACTTCAGAAATAATCTGCTGAGTGTTTTCTTTAAAACAAGACCACACTTAGATCTATATTCCAAAGCATTCTTGAATTACAACCATTTAAGTTTGAATAGTGCATTTAAACATCCATTCTCAAAAAGGGGGGGTGACATTTAAGGGGTTTAAGTATTTAAAATGTATGAATGCATTAGATGTCAAGGTATCAAATCAAGGGTAATTTATTTGAAAGAAAGATAACAAATAAACTTTCCAAGAAAATCTTTTACAGACAAATTCTGTATAATAATTCAATAGATACAGTATACTGATCGACGATATATGATTCTGCTCAGTATTAATATGTTCAGTGAACTGGTGAACTGAAAAGATATCTTCATCATATTGCCACTAAAAAGCTATTTGATACCAAGTTTTTGGTCAAAATGTGTCAGGAAAGACATTCTGAGTCTGAGAAAATATCTAGCATCACTTGGTTGGATATTTTGTTTTCTAATGCAATTGAAATACGTCAAAATCATTTTCGACGCACACATTGTGAAACATCTGATTTATGGACTGATTCACAAATATCTGTCTTACCTTCTCAGTTCCTGCACTCTGAAGCTTACGAGACTGTGATATTTCACTAGCGGCTACTCCGTCGTTTATATGTCAAGAAGAGAGATTCAGGCAGGCCGTGTGGTTCATGTGCAGTCAGTGCCTGTCTGTGTCAGTTCTGCATAGTTTGATATGCAGCATTTCAGAATAGATTTTTACAGCCTCACAGCGAGGAGGCTGCTGACCCTCACTTGCAGTCTCAGAAATGTGTTTTTACTAGCGCTCTCAGGGCGGTCGGGGTCATGGCAGGGGCCGCTTACACCCCGCTGCCTTGAAAGGCCTGAGAGCTGCAGCCTCCCACATCAAAAGATGGCCAATGCATTTGTAAAAGCCCCTGACAGTATGGCCATATAACCTTAAGCACTCTGGCATTTTCACAGATCAAAAATGATCTCTGTGGACCATTCAGTGTTGACGTTTGACAGACACTGTAAGAGTCTGTTGAACTCTTGACCGTCAGAAGCATACATGTCCACATCTTTTAGATTAGTTGGCATCTGCTCATGTGTTTGCTTGGTGTTAGTTCATCTGATGCTCATAGCTTTCATAAATATGCTGATGATATTCATTTTAAGCGGGTCAATAATCGGTCAATAAATGGTCGTCAGGACTCGTAGTTTGAGGCCGCCTGCCACTCACTGGTTTGCAGATGGCAACATTGTGCAGATATTTCCTGGCAGTCACAACAGTTGACCTTATTTCAACTGTTTTCTTTAAGTGTAAGTGTGTGTTTGGAGAGTTGAGGGCTGGTTGAGTTGAGAACATTCTCGGACTGGTCCCTCATGAACTGCGCTGAACAAACAGATATTCATGCTTTGACGCTTTGAAATTTTGGTCCTGGATGTTGATTGATCAATACAGTGTTCACGCTGTGATACAGTAAATGATATAGCAACATAATTAGTCTAATAACTAAATTAATACATTTATATATAATTTTCTATATGAAAAATTATATATATATATATATATATATATATATATATATACACATATATAAATAAATATATATTTAAATTATATAGCCATCTCTGCCTGATCTCTGGGAATTTCTGGGTAAATATATAATAAATATATATATATACGATATATACATATAATAGTTAATTTACAGTATATTTACATACTGTAAATGGAATAATATTATGTAGTTATGAATATATTGATCTATTAATTCATTAATAAAATACATAGGTCATATTCAGTATATCAGACTATATGAAATCATAATAAAATAGATATATACAAGGAATTAATTAATTGATTAATTTGATTAGCCATTTACGGTCAATGATTTTCTCTTTAGCATCTGTTAAACGCACAACAACTGCTGAAATATTCTGTGTGTAAACAAGGTTCTATTTAACTATCGGATGCCCTGTGTGATTAAACCTTCCCTGCATGCATCTGCTGCCATCTATCTTCTAGTATTTTATCATATTCCTGGACTGACTGTTTAGTTTATGTTGTAAGCACATGTTCTTCATGTTCCAGCCACAAAACCTTTTTGTTGTTGTTCAATAAAGCTTCATTCTGAATCAAGCCTGCTTGGCCAATTAGATACCAGTACAAAATGTGCTGTGTTGTGATTGGTGCTCTGTATGTGAATGCTTCCAACACTTTCTTCTTTGTTTAAGGGGTGTTGTTTACTTATAAACTCTTGGGCCAAATCTGAGCGCCTGGGCACCATGCCACCATTTGGGCATTTGGGACAATTGTTGGTGTGCTGTTGCTACAAGGTGTTTTTTGACTTCCTAAATCAGAGAAACTCCACAGAGGAAAGCTGTGTTCACTAGATCACGTGACAGCCTGAAGCCATTCAGATCTTCACGCACCACACGTACACGTAGCTTATCTGTGTGATAAATGTAAATGTGATATATGACGTTCAGACAGAAATATTTTCTAGCACAGAAAGCGTGAGGAATTGTGTCCTAATATGACACAATACATACTTTTTTAACATATTACTTTCACATTCAAAGGAAATTATTTAAGTATTTGTTTGAATCACGTCATAAAAAGAAAACTGAAATAGTTAATGACTAACAACTTAAAAGTTACATCATAACTATTCATCAATTCTTTATTCATACTAATTTATAAATAATCATTTATTTTAATTTCAGGAAAATTCGAATTTTAATATTTAGTTATCGTTCTGTTCTATTAAGTTAAACATTTGAATAACAAACGAAATATTGAAAGTCATTAAACAAAGAATACATTTCCTGATTCCAGTAAACCATTTGTTATACATTAACTGGAATGGACACTCTTCCGAATATGTATATAGCCTGCCTATTCTACTGCATGTCCATGAAGGAAGCGTTCTTAGCAATAATCATGTCACTTCGGAATTTTGATATAGACATCCATTAGAACAAATGTTCTTCACTTCTACTCTCTGGACAGTCTGCATAGTTAGTAATGAGTCCCAGAATTACCCTTTTCACCCATGGGATGTGGATGCTAAACAGCTTGAGTAAAGGGGATTCATCTGAACTAAAACCAGACGCTGCATGGATAAAAAATCTTTCTGAAAGTGATTCCAACGATACTGTTCCTCTGCGTTATTATCGTTATAATTGCAGTGTGGACTTTGCTATTCTCTTAGAGTTAAGGCACATTCACACCAAGAATGATAACTATGATGATAACGACTTAATTATTAAGTTAACTGTAACCATTTTGGCATCCACACCAACAGACATAACGAAGTAACAGTAAAGGGACGTTTTCAGGTACAAAAATTGAATAAAGTAGCCTAATTACATTTAAAATAACACTAAATATATAATATTCACACTGTACAAATTAAATAAAGATTCATCCTTTTTAAAGATACAAAAAAGTTATTTAGTGAAGAGAAGGGACTGATGTATTTGTCTTTTGTAGTTTGATTGACATTAAAAACACAGACAGCAGTGGGAATATTAGGCTGCTGTCACTTTAAGACTAATGATTTAATCCAATATAATGATACACATGCATTGTCTTTCTCTACTGTTTACATTCACTTAAAGGGATAGTTCACCCGGAAAATTAGCCCTTGATTTACTCACCCTGAAGCCATCCGTGTATATGGCATTCTTCTTTCAGACAAATAAGATTGAATAGGGGCTATCCATTAATAAATTGAATTGAATTGAAATACAACCGGAGATATATATAAAAATGCCCTGGCTCTAAAGCTTTATAATTGGAGTGAATGGGTTTTTCAGAGTGCATCCATTCATGATAAAAGTGCTCCACGCGGCCCGAGGGGTTAATAAAGGCCTTCTGGAGTGAAGTGATGCGCTTGTGTAAGAAAAATATCCATATTTAAAACTTTTATCGACTAAAATAACTAGCTTCCGGCAGACGTCTGTACGCATCGTTTTAGTATATTTTTTTCCAACTATGGAAGTCAATGGGAACCAGAAACTGTCTGGTTACTGACATTCTTCTAAATATCTTCCTTTGTGTTCAGCAGAGGAAAGAAATTCATACAGGTTTGAAACAACTTAAGGGTGAGTATATGATGACAGAATTTTCATTTTAAAAGTGAACTAATCCTTTAACTTACGCTACTCATACATCCTACATCGTCAAGTGTTACTCTTTTGGCGTAAGTCAACTTGCATAGGCCGTCTGCTGGAAGCTAGTTGCGCTTCGGGTGTGTGTGCGCTCACATAACTTCTCAGTGTGCTAGTTCTACAGACCCAGCTTTTAAAAAACGTGCTGACCTTCTTTTAACTTAAAATGTGCGCTCATGCCGAGACGCTGAAAATAAAAACATGTGTGTAACAAATATTTACATGGAACAACTTATGTGTCAGATGTATAAACAAGAAATGCAGCTGGGCGACATTTTCTGCCTGTACAGCCAAAAATACAATGCCTTATCCCCGCGTCCTCTATTGATCCCAACTTCCGTTACCTCTGGCAAACTTAAAACTGCACTTGATGATTCATTATATTGTAAATGAATGATTTTTCTAATCATTCACTCACATTTCAGCAAAACTCTGGAAAAGTAGCTATGCTATATGTGAATTAGGGCTGCCGGTGATACAGGTAACGTTAGTTTACTCTGATTCCTGTAACTTACTCCTGAAAAAGGAGAGAAATAATGAAAGAAACAGACGTGGGCTTCCTCAACGGTAGTTCAACATTAATCTATAATCATGAATCTATCTATATTGTTTAACATAACGCAAATGAAAGTGCATCCAACTCTTCAACTGTATACTATTTTACAATAAAAGGCAGTAGGCCTATAAACATGTCATGTCACAGTCATAAATATTTAAATACTCTTTCACTCACTTTGTAATACAGTAAACTACCAGAAGAAATAGACATTTGAATAAAGACATTTGAAATAACAGGGATTTAAATATATTTACTCAGATTAATAAAATGCCCACTCCACCTATCGTCTCTGATGCCTGAAGATTAAAAAATAAAATAAACCGTTATAACCGTCAACTCAAGTTAACTTTATCATAATATATCAGTTTAAAGCAACAAAGGCCTATATCTAACATACAGTAGGCTACACATTATTACTCTTTAATTCACATGGCCATATTTATATTTATCTGAAAGATAAAGTGTGATTTAGACTGGAGGCTCATTGGAGGAACAAGTGAATTCTAAGAGCTGAGGAAAGCCTTCAACGTTTCAGAGTTTTTATTTTGTGGGCTCTAGACTCTAATCATGTAATTTCCTGTTTATCACAAACCTGTTTTTGGGCAGACTGTCAGCACATACATCCTGGTAATAAAGTGAGTGAAAGAACAATGTATAATAGCAGTCTGTAAATAGCAGTCTCAGTAAAAGCAAGCATTTGAGGCATTGTTATGCATTATGGTCTTTAAATGCTGTGCTCGCAGGCACTGCCTGTCTTATGTAAGAAACCACAGCTATGAAAAATGCTATGGTTCTTACATAATCCCCTCAGACAAAACAAAACAGCGCTGAAAGGTTTTATGTGCTGTTATATATTTGCTTTTTACACAACTACCAACCTCATTCTGTTACAGAAGAATCAGAATAATTAATACATTTTTCAGACTATAAATGGAAAATACACCATTTGAACTTCTTGTTCTTGCACTAGTCTATGGCAGTATGTGTGGTTTCACTGTGAGTCACTACATTCTGTGGCTTTCTACACATCCACAGAACCAGAGTTGTACTGAGCTATTCAAATGAAAATGCCTTGTACAAGTGGAGAAGATGTGTACCAATTAAAGCATCAATGACAAGATAATACTGGGACAAAAGGTATAGGATTGGAGCTGCTTGACATTAAGGTGAATTTTTAACAACAGCTAAATAATAAAAAAAAAAATAATAATAATATATATATATATATATAAAATATCAAACTACATCTGATCATATCAGGGTTATAAATAATATTAAACTACATCTGATCATATCAGGGTTATATATAATATTAAACTATATCTGATCATATCAGGGTTATGATATAGCTAACTAAAACTTAACCATAAAAAAATTACTTGAAATAAACGTAAACTGAAATATATTAAAAAACTTAAACTTTTTTTATTTCAGGTTACTAAAACTTCATGCATATTTAGAAAACAAAACAAATTAAAACATCAAAATTACTAAAGCTTGAACTAAAATGAAACCAAACAATATACAAATGAAAATAAATTCTAAATATTAATAAAAACTATGATAGGATCTCAATAATCCTAAAATAACAACGGTCCATTTGGCTTCCTTTGTAGTCCTTTCAGGAGCATTATATTTTCAGCTTATAACAAAAGTAACAAAGAAGAATCTAAAAGTTTCTTGAAATATGTGATTGAAACCAAGGTCATTATCCTTGCCTGACCCAGTGACCTGGATCTATCTGTGGAAACTTAAAGGATTTGTTCATTCTCAAGTCCCCTCATCTCACAGTGACCCTGACTGACCCATTAACCTACAGTGGCCTGCCCTAATATAACCACAGTGTAGCGGCACATAAAAACAATCCAAAGACCGCTAAGGAGCTGAGTGGAGGAATGACTTCTGTGACGCGTTTTTCTTTGAAGCTTGCATGTTGTTTTATTTTGTACAGGTTTGCACGGTCAACAAAATATGTGCTCCAGCACTCACCCCCATTCTTCCATCCAAACACACACACACAACAGGTGTTTTAACCCCACTTAATTAATGACACACCCATTATCATTTGGTCACATGACTTTCTCATTATATGGCTCCTACATACCAGCCCCTAATTATATTAAATACACATAGGAGACATTTATAAATACAAGATCTCAAAATACCAAAAAATTTTTTTTACATCAATCATAAATGTTTGCACATTTACAATACATCGATTCTTCAGTACTGAGTCCTTGTAAAGTCCATAACGCAGTGTCAGCACAGAGTGAATGTACCATCGATGTAAAGTGAGAAGTATGTGGTGTGTCGATGTGATGAGTGTAATAAGTTCGTGCCTATGTTAAAAAAGTCATTCTCTTTCAAGGAAAATGTCAAATATCCACCTCTTGCAGAAGGCAGATTTTTGTCACTGGTCTAATCAAACAGTTTGTCTTGGTCTTAAGTCTCACTTGACGAACAAAGCCTTGATTATCTGGAAATGTCTGAATCACTTTTCCAGTTATCCATGAATTACGTGGTGCTGAGTCGTCAACCAAAAGCACAATATCACCTGGAACAAAGTTGCGAGATGGAGCTGACCATTTTTGCCGCTCTTGCAGTTGAGGCAAGTACTCCTTTGTCCATCGTTTCCAGAACAGGTCAGATATATATTGCACCTGTTTCCATCGACGACGAGCATATACATCCTCCTTTTGAAAGATCCCTGTTGGCAATGATGGGGTAGTCTTTAACAGCAGCAAATGATTGGGTGCCAGTGCTTCCAAATCATTGATGTCGGCAGATTCCTTAGTAATGGGACGTCCATTTATAATTGCTTCAGCTTCACATAGAACTGTATGAAGGCCTTCTTCGTCAAGGTTTTGTGTTCTCAAGGTGGCATTAAGTACTTTTCTTACGGACCTAATCATTCTTTCCCATATGCCTCCGTGATGTGAACCAGTTGGGGGATTAAAAATCCACTTTATTCCCTTCTGCAGAAGCATGTTGTTGATCTGAGATTGGTTCCAGCATTCAATAGCTTGCCTTAACTCGTGTTCTGCTCCAAGAAAGTTTGTACCATTGTCAGATCGCATTTCCAAGACTTGTCCACGTCTTGCGATAAATCGTCGCAGTGCATTAATAAAGGAATCAGTATTCAATGATTGTACCACTTCAATATGAATAGCACGAATGGCTAAACATGTGAAGAGAACTCTTCACAATACTTCTCCTGCTTCTCCTAATTTCAAAGGGTCCAAAACGGTCAACTCCGACGTACGTAAATGGAGGTTTATCTGGAGAAACTCTATTCAGAGGTAGGTTTGCCATCTGTTGATGCCCTGGAGCTGCTTGCAAACGCTTGCAGATCACACACTTTGACAATATCTTCCTTATACTGGCGCCCGGTATCCAGTACCTCTGATGCAACCTTGATAACATATAGTTTCGACCACCATGACCCACCTCTTGATGTATACATTTAAGAATGAGGTCTGAGATGTGAAAATCCTTAGCAAGAATAACGGGATGTTTTGTCTCTTCAGACGTAACTGCCCTACTCAAACGTCCGCCGACTCTTAAAACACCATCTTCAAGGATAGGATTGAGCTTATAAATGTGACTGTTCTTTTTCACATTTTCTCCCTTTCGTAAACTTGAGTTCATCAGAGTATCTTTTTCTTTGGCAGTAACGAATTACCCCTAATTCAGCTTTCTTTAGCTCTACCACAGAAAGCTCAATTCTGTCACATTGTGCCTTGATTTTCTCCATTTCCTTTTTCAAATGTAGTTTTTGTTGGTTTTCATCCATGCTAGATTGTATTAAAGACATACTCAGTGATTTCCTCTTCTGACTTGAAGAGTAAGAATGGGGATTGAAGAGTAATTGCTTAAACCTGAGGATCCAAGCCACTGACCTCTTCAAACGGGTCCAAGATGAGAAATACTGGATGAAGTATGTTGTAACATCCATATTTTCTTCTATTTGTACAGCACTGACTGTGACACTTGCTTTTATCTCTGGATCATCTGATGAACATTCCCCCAGGTCAATAGGATTAACTGGCCACTCCTGTTCAGGCAAAAGAAGAAACTGAGGTCCAAGCACCCAATTCTTGTTCTTCAGGAATGATTCCACTTTCAACCCTCTAGAAGCTATATCTGCTGGATTTATTGCCGTGTTCACGTACCGCCATTGTGATGATCGAGACACTTTAAGGATTTCCGAAACTCTGTTGGCAACAAAAGTTCGGTACCTACTAGAGACTTCGTTTTTGATATATTTAAGTACAGAAGTACTGTCAGTCCAGAAGACGGAGTCTTGAAGGTCTATGCACAGTTCTAATCTCCACAATGAATCCATTCGACTTGCCAGTGTTGCAGCAGTTAGTTCCATTCGAGGGATAGACACTAGCTTTAAAGGAGCTACTCTGGCTTTCCCCATTACAAAGGCGATGTGCGCTTGGGAGTCAACATTATGCAAAACCAGATAAGAAACTACTCCATAACCATCTTCACTTGCGTCGGAAAAGTGGTGTAATTGTGCTGTGCTCACCTCTCCGAAACCCATTGGTTTGAAGCATCTATCGATTTTGAAACTTTTCCAATTCACGCAATCCGTCCAACCACTTGATCCACTCCTGAGCATTTGAAGCGGGAATAATTTCGTCCCAGCCTAGTTTCTTCCTACTCAGATCTTGCAAGATCTTTTTTGCATACAAAATCACAGGAGACAGGATTCCTAAAGGATCATAGACAGAACTCATGGTAGCCAGGATCCCTCTTTTGGTCAGAGGTCTTTGCTGCAACACAATCTTAAACTTGAAGGCATCAGATTGTATGCACCATTGTACTCCCAGCACTCTTTCCAGTGGAAGTAAATCTTGGTCCAAATCCTTCACATTTTTTGCTCTGAATTCCTCTGGAATTTTTGCCAGAACATCTCGGTTGTTA
Source organism: Phoxinus phoxinus (assembly GCF_949152265.1). NCBI lineage: Eukaryota > Metazoa > Chordata > Actinopteri > Cypriniformes > Leuciscidae > Phoxinus > Phoxinus phoxinus. The sequence continues at coordinate 23,132,429 of NC_136880.1, read as the reverse complement.
CTTATCCATTTTGTCAGTGAAAAACCTCCTTTCGCGCAAATAGCAACAAGGTCGTGATACAGAGAAACAGCCTTTTCCTCTGAATTTACTGACAACAGACAGTCATCCACATAAAAACAATGCAAGACTGCATCAATTACTTTCTTGCTGAAGTCTTTGTTGTCATCAGCACACCTTCTGAGGGCAAAATTTGCGCAACTGGGTGATGAAGTAGCTCCGAAGAGATGCACAACCATACGATGCTCAACCATATTTCGAGTAAGGTCACCATCAGGCCACCAAAGAAATCTCAGCATATCTGCATCATCTTTTGGCACCCTCACCTGATGAAACATGGCTTCGACATCTGCTGTGATCACAACTCTTTCCTTCCTGAACCTGGATATCACTCCGATCAATGAACTGGTGAGATCTGGACCCTGTAACAGTTGGGCATTCAAAGATATCCCTCGAAATGTAGCACCACAATCGAATACAACCCGAAGCTTTCCTTTTCGTGGGTGATAGACGCCGTTATGGGGTATGTACCATACCTTCCCGTCGTTACGTCTTAAGTCCTCCCTTGGCACTCTTTCTGCATAACCTTTAGAAATAAGGTCTTTCATGAAAACAGAATATTCAGATTGAAATGAATCCCTTTTCAACCTGTTCTTTAGGTTCAGAGCACGCTGTTCAGCAATTGTCCTGTTGTCTGGCATACAAACATTTTTCTTCCTCAAAGGTAAGCCAATAGAATAATGACCATCTACAAGCCTTAATGAGTCTGTTACCATCTCAATGAACTTGTGATCTTCTCTTGAAAACCCGGCTTGTTCGTTTTTGTTACACTCAGGAAAATCAACCTTGAATTGTTGTTGCCAAAGCTCTCCCAAGTTTGAAACTGAAATCCTGTTAACTGTAACATCAGGGTGCCCAAAGGCAGACTGGTCACCACCATCTCTTAGTGGACCATTTACGGTCCATCCCAACCTGGTTTTAATTGCGTAAGGTCCGTTATTGACACTGCAGATCACTTGAATTGGCTCCATAACCCTTGGGGCATTGATTCCTATAAGCAATTCAACCTCAGAGTCAATTTCAGGTAGAGTCACATGTTTCAGATGTGGCCATCCCTGCAAATCCTTTTGTTTTGGGATGTTTCCACTATGCACAGGCATAGTATTTTGTGTATAGGCATCAGGCAATTCCCAAAAGTCGTCCTTGTTCAAACCAGCCACCTCTAATCCAGAAACAACATGGGTAGTTGTGACTTTTTCCTGTCCCATAGTACGCAAGAGAATATTAGTCTTTTTACCTGAAAGACCAAGTCTGTTCATCAATGCAGGTGTACAAAATACTGCAGTGCTACCTTGATCCAGAAAAGCACAAGTAACCACAGTCTTATTTCCTTTTTTAGATTTCACTTGTACCGGAACTATGGAAAGTTTACATTCAAATTCACCAGCCCCAATAAATCCACTGGACTCAACGGATTCCGGAGCACTGCCCATTACAGTGCCCATTTGTCTCCTGATGGGTTTTGAATCGGTCTCCTTTTCTCGTGGGTAGATGTGAAGTATACTTGGGTGCTTAAGATTACACACTTTACATGAAAGGTGATTTCTACAATCTCTACTCATGTGCACTGTGCACATACAGCCAAAACAGACGCCATTCTCCTTTCAGAACGCAATCTTCTCACCATGACTCCTCTTTTCCAATAGAGGGCACATTTCCAAAGCATGTCCACATCTACAAAACAAACAACTCTTGTTGACAGGCAGAGGCCGATATTGCATCTTTGTTGGTTCGTCAAAATTTGCAATGTTCAGGAAAACCACGCAATTGAAGAAAAGGAACAGAACTTGACTTTCCCATTATATGGCTCCTACACACAGGGATCAGCGACTTTATGCCTGGGCCATGAAAATTGTGACCCATAGGCCAACTGCCAAGTAAACGTTTTACACTCATTTCACTCAGGCACATCACCTGGCATAGTACTCTCTAATACTCCTGAGGCTAAGCCTTTCAATGCAGCATGTAATCTGCATGGAAGTGATTTTGACATGATACCCTATCTCCATTGCACTGTACAAGGGTTCCCACACATATAAGCTACAAAATTCCATGACCTTTCCAGTCATTAAAAGTATCAAGGCAAATGTTTCTAGACCCTCAATGGAGAGACATGTTATCAAGCAGATTTGTCTTTCATGTTTTACTCTTCAGAATCGTTAACAAAAAAATTAAATCTAGCCAATGGGGGGAAACCGCCTATTAACTACCTAACCTTACAGTAGAATGGATGGAAGTTGAGACACTCAATCTACTACAAGTTGAAATGGTTTATTAATTTTTTCACCTTTTTTGTACCAAAAGTAAAACAAAAAAATAATTTACAACATTTTAAATGAATGAGATGAGACATTAATTGGTGTTAAGTGGCATTATCATCATTGGCTTCTTTAGCATAAAGCAGACAGATAAGCATCTAGTTAAAAACAAGCCTGTGGCACAGATTCATTCATAACTGAATGTATGCTTGTCAGTATTATATATTAGACACTTAGATAAGTTGTATAAAAATGCTGTAAAAAGGCAAAAGATACAATTCCACTGAAGCATTGTGGCTCCATTTGCTAAGTATTCTGTGTCTAAGACTTCCCAACTATACATATATATATCTTCAATAAGCAAGGCCATCATCAATAATCATCGTCATATCACTCATGAGCCCTGCGTCTGACTGCAGCAAGTCATGAAACTTTGCCACAGTTTGTATTCTAACAATCTAATAAACCTGTTCTTATGACATTAACCTTACAGTCTCCATATTACTCCAGGTACTGGCTTTGATAGTGATTTTTTTTTTTTTTACAAAGTACTTATGCAATATGCAAAGGCTTTATGTTGCTTTGGGCAACCCTAAATGAACATCTATCAGAGTTCTCTCTCCTCAGCACCTAAACAAACAGATGAACATCAGTCAAATACAATCACATCACATAATGTGTCAGATTGAGGACGGGATCCTGACACCCTTCAGTTCTTAGCGAATGCCTCTATAAACGGGCTCCACTCATTCTTCTCTGGGTCATACACCTCCATGGTGTTGAGAAACTCATTGCCATCAAAGCCCCCGACAGCACAGAGCACACCGTTCAACACAGCCAGCCCTGCGTTGCTTCGTGCTGCCGTCATGCTGCCTAACATCCTCCAGTCGTTATTGGCTGGGTCATAGACCTCCACACAGCGCAGAGCGTGAGAGCCGTCAAATCCTCCAACTACAAAGAGCTTCCCTGGAAGCAGTAGGAAATAAGCTTGTTAAATTCAGGACTTCTCATTTCTTCACTAAGTTAAGTCATTTTCCTTCCAGTGAGACTTTATAACCATGCTGGACTAGATGGAGATCTTTACACCTCCTATCTTGTCTCCATTTACCTTCATACACAGCCACACCAGCTCCACGACGGGCCACGTTCATGGTGGCCACCAGGGTCCACGTGTTGTTTTCTGGATTGTAGCGCTCTACTGAGTTTAAGCAGTTCCAGGACTCAGCGCCACCAATCACGTACACAAATCCATTTAGCTCGCACACTGCCGCCTGGTGCCTTCCTAATCACAGAAGAGAGACAATGCACAGTGAACCACACATTCAGGTTTGTACAATACAAATCAAAGTCATTTCAGAACATAAAAGTGAATTGACATACTTATGTTGAGGGGTGCACAGCTGGTCCATATTCTTGCCACTGGGTCAAAGGAGTCACAATTCCTCAAGCCCTTTCGGCCACAGGGATCAGATCCACCCACCACAAAAAGCTTGTTTTGCAAAGAACACACACCTAAGAAGAAACCAGAAAAGCGATTATTATTTACCCCTTAATCAGAACATCTCCTGTTCGATATGTCCATACTAGTACTGGCGATCTTGTAGTTTAAAATTAAGATTTTTTTTCAGTCTTAAGATAATATACAATCTATTTAAATCACATTTTCCCTGTTTTTAATAAAGAACAGCACATAATATTAAATGTTATTTATTAACATTTTTAAATAATATAACATACTGTAACAATAAAAGTACAGCAATATTTATGTGGAGACAAAATGATAAAGCAAACAAATCAATTTTGATGACTCACTGAAACTGACATTCTGAACTTGGTCAAAGAAATGAGTCAAACTTGGTACATTATCATTCAAAAATGTAGGCTCAGTAGTAAGTTTTTTTTTTTCTCATTAAATTCATATAAAGTGACACTAGAGCATTATAATGTTACAAAAGATTTCTATTTTAAATAAATGCCGTTCGTGAACATCGAAGAATCCTGAAAAAAAGTATTAAAAATATTAAGCAGCACAACTGATTTCAACACTGTCACTGATTATAAGAAAGGTTTCTTGAGCACCAAATCTGCAAGTTAGAATGATTACTAGAGTAACGATACAGCATTTTTACTGTATTTAACATTTGTGAGCATAACAAACTTCTTTCAAAAACATTTAAGACTTTTTAACTGCAGTGCAACTCAAATAAAAATTTCCCAACTCTTACATAATTACAGAATTTTTAATCAGACAAAGTAGTACAATGACATGCAGTGTTTCCCCTAGAAATTTTTCCACCAGCGAAAATCTACGGTTCCCAGTACCAACGCTTAATTTAGATTACATTTTGATATATTAAAAAGTGTATATCACGATTACAAAGATGGAAACAGTACTATTAATTTTTTTTTACAATATGATTCCATTTGTTAGATAACATTAGATAAAATTACCTAACAATAGTTATATATAGTAGCAATTATTCTCCTCAGGGTTAATTTAAAATTTACTAATACATTTTTTAAATCAAAAGTTTTATCTGTTAACATTTAATGCACAATGAATGAAGTGAGCAAACATGAACAATCTTCTATTATGAGCACGCCTACATTTGCAATGACGAATTTGCACACGCAAAAAACGCGCTGTGAATGGCCCCTTATGGCAACGTGACTATCACCTAATCGATTACCTAATCGAAAATATTTCCATATGTGGCTCTTTCCTCCTTTCTTGTCAACAAGTGGATTCAGAGCCACCACATTAGCAGCGCCGCCGGTTGCCATGTCTCAGTGTTTTAGGTGTGCAAGTGAATGTCGTGATATTACTGATCATGTTTAACAATTTTGCAGCTGCGCTGAAAATCCGCTGCTGAATACATTGTAGGGGAAACACTGACATGGTCTTTAGGACGAACAAAAAGCTCAGTCAAATCCATTACAAATAGTATTGTCCAGCAGGAAGTGATGCATACCTGCATTGCAACGGTTGGTGCGGAGCTCAGGAACTTGAATCCACTCGTCAACCTTGGGGTTGTACATCTCTCCACAGCTCAGCTCATCTGAGTGACCGTTGGAGCCACCCATCACATACAGCTCACCCTGAGAGAACAACCATTCATTCAGCTCTAATAGCAGCTCCAGCAATGCTACTTTAGGATAGGAAACCATGCACTGTCTTTACCATTAGCACAGCCATCTGGAAGCGAGCCCGTGGAGTGCGCATGGGAGCAATGAAAGTCCAGCAGTCCTTCTCTGTGTCATAACACTCCACTGTCCTCAAGCACTCTTCTCTGTTGTAGCCACCTAGACAGATATGTACATCACATCTTCACAAACCTGTGACCTGCTTCTGTTTCCTATGACAATTAGTTGTGTCATGCTGCTATGTGGTTCTTTTGTTTTTGTATTTGTTCTCCTCCAGCTCCACCACTATCAACACTCTGAATGTTTGTTTTACAAAATTTACATGAATGACATCACATAGCCCACATGACATCTATGCATGTTCTGCGCTGATAATAAAGGGGGGGGGGATATATAAAAATTCAATTTAAATATGTAGAATTATAGATCCTTTTAAACTGGATTATTATTATTTTATCCTTAAAACTGCAGTGAAATATCATCATTATGCTGCAAAGCAAGGGAGTCTCAAGAGAAACCAGGTTATCCTGGTATATCTTTCTGTTGATATAAAAAATAATGTATATTTGGCAATATAGCGTGCAAATTTTGTATGTGATGTATTACCGTTATGTGTAAGTTGACTGAGTGGATCTCTGAGCTGGTATGAGCGAATGGAAGCGAGGCTAATTAGCATATTCATGGCTCTGAGTATACTAAATGAAGCAAGGGTGTAAGGGGTTACATTCAAGCTATTTTAAGGCACGAATAAATTTTCCTCAAAGGGAAAACCTTTTAAATATATAATTTTGGTGATCAAAGATGAGTTTTGGGGGATCAAATTAATTTATTGACTACAGGGGGAATTTAAGGACTACCTCAATCTTTCGGCATGCATACCTGCAGCAATGAGCTTGCGGTCCAGTTCAGCGGTTCCCAGGCCTGAACGAGCGTAATGCATGGGCTTTAAAAGCTTATCCTGCAGATCTTCTGGTTGAGTCTCGAAGCTTGGGGTCTTCAGCACACATGGTGTAGCAGATGGGGAAGCATGAGGACTAGTGCGGCCATGCAGGGAGATCACACACAGTATGCCTCTCAAAACAGCCAGACACAGGTATGCATTGTCTGCAAAAGACATCTAGTTAATTTAAACACTAAAAACAGGGCTCTCATTTCTTGTGACCAACTAAATTCCAAGATTTTTAAGATACATTTTAGAAAAATAAAGTTTGTTAAATCAAATTCACAAACTGGACATTTTAGAGCAGAATAAAATAAAAATAAAATTCCACTAAAATAATTCTCATCACTTTAAGCATGGAAATCATGCTTAATTTCCTGATCCAGGAAATAATCATCCTGCATATGGAATTTTCTAGCATAAAAGTTTAAGAAAAGAGATGGGTAAAGCACTATAGACTTACTGGTGGTCTTCTCTGATGCGATGTACGTCCATTCGTGCTTGTTTAAGTGGCTGATGGAGGGAGAGAGGCTGCCAGAGGCGCCTGAACTCATCTCATCTCTCTCTCGAGGAGGCTTCTTCTGCAAAACCAAACCAGGCAGCTCTAAACCTGCCCAAACTTCACCCCCTACCACTACTGCATGCATACAGACTTGGGGCCAAAGCTTAAACCCAGTCCATCCAGTGCCAATACCACCATTTAAGGGGTCTTCCACAGTGCAAACACAGCTAAGACAGATGGTGGCTTACTGGTCTGCCTTTTAGTGAAACATGATCAAACGGCAGCCATGCTATTTTACAGCAGAGAAGGCAGCGCACTGGAAGGGGAGGACTGAAAACCAGTCATGTACCTGCACAAACTGGATGTGGTCATCCTCAGAGCTGCAGACCTCTGCATGCCCCTCAAGCAGGCTCCCATCATGTAATTTGTGATCTGCTGAGTAGTACAGCGTTTGCACCTGCAACAACAAAACACCAACAAGACCCATGTGGGTGTTTCCATAACAAGAACAAAGCAATGTTCTGGCTTGTTCCTTGAAGCAGTGGAGTCAGCTGCTATGAGGGAGGCCCTTGATAACTGTGTGCTGCCTGGACCTTGGGGAGCAATGACCTTTCGCATGTCTGCGGTCACTGTGGTTGTGGAAATTGCTGGAAGGAGAGATCGTTCCTACAATAAGTAACTTAAATTTGGGTCAAAGAGCTATCTAAACAAATGATCGCTGCACAGTGGGATTGGAAAAAAGCTGCAACGCTCTCAGGAACACTGCACAGATGGGAGCACATGGCTTTTGGTAGGTTGACTTAGTACCACTGATGGTTGGGATCTTGGATTCTTCTTCAGGCCTGGACAAATCTCATGTTGGTGTGTATACTAAACCTACAGGAGATATGGGGAGATCAATGGGGAGGACCAGCAATTAGAATCAAATGAATAATAGTTCAAAAAGCCCTGTTGGGGAGAAAATGTTAAGTCACAAAGTCAGTATAATAAAGGGAACGAAAGCGAAGGGGGTAGACATCAGACTGAACATAGTTTGTTCGGCTCACCTGGAAAACCGTTCAGTTTTTCAGTATTTTGAGGAGCACGTACTGCAAAATTTACAAGGTTAAGGGCAAAACTTTGGGGACAGGGGAAGGGGGGAACCCGAGTCAACCTTTGAACAGAAATTCAGGAGATGTGAGCAAAGCGAAAGGAAAGGGTACATATAAAGCCATAATACTGACCTCTTCCATTAGTTTCTCCAGGGGATATCCATTCTTCCACAGGCTGCGCTGCACCCAGCTTATCACCTTTGAGTACAGTTTGCCATTACCAGGCAAGTTCAGGTTCTCCTCTAGCATCACCTCCAGCTATATAGACAGTTATGAATATAATTATAAAAAATAAAAAAAGTAAATGCAAATAACATTAAGTAGTAACGGATCTAAGATAGACAGACATACTTTAAGTCGAGGAAGTTTAAGGAAATCATCCTGTACTGAGATCTCCTGAAGATGCTCCTGGATATAGCCATCAATCTTGCCCAGAAGCCGCCCATCACCCATGCTACTAGCAAAATTGCGGTATGAAATGGCACTTTGGGAGTCCATTTTTGATAGCAGGTAGTCTCCACAGATCTGCAAAATAGGATTCAGGATATTAGGGAACATGAACAGTAATGTAGTCTATACATTAGAGAATTCTGACCATGTAAATGCCTGTACATACCTGTCTGACCCTCTCCAATTTGAGCTTCTTTGCTGCAGAATACACATCTCTGACCAGATCTTTATCTGCCTTCAGTCTGTCAACAGGGGAATACAAGTATATATGATACCTGTGTCCTTGACATTTATAAATGTGTAATAAAAAGTTAAAATGCCAAGAATATATGTACTGCGCTGTGTAGGCATAGTTCAGCAAGATCTCCACAGCATCAGGGTTGAGGTCATCAAATTTAACCAGTGAAATCCCACCCTGTGGCTCAGAGTCAGCATTGAAGATTTCAAAGAGGCAAGGACTGCAGCAGGCCAGCACAGCCTTATGGGCCATAAGCTCATGTCCACAGACCTGTAGAACCACCACCATTATAAAGAATGTTATGAGTGGGTACAGAGAGCCTTATACAAAAGTTTATATAATATTTATTCAACAAGGATGCATTAAATTAGAGCTGCATAATTAATTGATAAAACTAGGTCTATTAAACCTATAACAAACATTCAAATCTGCATTGGCCCTGCCGCTAAGACAGAGAGAGCCGTTGTCATGCTATGAAACAGTGTCACAAACAATCTTTTCAACCACACACAGTTATTTCCCTGTTACAATAGTTCAAATTATCACAGAAGTACTGGGATAAGTGTATAGTTTGGATATTAACACTGGTCTACAGTAGCAGTTAAAAAAATTGATCAATTAGATTGTTACACCAGTAGGTGGCGACATGTGATTTAAATGAATTTGTCATTGAATTGTTTATTCAAGAGATTTGTTCAAAAATGCTGATTCATGCAGAATTGAAACTAGTTAAGTCTTTATAAGGGAGTCATTGAATCATTCATTCAAACTTTAATCAATCAAAATCAAATATATTTTTAAATAGACTGCAGCAATTAACATTTTATTGCACCAATGTTATTTTGTTGTCTATTTAGATATCCATTTTAAGCTAAAATAAATATGCAATTCTACATTAAATTGATCAAAAGTCAGCAAAGACATTCAAAATGTTACAAAAGATACATATGTCAAATAAATACTGTTCTTTTGAACTTTATATTCATCATAGAATACTGGCTCCACAAAAATATTATGTTGCACAACTTTTAAACATTGAGCAATGTTTCTTGAGCAGCAAATCAGCATAATGATTTCTGAAGGATCATGTGACACTCAAGACTTGGAGTAACGATGCTAAAAAAATTAAGTTTTGCATCACAGGAATAAATTACTGTTTAAAACATTTAAATTGTTATATTTTACAATATACCTGTTTTTACTGTAGTTTTGATCAAATAAATGCTGCCTTGTGAAGTTCATTCAAAAACAAAGTATTACTGATCTCAAACTTTTGAACGGTAGTGTACAGTATGTATTCATGTGTACAGTATCACAACGCATGTTTATTTTTCCTAAAACAAAGAGGGTCTTACCAACAGTCTGACATCACAAAACTGGCCGCTTTTACGCAAAGCATTCATCTTGGCCACAGTAGAATCAAGGAAACTCTCATCTTCAAATATTAAATATCCGTTGGGAGTCATTTTAATGAATCTATCAAATGGAGGCAAACAGCAAAATGAGAACTGCTCTTTTAGCATTAACAAATATGTGAGAAGAAGGCCCACATGAAATCTGTTCCATTTCGTACCACATTTTCTGCAATGACTATGTGGGGATATCGGCGAAATGGATTTAAACACGATATGCATTAAACTGAGCTTAGAGTACTACACTTGTATTGGAAGCTGAGGGCATCATCAAAAGTAGCTAAACACTTAAATTATAAATATGTAAGGAGTGGGGGATGTGAAGAAGGGTGCTTTCACACTTGCCTGGTCCAAACAAGAATTCAATTGCTCCCTCCTCCCCCCCACTGGACTGTTTTCACATTATATTATTTGGGTCCGACTCCAAACCATGGTGCATTTGCATCAAAGCAGCAGACGTTTACCCCTGTTGCTTTGTAACGACACCGGAGAGGTGCCAAAAGGCAGAGCATACATAATAGCACTTGCGTCCATCTATCACGTCGCGAATGTACTACAAAAGAACGCACGCGGGAGTCCATTTCTGCTAAAGGTGAGCAGACGTTAAATTATATATATTCTGTTTGCAGTGTGTCGGTCACACTTGTCAGAAAAATTTGTGAGAACATGCACAAGCACAATCGAATCCTACGTCATCAATAGTGGTTCACTTCCACGATTTAGTACGATTGCGTTCATATCAGCAGCGAACCGTACCAGACTTCACATGAACCGTACCCCAGATCACCTCTTTATGTGGACTCGAGCACGGTTCACAGAAAACAGCGTTCACATCATCCAAATCGACAATCGAACCCAGGTGCGCACCAAAAGTGCTAGTGTGAAAGCATCCTGAAATTATGCAATGCCCCAAACAGAAAGTCCGTGGAACAGATTCCATGTAGGTCTGGTGAAGAGACACACCTACCAAACAGATGTAACAGGAGAACAGTCTTGCTCTAAGGCACTTTAGGAGACCTTTCAACAGAGAAGAAACAGTGGCTGCACCAATCGTGTCTGATGTCACTCAGCGGGTTAAAGAATACAAGTTCTACAACCTTGATTGTGCATGATGACCTAAAGAAGTGAAAGAGAAACACACTGAATTCAACCATGACAATTCAACAACAACTAATAAGAGGAAATGATTCTTGAGCACCAAATGAGCTTATTACAACGATTCCAGAAGGATCATGTGACACAAAAATGGAGTAATGATGCTGAAAATACAGCTTTGCCATCACAGGAACAAATTATAAAATATTAAAATAGGAAACTTATTTGAAAAGGTAAGTATTACAATATTACGGTTTTAACTGTAATTTTTGTTTAAATAAACGCAGCCTTGGTGAGCATAAGATACTTTTTTTAAAGACATTACCGACCATCATGGTCAGTTATAGTCAGGGGTTCACACACCTTTTCACCAATGAATTCCCCTGCCCTGAGCTTTCCAGTGGTTTCAGATTTCTGGAATATTTAACTTTCAACCATAAACATTTTACAGATTAAGAAAATTTTGTATTGCTTATAGAAAATCCCCTTGTCTTTTCCAGGCCTGGAAAATCCCAATTAAATCACCCTGATATTTGTAGGTTTTCCAAGGCTGTGGGAAGCCTAAAAGGGTTTACCAACATTGTAACCACCAACTTGGATCTGTCAACAAGTATTTTTGGTTTACAGGTATCGATATTCTCGGGTCATATTATTGCTTTTAAAAACGGTTTAACTGTACGTTAGGCTAAACAACGGCAAAATTATTTAGAAAACAAAACTTATATTTAAGACCTAATACTTTCTAAACCCAACATTACATTTTATGTCCATAAACAAAAATGATCCAGAAAATAAAAATTGTACAAACGCAAAACCAAACGCAAAGTGTTTTTTCATATTTCCGGGTGTAGTGTTTGTTCAAGGCGCGAGAGACACGCGACCCGGAGCGCGAGGAGGAACTGAGCTTTCTAGATTATACCAGTACCGCCGAAACAAACACACGTGACCTCCCATACCCTTATTCAAAACAGGCACAACATAAATAAACAGCATATTATTACAGGTCTGGAGCAAGGTGGCGAGTAACGTTAATGTGACAAAGACAAGATACTTTATACGTATTGAGGTAACGTTAACGTTATGGCGTTAACGTTACGATTTAGGCACAACGAAAGCCTTAGTCACCATTCAATTTCATTAACGTTACATCATTTTGCAATTCAACGGTGACTGAGGTTATCGGTCAATAACAGTCTACCTAACATCTGTCATTTTTATCTTTAAGTGAACTAACGTTACATATTTATTGTGTTAGAAATCGGACATAGCATGGTGTTTAAACTGGTCATGGACCATATGGTTAAACGGTCAGTTAAAGTGCATGCTTCTGATCTGTGAGGTCCAGTCAGTAAAAGACCAGAAGCAGAGCCTTTTGTAATGTTAGCTGCTACACTGAACCATTCTCAAAAACAACCGTTTTTCAAGTAAAACTGAATATTTTATTGATATTCCTCACCGAAATTCAAGCTGTAGGGCAAACGTTCAGGTAAAACAGCAAACAGATAACGTTACTAAAAGTGGCTTTTCCTCAAACAACACAAACAGGATTTTCCTAGTCAGTTCACAAGCTCGACTAACTTTAACACCACTTCAACCGTCCCATAAACAACAAAAACGCTTTCATTTTAAAACACAACATGAGAAAAACGTCTTACCGATTCCCTTTGTCTGTTTTGGATCGTGAACATCATCTCTACTTCGAAAAAGAGTGATTATCTGTCCAGAGCACCGCCGTCAACGAGATGCACCGAAGAGCGCGCGCTTAACTATGCTGCGTCACTGATGACGAGAGCACAGTAGCACGATGGGACTGGGAGGGACAAATAATGGCGCTCATCTCCAACGTGCTTATTATAATGGTAATAATTGAATCAGTAAATGTTGCTGAAAAGATTAATTGTACTGTATCTGCATCTATATGATGAGAAACGCGTTTCTCCGAACGCCTGTGTGAATATGCAGTGAGCATGATTGGCTGTATGTCATCACCAAGCATTCACTTTAATCACAGTAGTAGTTCTTCTTACCCCCCACCAGCAGTGTTGCCAGATTGGGCGGGTTCCCGCCCAATTGGGCGGTTTTGAATTTGATTGTGCGGGTAAAAAAGGCTTTGGGCGGGTGGACAAAATTTGGGCTGGTTTGGGGTCAGTTCGGCGGTTTTCAAACATCTACATTTTAAAGTATAATTGGTTAAAAAACTAAACTAAAGTGTGCATGTAGTGCATAAAATCGGTCATCATGACATTACAACACACACACACACACGCAGCGCAGAGTCAGCTGGGGTTGGTGTTGACGTCACCGACGAGCACGCACTTTTAGCCAATCAACGAGCGATCAGCAGGAAGACGCGATTTAGCGCGATAACTTGTAGCTGTATATTCAAGTGATCGCTAATGCCAAAGTGACATGCATGCATCTACAGTAAAGAGTGAGATAGTGAGCAACTCTATCAACGTACACGTGGGGCTTGATGACTCGATGGCGAATAACTGATGAGAAGAGCACAGTTGAATGACTTGAATTGAAATTGAATATGGGACGAATCCTTTCCATGGTCATGTGCACACTAGTCTAACCAGACATCTGCAGCTCTAACACCGTCCAGACTGCATGCACTCTTGTCCCTGACAGCTGCTGAATATGGTTTGAATCAACGATGAATCAGTTTTGACTGCTAAATTCTGCGTTATGTTCTGCAATGTGTGCTTCCGAGGGCTAAAGTCATCGGTTAATTTCTTGATTGCCGTTTTGACAGTGTCCACCTGTACATTTAAAGTCATATTTGCTAATTCTCTTTAATTATTGCCCTGGTTTGATCCGTTTTCCTTGGATTTATTTATTTATTTATTTTTTACCATCGTTATTTTGTTTTAAGGAGATACAAATTGTGCTTATCAACCTTGAATGACATGGCCATAAAATGATATCACATTATTTTTGGTAGTAAAATTTTGGGCGGTTTTTTCTTGGAGTGGGCGGGTTTTGGTGAGCTTTTGGGCTGGAAATCACCGTCCCAATCTGGCAACACTGCCCACCAGGAACACAGTCAAATTCATTCATGTAGAACAGATGCGTCCTCACACTGTCTACATCAATATTTTAGGTGCTACATTTTGAAGCAGTAGCAAATAATTAGATAGATAGATAGATAGATAGATAGATAGATAGATAGATAGATAGATAGATAGATAGATAGATAGATAGATAGATAGATAGATATCATGATAATCAAAAATGTTTTAGTTAGGCTATTTTTACTTTTTATGGTTTGTTTTCATGACGGTTTAAATTGTTTTTGAGATCCTCTCTCTCTCTCTCTCTCTCTCTCTCTCTCTCTCTCTCTCTCTCTCTCTCTCTCTCTCTCTCTCTCTCTCTCTCTCTGCCTCTTGTCTCTGTTAAAAATATCAAGGATTAGCTATGTTAATTTTATTTCAATGTAGGCTATATTTCAGGTCAAATTGACCATGCAGTTTAAAATAAATACCGTACATAAATAAATAAATGAGGCCAATAAAGAAGACTGTATGGAGTATCGCTGTACAAAACAATTAGCAGTAAATAGCCTAGATGTCATGTTCCCTGTGATGTCATTTTGTATTTTGTTCCACTTCCTCTGTGGAGATCTGTATTATGTAAGCACCTCGTCATCGCCTCCACCTCAGCCTGCCGTCTCCATGGTTTGCAGCCACTTAGAAAAAGAAACATGAATATAGACCGACATGCCTCCTCTTGCCTTCTCTATGCAAACTTGTTCAGCTGAGCATGGGTTACATAAGGCACTCAGCTGAACCATGTTTTTACAGCATACTAAGTCATTCAGCTAAGCTCACATCACTGATGTTGCAGTCTGCAGATACACCTCTAATCTGATGAATGCTTTTATTTGCAGTTATTATTGTTTATAGGCTCGTATATCACAGTGTGATAGAGAGGAAGATAAAAAAAATGTCAAGGAATATAATAATAATACTTTATCACAAACTCTGCTATTTTAACTCTGCAATTTTAAACTGAGCTCTATGGAAATTTTTATTTTATTTCATTTTACTTTATTTTAATGTATAAATTAGAGACAACAGTGCAGTATCATCTTGATTTAATAATATCATCATATTATTTAATGATTTAATTTAATAATTTTAATAATTATTATTTAATTATTATTATTATTATTTTATTGTGTTAAAAAAAGTTTTTATCTCTTCCCTTGCAATGTCTTTATAGTTTGTATTTGTGTCATATCTTTCTGGTAGATTTCTGCACCACTGCCACCTTGAACTCTCTCACTTGAAATTGGTTGTGTTGCACTATGTCCCTAAAGCTAGTTTGGAAGTGATAATCATTATGAAAATGATACTGTAGGCTAAATAAACAAGTGTAATTTAAATAAAGAGAAGTCCTAATAAATAAATACAAATCTACCTTTAGTATAAGAAATTAAAAAAAACAAATAAAAAGCCAATTATTTTCTTTCATATTTTAGGATGGCACCCCTCACCCTGTTTAGGTTTATTTTGCCATACTGATAGGCCGACATATTGTCCCTTACTTTGTAAGCATGGAACCAAAACGTGCTTTTGTTACACAAGCCATTTAAGTTTAGTGTTATAATTGTGTGAAAATGTTGTGCACTTATGTCTCCATAGTGTGCTGCCACACACATTGCTGGTTAGAAAACAATGTTCCCATGTACAACACAATGGGTGAATAAAACCCCTATGCTGCTTCTGGCATGTGACCCATCTATGATCTATACACACACCTGTGGCATGACAACAGAATATAATCATTCTCAGAAAGTCTTGAGCCACACTTCTATAATCAAGACTTCCCAAGAAGACTCAGGAATATTATTTCAGTAAAACAACTGTGTTTCATGGCTCTAATTAAATTCAGCAAGGTACAATATTATTATTTATAAAAACACACTAGCAATTTTTATGTTTGTTTGGAAGCAACTAAGTATTCAGACATTTTGTTATAAATAAAATAAATGATGTACTAGATATATAAAATATCTCAAATTTGTCATTAGAAAATATAAAGGTAAACAGGGTTCATGCTTTTATTGTCTGTATTGATTTTTTTATTTGGACAAGGCACAATCAACTTGTCAGAACATTATCACTAAGGTATGTTGTCATTTAAATTAGCTTTTTGCAAATATCGGTGGTAACAATATGTCATTGCCATTTACAACAAAGAATTACCTTATTCATACCTGAAATCAATAAATGTTTGCGATTAAATATACAATCTGGTCTTATTTTTGGGAACAGACTTAAAAGGTTTAATCATTTTGTTAGAAATCTTGGTTTTGATCATTTGAATTACATTTTAATGCAATCAGCAGCAGCGTGTTGCAGTGTTTTGTAGACTATATATAATTCATAGATATCCACCCACTCTGCTTCTCAGTCTTATATAAGACTTCAGAAATGTCATTTAAAACCTGTTCTCTCTACAATATTTTTGGATGCATTGGTTTCTAAGAAATCAAAATAAACTTGTTATGCCTTTATAGCTTTAGATCAATGACCTGGAATAAGGACAGACAGAGTGATTCATTCCCATGAAATCACATACCCATTTAACTTCATTATCAGTATTTTCAAAGAATATAAGACTCCACAACCATCTTCATTGATCTTTGAACTTGTACATGTACATGATGCCACTTCTTGTGACCCACATTTGCACATTTATTTGAGATGATATGAGTCTTCTGATGATCTGATCAAAGTACACAGAAGCATGTGAGTGCAAAGGACACAGCGCCCCCTCGTGGTTGCTATGAAAAGCATAAATTGACTACATGCACGTGCTCGACTCTCATTGTATAGACTGCGATGTCTGCATACAGCATCTCATGCGTTTAGCTGCAAAAAACTATTAAAGTGTGGAAAGTCATGTAGGATATTTACACAATTTAATATTGAAAATGTATCATAGTGTAACTTTTTTCCCCAAAGATAACCGCTTTTGGAATAATAATAGGCCCTATGACAAATATGTCATTTTTCTTCTACAATGAGTTTGCAGGTGCGGATGTTTTTCTACTTCAGCAGTATTTAGTGTTCTCTGCACTCTGTAAATTATCGGTATACCGTTTTCACATTTAATGATTTTCATTTTAAAGCTACTTCCTATGTAGTGCACGCTACATAAGCCACAATATATTTGTTTCACACACACCAGTGTTATAGTATCACTGAGATACAATTTTAATTCTTTCATTTCAATTCATTCAATTTTTAGTTTTAATTTTATAAAAAGTTTTTAGAATTATAGTTTTTTAAAATGAGTACTTTTGCTTTGGCAACTAGCTGAAATAAAATACGTTTTTAAATATATATATTTATTTCAGTTCATGTTTATTTTAAGTAACAAAAGTTTTCTATGGTTTTGGTTTAGTTAAAAATAACACAACAGACAAACAGCAAAAAAAAAAAAAAAACAGTGTAGAAAATATCTCCTCCTACACACCTCAAATAGGTCTTCTGGTTTGCACATTTAATCAACACAAATGAAAAAAAGAAGACTGTATTCATTTCATTTATTTTTCAAAAGGACCATACAATATAAAAGGAACATTTTATAAGGCAGTTGGTAAACTAGTTCATAATTTTTGCACTTAATCAAATGATTGACTGGCGTGATGCAAACTCAACATTCACGTCGAGCCGCAAATGAACAAGTGGAGACTTCCTCAAGTTGTTAATGTATGGCTTCAAGTATGGAAAAAATAAGCAGACCACATAGGAAGCAAAATTCTCCATTGCAGCTTGAGCGCTTGCTGCTGTGTTTGGTGGGAATTGTGAGCGTACACAAACACGTGTGTGTCTCAGAGGTCAGCTATATCATCAGCACCTGACATAGAGTTCAATGTTGAGAAATTATGCTAATCATGTTCTACGATTGGTAACAGTTAAAAAAATGATATGATCAAAATATACATAAGCTTG
This sequence comes from Phoxinus phoxinus, assembly GCF_949152265.1. Taxonomy (NCBI): domain Eukaryota; kingdom Metazoa; phylum Chordata; class Actinopteri; order Cypriniformes; family Leuciscidae; genus Phoxinus; species Phoxinus phoxinus. Next base: position 23,114,274 of record NC_136880.1, on the reverse strand, counting down.
GACAATTTGAATAATACTCAGCATTTAATTTTTTTTTTTATTCATAGTTTTTGTAAAGAGTACAAAAACGCACTAATATTAATCAACAGTTATGACAATCAAAACCTTTTTGGCACCTTAAGAAAAGTTATTCCCTTTTTTCTGTTTCTTAAAATGTGATCCCGTTGTGACATGAAACCAAAGAGACGATGGAAACATGCATGAATTCCTGAAGGGATTGTGGAGGAAAATAAGCACTCTGATCACATACAAAATGAGCTGGAAATCTCCCTCTTGAAAGCACAGGCATTCAAATAAGGCTAGATTCAACAACCAACTCTAGAACTAATACATTTTGCCGTGCATGCAAGTGGGGGAAAAAGCAAATACTGATGTTGGCATGTTCCATAGACCAGCTCTGATGAGGAAGAGAGTGTAAAGACAACATCCTCCACAAACTAAAGCTTGATTAACTTCTTAAAGCGTCACCCAACTATAAAAATGCTCTTATCATTGATTCACCCTCATTTTGGTTCAAACCTGTAAGAGTTTCTCTCTTCTGTGGAACACAAAAGAATAAAACATCTTTGGAATGTTGTTTGGACTCAAAACATTCTTCAAAAATCATCTTTTGTGTTCTACAGAAGACAGAAAGTACAGGTTTGGAATGATATGAGAGAGCGAGTGAATGATGACAGAATTTATTTCTGGGTCAACTGTTCCTTTCAGTAAAACAAAAAACAACACACTCCAGAGTACCTTCATGCATCATTGCAATAGCATGATTTAGTCATGTGATTACATGTACTTTTTGTTCTGCTCTGTTGAGACTTTACATCGGGACAGGTATGAGAATGTGAAGAGGACGAGCGAAGAGGCGCTTCCTTTGATAATAGCTAAAATGTCTGTGCTTAAGATCTACTGAGGTCAACAATAACATTTTCTCATCACCCTTCTGTTAACACAGATCCAAGGTGCTTATCTTCACTGCAACAAATCCAAATGGGACTGTAATGTTTGATCGTTTTTTTTTTAAAAAAAGGTGAGAGGTGAGTGACTGGACATCCTCCACAGTTTGGCAGAGTGGGCAGAAACCAGACAACGAGGGCTTGTGCCAGCCAGTCCCTCCGCGCTGAGGTGCTGACCATTACACGGTCTTCCTGGCCGTGAGCACTCTGACGATAGAGCCCACTCCGCCTGCTGAGAGAGCCTATGCAGACAGACAGACACGAGTGAATATAGCCAGAATCATCATTTTTAGGTCAACTATTCCTGTAAAAAATGTGTTTACCTTTTCATGCCACTGAAGTAGGATGGCACTACTGTTGTCAGAGGGTTTCTCAAAGCCCTTGTAGATGTACTTCATGAGCAGATCGACGCCAGTCTTATCCAGAGACTGAACAGCCTTTTCTATATCGCTAGCCTTGAAAGAGCTGAGCACTTTCAGCACGAGGCCTTCTGCCCGGTCCTGCACACACATTATATGTATAATATATAAATATATGTAATGTATATGTATAATATATATATATATATATATATAAATAAATAAATAAATAATGAACTACCCTTGAAAATAAATGAATCATTCGAGATTATACACCTCCAATCTCAGATGGCCATCCAAACAAGAGAATTTTAAGCAAATATAGAAATGCCATGAAAGGTGTATTTGACAATACTTCATCATCATCTATAAATACTATGAGCAATATTTATTTATAATACATCAATTATATACAATAAATATAATGATTTGCTTTTATTATTATTTGTACTATTATTAATATACATTTACTACTGTTATTCATTATCATTATCTTTGTTTTGTATTTATTGTTGTAAAGCACTGCACATTAGTCAACTTATGTTGTTTTTAATGGTGTTATATAAATAAAATTGACATTGATATATTTTATCTATGTCATTCTACCCAATATTTGGGTTTTAGCTCAAAAGAAATGTATTTTGTGTTACTAGTAGTAACCTATCTCTAGGGCATTATGTTACACTGTAATATTTGTTACAGCCAGATATTTGTGATCAAAACAGCCATAAAATTGCCAAGATTTTTATACATTTTCATGACTTTTACAAACCTGGAAATTACAATTTTAAAATTCCCTAATACTTTAAGGTTTCCCGTGACCATGGAAAGTCTGTAAATTAGACTTAAATTAAACATTTTAGTCTGGGACTAGCTTAAGCCTTGTCTGTGAAACCGGGCAAAATTATTTAATTATTTAAATAAGACAAAACAAGCATAAGGTAAAACAATTTTTTTTTTTTACATTCAACTGATAAAGTAAATAAAAAAATGTGTATACGATAACTCTTTGTGCATTTGTTATACATTTTTATAGTTAAAGACTATAATGTGAGTAAAAAAGTATGATTTACTCCTTATTTAGTAAATCATGAACAACTGGAAAAATCATGGGAACTTTGAATAGTGTTCGGGAGAGAGAACCATTGGTAGGGAATGATAATGTTCAAAAAAAGTTTAACATGACCTTTACTTTAAGATACTTCAGAGTGATTTGACATTTACTCACCTTCACATTCTGGTTCTTTGTATTGATGGGTGGATTCTTCAGTACTGCCTGCAAAGCCCCCATCAGGTTACCTGTATCAGGCGCTAAGGAAAGCACAACAGGATGCCTGAAACCACATCTACTCTCTCACTAATAACATTCACTCTTAATAATCATCATCACTAATATGGATTCAATTATAATTGTCACTTTATAAGCTGCGGGAAACTATATATTATAAAGCCACCTCAGGATTTCAATCTCGCAACCGGAAGTCGATGGCATCCGGAAGTGTTTCTACAAAAACACAATTCTAAGAAATTGCCACATCTAAGGCACAGCATTTATGCGTTACACTCTTTAAACAGTATAGCCGCAATTTGCCGGTTTTAAAAAACCTTTAAGACTTGAAACCGCTATGCAAACTTGTGATGACAATATGAAATATGCCTGTCTTAAATGAATGAAGCGACTGACTACCACACCCATGTCCATGTCTGGACGAGAGTACACAAATAATCAATTTTAGAAACTTAACGCCAACACATCAAGTGTTTTAGAAAGCGACAAGTCAACACGCCATACTACAAGTGAGCAGAAAATCTATGAAAAGTAACCATAAAAGTAAATGGACTGAAAGGATATGATCTGATGAGAGAATCCACCTCAGCCTCATCCGGACCTAGTTGATTTTCTCCGCCGTCCTCCTCGTCGACGAACTTGTTTTCGTCGTACTCATCTATATCAACCTTTCTGAATCGATCAGACACTGTGTTCTTCGACATGGCTGGTTCGATCAATCAATCAGAAAATGCCAGTTTATGCGGAGTAGTCCCAGCACTTTCAGGAAGCAGCTCGGTGCTTGTTGACTTCCGCATAGAAAGCCCTCTAGTGTCTGTGGGCGGAATCAACACCTACACGTGTCATCTCATGTCACCCAATCAATCCTTTAGTTTTTATTTTAATTAGTTAGATTAGAACTTTCACCTTTCAAAATAACAATCTCTATAATTAACTGCATAAGTGTGCACACCCCTGAACTAACACTATAAATGTAATTTAAAGCAAAGGAATTGGCTCCCAGTTTAGTAGCCTAATCTTTTACAATTTGGATGGGATGTTGTTTGAACCTCATTCTTTTTAGTTTCAATCAGTGAAATTAATGTAGTTAACTCTTTTTATTCTTAATAATGTTGTCCAGCACTGCATTATTATTGTGATGATGTGTTGAACCCCGGTTTCAAAGACAAGGCATTGGCTAGTTCCAGAGTAATGCATTATTGAGCTGTTTTAACTGAAAGCAACTAGCACTGACATATCTTAAAATATGTCAGTGTCATTGTTTTGTCTCAAGATGCACACACCAGTAGGCCCTAATGTTTTTTTTCTAAGGCACGTTTATAAAAGCTACTTAAATGCCCTAATTGAACTATATGAGGCCTAATCCTGGCTTAATTTAAGCTCTGTCTGTGTGTCAACCCGGGCCATACTGTTCTTTGGTCATAGGCACGAGCTAATACTAAAGTCGTCTGAGTAATTGGGATTTCTATTTTTCCCAGCAGTCCAGCAGATGGCGATATAGGCTAAATTATAGGCCATGCCATCATTTTTGACTAACAAAAGTAATGCCAAAATGTTCATGCAGGAGATTGGCAGATTAACGATGGGCAATTGGGCAACTTTTTGTGTATTTGTACTTTATTTGAGTATAATTTTTTTCTGGAAACTTTTTACTTTAACTTCACAATTCGAAAGTCAAATATCGTACTTTTTACTCATTTTTGTCAAGGTCCTTGAGTTGAGTACAAAGTAGTAACATCAATCAGGGGATAATTTTGATAGGAAAATAAAGTCGGGTTGACGTCAGCATCCAACGTCGGATTGTTTTGAGCACAAGATAACAGTACGGCTAACATATTCATACTAAAAGCCAAACAACTTTAATTATGCACTATTTGAGGGAACAGCCATTTCGGGTGTCTGAAACCATTGTGGACGTTATTGAGTGCACTTGTTCAATCTCACATTCAATCCCACTACAGGTCAGGGGATCTCTGGATAATCCGTAATTGGTTTGTAATTATAAAACGAAAATACAGTTTTTCTGTTTTTTTGTTTCAAAACGAGAAACCAAATAACCGTTGTTGGTGTCAGAATAAAAAAACGAAAAACCAGTTAAAAACGGACCGTTTTTCGTTTTTGGCGATCATTTTATCGTGATTCCTTTTTGAACAAAGAATGAAGAGAGTCTTTGAACTTCAGTCAATTCGTTTTTCGTTTATAAACCAAAAACGGAGGTCACGTGGTGGATAATCCGTAATTCGTTTTTCTGTTTCAAAACGAAAAACCAAATAACCGTTTTTGGTGTCAGAATCAAAACCAATTAGAAACGGTCCGTTTTTCGTTTTTGGCGTTCATTTTATCGTTATTCTGGTTATTCCTTTTTGAAGAAAGAATGAACGAAAAACGGAAGTCACGTGGTCTATTCCTTTTTTGGAAGCGAAAGTAGGCTAACCCTTACAAAATAAAAGTAACTAGCTATAGTTAGCGAGGTGATTGTAGACTAAAACTGAACTAATATAACGTTTTTTAGGACAACTAAAGTAGCACTGGGTGTGAAAAAAAACACTTTAGTTAACTGAAATAAAAATTAAAACTAATAAAATAATAACTGGCTGTTAGGGAGAATTAAACATTTGTAAGACCATTGGTGACCTGTAACTTCAGATTAAGACAAGTGAACTCATTTTATATGTAGCTTAGGATAGCAGGTAGCCTATTTATTTATAAGTTTCTATTATTTAATTCACATTTTAGTTTTGTAACATATTTATAGCCCTTCTTGCTATGTGGAAGCTCAACCAGCAGGTCCCCCTTCTGTGCACCGGCTCTTTCTGTGGCGACAACAGGCAACAAGGGTTTGACCTTTTGACTTGTGTTTTTATCAAAGAGAAGGCAAGCACTGCTACCAACAGAAGCTAATTATTGAGTTTGAAGGGTGTGCAGAAATTCACCTGCCTTCCAGCTCCTCTTTCTATGGCACTAAAGCTGCTAAAAACTCTCAGCATCCACCATACTGTTACCCCTTTCTGTGTCAAAAAACAAAACTCTTCCAAAACAAATCTATAAAGTTGTATACTTTTTATTTTCCTTTGCATTTTTCTCCAGTGTAATATACTTATTATGCTAGTAAAGTAGATGAAATATTTACTTTCACTCAAGTAAGGAAGTTGTGTACTTTGTCCACCACTGGTAGAAAGACATCTGACATTTTAATATTAACAACCATAAAAACCCATTATTGAATGTCATGGATTCATTTTCATTAACTTGGCATCAAATTGATCAATTTTGTAAATTCTTCCCTGGGCATTGTGGGCAATAGCACTGTATCATTAGGCCAGGCCAGATATTGTCTTATAGGGAGATGAGAGGATCTCTTACCAGAAAGTGGATCACGTGAGGCACCTCAGCCAAATGGCAGTGACGTCAGTGCCCACCATTCAAAGTTTTATGAAAGTCAGTTACAGTTTACTTTATTACGTTTCTTGCATTGTTTGTGGAATATGCTGCTTTACAGCGTGATAAAAAGAGCTATCTCTATTAGCTGTTAAGTAGTCACTGCATAATTTCCACTTTAGAACATTTATACTATTTTTAATATTAAATAGATGTGAAGAATTAAAGGTTGGATGACACAAACGGTTTGTGTGTGTGTGTGTGTGTGTGTGTGTGTGTGTGTGTGTGTGTGTGTGTGTGTGTGTGTGTGTGTGTGTAATTCTCACTAGCTATAGGCTACTTCGGCATTAGCCCTCTAGTAAACTTATTTGTGCCAATGCAAATTGCACTAGGCCTATAGCTTCCATAGAATTCCAAAGCGAATCCCAGCCAAAATTAAATTAACTTTACAGTCCCCCTGTGGTGAAAATCAAGCTTTTAATGTTGTTTATGTCTATGTTGTGCTTATTTGAGACAAATCATGTGCAAATTCATAAGTCAGCACCATTGCTGAGTATTTTCTCCTTAAAACGGCAGTGAACCAAAGACAGTCTCAAAATCGCGGTTTGAAATCACTGGTGTTTCTGACGTCACAAACTACCTTCAATCCAATCACCGTGTGTGATAGTCAACGAGTGGATCTCTGAGCTGGAGGCGGGGCTAATTTGCATATTCAAAGACCACGTATAGCTAGTAAATGAGGCAAGGGAGTTACATTCAAGCTATTTTGAGGCATGAAGATTTGTTTTTAAGGAAAAATAAATAAATAGGCTGTTATTCTCCTATCAGTGTGTGTGACACTTTTAATACTGTAATTTCCCTCTCTAGAAATAATTAAGTTTATTCAAGCAAAATATCCTACTTTATTCTCAAAATATTATGACTTTATTCTGCCAATTTTGCCTTTATTCTCAAAAGTTTACGACTTTAATCTTGTATTGCTATGACTTCATTTTCGTAGATTTATTCTTTTTTTTTTACGTTGCGGTTCAGGGCTTCCGTACTTTTCAGTTGAGGTTTTGCAATTTACATTCAGTGTAGGCTACTTACAGTACTTTCAGGAAATTCCTAACAACCACAGTTTTTTCCAGCACCTAGACATTTCACAAATGAGGTGCCTTTTTGCTGAAAATATTAAAAATGAATGAATAAAAAAACCCTGTTATTTTCACAGTAAAGTGTTTTGGTTTTGTTTAAAGGACTGGCAAAAAAGTATTAACTATTAGTGAAAGCAGGCCCCAGACCATTCATTGGTATGAAATCCTTTAATTATGTTTATGCACATTACATTACATGGTCTAGTAACATCACTTAAAGGTACATGGCACTCATAGTTATGTTTTTTTATACATGAACATACAAACATACAGTACATCTCCACTTTCAAAGTATCTGACAGTTGTGGGTTTCACAACATCAAAATTAAGTTATTTCAAAACCAACTGTACAGACCACAAACAGCAAGGAATGTGTTAAAGGTTGATATTTATTTTGGAGTTAAAAGTGCTAACACTTAAGGTCTATTTTTTACCACACAACCAGTCTTTCTAGTATCTATACCTTCCACCTTTATCTTACTGACCTAAGTTCAGTTTTCTGAATGACCTTACCTGTGCTCTACTTAATCACTTAATTCCCATTGACATTTATTTCAAATGTCTGATTTTGAGATGTACAAATCTTAAAATGAATTTTAAAACAACATAAAAAATAACAAACAACACAACAAGCATACAAATAAATAATCGTGTGTACACTTTCATCATAAAGTATGTAAACCAGAGGAATGACTATGTGGGAAGTTAGATAATGTATGCGCCACAAATATCTGATACAAACAGGAAATGAAAACATTTTCACAACATGTCCCATCTTGTCATTGTTCCTGACACCTCACAAAGAGGTGGAGTCCTGCGTGGGAAGTGATGACATTTCACCTTCTTCCTTTCACCCCTTGGGCAGGAGACAACATTTGTAAGCAAAATAAATAAAAGCAGCTAAACCCAGTTCCTAAGCAATGAATCTTCCCCTAAAATATGAGATGAATCCTGTCCTGAAGGCAAGGCTTACCATCAACCATCTAGTGGTCATATCTGCGTCACAGTAGAACCGAACGGAGAACATAAATTGTTTTCTAATCACATCTGCAGAAACACATGAGGAACAGCGTGTCCTGAAGCTCAAGCCACCATTGAGACCATAAATTATTCTCAGAACAGTATTTACTAAGTGAAAACAAAGCTGCCAGTATTTGACTCTGTAGAGAAGCACACAGCCAGACTTGTAAGCATTTTAACATTAAAGGTTTGGATAATTTGTCCACATAGTGACTTAAAAATCATTTTGAAATAAAGTTGAAAATGGTCCACACTGACTAACAGAATGGCTCTCATTTACAAAGTGTTTCATGTCCCCTGCCCATTGAGTGCTTGTTTATTAAATATTTTGGCTAATTTCAGTGACCAATAAGAGTGCAGTGCTCTCAGCTGTCAGATCAGTAAACACATATTACCATATTTAAATCCATTCCACATAATTTCACCCAAAATGAGTGCAGAACATACAAAAAAAAATGTCTGTAGATTCTGTTTTCCTGATTCCACATTCCAGAGGTGGCATAACTTCAATTGAAATTTTCCATTTTCCACCTTTAGATCAATCCAGACCACCTGATCACAGACCTGTCGCACCTCTACTTGAAAATAACCTACTGAATGCCGATTTATTTGCCGCCATATTGAAAATGACATCAAACAGTGCTTCTTATTGAAGTCAGGGTTGGCACCAGTGTTGTTATTTATTTTTTATAGTTATTATTATTTTTGTATCATTGATATACTTTTATAGTTTCTGTTTATATTTTGAACAAGATTTTATTTTCCATTTTTATTATTTAAATTCCAGTGAATAATTCTTTCAATTAGCCAGAGAATTATTCATTCTTTCCAGTGGTTAATTTCAAGTAAGAGGTGGGAAAATTCAAAGTCTTCTGGAATGCAACATAAAAATGACCCTGTAATAAGGTCAATCCAGTCTTTTCTGATGAATCTGCTCACTGACTCCCATCAAGCACCAGTGGACCAATGCCGTCTCACATGTCAAGGCTTTTGCGTATAGCTGTTTGCATAGCTATCTGTTAGGTGTGTCATTTTGCAATGCTGGTATCTCGTTTCAGAAACTTCTTGTTTTCAATTTCATTGAGGGAAAGGGAAACCGAACAGCATGATGGGTTCTCTCGTCTCCGCAGAATGCTGTCTTTAATAGCCTCTTTTATGACCTACAAAACAAAACAGTAGAATGAAGACCAAAAACGAACTGCAAAAACTGCTGTGAAGGTGTTTGAATCAGAGTTAGAAGGATTAGAACTGACCTCAATGTTGTTGAGCGTGTTGAACTCCATGAGGTCATGAAGCCTCTTGAAGGCCTGGTTGGAGTATTTGAAGTTGAAAGTAGAGAAGGGAGAGGCTGGATCGTCAAATATGTCGAAGTCGCCAAACTCTATATCCTTGTCTGAATCTCTAGGAACTCCTTCATGAACACAGAAAAGACAACAATTAAATCTGACCTATTCTACAAAAAAGTTAAATATTCACTCTGGTCTTGTTTCTATATTCTGCGGCCTTTCTCTTCTTATCATACACTTCGTATACATTTTTTCTCTTTCGACCCTCAGCCATTTTCAAAGGAATGGCTGAAACCGTAACTCATCACACATAATACACCTGAAAGTGCGCATGCGCAGAAAGCAAAAACATAGGGACGAGCACGTACGACGGCCTTACGTAAACATATCACCAGAATGATTGACACTTAGGTGGACCAATAGTATAGACTACCCATCCGGAAAAAGAAAATCCTCCGCTATACCTTTAACTAAACCTCATCCATAGAAACATTTTTTTTTTAAATAAAAAATAAACATTACCGGTAACTGAAATAACTGAAAACTGAAATTTCAGCTAGTTTTCACCATTTCTCTTTTTCATTTAGTTTAACTTGATGTGCTAAAAAAATCTAAAACTGAAATACAAACTAAAATGAATATCCCGGCCCACAAAAATGACTATAACTTTAAATAAAATAATACATATATATATATGTATTTTTTTTGGTGTAAAAACCTATATAACATTTTTTAGGATTCTTTTATGAATATAAAGTTCAAAAGAACAGCAAATATTTGAAATATAACTTTTTTGGAACATTATAAATGTCTTTACTGTTACATTTGACCAATTTAATGCATCCGTGCTGAATTAAGGTATTCATTTCCTTCTTTCAAAATAATAAATACAATTTACCGACCCCAAACTTTTAAACGGTTTCAGTCGAGTTATGTGCACAGACAAATACTATATCGACACAACTTTCTACTGTGTTTTCCTTGTTGACCTCAAACAAAAACAAACAAACAGCACAATGTGCAGCATAATTTGCAAACAAATCACTGTGGTTCTTGTTTATGAATGAGTGGACCAGACTGGTCAATCAGAGTGAATTGAACATTGGAGCCACAGAGTCTGAAACATAGACTGAATCAGTCAGACAACTCGCTACTTGAATCAGCAGGAATGACTCACTCACTAACTTTATTACAGGTCATGTCTGAGTTGAAATGAGATGAGAACTGTTTCTGTTATTTAGACTTAAAACATTTTAAGAACATAAATTCATAAAGGTAGTGAAACTTGACTACTTAACTAGCTATTTACTGACAGGTTGTTAAAATGCATGTGTAGTATTACAATGAGATGCTCTCACCTGGGGCTTTAAAGTTCCGAAAGTTGATGTTGGCCAAGACGAAATGAATGACGATGGGGCAGTTCTTTTCTCCCTTATTGGGTTTGAACACATAGCACTCTTTCAGACCCTCTCGGTCAAATACTTTCGAATCGATCTTGGGGAATGGCAGCTTATTCATACGGGCCCATTTTTCAGCTAGCAGTAATTCCTAACAGACAAACAAGGACACAATTAGATGACAGTCACACTTTGAAAAAACAGCTCAGAGAAACATACACTACCATTTAAAAGTTTGGAGTCGGTAAGATTTTTTGTTTTTGTTTTAAATTGATACTTTTATTCAGCAAGGACACATAAAATTAATCAAAAGTGACAGTAAAGACATTTATAATGTCTTTAAAATCAAATAAATGCTGTTCTTTTAACATTTCTATTAATCAAATAATGATGAGAAAAATGTTTCCACAAACATATTCACAAAAATGTTCACAGAATTCTCTGGATAGTATTTTTCTATATTAAAAATGTTTTAGTAAAAACCATTTGTACACTACCATTAAGAAGTTTGGGGTCAGTAAGATTTTTTTGAAAGAAATTAATACTTTTATTCAACAAGAACACATTTAATTGATCAAAAGTGGCAAATAAATGCTGTTCTTTTAAACTTTAAATTATTCAACAATAATAATAATAATACATTTTGGTATTTTACAGTGTCTGTTACATACGTTACATGTATTTACCACAGTAATAACAGTAAATTATGCATATTACATGCTAATCCTACTTTAACCCTATAGTAAGTACATATTAATATTACTTTAAAATATAATTACACTGTAACAATGACACGTCAAAATATAGTGTAACCCAAAATTGTCTTAATCACCAAATCTGCATATTAGAATGATTTCTGAAGGATCATGTGACTGAAGACTGGATTATTGATCAAATAAATGCTGCCTTGTTGAGCGTAAGAGACCCCCTTCAAAAACATAAAAAAAAAAAAAATTCTTACCGACCCCAAACTTTTGAACGGTAGTATATGACCAGAGCAACTGAGCTTAAAGGCAGAAACCGTTAAACCAATGAAAACTTGTCTGATGTAAATCCACATTTGAATACATTCATATTATTCTTCATATGTACACGTCATGCACACGCCTTGGGCAGACACTCACTTTAAATGGCGGGCTGGAGTCACTGGGCCTGGCTGAGAAGTCAAAGGAAATGATTAGGTCAACTCCTCTCTGAGGTCGCAGAATGAGAGGATAGGGAAGGTTAAAGGTCAACCCGCTGTCCACCACATGGATTTTTTTACTCTTCACATCTAGAGGCTCATAGATTCTGTCAAACTCATCAGGATCTGCAGGAAAGATTTATTTGAATGTTACTGTTGTGGTTTGTGGCAATGACCTGTAAAGGCACTATGTCATCACTAACATTCACCCTAGTTGTTTGAGAGTAAAGAATATTCTATGTTGAAATTTTTGCAAGTCATCATTTGTTCAGTTACTGTACAAATTCTCACAAGAGCTTATCTTTATCTCACACCCAACTGTCAGCAGGAAGTAGGCTGTTGCTGAGCCACAGACACATGCAGTGCTATAATTATCTGTAATAATCAGATGAGACCCTGCCTTCACTGATCAGCCAGCTGAACAGAATGACACATCAACATTTTCTCATTTTAACACAATCAGTGTTCTTGTTCTGACAAGCAAGTGCCAAAGATGCTTCCTTTGTGATGTATTAAGGTATTTCTGTATATTTGACCCGTGGGAGAAAAGTTAATCTGCAGTGGGTGTGTTGGTATTTCTTAGATGTGAAGTTTTGAGCTGACTGACTTCCTCCCACTCAGGCACCACATAATATTTGAAAGCCCATCATCAAGTCCTGTGGCACCTGACCAGATTTCAGCCTATTGTTCCACCTACAGTCCCTCACACCCATTTCTTTTAAACGCATACTTCTCGAGACCCGGTTAAGTAGAGGTTTCAGGCACTAAGACAAAACACTGAGTACAATTCTGGACCAAAACGTTGAAGGTTTAAATCTTGCGAAGGGTAAATCAGTCTTTATAAAATAACTATATAAATAATTTTGAATGTTTCTCTTTATGTTAGTACATCTAATATTACAAAAGATATAGTTTCCAGTTTTTCTTCACTTAATATAATGATAATATACAAACCAATTATTTAACAACATTGTGGCGAGCAGGATGAGGTCGAGGGCCGTGGGAGAATGGCGCGAGGCCGATGGCGTGATTGATAATGAGCGACACCTGCGCAACGCCCCGGTCTCGTATCTCTCACGGAGGAGCGGAAGCCTAAAGGAGGAGCGACGACAGTGAAGTCGAGAGAGGAACAGGCCTGATTTTATGTTGTGTTTTGTTTCTGTTTTGTGTGGCCAGCAGTCGTCCACGAGGGGCTGCTGGCTTATACTTTCATTTTGTATTTGTTTTATTTTTGTTTTAAAATTGTGAAATGTTCGCCGGTTCCCGCCTCCTTCCCATAACATCTGACCTTGTTACAAACATCAAACAAATGTCTTTATAATATCACAGTTATTAATTCATACAGTATAATGAGGTTTGTATAAATGAAAATAAGTGTCTTTTCTTTTTGTAATAGTTTTTCTGTTTTAGGAAGGGGGTCCTCGCAAAGGGATCATCATATTTGGGCGTTCTTGGCTGAAAATGTTTGTAAATTTGCAGAAGTGGCAGATAAATGACTAATTAGTACCTGTAACAGCATCAACCTCCTCATCCACAGAGGTCTGGCTCGTGAGGTTGCTGAAGGGAGAGAAGGGCAGGGAAGAGTTCAGGTTGAGTCCCAGCATGAAATTGTGCACCTTGCCGGCACGGCCCTCACGTGTGGTGAACAGGGTGCTGTCCCCCATAATGGAGGTCAACATGCGCTGAGCCCAGCTAGCCTGAGCATGACGCTGCCGCTCATCTTCTGCCTCTGCGGACTCTGTGCCTCCTGGAAGAAAGAGAGACAAACAATGAGTCTCTTGCTCATTTTTCTTATAGATTTTGACCTACTATTTTCACTAAACAAAAAACAAAAAAAAATATTTGTGTAACATTTTATATGCATCAGAAAAATATACTTGCATAGCGTTATATAACTGTATACATTTATTTTTTAACTCTACAAATGTATTAGTTTTTTTAGGGCAATAACAGCTGAAAATTAAGCAACTATGATTTGAAAGTTATGAATACATACACACACTTTTACTGGAAAATTATTGCATGATTGCATATGGTGCAAAACATTTTGACGACCTTGGTAACACAAAAAAATAAATAGACACAACATTAAACAGCAAGATAAAGTTACCTTGGTAACAATACAAATAAATGAAAAAATAAAATGTTAAACTGTTAATGTTACCTAGGTAACACAATAAAAAAATAAATGGACAACATTTTAGACTTAATGTTACCTTGATAACAATAAATACCGATATATATATTATATATATATATATATATATATATATATATAGATAGATAGATAGATAGATCATGTTTAGCATATCACACAAAACCAAATGTTTAAGGCATAAAAACGTGTACATGATGAATAAACATGGGATGTAATGAAGCAACACTAAGGCCCCTATTTTAACAATCTAAGCGCATGGTCAGAAGCGCAGGGCGCAAGTGCACTTAGGGTGTGTCCGAATCCACTTTTGCTAGTTTAACGACGGGAAAAATGGTTTGCACACCCAGCGTATGGTCTAAAAGGGTTATCCCTATTCTATTAATGAGTAATGGATGTGTTTTGGGCGTAATGTGCAAAAAAACAATTAAAGTGTAATTTCCCATTCCCTTTAAAAGCCAGTTGCGCTCACACCATGATGGAATTTGCAAGCGGAAAGACAAAGGATCTGCTCGTGCGCGAGTTAAAGCGCGCAAGCAGACCATCTATGGGACAAGCCGGATTCCACCATATTTTATCTCATATGTACACAATATTAATCTTTTACATTGTAATCCTTTTATTTTTAATATATTTGGCTAGTTTGCATGCAGCTGCGCGTCCCTGTGTGTGTAATAAGCAGAGTGTACGCGCGTTGTGGACCCGCATATAGGCGCACATTACTAACACACTCTTTAAATAGTTATTGCTGTGCCTTGAATTAAACTAAGCATGTATGTGAGAGAGATAAAGTAAAAGAGAGTGAAAAGAGCTCTTTCTCACCTCTTTGAGTTTCCTCGTCATTATCTGCTGAATCATCACCCACAATATGCTCTGGCTTAATTTGCTCTGAAAAACAGAAGACACGAACAGTGTTACAAACGGAGCCTCTTTATTTTCCCTGTTCTCAGTTGCAACCTATGGGTGAACCTCACAAAAATGCATTTACATTTTGCATAGATGTATATATAAAGTTTTTGTTTTGCATTGTGATCCCCAGCTATACAAAAAAAACAAATGACACATTTGTACATTAGTTGTTAATCTAAGGGTACGTTTACATGTTATGTTTAAAACAGAGAAGTTTTTCCTTTGAGTTTTCCGCATACAGACGACACCGTTGTCAAAACTATCTCTATTCACACGGATCTGCGAAAAATGAATAAAACCCCCTGTATTCTGCTGCCAGGCCGATGAAACACTATAGACTGAACACATAATACGCATGTGCATGACGTCATCGTCTCCAGAGATTCACGTTTTTGTTGTTTACACGGAGACCGGTTTCAAAAAACTTGCACTTTAAAACCTGTTTTCAAAACATTGCTTTTTCAGGCACCCAAAACGTTGTCGTGTAAACGAACGGCCAAAATGCATAAAAAGTTTACGTTTTTAGTTGAAAACGGTGTCATGTAAACAGCCCCTTAGTGTACATCATGATAGTGTTTGTTGTGCTGATTACAGTAATGATAATGTGGTGGAAAATAAAGTCTCAGAGCAGAAAATCTATAACAGTCCTAAAGTCTTAAAATGTTATTTTATCAAAGTTCAAAACCTAATTGCATTTATGCAAAGTGCAACAAACATGAACATGCCGAACATACTCATCTGTTAGTGTTATATGTTGCTGTACTACAACTTTGAATATTTGCAGGGGGTTTGACTGTGGGTTTTGAGGTCACACAGCAATAGCGAGTAGATCAGTGTGTTAATCTTATCTTTCCACACCAACACCTTGCACTCATGAGTGTCATCTGTACGTTTTCACTAGAAGAACTAGTAATGGCACATTTTAGTATGTCACAAGGATACAAACTCGATGATATGATATCAATCTAAATAGTCCTACATCTGTGTTCTCTTGAAAAATGGTGCAGTTTGTCCCTTTCATCAAGTTCTTTGGCTCTGATAGCTAGAAGAGTAAGAGGAACAATCTTACTCACCCAGCTCCTCCTCCATTGTGCTACTGCTGGATGTCTCCTTCACCCCCAGAACCCGGTTAAAGAGGATGGAGAAAGCACTCCCCCATACACCTGCAGCACACACACTTACATCAAACACTTTACATACTACAGCAAACAATACCTGGAACTGGTAAACAGGATTATGATGGATTATATATTCTGATGTATAGCTCATATTCAAACTCAAAAGGGTGCAAGATGCTTGTGCAAGATGAGTGATCTTGATTCAACGTAAGACACATTTATATAAAGAGTTGCTCATACTAGTAAGAATAAAGCATGAAAAACATGATTATATCTCTATTTTTCAGCCTTTTGATGACATATATTTCAGTGCTCGCTTTGAATCGATGTTTTTTTTTTTATCTGAGGAACCATCATTTCAGCTAAACAGCTGCTGTTGCCAAGTAATTCAAAATCTTTATGTGAACTAAAATCTTTCAAAAACATTCAAAAATCTTACTTAATCTTGTAAATGATTAAATTAAATGTTATTCATCTTTGTGTTCATTTTGTGAAAAACATGAAATCTGAGAGCTTTCTGTCCCTCCATTGACAGATACACAACTGACACTTTGGCATTTAACAAAGTTCATAAAGAGATCTTAAAACTAATCCATATGAATTTGAATGTGAATTTTCCGGAGATTAACAAAAGCCCTACGAATTTGGAATGACAGGAGGGTGAGTAATTTATGAAAGAAGTTCCATTTTTGGGTAAACTAACACTTTTAATTAATATCAGGAATATTCAATATATCCGATGGGAAGTATGAGTAATTGTAAAGTACATGAGTGACTGTACTGTTGTCACTACATGGGTATTGAGGTGGTCTAAATGAGTAAACCCTTATGTTGAAATTCAGAGCAATCCCAGTCTTACCCATGAGGAAATGTAAAGGGTTTTCCTCATATTGTTTCACAACACAGCCCATGAAGAACTTGCTCCCAAACAGCCCTGGAGACATGAAGGTGCCATATTTGGCCATGCCAATTTCATATGGGGTGAACTCCACCCAGTCTGATTGAAATAGGAAAAAAAATATTAAGTGAAAATGACATGCAAAGACATTGCAAAATATTACATTGCCCTACTAAAATAATAATATATGACTCAAGTCCACTCAAATGCGAAGAGTAAGTGACTCGCTTGACAAAAACTAATTTACAATTACTTCCACTTCCACCATCACCTGCTTAGTCACATGCTCTGATCCCATTGAACAGAAAACAACCTACCCACACAGTGACTAGTACAGTAGTCTCTAAAAATAGTGTCTACACTTGTGAGAGGAGCTGTGTAATTTCAGACTGACTTCACGGCGGGTCAATCATTAGGCCCCATAACAAATATTTGCATGTTTTCCACAGTAATAAGCAAATATAAACAAATCGATAGTGTTCAGCTTCCATGGAGGCTAGGAGGAGGTGTCATACAAATTTTGACTATTTTGTTTATCATGACAGTATCTTTTCTCATTCTATTTTGACAATAATTATACATTCACACAGCCATAAATAACGGACAATGCAATACAATGTATCATTCTAATGTTATTATTTGCTGGTATTTGTAGCCAATTGAACGTGAACTGTCTTCTTACCAGCAAACATGAGCTCAGAGACATCAGGTTTGACGTGCAGACAGGTGAAGAGAGGCATCGGGCTCTGACCTTCATTAATTTTTCCCTGCAAGGCGCTCAGTTTAGTGTCCATTCTCTGTGCAAAACACACAAAAACACACAAAGTAAGCGTGATGATCAAACTTTTTTCTTTAATTGTTCACAGCATCTGTCGAGGTTGAGGGAAGTCAACAATTTAAATTAACAATGCTTTTTACATAGCGTTCTCTAAAAGGTTGGTACCAAGAGTGTATTATAATCAGTTTTTGCAGGTTTTATGAAGGTTCTTTTTTAATACCTTTTTAAGACCAAGCAAAGAAAATTTAAGGAATCAATTGAAGACAAAACAAAGACAAAATACTTGAGATGCAAAATGACATGAAATATAAAGTCTTGTTTTCTGTGAAATGTATCAAAATGAAGCGAGTTTATGACTGAAACAAGGACAAATATCTGCCACTGGGCTCGGAAAAATCAGCTTAATTCAGTTTTTATAACTCCTTGACTAGTTGCATCTCAAATAAATCTAAGATGTTTAGATATTTGTATTGGGAAACAGGACAAATAATCTTGATTCACTTGGATTCGATTTTTTGACATTTAAGCCCTCGAAAACCCTGGAAAACTTTATGAAAAGCGCTTGAATTAATTTAATGTTTAATTTTATTTGTTTAATTTTATTGATAAAACAATCTTTTCACACAAAATTAACGCTGCAGCCCACCTGATATGGATATAGAGCCAATAAATATCCAAATACATGATACAACTTTCATTCTTCAGGTCAATCATATATTCATGAGAATAAAAACATTTAATAAGGAAAGCGATAGCTTTGTCATAGTATGGTTAGTTCAATGGTTACCACAGTCATAGCATGTGCTGCAATTTATTTGTACCATTTTGTTTTATTAGTTTATTTTTATTTATCTTTTTTAGATTTTGAAAGATAATCAAGATATCGTTCGATAAGTAAGATCTCCCATTGTAGTCTGTACGAACCCTGTAACAAAGACTTTTTTTAACCTTTGAAGAGCCACAGAAAAACTGATCATTTAAGGAACAGTGCATTTAAAAAATAAAAGTAAAATGCATATAAAAAAAATTATAAAATCTTTTGGAATGTCTTTACTGTCCCTTTTGATAAATTTTACATGTCCAGGCTGAATAAAAGTAACAATTTCTTTCTTTCTGTATTAAAAAAAAAGCGCCTTACTGATCCCAAACTTTTGAACGGTAGTGTACACTAGTGCCTTCTTTTATTGAGAAGTATCTTCCTGATTTACAGGGACCTTCCCCAAAAGAGAAGGGTCCATTTGCATTTGGATGCATAATAGAGAGACAACTAACAAAGGAGTCTTTGTACTTGACCAGTGTATAAATAGAGTACAGTGCAGCGCAGTTCAAGGCATGCCGCTCTTGATGTCCTTTTGCAGTAAGAACTTTCAATAACCCAGTTTGTATTCTTGCACACGGTATCTCACCCCAGGAACGAGAGTCTCTCCTATCAACATCCCGAAGATGTCAGTGAAGGTGACAGGCTGTCCGGCCGATTTCTTCTTCCACAGTGCTTTGACGTACCGGTTGATATTTTGGGGTAGGAGCAGTTTGAGTGGGTTATTGCTGACCCTGGTCATCAGCTCCTTATTAATATCCACTGGGCCTTTCGCAGGAAACTCAGGGTGCGAGTACAGCATGGACATATACCTGTTGAAATATAGCCAAGATTTGTTGAAGTGTTCGGAATGGTTTCAAATGGTTGTAAGCAAGTCTAAATATCTGAATATTCGGCTTTTACTGACCACGTTGATCCAGAAAGTCCTGCCATGTATGTTGCACAGTCAAGCACCCCAGATTCATACAGAGCCTTCATCACACCAGAGAAGCCCACCATCGCACGGAAACCCCCTCCAGAGCCCACTATGGCGATAGTGGGAACCTGAGCACACATAGAACTGCAATCACACAGGCTCTCTAACACTAGCCACACAATCCTTTTTTTAGTATGGCATTGTTCATAAGGCAGTTTGTGTAGTTTTTGACTTTACCTCTCTCGGTGAGGCTGGAAGGAAGCGTGGGTTTTCCATTTTGAGAAGCTTCTTGATGCTGAGCATAACTCTGTCCCTGCGCTTCTTCATGAAAAGCTTCTCCTGATCACACAGTGCCATGCTGAAGCGCAAGTCTGTGGACGAACTGTGCAAAAATTATTAACTTTCAGTCCCTCACTCATTCTTATTTGATAAACCAACAAAACAAAATCAATATGAACCACCACAAAAGGGAGCTCAAATATCCACTATGTGCAAAAATAACATTTTCTTCATACATACCACACTTCTAAGAACAAGTCGAGGAACACTTTGGTCGTCTAGCAAGAATCAGAGAATAAAAGTAAACAACACGACACTTAAAATTAGTAACCATGATGCTCAAGTTAATGTATGATAAATTCATAACAGGGTCAAGGTGTAAACCAAAATTAGCTTTTACCTTGCCGATAGAGAGGGACACTTGCTCTGTATGCCCCACTTTGAGCTTTGTGAGGGAATATTTGGCTGTGCCCAGAGTTTCATCCATTACATAATTAGCATCCATCAGTGTCATCTAAAAAAACAGCATCCAAACAGTGTTATAACATACAGTGCTGATGTATTTTCTAATACTTCTAAACTGCAAAACAACACCTTCATGGATCCTGCATAAACCATATACAGTACTATACATGCCAACAACAGCATAGGCACACTTTTAAGGCAAAACATTTCACAAAAATAACTTTGTTACGTTTTAAACTATAAAAAACAACAACTGACATGTAAATATAACAAACTCGTATCGAACCGTGACCCCAAAACCGAGGTACTTCTGTGAACCGTTACACCCCTAATGTGTATAGGGATTGTCTGGGTTTGCTATGTGTTTTAGTATTGACCTAGTTTTCAGTTTGTTGCTATGTTTTTTTTATTGATTTGGTAATGTGTTACACCTGTTGTTAATTTAGGCTGCGTTTACACTTGGCATTAACATGCGATCACCGTGATCCGATAAAGCAGATCGGATCATAAGCCAATCAGGACACATCTGTATCTGGATAACAGATCAGATCTCGCATTCCAAAAAAAAGTAAAATAAAAAAAGGATGGTTCTTTACAGAAAATGAATGGTTCTGCAACTTTCGGGTGTGAACTGCGAAGGCAAACATTACAGTATATTTGCGATGTAGCCTACATGTACTGTGCACTCGACTGTATCGCAAAACAACACAGCTCTCAGTTCCGGAGAGAGGAGGGGGAATAATGACAGTGGGCGGTGTTTTGTGTGACGTCCACCTGTGAATGGATTGCGTTTTCATTACACTGAGATCCGATCACAATGCGTCCTCGACTACCTCCGATCCTGGACACGTTGATCGGATAACATTCCGATCAGAAGGGCGTTTACACTTGTCTTTTCAATGTGTATGTTGACAACATCCAGATACAGGTCGCATGTTAATGCCAAGTGTAAATGCAGCCATAGTTTCACCCAGCACCGCATTGTTAAGAGTTTGTGTTCCCGCCCTGCCTCCCCTCTGCCTGTTTCTAGTCAGCCAAGTGAGATGTCTGCCCGTTCCCCTTCGACCAAGAGAGTCAGTCCTGAAATGTATGTCTGTCCTGTATCCTTCGGCCAAGAAAATGGTTTCTATGGTTTTTCATTGATTTGGTTATGTGTTACACCTGTTGTTAATTTAGTTTCATGCACTGTGTATTTAAGCCATGAATTTATTTCAGTTCATTGTCTGTTCTCTTCGTAATTACACAGGTTGTTCTGTTTCCTAGTTCATAGTCTTTCCTAGTTCCTGAGATTTTTGTTTAATAAACTTTGATACGGCTGCAAATAGATCCTTCTGACAACAGGCGGTATGCTCTACACGGAAATCTGACCTCACCATCCTCACCATTACATGAAGAAATGGAAAAAGCTGAGACAGACTAAATCCAGAAGATATCCAACATGACGCTTGAAGAAACCTTCCTCCAAAGCTACAGTACTGTGAAAAGTTTTAGGCACTTTGTGTAAAAATGGTGTAAAGTGAGTATGCTTAAAAATAATGTCATAAATATATTTTATTTATTTATTAACTTCTATTAACTAAATCAAATCAATATTTGATGTGAGCACCCTTTGCGTTTTAAAACAGCTTTTGTCTTAGTTGTTTTCTTAGAGACGTTGCCACGGTTCTTCTGGATTTAGTCTGTCTCAGATTTTTCTGTTTGTTAATTACAAGATACCATTACAATTAATGGCAAAAAATTATGTTTGGAAGTGTAAAATTATATTTCCTGCTGACACACTACAGCAAAAGATAATCATAACTGGCTTAACTTTTTTTTCGTGGAGAAAATACTAACGTGCCTAAGACTTTTGCACTGCACTGTATACACAGACATAACGTAATTTAGAGTATGAATTTTTCACCTCCAAAACATTGGGTACATTGGGATCCAATACAAAGTCAAACGTTTCGTTCCACTTCGGGTTAATGTCATTATTTATGTGGCGTGTTCGTTTCCTTGACTCTGGTGTGGTTGGAATTGACAGTTCCACGTAAGGGTCCGGGGTGTCCACTGTGAACAAACACACAATCTCTCAAGTATGAATGCTCATTTGAGGGTTTCTTCAAATAGCAAGAAGACTGTACAAATATATACTCACATAAATCACCAAATGCTCCTTTAGTCACATTTTCAGCTCTCACCACAATCACTTTCAATCTATGAGAATACTGATGCTCAACCTGCACATTTGAAAGATCCACAATGGCAGGGATTTAGAGTGGCAAAGGCATCTATGTAGACTATAAAGGAAGCTCATTTAACTACTGAAGTAGGAAATGGACAACAGGTTATTCCCAAATAATTTGTCACATGCAAATGACTCCAACCACTGCAGCTTTATAGTTTTCCATTTATAACTTTCTTAGAGTCTCAAATGTTAAAGCACATTGATAAAAACCACAAATAAATTATGACATAAATAAATGTGGTACCACTTTAAAATAAGGTTCATTAGTTAACATTAGTTAATGTATAACTAACAATGAGCAATAGATTTGTTACAGTATTTATTAATCTTTGTTAAAGTTAGCTAATTAAAATCCAGCTGTATATTGTTTGTTCATGGTGCATTAATGTAAACAAATACAACCTTTGATTTTGATAATGTATAAATTAATATTAACTTAGATTAATTAATGCTGTAGAAGTATTGTTCATTCTTAGTTCATGTCAACTTTGTAGTTAACTAATGTTAACTAATGAACCTTATTGTAAAGTGTTAGGCTACCATAAATGTTAACATTAGTGACTATAATGAACCCTGCGCCTCTGTTATGCATTCATGTTAATTAAACAAGCTCTACTTTCTAAAAAAGCTAACGTTTCTCATTAACATGATGCTTTAAACTTAAAGAGTAACTTACTATGATGTACTGATAGGGGTCTATGGATGACATTCTGACAGCAATTTGGAGGTCAAGAAGGCACTTTATTTCAAGACAGTCCGGAAAACAACTGTCAAATTAGACAATAAAAAAAGAGGAAGAAAAAAAAACGCACAAGAGGTTGAAACATGATACTTGTCGAATAACACAGAGTTCAACGTCTTGAGACCCAAAAGTTCGCTCTAAGTTCAGAGGAAAGTATGATAGAAACTTATGAAGCAGGATTTTGTTCATTTACACGCGTTGATACTCAACGTTTTACGACTTAACATATAAATTAAACATGCAAGAACTTACCATAACTGGTGGTACAGTGATGTTGGACCCTCTCCGACAAGAAATTCAATTCAGGAAGCCAGAAGGAATGCTCAAAACTGGGCGGACTAAAGATGTGTCATGAATATGAATCGTTCAGTTGATCCTGTTCATTGTAAGGATTTGGTAGAACCGATTCGCATATGAGATAGGTGAAATGTTGGAAACATAAACATAAAACAATTATTGGATTTTCTGGCAAAACAGTAGGGCCAAACGTCAAATGTGAACACTGATCGATGACTCAAATGACTGGTGAATAGGTTTAAACGGTTCAAAGAAATGAATCATTCAAACGAATCGATTCGCTAAAATAAGTTCAATTTTTGGGCGGACGCAACTCTTCCCCCGCCCCGGTTCTTCATATTTCAACTCTGATGGACACATGAAAAGGACCCCGATGGGTAGGCTATTATTTTAGCGCTAGACTTTCAATGTTGTCTTTGTTTCTTTTTTCCCCCTCATAATATACATCTGAAGTTACATCCAAGTGTTTAGGTTTTCAATTGAGATTTATTTCATAATAAGAATTCAATTATAACATCTAAAAATATACTCAGAAATTGAATCCATGCAAGATTACGAATGAATAGCGACATTTGCTCTAGGTGGCGCTCATGAGCTGGAAAGGAATGCCTGGCTGTTGCTATCTACAAATCTAGCCTACATATCGCGTCTGATTTTGATCATACGGTTCACGCAGAAATGTTTCCTTTTTTCCACCCAAACCCATGTCTATAAAACAGTTACTTTACCTGAATCAGATACAGCCTATTTTGGAAGTAGGCTATACACAAACAAAAAATAATTATATGAACATTTGAGTAGCCTAGCAGTTAAAAAATCCGAAATTGCCTATAGGCTATTGTAAATCTGAAAAATCAGTTTTTATATAGGCTATATTTGTCAACGGGTTTTACCAACAGTTAATAGGCTATGCGGCTATGCTACATTAACAAATCACTTTTTATTTTTTAATAATAAATGAATAGGCTACATTTCCCCCCCAAAAAATACTTGATGAATGTGCTTCTTGTGGAAAAATGCAGTCGTTAGGTGTGAAGTTACAAACCTTTTTTTCGAATCACCTTGGAAATTGCGCAAGAGAACTTCCTTCTCGAACAGTTTAAAAGGCGCAGGATCGCTTCAAGCCGCTACAGAATTCCACGAGCTGTACCAGAGTGCGCGTCTCTGCTTCGGAGTGAGACATTAAAGATAACACCTCTGGAATGAATAGACTGGTTTGCCTGGTGCTACTTTTAAGCTTTTGGATCTTTCCCGGTGAAGGATGTAAGTTCATTCAGCTTTAGCAATGTTAGACTGCTTCTTTCACAGTTTGACGGTTCTACCCATGCAAAAAACGTATTATCATGCATGGAAACAATCTTCATTTTTTTAACGTTATGACTTTTTCTTGCAGACGACCCTTGCTGTACACAGCCTTGCCAAAACCAGGGTGTGTGTTTATCCAAAGGTGCTGATGCTTATGAATGCGACTGTACCAGGACAGGTTATTATGGTGAAAACTGCACGACACGTAAGTCTGGTCATGCATTGTATTTACAGATAAATAATTTACATAGAGGAAATGTGTGCACTCAAAACTGTTTTTATCTCTTTCCTCACAGCTGAACTTCTCACACGTATCAGATCAACTCTGAAACCAAGGCCAGACATAGTGCATTACATTTTAACACATTATAAATGGATCTGGGACATTATCAACAACATTCCTTACCTGAGAGATGCCATAATGAGCTATGTATTGACATGTAAGTTGAATGATGTTGCTTTTTAACTGGATTCATAGTAAAACGGAATGTAATTAAAAAATAAGAATAAATAAATGCACAAAGTAATATTACATTTTTCTTGTTTTACAGCAAGGTCCCATTTGATCGACAGTCCACCGACGTACAATGCAGATTATAACTACAAAAGCTGGGAAGCGTATTCTAACCTGTCCTATTACACCCGCACTCTCGCCCCATTGCCCCAGAACTGCCCTACGCCTGATCTCCCAAATGCAAAGCAGGTGGTGGAGAAGGTGCTGTTGAGGAAACAGTTCATCCCTGATCCACAGAGGTCCAGCCTCATGTTTGCTTTCTTCGCCCAGCATTTCACTCATCAGTTCTTCAAGTCTGACTTTAAAAAAGGACCAGCCTTCACCAAAGCCTTGGGTCATGGAGTAAGTGGCATTCAAAGCTCTGTTATTAACCATTTTACTTGGAGAGAAAATTTTACGTACCATCCAAAGTGTATATGGAATTATAATGCAATTTCTAAAGGTTCTGTAATGTTTTAGGTGGACTTGGGGCATATTTATGGAGAGACGCTGGAGAGACAACACAAACTTCGTCTATTTAAAGATGGAAAGCTAAAGTATCAGGTTTGTGCTATACAAATGGATTGAAACATTGAAACATGACTTAAAAGGATGGTTCACCCAAAAAAGAAAATTCGGTCATCATTTACACACCCTCATAAAAAAAAAAAACCTTGGACCCCATTGACTTTTAATCAAGATATTTTATGTTCCTAAGAAGAAAATCATATACTGGTAGTACAGGTTTGGAACGACATGAGAATGAGTTAATGATGACCAAATTAAAATCTTTAGGGGAACTACAGCTTTTAAGTGGATATAAGTATTGGTTAAATGTGAAAAAAGTAGTTATTGAAAAAATATGTTTGACCCTTAGGTTGTGGATGGTGAGGTGTACCCTCCGCTGGTGAAAGATGTCCAGGTGGAGATGCACTATCCTCCTCAAGTCCCGGAGGAACATAAATTTGCTGTGGGTCATGAGGCCTTCGGTCTGGTTCCAGGTTTGATGATGTATGCAACCATTTGGCTCCGTGAACACAACCGTGTATGTGATATCATGAAGCAAGAGCATCCCGACTGGGACGACGAAAGAATCTTCCAAACCACTCGTCTCATCCTGATTGGTGAGTCAAGGTTGCATCATCTAAAACATTCATAATCTTCACAATTTTGTGGAGAGATTAAATATTTCCACTTTTTTTCTTCCAGGTGAGACCATCAAAATCGTGATCGAGGACTACGTTCAGCATCTGAGTGGCTACAACTTCAAGCTCAAGTTTGACCCAGAGCTTCTCTTCAATCAACGCTTCCAGTACCAGAACCGCATTGCTTCCGAATTCAACACTCTGTATCACTGGCACCCGCTGATGCCCGACAGCTTTCAGATCCAGAATCAGGTCTACGGCTACCACCAGTTTGTGTTTAACAACTCTATAGTGACCGAACACGGCATCCGAAACTTGGTGGAGTCTTTCACCAAACAGACGTCTGGAAGGGTGAGTTTCACTTGGAAAGATTCTCAGAGAAGCCTTATGTTGTTCAAAACCTGTATAACTTTCTTTCTTCTGTGGAACACAAAAGAAGATATTTTGTATCATTTTAATGTTTTTTTCTTCATACAATGAAAGTGAGTGAGGTTCAATGTTGATTTGGACCCCATTGACTTTCATAGCATGGACACAAAAAGTCTTTTGTGTTCTACCGAAGAAAAAAGTCAGAACGACATGAGTGTGCATAAATCTCTTTGTCTTTACTGTCTTTGTTAATTTATCTCATGTTAATTTATCTCATGTTTGCGTGAACAGGTAGCTGGTGGACGCAACCTGCCGGCTTCAGTTCAGGGAGTTGCTGTTAAAGCTCTGGAGCATTCAAGACAGATGCGCTACCAGTCTTTCAATGCCTACAGGAAACGCTTCAACATGAAACCCTACTCGTCCTTTGAGGAGATGACAGGTAAGACAAACCGTGAACATCACTGGTGACAATCCTAAAGGGTTCACATCAAAGAGGATAACTAACTAAAACGTTTTAATAGTCATTCCAATTCTATGAGAATACGGAACTACAACTATACAACTATACACTACAACTATAATGATAATGACACAGAAGAACTATATTGTTGGAATCAATCTCAGAACATTTTTTTTCCAGTTGATGAACAATGAAAACATTAACAGCCAATCAGAATACACCCGAGTTTAAATAGCAGGCGATTTAACTATGTGCGCTTATAAAACAGAATGCTATCGTCCGTTGGTGTGTACACTAACATAGTTATCACTACCACTATACAGATTTTTATTCATTTTTATACAGATGTAGAAATGAGAATATTAGGAAAAATACACCTCTTATTTAACTGTAACTTTTTTGTATGGTAAAACAGGAGACAAGGAGCTGGCAGATGAACTGAAGAAGCTGTACGGTCACATAGATGCGGTTGAGCTGTATCCTGGCCTTCTTGTGGAGAAACCTAGACACAACGCTGTATTTGGGGAGACTATTGTGGAGATGGGAGCCCCCTACTCTCTCAAAGGCCTCATGGGAAATGCTATTTGTTCTCCTGAATACTGGATGCCCAGCACATTTGGTGGGAAAGTTGGATTTGACATTGTTAACACAGCCTCACTCAAGAAGCTGGTGTGCTTGAATATCAATGGATCCTGTCCGATGGTGTCCTTTCAGGTGCCTGATGTGAAATTTCAGAGTTCTGAAAACATGAATTCAAGCTCAGTGCACTCCACACAAAATAATATTAATCCAACGATTGTCTTGAACGAGCGGAGTTCAGAGCTCTAAAAGATTTTTGAAGGTTTCTCACTTTCACCATGATACTTGATGTTATATTTTAAATTGATATTTATTTGTTTATTTATGTATATTAATAATTTATTTCAATGATGTATTTATTGCTGATTTTTCTCTATTGTTATTGACATGTTACTACATCCATTGTAATATTCTTTTCACATACTTGAAAAAAAATATATCACGAGGTGTTCTCAGATGCTTTTGTTACAAGTGGAGATTTTTT
The DNA here is from genome assembly GCF_949152265.1 of Phoxinus phoxinus. Taxonomy (NCBI): domain Eukaryota; kingdom Metazoa; phylum Chordata; class Actinopteri; order Cypriniformes; family Leuciscidae; genus Phoxinus; species Phoxinus phoxinus. The sequence continues at coordinate 23,085,841 of NC_136880.1, read as the reverse complement.
ATATAAAATTTTAAATGTAGAGTTTTTTTTTTAAATTTGAACATCCACATTTCAAATGGCAGTAAACTGTTGACAGTATTGGCCATTTCTTGAATAAAACTTTCTTTAAATAATATGTTTTGTGTCCCTTTTTTGGCAATTATTCTTACTTGCACGATTCGGTCTTTGTCAGACACGTGGGTTTGTTGTGTGTGACGTCACCGCGCCGCCATTTTTGAGGTATCGCTACTGACTGTGAGCATTGAAGAGATTACAATAGTAGAGAAAACAAGTAAATAACTCGCAAAACTGGAGGAGCACAAGAAAACGGAGAAAATGTCGTACCGCAATAAACTCGATAACTATGGCAGGTACCGTTATTTGGAGACATTGTCATCCATTCAGAACATAGATCCATATATGAGCTGACTGCAGTGAGTTGGAGTGCTGATCGCGAATTGTTTTCCTCATCCTCATACTTGGACATTGTCAACTATCTTGTTTATGGTATAAGCGCATATACCAGTGAACAATTTAAAAACTATAAATCTCTTAAAGCCCACGGACATTTCATAAACGGCTGTGTACAGGATTTATTTACATTCCCACCGAAGGACACAGTAGTACTAGCAAAGATAGGTTTACTGTATTGATGATGATGATAATGTCATGTTAAGGATGTTTTAGTTTGAAAAAAGAATGAAAAACACAATTCTCCAACATCAGAATACCCCAGCATCGATACCTTACAAATGGCGGTTACGCCCATAATGCACTTCGTGTATCGCGAGTGTGACGTCACCTGACAAAGACAGATGAAAACTTAATTTCTACACATATGCATACTTTTGGGATCCAATTTTCAGGAAAATGTATTTTTTATACTTTTAGTGACATTTATAATTTTATAAAAGGTTTATAATTAATGCTGTTGTGAACTTTCTATTAATCAGAATAGAAAAAATAAAAAAAATGCATGATTCAACAAACTATTAAAGGAACATGCCGACTTTCTGGGACTTTAGCTTATTCACCGTGCTCCCAATAAGTGACAAAATAACGGCAACATTTTCCTATTTACATGTTGTGATTTGTATAGTCACAGCGTGTACAAATAACAAGGTCACATGAGACACAGCCATCTTCTAACCGTTTAAAGGGAACTGTGGCGAGGGGGTCGTGGTTCAGCGCAGTCTGTAACGGGGGAGAGAGAAAGGAGGCGGAGCGCTACGTAAGTAGGTCAAGTGCAAATGATGAACACCTGTGCCTTGTTGCAGTAATTGGCGTGGAGAGACCGGATAATGAGCCGTTCCACGACTGAGAGAGAAGGACTGAGTCGTAAGTTACACAGCTAGCGGAAAGAGATTGAGAGCTGATCCAGCGGAAAGAGTGTTATTGTGATTGCTCCTCACCACGGGGCTTCTCTGGTGCTGCGAACAAATCACTCCGCACAAGTAGCAGTGCTTCGCCTTCTGAGAATATAGTTCCCAGTATGTATACGGTTAAAAGATGGCTGTGTCTCATGTGACCTTGTTATTTGTACACGCCGTTACTATACAAATCACAACATGTAAATAGGAAAATGTTGGTGTTATTTTGTCTCTTATTGGGAGCAGTATACAGTAGATGGAGCCGTTTACCTCCAGTCTTTGTGCTAAGCTATAGGCTAGCGGTAGGTGCGTCAGACAGAGTTACGGCACGTATGGAGATTAAATGTATGGATTTATCTAAGTCTGGGGGATACGGTGAATAAGCTAAAGTCCCAAAAAGTCGGCGTGTTCCTTTAAGCAGCACAACTGTTTTCAACATTGATAATAAGAAATGTTTCTTGAGCAGCATGTGACACTGAAGACTGGAGTAATGATGCTGAAAACTCAGCTTTGCCATCACAGGAATAAATTACATTTTGAGATATTAATATAGAAAACAGCTATTATTAATTTCACAATTTTCTGTATTCAAAAACATAATTGACCCAAACTTTTGAACAATAGTGTATTTAAAAAAAGTCCAGCAAATGTTGTTTTTGTCCAATCTTAAAAAAAAGGTGGCCACACAAAATGTATTGGATAGATACTTGAGTCTTATATGGGCATCCGGAGGAGTACAGAATATATTATCCTAAAATAATTGTTCTACTGTTCTCTAAATTCATTGGATTGTGCTAAAGTTATGACGTTTCATCCACTGTGCTTGCCTGTAACTGCTAAATCTTTTCTTACATTACTTTTACTAAAAGTCTTTCTAGGGAAACTCAGACTGCTGAACTCTCTGAACTTGCAAAGCAGTATGTTTGCCAAAGAGGCTGCATGGAAATTTAAAAATAATAGATAACAGTGAATCAGTGATTCTCTTCAGCAGATCAACTTCTCCACTGATTGTGCATGATCTGATGAATACTGACTGCAATGAACCCAGACAAAATAACACCACGTATGGACCTGTGCCAACATACACTGTCAAGCTCCATAACAATCAAGCTGGAAAAACACACAGAAAACTGCACATGGTGACGTGCGGGAATGTGCTCGTCTGGGGCAGGAAAATGTTGCAGGCAACTCTTCTGGGAAAGGGGTTTGGTGCCTTAAACATGTTAACTGGAAGAAAAAAATCGATTAGAAGACTAGCAGAGTTTACTTTTCCCAGACGACAAGCTAAGTTCAAATGCAGAAGACCGCAGGTTCTGTGTGAGGAGGAAATATTTATTTTTAAGACGTAGATAAAGGGAAGTGTGGAAAAATACAGTGGTTGAGGGTAGCTGAAACATAATAGAATATTGAATATTCAATTTCTTCATGGCTTCTCATTTATGAGGGATAATTTGAGGTTAGGGAAAATAAAGGGTGAAACTTACATTATTGTGCTAGAAAGAAGCAAAGGCTCAGGGAGAAACATATCAGCACAGGCAAGAAAAAAACTTAATTGCACTGCACCCACCATAAACTAAAATAATGACATGTTCTAAATCAAATAAATTAATGCGAGAAACTAGGCTTCATTGTGTTGAGACAATTCTTTGGGTGGTACTGGGAACTTTCAGGAAAGGCTCTGCAAGCACCAGCATGCCAAACAAAACCTGCTGAAAAATGTATCACTGGTGTGGTGAGCCAAATTACCTAAGTGACAGTGGAAAGTGAAATGGATGTTTAGTCTAAGGGAAAAGGAGACTAAAGTAACAAAGGCTTGGATTTATACAACATCACTCACAAAGTTCAGCTGGGGTTACAAATCGCTGATGCAATTTAGGTTACGAAACCCACATGCAGGACAGGTGTGTTGTGTGAGAATCAGGAAAGAGCTGGAAACTGACTGGTTGTAAAAGAAAAGTTGGCCAAGGATTGTGTAGCGTTGACCAGCCCCGATTCTAACAGACAGAACTTAGCTCAGGTCTTGGCTTAGCGACTACCGTACACTGAAAAAATAGTAACCTAAAATGGTAACATCTAAATTAACTAATTTTATTCAAGTCAAAATATTAACATCACTGAATCAAAATACATTTAGGCTATACAAAAAAAAGAGTATGGGTTAGAAAGGGGACAACTGCAAGTTGCCATTTATTACACTGTTGTCTCTAGTGTGTTTGTATGATTGAATGAGAAAATCATTCAAAATTGATGTTCAGTCCAGACTGAATAGAAGTCTTTTGTCGGCTAAAAGTCACATCCACACATAAATACTTTAGTTAGTTTTTAGACAATTTCACCTGACAATACACTGCTAATGTATAAATATTAGCCTATACAGACTGCATAAAGTATAGTGTACGTCATTCAGTTTTGTGTGAAGACACTGATATGAGACTACAACATATGACAAATTGATGATTAGAACTGATACAACATGACAAGCGGTGACAGAGCTGTCATTACCACATAAAGATAATCTAGATAATGTAGATTTGAACATTTCCATTTCACACTGCTGTGATTGTGTAGTATAACAGGTGAATATGAACACGTCATTTAATTTTAAATTGTTTTCACAGGACCACAACTATGACCAACTCATGATTAATGCTGTATAAATCTGTCATACAAGACAAGCGTTGACAATTCTGGCATAAATCAAATTGGTTTATAAGGTGTGGGATGACATATTTTAATGCACTTGTCTTGACATACAATTTATTAATTTGTTTTAAATGTTAGTTAATACGTATAGTCTTTGATATCACAATATACGTATATGATATCTTATATACGTATCGGTTGCAGGTCACCAGCAGGTTTCATCTGATTGTATGAGGTCAGATGATGACAGCGGACTAGACAGTTTTCTCAACACAAGCATTACACAATACACACAAAACCCCCCCCCACTTCCGATCATGATGGTTCATATTTCAAATAATTCCGTCACATAATACAGATGTTCAGGGGTGTCCAAATGTCTGAGACCATTTTGGCAATCTGAGATTTAAACCTTAAAGTTTTTTTTAGAAAAAAAAAAAAAAAGATTCAACATTATTTTTGCAATATTACAATTCTGACATTCACATTATTTACAAAACATTTTGTTCTTAAATTGTTATATTGATAATATAATTTATCATGATTATTTTTGTTTTTAAAAAGCAAAATAGAAGTTCTTTCATATTAAGGTCAGCTGGATGAGGCATTGCTTTCTTAACATTCAAGACACTCAAAATATGTTTTTGTTCTAAAAAAATCACAAACTATTTATTAGAGTTGTTGTTTGGTGTTTATTTCATAAAGCTCAATATTGTTATATAAGCCTTGACATCTGAATTTACCAAACACAGGAAATTTACATTAGTATCACCACCACACTGTTTATATATCAAATATACAGAGTGACGCAAAACCTCTGCACCTGTGTATGCATCTCCTTTCTGTTTATATACATCCTCTTAAGGAACTGAAAACAGTTAACATTTCATATAATCAACATAGTCACCGGATTAAGATAGTGAACAGAACCTTTTCCAAATTTCAGTTACTTTGTCACTATTTAATTTTTTTTCATTATGCATTTCTGATCTGATTCTTAGAAGTAAAATGTCTCTCTGTATGTTTTAAATATTTGAGATGCTTAAACATCTGAAGTAAAGCAGGCTCAGTGGACGGGTGAGTGGGTGTGTATTGACTGGATGTGTTGTACTTGTAAGAGTGAAGGTAATATACAGTCAGATTCCTTCAGCTCAGAACCGGCACATTTTTAAAATCTCTTAGGTAAGGCCTGTTGCCAAGGATACAGGGCTGTTTATTTGTTTTGAGCGGGGTGTAAGACTCAAGACGTCTTCCGCTGATGATTTCACCTCATACTGTCACTACTTAGCTCAAAGTGATGTCAAAGACGATGACAAACATTCAAGCGGAATATTGTGTCTCAACTTTTCTCTCCAGTTTTGAAAAGTATGAATGGGTTGTCTAGGAATGCATAGATTTGCTTTACCGACTGCTTTCTTTACTTCCCTGCAAGAGAATCATCATCAAACACATTTCTCCCACTGACTCATGGTTTGCTGTAAACCGGATTGTAGCTGCAACTATAACTGTACTTGTCGATTTTGTAAACCCATACTCAAAAAAGCTGCACAAGACTGAATGATTCACTAAACCTGGTGGTCTGTGCGTGTGGAGCAGGAATTTCTGAATAAAGAGTTTTGTCTCTTGCTGATGCGCAACAGACATCTGGCACAAAAATGGGACTGGAAATGAATGAAAGAAATGAATGAGAAATGAAGCCGGTGAATGAAAGAGATACAGAGTGAATGAGAGAGTTCAGACCACCTGTATTGAGGGGATGATTATGGACAGCCATCATAGGCAAGAAGACAAACCTGCAAAAAAGAAAATACCTGCCTCACTTCTTCGGTGTTGATCGGTTGGTTATTGAATTAATATCTGTATCGTAAATAATGTTATAATGTATATATTATAATAATGAGGAGCCAAATAGGAAATAATAACTATAAGTAAATTGTGAATATATAAATGTAATTTGAATATAAAGATACAAATCTGAATATAAAGATACAAATCTGAATAATAAAGTTATAACTCTGAATTAACCCTATCATCAGTGGATGAAGAGTTCAAGGTGGAAACATGCAGGGCTGTGATGATGTACAGAGTCTTTTCCCTAAAATCAGAGGGAAATGATAGGTGAATAACACTGATGTTGAAGCACCTCACCCTGTTCTAAGCCTAAACTTGACTTAAACTGTAAACTTGTCCCTCAAATCTGATTGGTTGATTGAAAAGGTTTTCCAGGATCAACAAAGATGTTGATCCAGGAACATGTGGTACTTTGTGAAATCACGTTCAACCACCCAATTTTTATGTTTATTTTTATGAGCCTTGGAAAAGGGCAGAGAAACAGCGCTTTACATCTCTGTTATGGGAACAACGCGTTATTGAAGCGTCACGATATTCAATATATAACAGAAAATAATCAATAAGTAGCTGACTAATGAATAACTGGGTTCAACCTTGTGATAAATACAAGTGCAATTACTGTCACACAACAGCCAAGTCTGTCACTTTTTCAGTCAAGGACTCTCCCCCTCAAAAAAAGATGTCGTCCCGACATCATATTGCTAAAGTAATCAGTTACAGCAATGCTCAATTTACAGTATTTAACTCCACCCAGCAGTTGTGCAACATCAGATTTTACAACACTGTTACTAACATTTTCCTTGCACAATATTTCTTTTTCTACTTCTTTTTCTTCAGTATTTCTGCAACAAACAATCATTTTACCATACAATAGTCCGTATTACTTAATAGGCAAGACCCACTTGTTGGTAATAGTCCCATGGTTTAGTGTCAAACAAGAAAGTCATTTAAACTACAGAGTCTCTTTTAGGAAAAAAACAGTCCATTAATCCAAAAAGTCCTTCAAGCTAGAAAAAGGTTCAAAAATTGTCAATAAGAAAGTCTAAAAATTGACTCAAAGTGTCCACAGTTTTAAGACCGCACAACAGTCCATTTTCTTAATATTTGGTAACAGTCCATTGTTTGTCTGTTTTCTCTTTTTTTGCAATAGTTTCTCACTATGGGCAATAAAGTTAGTGGGTAATGTGGTGTATAGTGGCATTTCATACCTTCAACACAGACCATACAGTGACTAGTGATGTGTGTGTGTGTGTGTGTGTGTGTGTGTGTGTGTGTGTGGGGGGGGGGGGGTCATATGGTAGTGCATTTCAGAGTTAATAGCACACAAATGAGGGCTGGGGGTAACAAAGTGGTGTTGATAACCAGGGTGTCGCAGCGGTCATTCCACTAGATACAAAGTGTGGGTAGTGGTTACTTCCCACCATATGCACATTAGCATGATGGGGTCCCAAAATTGTCATATGTAAACTTTTTTTGGTGGCCGTCACTTCCTGCTGGTGAATTGATGCTCATTTTCCTCCTCTGAGGTCCTGTACCTGGACCCAAGCGCTTCAGTTGTTTCGACAACAGGTAAGTCTCGTTCCATTGGGTCAACAGTTGGTTCGTTTTCATGACGCTCTTGTCTTATTGCAGGTGCAGGGGCTGGCTCTGGAAGATTTATCTCTGACTCGGCGGAAGGTGACTGTGGGTTTGGTTCCGACACTGGAGAGCTAAATAGCGACTCACAAGGTACGGACTGTGGTGGTAACAGATCCCTGTTTCCTAGGAGATCACTGCTTTCTTGTGGTCTTATCTTATAAGGGGCTCCACTCTGAAGTAGTACTCATCCTCTTCACTTTCAGTATCACACTCACATTCTCTCTCCCTGATGGGCTGAGTTCTGCTGTTTCTTGGTTGATGTCCTTGCTTTGGTTTGATACTTTGAGTTGGTGTGATGTTAATAGGTAGATGGTCACATGGAAGAAGAACATTGCGATGTAAGATGTGAAACTCTTAGTATATACACCAATGATGGGAATAGTCAGGACAATGCTCTTCAGCCATCATAGCTGAGAGAGTTGCTCATGTAGTGGTTTTTACCACTTCGTGTAGTGGTTTTTACGACATTTCGGGAAAAGCTCTGGTCATCATCCAACAAGTATAAAAGAAATGAGAGTAATAACTGAGAACTAAATCCAGAGCCACAGTTATCATCTATCCTGGATGTGAGTTTCCATGCTGGTCTAGGCTGATTTCTTTTTGTTGGTAATATATTGTCTATGATGTTGATGTATTGTGTAATGTAATTTGTATTCATACTTAGTGTCACATTGATATTTCAACCAAATATACACTGTACTTTATTTTAAGCAATTTGCATCAATGCAGAGAGTTTCAATGTAACTTTTGAAGTTATCCAGTATTGTTTTGTTATGTGGACTTTTAGGTTAGATTCTGCCCTGTTCTGGTCCTGTGCCACATGTTGCAGTCCTGTGTAGTTTCAGGGGCCATTTACACAACACTGTCTTGAACTAAAAACAGAAACCGCTGTATGCGTTAAGGCTGTTCATTTATGATGTTTTAGGGGCCTGTTTCAAAATGCACGTTTTTGAAAACGATACTCTTTGTATATACTTAAATATACAATAAATATATAATAAATATACGTATTGTCTCCGTGTAAATTACAAAAACGCATTTTTGTGAAAACGCTGGCGTCATGCGCATGCTTGTTACATGTTCAGGTGTGTAGTTTTTCTAAGTGTGTAAGTTTGTCACTTAAAGTAACATCGCCAACTACTGCCCTGACAGCATAATACACCGCTTTTAATATTTTTTTCACGGATCTGTGTGAGCAGTGGTTGTTTTGACAATGTCGTCTGTACACAAAAAAAACACAAAAAAAAACGAAAACACTTTTCTGTTTTTAGTCTAAAGCTACACAGTTTAATTACAGTAGCTTTTGCTTGTTCCCAGGTGTGTCTCAACTTGGTACCCTCTGTGTATTAAATTCCCATGTTTCCTGTGCTAATTGGCTAATTGTCAAGCCTTTCCAAGTTGTTACGTTGAGGTTCTTAGTTCCGGTTTCCTGCTGCCTAGTCATTTGTATTTTTGTTATTTCTTTAATAAACCTTCTCTGCAACTGGATCCTACTTTCCCCCGCTTCTGATTTTTAACCAACGTTACAAGTATAAACAGGAAATTTGATGGAAATGCAGCTATGCACTGGCTCTGATATGTCACAAATATGCATGCACAGACACGCATCACCTGGTCATTCACATTCCTTCTGCACCCTCTTTATTTACACTGGCTCTGCTATATTTTACAAACTTACCCTGTTTCTATGGCAAGTCAGTGTTCAACAGAAGATTATAACAGAAAACCAGGAATGTTCACACCTGATTGGATTTAACTGATGGCAATTAATACTCACTAATTAACTTTAGTTTAATTTAGTTAAGTTGGATATTAAAGTTATCTCAACAAATTTTAAGTTGTTATAACTAATCGCAGCCACATTTTTTACAGTGAACTTTCCGGGCATGGTTTTCAAGATCATGCGTTTCATTTTAGTGTGTCAAGGTATTGTCAAGATATATCCTCACTATAATTGTACTAAAACAAGTTCACTTTACTTGAAGAAACGTTGGAAGACGATTGCACATGTTTTAAGTCTCCATAGCTTAAAATTAAAGATCCAGGTTGAGAATAATAATATTTAGGATGTTAACAGTACATAATATAATGTTAATTAAATTACTATATCTTTACTATTAAATGAGTAACATTAGTAAACATTCTTGAGTAAATTAAGTGAAACTGACACATTAAACTAATCTAATGTTTATATAATATTTAAATAACTATACTTAATATTTATTACTCATTTATTCATGAAGAGTTTGCTTTCTCTACTTCTAGCTGATTGCTTACCTTTTCCCCTTTTGTTTTCATCGAAAAAATTAGGGAATCGTTTTCCAAACTGTTTTTAGTTTATTGAACTTATTAAAATGTTCAGTGTGTTTGGCATCTGCTATAATAATGAACATTTTTGTTTTACTATTGACTATGGTCTGAAAAAAAAATCCCAGTGTGCTGATTTTCATAACATAAACAAACAATTGGCATATTTCTTAGTCATATCCAGTTGAAAACAATTTATGTAAAGGGAATATCAGATTTAGTCAGTGGTTCAATCTGTTACGAACTCATACAAAGCATTCCAGAACTTCCAGGATTGAGTTTTAGAGTGTCATTTGCGCAGCAGGTTATGATAAAACCATATGAGGTCATCGCAGGAAACAAACGTACTTGCTTCTGTGGTAAAAAAGTAGAGCAAATTTTCCTGCTGGGTCTGTCATAAAAGTGGAGATTCATGCTTCCTCAAACTTTCACTTCTTACACAACAGGCTGTCTGACTGCTTTAAATACGCAGTGCCAGGCACTGCTGCGGAGGAGGATAGTTTACTTTCAGAAAGGTCAGTTGGAGTGAGCTAGCAAATATGAACTTATAAACTGCCATTTAAAAGTCATTAGTGTCACATGATCATTCAGAAATAATTTTAATATGCTGATTTGGTGCTCAAAAAACATTTATTATTATTATCAATGTTGGAATTTTCAGTTTTTTTTTGTTGAAATATAAAATCTTAAACATTAAACATGTCTTTACTGTCACTTTGAATCAACTTAATGCATCCCCGCGGAGTAAAAGTAGAAAACTTAGTAGGGCTATAATCAATCTGAAGATTTTTCTGCAGTTTAAGCAGAACACTGTATAGGCCTATACACACTGTACAAATAATTTACATCAGAAAAAAGGGTAAAAACCTACTTGGTGCAACCAGCTACAGAGAAAAATAATAATGATTTAACAGGGCTTTTACCGTAAAATACGATATACTCAACGAGATAATAGATTTCTTTTTATTCTATACTACCTGCATTATTAAGTTTTGAGGTACAAAGCAGGGTTTTTATTTTCACGTTTGTTATAATCATTTAATGATAAACAAGGTTATAAATTCTAAAATATACAAGGCTATATTAAATGTGGCTAATTTTCATATACACACTATTACTTTAGACATATCTTACGGAATTGAACCTTCTCATGGTCCTAACAACCCTTTAAAGTAATGGCCTAACACAGCCTATGCTTGAAATTAATTTAGTAAATAAAAATAAATAGTATTTCTTAAAAAAAAAAGTATTTTACCGTATGGATGAGCACATTTTTGACTGTGAAAAAGCATAAGTTCATCATTCATGTCAACTTCAGTACAGACTGAATAAAGAGTGCAGAGCTCTTATCTCTACAGATCATGAAAGAGGCTAGGTATTTGTTTAGTGAATAATGGTAGACTTATTAAAGGATCAAAAGAATGTTATACAGTTCCCACCGCTCAACAATGTCAAAGGGTGTGTTAACGGCTCAGAAATATGCCAAAGAAATTACTGTGTAAAAAATGTGTGGGCAGATTGCCCCAGATAAATCATAACAAAAGGGGAGGTCTCTGCCTTCCCTGCAGATCAAGAAAAGAGTTTTTCAAACCTTCAAAACTTTTCAGTGGATTTTACCACCATCTAGCGATGGATGAAAAACAAATTTCTTTGCTAACAAGTGTTTCCGTTTTCTTGAATAATTAACTCCTCTTTTTTCGTCCCATTGCAGAATGTGGGGGAATGTAAAGGTGGAATACAGATGAGATGAGAAAGCAAAGCCCAGAGAAAAGGACATGAAACAACATGTTAGAATCGTCTCCAAAGTCATGTGCAGACAGGAGGGGAAATCAGTCTGTACTCTGTACATCAAGTCTTTTTCACCTAAACATAAGGCAACACCAGATATTATGTATTCGCCAGCAATTGCAACAAAATAGTGAGGTATATTAAGATTACCATTAAAAATACACACATTGAATTACACACAAACAGAAATCCCACACCATTTCTATTCATTTGTAATTGCTGGATAAGGAAAATAAATACATTTATAGATCTTTTCTTTTCCTGAAAACATTTATATTCAATATAGACATTTCGATGATTTTTTTTTCAGGTCTGGAAGAAGCAATTGCTTTTTTGGAATTGAAATTAGCTGAACAGAGTATGTTTTTAAGAGATTATTTCAAAATGTTGACATTAAAGGTAGGGTAGGTAGCATTTATATAAAAACTTTTTACCAAATTTGATTAAACTCTCTATATATATCAATGCATAATTAAAATGTAAGTACTCTGATAAAAAGAGTATAAAAATCGAGTGACTCTAGACCGTTTAATCTTCATTAAACACAGCTCATTATTTCCATTCGGGACGAATCACAGGATTGGCTTGCGCGACTGTCACTGTTGCCATGACTACCGCCGCTATAGAGCTGGTAAGTCCCGCCCCCTCCGTAAAACCCCGCTGGACCTCAAAGTTGAAAAAGCGTCAATGCAAGTGAATGGGAGAAAATAATTATTTTCTGTTCCCGTTTGAATTGTGCCATGAATGTGAACATATGTTGACTGTGAATTTTTTATATAATCTTTCATGTTACAAGTTTGACAGTATATGGTATGATTCGTCGGCTAGCAGTTGTGGAAAAGACATAACGAGAAAGACTACATGTCGCCTATGTGACGTCACCCCATAAAGTTGACTTACCCGTGATTTTCGCCAACCTCAACGATTTTGTCCTCTCCCTGAAAGAAGGCGGTGAAGTGCACCAAAGACAGCCATGTCTAGCGGGATCCGTGAGCTAGAGCCGTGAGCTAGTGGTGTTGACGTTTCAAACGCGCCGAAAGCAGCGAAGAGTTGTAGTCCACAAAGTGCTCTCACATAAAGTCTACCCGTATCAAACTTCTACCCGCTAAATTGTAGCATTCTTCACACGAAAGATTATATAAAAAATTCACAGACAACATATGTTCACATTCATGGCACAATTCAAACGGGACCAGAAAATAATTATTTTCTCCCATTCACTTGCATTGACGCTTTTTCAGCTTTGAGGTCCAGCGGGGTTTTACGGAGGGGCGGGACTTACCAGCTCTATTACTGGCTCTGCCCACGTGCGCGCAGTCGCGCACCCGTTTTTAGGTGGGAGTGAATGGAATTAATGAGCTGTGTTTATTGAAGATTAAATACACTAGAGTCACTCGGTTTTTTATACTCTCTATTTCAGAGTACTTGCATTTTAATTATGCATTGGTATATAAAGACAGTTTAAACAAATTTGAATAAAAGTTTTTTTTTAGACAATTCTGACCTACCCTACCTTTAATTGCTACCTCTGAGGTAAAATTGGGCTTAATGAGTCAAATTAGTAATAGTATGCCTTTAATGATTCATTAAAATAATGAGGTTAGACATAAAAGTGACCCTCACTATAAAAATGAACGAGTTAACTTTAAAAAAATAAAGCAAACAGCTGCAAACTAATATTTGCAAGTTAGACTGGTTGTTCACCCAAACAAATTTTTTAAAAGTTAAATCAACCCTATTCATGAGCAAGTCTTACAATTTCTTACAATAAGAAACAAGTACAGTAATTAAGAAACATGGTTCTGAAATTCACTAAACTCAAAACTGTTTAGTTGGTAAATACATTTTATAAACAAATACTTATATAAAACATTTTAAATTAAAACAATCAAAAACACTTAATATATTTTACCTTTCATTCTAAAGGACAAATAAATGTACACACCCTCACAGTTCCCCATGGTTTGATCTATATCTAATTCCCACAATGCTTCTCTAAAGGGCCTACCTAGTAACAGATCCAACAATATATGTGTAAATACAGTAATGCAGAGTGTGTAAATACAGTACTGCAGAGTGTGTAAATACAGTACTGCAGAGTGTGTAAATACAGTACTGCAGAGTGTGTAAATACAGTACTGCAGAGTGTGTAAATACAGTACTGCAGAGAGTGTTAATACAGTACTGCAGAGTGTGTAAATACAGTACTGCAGAGAGTGTTAATACAGTACTGCAGAGTGTAAATACAGTACTGCAGAGTGTGTAAATACAGTACTGCAGAGTGTGTAAATACAGTACAGCAGAGTGTGTAAATACAGTACTGCAGAGTGTGTAAATACAGTACTGCAGAGTGTGTAAATACAGTACAGCAGAGTGTGTAAATACAGTATAAATACAGTACTGCAGAGTGTGTAAATACAGTACTGCAGAGTGTGTAAATACAGTACTGCAGAGTGTGTAAATACAGTACAGCAGAGTGTGTAAATACAGTACTGCAGAGTGTGTAAATACAGTACTGCAGAGTGTGTAAATACAGTACTGCAGAGTGTAAATACAGTACTGCAGAGTGTGTAAATACATTACTGCTGAGTGTGTAAATACAGTACTGCAGAGTGTAAACAGTACTGCAGAGTGTGTAAATACAGTACTGCAGAGTGTGTAAATACATTACTGCTGAGTGTGTAAATACAGTACTGCAGAGTGTGTAAATACAGTACTGCAGAGTGTGTAAATACAGTACTGCAGAGTGTGTAAATACAGAACAGCAGAGTGTGTAAATACAGTACAGCAGAGTGTGTAAATACAGTACTGGAGAGTGTGTAAATACAGTACTGCAGAGTGTGTAAATACAGTACAGCAGAGTGTGTAAATACAGTACTGCAGAGTGTGTAAATACAGTACTGCAGAGTGTGTAAATACAGTACTGCAGAGTGTAAATACAGTACTGCAGAGTGTGTAAATACATTACTGCTGAGTGTGTAAATACAGTACTGCAGAGTGTAAACACAGTACTGCAGAGTGTAAACACAGTACTGCAGAGTGTGTAAATACAGTACTGCAGAGTGTGTAAATACAGTACTGCAGAGTGTGTAAATACAGAACAGCAGAGTGTGTAAATACAGAACAGCAGAGTGTGTAAATACAGTACAGCAGAGTGTGTAAATACAGTACTGGAGAGTGTGTAAATACAGTACTGCAGAGTGTGTAAATACAGTACAGCAGAGTGTGTAAATACAGTACTGCAGAGTGTGTAAATACAGTACTGCAGAGTGTGTAAATACAGTACTGCAGAGTGTAAATACAGTACTGCAGAGTGTGTAAATACATTACTGCTGAGTGTGTAAATACAGTACTGCAGAGTTTAAACACAGTACTGCAGAGTGTAAACACAGTACTGCAGAGTGTGTAAATACAGTACTGCAGAGTGTGTAAATACAGTACTGCAGAGTGTGTAAATACAGAACAGCAGAGTGTGTAAATACAGTACTGCGGAGTGTAAATACAGTACTGCAGAGTGTGTAAATACAGTACTGCAGAGTGTGTAAATACAGTACTGCAGAGTGTGTAAATACAGTACTGCGGAGTGTAAATACAGTACTGCAGAGTGTGTAAATACAGTACTGCGGAGTGTGTAAATACAGTACAGCAGAGTGTGTAAATACAGTACTGCGGAGTGTAAATACAGTACTGCAGAGTGTGTAAATACAGTACTGCAGAGTGTGTAAATACAGTACTGCAGAGTGTGTAAATACAGTACTGCGGAGTGTAAATACAGTACTGCAGAGTGTGTAAATACAGTACTGCGGAGTGTGTAAATACAGTACAGCAGAGTGTGTAAATACAGTACTGCAGAGTGTAAATACAGTACTGCAGAGTGTAAATACAGTACTGCAGAGTGTAAATACAGTACTGCAGAGTGTGTAAATACATTACTGCAGAGTGTGTAAATACAGTACTGCAGAGAGTGTAAACAGTATTGCAGAGTGTGTAAATACAGTACTGCAGAGTGTGTAAATACAGTACTGCAGAGTGTGTAAATACAGAACAGCAGAGTGTGTAAATACAGTACAGCAGAGTGTGTAAATACAGTACTGGAGAGTGTGTAAATACAGTACTGCAGAGTGTAAATACAGTACAGCAGAGTGTGTAAATACAGTACTGCAGAGTGTGTAAATACAGTACTGCGGAGTGTAAATACAGTACTGCAGAGTGTAAATACAGTACTGCAGAGTGTGTAAATACACTACTGCGGAGTGTGTAAATACAGTACAGCAGAGTGTGTAAATACAGTACTGCAGAGTGTAAATACAGTACTGCAGAGTGTAAATACAGTACTGCAGAGTGTAAATACAGTACTGCAGAGTGTAAATACAGTACTGCAGAGTGTGTAAATACATTACTGCAGAGTGTGTAAATACAGTACTGCAGAGTGTAAACACAGTACTGCAGAGTGTGTAAATACAGTACTGCAGAGTGTAAATACAGTACTGCAGAGTGTGTAAATACATTACTGCAGAGTGTGTAAATACAGTACTGCAGAGTGTAAACACAGTACTGCAGAGTGTGTAAATACAGTACTGCAGAGTGTAAATACAGTACTGCAGAGTGTAAATACAGTACTGCAGAGTGTAAATACAGTACTGCAGATTGTAAATACAGTACTGCAGAGTGTAAATACAGTACTGCAGAGTGTGTAAATACATTACTGCAGAGTGTGTAAATACAGTACTGCAGAGTGTAAATACAGTACTGCAGAGTGTGTAAATACAGTACTGCAGAGTGTAAATACAGTACTGCAGAGTGTAAATACAGTACTGCAGAGTGTGTAAATACAGTACTGCAGAGTGTAAATACAGTACTGCAGAGTGTAAATACAGTACTGCAGAGTGTAAATACAGTACTGCAGAGTGTGTAAATACAGTACTGCAGAGTGTAAATACAGTACTGCAGAGTGTAAATACAGTACTGCAGAGTGTAAATACAGTACTGCAGAGTGTGTAAATACATTACTGCAGAGTGTGTAAATACAGTACAGCAGAGTGTGTAAATACAGTACTGCAGAGTGTAAATACAGTACTGCAGAGTGTGTAAATACAGTACTGCAGAGTGTAAATACAGTACTGCAGAGTGTAAATACAGTACTGCAGAGTGTAAATACAGTACTGCAGATTGTAAATACAGTACTGCAGAGTGTAAATACAGTACTGCAGAGTGTGTAAATACATTACTGCAGAGTGTGTAAATACAGTACTGCAGAGTGTAAACACAGTACTGCAGAGTGTGTAAATACAGTACTGCAGAGTGTGTAAATACAGTACTGCAGAGTGTGTAAATACAGAACAGAGAACAGCAGAGTGTGTAAATACAGTACTGGAGAGTGTGTAAATACAGTACTGCAGAGTGTAAATACAGTACTGCAGAGTGTGTAAATACAGTACTGCGGAGTGTGTAAATACAGTACTGCAGAGTGTGTAAATACAGTACTGCAGAGTGTGTAAATACAGTACTGCAGAGTGTGTGAATACAGTACAGCAGAGTGTGTAAATACAGTACAGCAGAGTGTGTAAATACAGTACTGCAGAGTGTGTAAATACAGTACTGCAGAGTGTGTAAATACAGTACTGCGGAGTGTGTAAATACAGTACTGCGAAGTGTAAATACAGTACTGCAGAGTGTGTAAATACAGTACTGCAGAGTGTGTAAATACAGTACTGCAGAGTGTAAATACAGTACAGCAGAGTGTGTAAATACAGTACTGCAGAGTGTGTAAATACAGTACTGCAGAGTGTGTAAATACAGTACAGCAGAGTGTGTAAATTCAGTACTGCAGTGTGTAAATACAGTACTGCAGAGTGTGTAAATACAGTACTGCAGAGTGTAAATACAGTACTGCAGAGTGTAAATACAGTACTGCAGAGTGTGTAAATACAGTACTGCAGAGTGTGCAGAGTGTGTAAATACAGTACTGCAGAGTGTGTAAATACAGTACTGCAGAGTGTGTAAATACAGTACTGCAGAGTGTGTAAATACAGTACTGCAGAGTGTGTAAATACACTACTGCGGAGTGTGTAAATACAGTACTGCAGAGTGTGTAAATACAGTACTGCAGAGTGTAAATACAGTACTGCAGTGTAAATACAGTACTGCAGAGTGTAAATACAGTACTGCAGAGTGTAAATACAGTACTGCAGAGTGTGTAAATACAGTACAGCAGAGTGTGTAAATACAGTACTGCAGAGTGTGTAAATACAGTACTGCAGAGTGTGTAAATACAGTACAGCAGAGTGTGTAAATACAGTACAGCAGAGTGTGTAAATACAGTACTGCAGAGTGTGTAAATACAGTACTGCAGAGTGTGTAAATACAGTACAGCAGAGTGTGTAAATACAGTACAGCAGAGTGTAAATACAGTACTGCAGAGTGTGTAAATACAGTACTGCAGAGTGTGTAAATACAGTACTGCAGAGTGTAAATACAGTACAGCAGAGTGTGTAAATACAGTACTGCAGAGTGTGTAAATACAGTACAGCAGAGTGTGTAAATACAGTACTGCAGAGTGTGTAAATACAGTACTGCAGAGTGTGTAAATACAGTACTGCAGAGTGTGTAAATACAGTACTGCAGAGTGTAAATACAGTACTGCAGAGTGTAAATACAGTACTGCAGAGTGTGTAAATACAGTACTGCAGAGTGTGTAAATACAGTACTGCAGAGAGTGTAAATACAGTACTGCAGAGTGTGTAAATACAGTACTGCAGAGTGTGTAAATACAGTACTGCGGAGTGTGTAAATACAGTACTGCGAAGTGTAAATACAGTACTGCAAAGTGTAAATACAGTACTGCAGAGTGTGTAAATACAGTACTGCAGAGTGTGTAAATACAGTACTGCAGAGTGTAAATACAGTACTGCAGAGTGTGTAAATACAGTACTGCAGAGTGTAAATACAGTACTGCAGAGTGTGTAAATACAGTACAGCAGAGTGTGTAAATACAGAACAGCAGAGTGTGTAAATACAGTACTGCAGAGTGTGTAAATACAGTACTGCAGAGTGTGTAAATACAGTACTGCAGAGTGTAAATACAGTACTGCAGAGTGTGTAAATACAGTACTGCAGAGTGTAAATACAGTACTGCAGAGTGTGTAAATACAGTACTGCAGAGTGTGTAAATACAGTACTGCGGAGTGTGTAAATACAGTACTGCAGAGTGTGTAAATACAGTACTGCAGAGTGTGTAAATACAGTACTGCAGAGTGTGTAAATACAGTACTGCGGAGTGTGTAAATACAGAACAGCAGAGTGTGTAAATACAGTACTGCAGAGTGTGTAAATACAGTACTGCAGAGTGTAAATACAGTACTGCAGAGTGTGTAAATACAGTACTGCAGAGTGTGTAAATACAGTACTGCAGAGTGTGTAAATACAGTACTGCGGAGTGTGTAAATACAGTACTGCAGAGTGTGTAAATACAGTACTGCAGAGTGTAAATACAGTACAGCAGAGTGTGTAAATACAGTACTGCAGAGTGTGTAAATACAGTACTGCAGAGTGTGTAAATACAGTACTGCAGAGTGTGTAAATACAGTACTGCAGAGTGTGTAAATACAGTACTGCAGAGTGTGTAAATACAGTACTGCAGAGTGTGTAAATACAGTAGTGCGGAGTGTGTAAATACAGTACAGCAGAGTGTGTAAATACAGTACAGCAGAGTGTGTAAATACAGTACAGCAGAGTGTGTAAATACAGTACAGCAGAGTGTGTAAATACAGTACTGCGGAGTGTGTAAATACAGTACAGCAGAGTGTAAATACAGTACTGCAGAGTGTGTAAATACAGTACTGCAGAGTGTGTAAATACAGTACTGCAGAGTGTGTAAATACAGTACAGCAGAGTGTGTAAATACAGTACTGCAGAGTGTGTAAATACAGTACAGCAGAGTGTGTAAATACAGTACAGCAGAGTGTGTAAATACAGTACAGCAGAGTGTGTAAATACAGTACTGCGGAGTGTGTAAATACAGTACTGCAGAGTGTGTAAATACAGTACTGCAGAGTGTAAACACAGTACTGCAGAGTGTGTAAATACAGTACTGCAGAGTGTGTAAATACAGTACTGCGGAGTGTGTAAATACAGTACTGCAGAGTGTGTAAATACAGTACTGCGGAGTGTGTAAATACAGTACTGCAGAGTGTAAACACAGTACTGCAGAGTGTGTAAATACAGTACTGCGGAGTGTGTAAATACAGTACTGCAGAGTGTGTAAATACAGTACTGCAGAGTGTAAACACAGTACTGCAGAGTGTGTAAATACAGTACTGCAGAGTGTAAACACAGTACTGCAGAGTGTGTAAATACAGTACTGGAGAGTGTGTAAATACAGTACTGCAGAGTGTGTAAATACAGTACTGCAGAGTGTGTAAATACAGTACTGCGGAGTGTGTAAATACAGTACTGCAGAGTGTGTAAATACAGTACTGCAGAGTGTAAATACAGTACTGCAGAGTGTGTAAATACAGTACTGCAGAGTGTAAATACAGTACTGCAGAGTGTAAATACAGTACTGCAGAGTGTGTCTGACAAAATAGAAGCTGGATGATTTACAGTATATGGAAAGTGCCAGGAGCTTATTGTAATAATGAGGGACCTGTATTTTGTCAGTTTATCTCTCTGTGATCTGCTGGTTTAATTCCTCTGCTGTAATCCTATTACACCACACCAAATTATTACCGAGATGTAACCATGATGTCCATGCAGACAGAGACATTATTATCCGAGACAGAGCACGGAAAAGAAAGGCAATCGCAGCAAACGGTCAGGTAAGAATGACATTTCTCTAACTCTTCTTCTGGTTAATGACCACTGCAAACATGGTTTTCCTTGTGGGATAGTAGTTCTGTATATATACTCATATATTATTTTTTTTTGTTGCTGTTTTTGAAATTACTATACAAGGCCTGGTTCAGACAGGACATTTTTCTAAATAAAATAAAATAAAATAAAAACTTGGCGAACAATATATTTCTGATAATTTTTTATTCAAATGCAAAGATTTAAATGTTCTGGTCTATGATACTGCAATAACATACAAGCTTAAAACATGCATAGGCCTTAGACTTGCTTGCATGAATAATGCAACATTTGGAAAGGGAATATGTTTATGGGAGTGAAAATATGTCAAATAGAGCCAATTAGTCGGACTGAACAAGATTACTTCTGGCGTGTTTGAGTGCGTCTTGTTCACAGCATCCAGTGTAGTAACTGATCAGCACATTTCTTTAAGCCAGCTGCTGACATACACATTGGAAGCACTCTGAGAAGGCCACATAAACATTAGGGGTTTGTTTTTTTCAGATTGCATGCGGTTTTACATTTATTCAGATGTATGTGTGTGAAGCATTGCTACAACTGCCACGCAATCAGTCTCAGAATGTATTTTTATTTGTAAGAAAACAGAAACACTGTGGGCACTTGTGCAACAAACTCATTACTCACATCAATATAATCTGATTGCAATCTAATCCATCACCTATAAGAGAGTAATCTGCTAATTCCACCTCAACCTGGATAATTGTAACAGACCCTGACAGTGTCAAAAACTCATGCAACAGAAATAAAATCTACGTTACACGCTAGATAACATCAGAATGACTACACCAGTAAACGACGGTAAACATAAAACTTCCCATCTGTTTGTTCGTCTCTTATGGTCTGGAAATATAAAAAGGAGTGAGGAAATGTCAAGCACTTCAAGTTATTTTGTTAGAGGATGTTGCACAAAATGGGCATAAGATCTGTAATATCTATCAACAGGTCTCCATAGAAGAATCATCATGTCAGGTTCACCTGAGATTGAGGAACTACCAGCAACACAAACAGGTAAAAAAAAATAAAAAAATAAAAACTTTTAAAAGAATGACTAATTAATGAAACAAAGAAAGATCCACATTATAATTGGAGAACAAATCATGCAAAAATCTATTGATTATACAGTAATGATGAGATAGTACTGGAGATTTTCATCATTATGCCGTGATACGCCTAAGATTATCTTTAATATAGAGGCTAAATTAGACTGTAGACCTGGAAACTGATTTAAACTAGATTCATCCATCAATCCATTGCAACTCAGGGCCCAAAGGTGTGATCCATGACTGGAGGAAATTCAAACTTGAGAGTGAGGACCATGAAAGCATCCCTCCCAACAAGAGAGAGCTCCTCAGACAGATGTCCAACCCCAGATCCAATAACGACAACACGCAGGAAAAGATAGGCCGCAAGGTATTGTGAAAAATACCCAACTGATATCTACACAACACAATGAGGAAATCATTTTAATTCCAAGAATCCAAATACACATGGCTACTCATTCTATAGGATTAATATTTTTCACATTTTAAAATGATAGTAGTCATCAAAATCATAAAATAACATGACATGACATCATGCAGTGAAAAAATAAGAAAGTTAAATAAATTTTCATGAGGGAGTCATAATGCTTTATAAATTGTATTAAATGCTACGCTACGGTTTGGAGTCAGTGATATTTTTTAAAGAAGACTTGTATGCTCACCAAGGCTCCATTTATTTGAACAAAAATACACACAAACTAAAGTAATATCATTCAATATTAATACAACTTAAAATTATTGTTTTCTATTTTAATATATTTAAAAATTTTATTTATTCCTGTGATAAACATTTCTTCTTATTATCAATTATCAAGAAAACAGAAACAAATTATGCTTATTTTTTGGGTGGAAACCGTGATAATTTTTTTTTCAGGATTATTTGATAAATAGAAATTTCAAAACAATAGTATTTAAAAGAACATTTTTTTTTACAATTTAAATGGATCCTTGCTAAATAGACATAATTCTTTATTTTTTCCTTAAATTTTCAGTTAAAGTAATTCATTAATAAAAACATTTAAGCTTCGTTTTGTAAAAAAAAAAATCATACATAGGCAAAATAATTTATAAATAAAAATTATTATTAATTTAGAATTTCAATTAAATGGTTTGTAAGATCATCACAATATTTTCTGAAACAATTCCGTCAAGCGTGTCCAGATTATTGACTGGCAGTGTGAGTGTTTTGTAATGTTTATTAACATGTTGCTTTGTCTGACCACACGCAGATGAGCGTTCATGAATACGAGATGATCCAAGAAGAGGACGAAGCGTGTCTGCGTAAGTATCGCAAGCAGTGCATGCAGGAGATGCACGGGCGGCTGAGTTTCGGGCCTAAGTTTGATGCCGTGTTTGAGTTGGATAGCGGGGAGGCCTTCCTGGATGTCATTGAGAAAGAGCACCGCCTGACAGTAGTGGTGGTGCACATCTACGATGACGGGATCGCAGGTTGTGACGCACTCAACAACAGCTTGACCTGCCTGGCGGCAGAATATTCCACCGTCAAATTCTGCCGAATCCGAGCCTCTGCCACCGGGGCCGGCGAGCGCTTTTCAGACGACGTTCTGCCCACCCTGCTGGTGTACAAGGCTGGAGAGCTGCTGGGCAACTTCCTGTGCTTCACAAAGCACTTGAATGAGGAGTTCTTTGCCACGGATGTGGAGAACTTCCTAAATGAGTACGGCCTGTTGCCAGGGAAAGAGATTGCAGCCTGTCCCGATGAGGAAGAGAACACGAATGTTGACTAATGGAAACTTAAAGGGTGGAAGTGAATTATATTAGTCAACCTGTCAGACTTGTTTCTGAGATAGATTGAGTAGGACTCTGTGACTACTGGGCCATGCCTCCAAAAAACACGCACACTTAAAGGCATTTACTAACAAGTAATTTACAGCAGTTCAATTCTTCATAGTGTTATCAAAGGCATACAGTCATGCTCGTTTCATTTCCAATGAGTTTCCATGGCTTTTTGATCTTTCCAGTAGCTTTTGATTACTGAAAAGTAGAAGAAAGTGAAACAACTGATTGATTTGTCAGAGCCATATAAGACAAGTTTGAGTCCCAAACTGAGGTCCTTTCCTGATCCCGTTTCAGACTATTTGTCTCAAAGGCAAAAATCCCCCACAAAAATCATTTTCAGGGGAAAGAAATATTTACTCACAATTTGCACGTTGTAATGGTTTGTGAAGAAGCTGATGGAATATTTTATATTGAATGTAATAAATTGTAACATACACTACCATTCAAAAGTTTGGGGTCAGTAAGATTTTTTATTCATGTAGGATCCATTAAATTGATCAAAAGTGACAGTAAAGACATTATAATGTTATAAAAATTCCTATTTCAAATAAATGCTGTTCTTTTAAAGTTTGAATTCCTCAAAGAATCCTGAAAAAATTGATAGTTTCCACAAAAATATTAAGCAGCACAACCGTTTTCAACATCGAAATGTCATCGCTCCCGAATGTTTAATATTATTTTAATATTTTTTGAGATCCAAAACAGCATATTAAAAAGATTTCTGAAGGATCACGTGACACTGAAGATTGGAGTAATGAAGCTGAAACAGAAACATCACAGGAATGAATTACATTTCAAATTAGACTTAAAAAAAAAAAAACTGAACCCAAACTTTTTGACCGGTAGTGTATATTCATCACAGAAATTAAACACTCCTGAAATGTCCTTGTTTTCCATCTCCAACTCTGATTTCAAAAGAACGGAGAATCCATATTTTTTTTAAATTAGTAAGGCTTGTCACATAGAGCAATTTGGTGTGAAAGTCAAATTTCCACACAATGACACTGTACTTGTCATCTATTTTGTATCGAGCCACTATCTGCTTAAAGAATAAATTATATCAGAAAAAGTGTGATTTTATGTTGTCACGCTACACTAAATGAATCGGAAGACTTACTTCAATGAACGCAGAGAGGCCAAGAACCCTCCTCTGTCTTTTATGTCTTCATGACTATGCAACTAAAACTTCAGGTAAAACATGTCCTGACATGTACCCAGCTAACTCAAAGATCACACAATCACAGGATTACTGAGTGTTTGAGAGAGTATTCATATGCAAGTGCTTGTGGGTTTAGGTCAGCATATCATTGTGAAAACTAAATGACTCTGTTAAGGATACACATGATGATTTTGGTACTTTAGAACGTGGGTACAACCATTAAGGTTTGATCTTAAACTAAGAAAAAAAAAATGAAAAGAAAAAGTAAATAATAAATATAAACTAAAGTTCACCTAAATGTTTCACTGTCCATGCCACAATATTTACATGGATTTATTTTAATTGATTTGCAATGTAAAAATCATAAGGTATGCACTACCAGGGGGTCCTTCGTCTGTGAAGGTTGAAGATGGCTGATCATCTCACACTCACGCACACACACACACACACACACACACACACACACACACACACACACACACATACACACACACACACACACACACACACACACACACACACCCCTTTCGTGCCAAGCGGTTACAGAAGCCAGAAGAAACTGGTTTGATAATGACATGACAATACAGGAGAATACTGGCACAATACTAGAAAAACCACAATCATTCTGCAAAGACATGTAGGATAATGACAGTTAACGCTTTTCATTTGATCTATTATTAAGGTTACACAAGTGACAACATGTTACCTGTAAGAAATCTCATTCCCCTCTCAAGAAAAAAAAAATGATAAAAACAAAACAAAAAACAAAACACATGATTGTGTAATTCGCCCTTAAGTTAACTGCCACTGGTATGTTATTACCCAATTAACTTATTTAAAAATAATATACATTTTTGAGCAACACTATCAAAAATATGTGAACTGTTTCAAAGTAACGGATTTGTCTGTTCTGTTATATAGTCTAACTTTTAACGATTATATTTGAAATCTTTTATAGTGTATTGAAAGATTCTATAGTATATTATACAAATATACACTCACTTGTACATTCATACAGACATATTTGCTATTTCCAGTTTCACTCACTAAAATACAGCAGAGATGTGGCTGTGGCAAGGAGAGCAATGGTTGCTGCTACTGCCACACCTGTGTGTTTAAAAGAGAGAGAGAGAGAGAGAGAGAGAGAGAGAGAGAGAGAGAGAGAGAGAGAGAGAGAGAGAGAGAGAGAGAGAGAGAGAGAAAAATCACAAAAAGAAAATAACAAGAACATGGAGTCACTCACACTGTATCATTAGATAATGTATCATTAACAATTTTGTCGAGCCCCATTTAATACCATGATACAAAGAGAATGATTTATTGTATTAATAAGAAGTAAGAAATAGAGAGTGATTTAATATTTATACTAATAATTATGAATAATATTAGGCACTTACCAGCATAGTATTGAGGGGCTTTGTGAATATGGGGATTTTCAACTTGAACTTCTGAGATGACATGTTTTCTGGAATCATCACTGTGGCTGTCAGTCATCTCCAATTCGGGCGAGAATACTGGGGGGGGGGGGGGGGGGGGGGGGGAGAGACATCTAGTTAAAGTAGGCTTTTAGGACCGAAGAGAGAGAAATGCAACCAGAGGGGAAAAAAACAAAAGAGTAAAACAATCTCCTCTTTCCAAGTAGGAGGCCGAGTTTTGTTGTCATAAAGACGATAATCCAAAATTCCCAAAGGGCCAGTTATTACAAAGGCATCAGACATTCGATAGCCTCCGGTTAAACATATCACTTATGTTTTTCCTTTTAACCATACATGGAAAAACATTTGTGGGCTTAAACTGGTTTGAACAAGATGCGAGGTGTAGCTGGCCATTATTTTAGAGGGGAACGAGGCGGGGTGTGTCTATATGTGCTCCTTTGAAAAGGTTTATCACTTAGCATTCTGTAAATCACACACCTATACACATTCTTGACCATTTAACCAGAACGTCCCTACAATGTGCTCAGTCATCCTTGAATCCCAAAGACTTTGCAAGGACTTGCTCTACATTGCACAACACCCTAGTAACAGGTTAAAAAAGCCTAGAGGTGATACAAACCAATACAATTGTGAAATTTTATGAGACACTCAAATAAAGTGAGAGAATTAATTAAATCCTAAAGCAAGGGTTCTTAACTCTGGCCTTCGAGGTTCACTTTCCTGCAGAGTTTTGCTCCAACCCTAATCAAACACACCTGAACAAGCTGATCATTAATCACGGACTGAAATCACCCACTATACCCTCATTCACTATTCCCTATGTTAGTCAACTAATATAGTGTGTGAATGAATGAGAATGAATGAAAACAACTAAACAAGTGAGTGAATTCGCACACCGTGTCGGAAGGGCTGTCGTTTTTGCGTAGTTTGTGCCTGCTGTTTAATCGTTTGAAACTGATAGAACACTGGCACCTCCAGTAGTAAGATGAAAAAGATAGATCTTGAACTCTGTCATGGAAACTATGTATAAACCTTAATTTAACAATTTAATAATCAATTAAAAATGAATTTATACCACATTCGATTAGTGGTTTGGAAAATGGATGGCTGATTCAGCTGTGAGCGCCATCTTCTGGCGAGACGCAGGAATTAATTTGGCGTGCGACTTTCACGGTGCATTATGGGTATTACGTAGCCGTTGAGCACGATCGGTTGTACACTCATTGTTGTGGTGCATTGTTGTGGGATTGAATGAGTGCACCACTAAACAACGTCCTCTATGGTTTTTGACCCCACTACAAATGGCTGTCCTTTCAAATTGTACCCTATTAAATGTAGAGGGGTGTTTTCGGACACAGCCAAGTTCTTTGGAAATACTAAAAAGTTAAAGGCAGGTGAGTTTGGTCAAGATTAGAGCTGAACTCTGCAAGAAAGGGGACCTTGAGGTCAAAAGTTGAGAACCCCTGCTCTAAACTCTCATATTTAAATATGGGAAACATACACTGATTGCTCTCCAGACTAATATCTATGTCCTCTTCTGGTGTTTCCCAGTCCAGCATCTCTTTAAGACGATCGGCCACATCAGCTGTACTTTCATCTGGGAACATGTAGTCACAGACAGACAGGCCGGAGAAGGGCATTGGGGCAAACACACGCCGAGGAAGAGCCTGCTGCCCAGTGCACAGACCTAGAGAAACAATATGGGAACTCATGTCTTGAATTAGGAATACATTTTTTCCTGTACTATGTACAACATTTTTTTTTTGTCCTATGTACAAAATTGACTGAAGACAAAGGGTGGCACCGTACTGCCATCTAGTGCTCAGTTTGATGTTTGCAAATGTTTATAGAACTTGTGGAACAATGTATAGTTGACCTTAAAAATGAAAACTCTTGAGATTTACTCTAAATGTTTTGTTCCCAAAATTCTTAAAAATATCTTCTTTTATGTTCCACAGAAGAAAGAAAGTCATACAGGGTTGGAACGACATGGGGATGAGTAAATGATGACTGAATGTTCATTTTTGTGTTGACTTTCCTTTCAAGGTCAATATGTATGACACGATGGACCACTTTACCTTTGCGACTCCCTTCACTTATTAAAAGATCTTCCAGAAACATCTCCACTCTGGAGGAAACCGTGTTTATGATGTCTCTTTTAATGGCCTACCAGTGCAAAGGAGAAATTAAATCAGTATCAATCAATAACAGGCAAATACGCAAAAGTGTATTTAGACAGGTATTTTGTGTGAAATAATGTTCATGTTATGGCTTATTTTGTCTAAATAAATGAATAATAAACCAATAAGAAATCGTTTTAAATGCTAGTTGAAATTAATTCAGGCATCACAACCTTAAATATATAATATGAAAAATGTACATTAAGATATGTTTACGATTATATTGAACAGTTATTTAATTATTATTGTTCAAAAGATGTTGTTACTGCAGATGACACCAAGGTAATTTAAATGTTAAATGAGGGAAAATAAGCATTACCAATTAAATATCTAATATCAATACATATTGTCTTATAACTGATATGGTACCAGTAACCAGAATATGACTTATTCCTAAGCATAAAGCATTGAGAATAGGCTTTAATGACCTGTACTGCATGTCTGGCTTTGGGTTTGTTGTTGTGGATGTAGGCCCTGCAGTGAACCACCCCTCGAACCCTCACGGAGCCACTGCACAGCTGAACTAGTGCACTGGACCGCTCATCCAGCTCTGGCTGCTCCTGTCACATCAATATTCTCATTATACCGTTGACTACACACATATATATCCCATTGATAATGTTCGTTATTATGAGATAAGATTGAAATGAGCTCACATCTGAGACAAGGATCCGTGCTGGGAAAGTCTGACGATGGGTTGTCTTTAGGTTCTTTTTCTGAAAGAAAAAAATATATACTTCATCTCAAATTTTAAATCAATATGACAAGAGAAATGACAGAATTATGTTTTTACCTGTGCCGAGATGAGTTCAGAGTCATCTAATGCCTGTCTGCCACTTATGAGACAGTTACCAGCCTCAATCTGTTTAGCCCACCTCGTAAGACAATCCTGGACATGGGGGGCAAAGAAAGATACATTCACATCAAAATTCTACACAAAAATCCTTCACAAATACAACACTGTCTTGTCTTCATATACCCCATCTGACTTCTGTCTCACCTTCATGCACTTGTCTGTGTTATCAGAGGAAGATCCTGTCAAAGGGATCTGCAAATCCACCTCAACAGAGCAGGTCAACATGGGCCAGGATGACGAGACACACGTCTGATACTTCCAGTCTGCTGGCTTGGCCGAACTCTATAAATCAGTATAGGGTTGTCACGATACCATACACATATCTCACGATAATATACCAGCTACAGCATCAAGATACCATGCAGTTTCAGTAGGCTTAGTGAATCATTGATTCGGTTGATTTGTTCAACAACTCGGATTCAAAACAAAACTTTGTGTAGAACTATTTTTGGTAGTGAAATAGAGCAAAAACATAAATAGTGACGTTGTGTCTAAACTGTAATTTCATAATAACGTTTTGTTTTTATTGAACTGTTGTACAAAATCAATCACATTTGCAATCGTGCTGATATTCGTGTCATATTACTGAACTGTCATGTTCTAAATATAAAAGAACAACTCATACAAGGGCATTTTTGCCCCCATATTTAGAAATTTCCACCTCTGACTGGAGGGAAGTATGTATATTAAAACATATAATACATTTATAATGTATCACATTATAAAGATTGATATGACTGATAAGAACCTTGTGCAAATACTGCTATGCTGATGAATGGAATTGCATTCGACATTGCAAAGATCTAGAAATGTTCTAGAAACAAACCATTACATCTGTTCCAGAATCTGTCAAATGAGCAAAGGAATACATCCTTATATAAAGATATTATGATGTTGAAAAGTAACGTTTAAGCTGCTGATTTTAAAAATTCTTTCAGTCTCTTTCCCGCAGTGCAAACAATGACGTGCAACATCTAATTGTAACATGAACTGGGATCAGTGAAGCGTCGAGTCTTTTAGATGCCACGGAACCCCAATATAAACATCGGTGTGAGGACCCCTAAAATGTATAAAGGCATCTATCTTTTATAAACACATTTATACAGTAAAAATTAAAATTAATAAATGTAAAATGAGTTTACACTATAATATTGTTTCTACTCACTATAGTAATGTACTGTTAAGGTCACAGCAAAAAGGTGGCAGCACTCAAAAAGACTGTCTTGTAAATGTTCTTGCATAGATCCATGTTCAAATGAACGTTTTAAATTGTGTACCTGACGCAAATACAACATAACTTACAGTACTACCGTTTTGACGATACTACTGTCATACCCAAAATGTCTCTCACCTTTGGATCTTTTACATCAAGCGTTTTGCAGACAGTTCTGTACATTTTAAGTCAAGGATCATGCAAAGTTATTCATAGTGGGTGATGCTTGTAGATCACAGAGATAGGGATGTAGTGTGCAGGATACTTCTTTGTTTTGGAGCAGATGTGCAGGGTGACTCGATCGGTCACATCCTCCTCTGTCAGTTCCCACAATCTTCCCTTACTTATGCATTTATCCATGGCAAATATAAGCTACAAAAAGAGATCAGCACAAAAATAAGTGATGAAGTTATGATGGCCAACAAAATCATCTTTAATAAAAGCTAAAATGTGGTCCAGTCAATTTTTTAATTATTAGTATAATTTAAGTAAAATGTCATTTTTTAAATAACCTAAAATAAAATTCATAAATGTTTTTTTTTTATTAAATAAAATGTATTTAAAAAAAAAAACAGTACCCTTTTCAACGTGTTTTGGGCATCTTTGGAGAGTTCAGGTGGGGTCACTAAAAACAAGCCAAGAATACAAAGACCTCCTGGTAACATGCGGGACACCTAGAATAGAGAAAGTCAAAATCCTTACCTGTACAACTAAACTATAAAAACATTTCAAAGCCATTGTGTGTGAGTGGAAGACATCAGGCTACCCACCTGCCTGGCATGTTCTGTGACCCACTCCACATCAATGTCATCTAGTGGGCCGCTTCCTCTAGAAGACTTCAGCTGCCCCTCACTCTCCCTCTGAGGAGTCTGCACGGCCAGCACCACAAAATCTCTCTGAGGAGAGGACTGTAAAAAGAAAATGTTAGGATAAGTTGTTCTGGTAACTGACAAGATTAAATATAGGTTAGTTTTGTTTCCTCACCTGACCAGCCAGGAATCCAGTCACACATGATCCGGGATCTGCCAGAAGACCACCAAGATATTTTTCCACAGTTTCATCCACAAAGTAACTCCTACCCATTCTGCCTGCAAATAAACAAGAATAAATATCAATATTGTGTCATATTAACCTGTTTGCAAGTTATAGCTGTAAAATAACTATAAAACATGTGTTACACTTCCCAAACAGATGCCAAATAATGTTAAAATACCTTTATACGGAGTTTCACTGACAGGTATTGCAGTTATTAAGGGAAAATTTATTTTTTTACTATTAACATTATTACCTGAACCTGTACCAGAGCAAATTAATCATTAAATCAGTGTCAATCTTCTCAATGACAGTAAATTACAAACAAACTGGAAAACGTGCATTTAGTCAGCCTTTTGATCGTGACAAATATTGTGTGAAATAATTTTCATGTTATGACCGATAACCAATAAAGCGCCAGTATTAAAATTAAAATAGTATTTTGTCTAAAAAAAAAACCTAAAAAACACTAATAAATAAAATAAATGACTTTGAATGCTAAAATTACATTTATGCATCACACATGTGTACAGTATGAAAGATTATTATTATGCCAGAAATCACTGTTTCTACAGCTAATTTCCAAAATATAGAAGAGAGACAGTTGAATGACAGTCTTGAATGAAAACTAAAAGTAATACATTTGCAAGAGTAAACTTCTTTATAAAATCAGTGAGAATAATGACGTTTTACGAAACATTCAATGTAACAAGGATGTTTCTGAAAGAATAGCAAAGAAAATCCTCCAAACGTACCTTCAGATCAGACACACTTCTCCAAACAGCTGATGAGTTCTCAGTGGAACCAATACGTGTGACGCGTCGTCGCATCAATCACACGCAACTCAATTCAAGCGACCTGATTGGACAATAGGCTTGAAGGTCCGTGCTGCTTTGCGACTTCAGTTTGTATCGCTCACATATGACGTAGTGGCAGTAGCTAATGCTAACTTTTGCTGTGAGCCGGAGAGATGGCGGCACTTCTTCAGCAAACGCTGGAGAGAAGTGAGATAAACAAACTGCCGAAAGCAATTCAGAACAAGCTCGAGAAGGTTCTATCAGAGCAGCAGACGGAAATAGACTCACTGAAATCCCAGCACGAGCGGTATAAAGCAGACTGCGGTGAGTAACGGTAGCAGGCGAGCCAGATAGTCATTCAATAGCTGTGTGTCTTAAAAAGTAGTGTACTGCATGACTAGACAGCATGTTTAGGCATCATAAACGCGTTTATGCAGATTGAAGAACAAGTTGTTTGGGTAATTATTCTGGAGAGGCTTGTATCTTCTGCATAAATTATCTACCAAGTTGAGTCTACTTAAAAGTTTTGGGTAACAGTTATAAATAACGTTAGTTAACTAGTTATTACTGAGATGTAGTGACAGGTCACAGATTATGTTTGTCTTCTCCATTTAAAGAATATGTGTGAAATTATGTTAAGAAATAAAGATAATTTCTTATAAATCTATAAAGCATAATTAATTACTTCTCGTGGTATTTTTATTCCTAAATCAGCTGTCTTTATAATAAATGGTGTCAAAAGAGCTATTGGTATTAATTGTCCCAGTGAAACATGTTTGTTTTTAATCACCAGAGCAACAATACTTTAATCTTGAGAAGAAGCTAGCTGAGAGTCAGGAGCAGTTCCTGTCCCAAAGTAAAGAGTATCATAGTATTAAGGAGGAGAATGTCCATCTCAGTAAGTACTGTGCTTTATTCTATTTTTATATATGGATTGTATTGATGCAGAGCTCTTGTATAACGTGCTTGTGCTTCTTTTTTTTCTTTTCTTTTTCAAAGCTGAGGAACTTAAGAAGTTGAAAGATATAGAGGAAGAGCAAGGAACAACGCAAGAGGTAACTATGAGTTTCTCACCTGCCATGCTTCGTATGGGCCTTAATATTTTGAGCAGTTAAAGATGATGTAAATATCCCAATGTTTTTGTATTTCAGAGTACGCCACCAAGAGCCAAGTATGAAATCGAGGCAGAAAACCGAGAGCTCTCACGGTTGCTTGAGAAGAGATCTCAAGAAGTGGAAAACTTCAGTGGTATGGCACTATTTTTTACATCAGTGATCAAGGTTGTCATTGACATTGGAGTTTTATGTCAAGATTGTTTTCATTTTAAAGGATTAGTTCACTTTTAAAGTGAAAATTCTGTCATCATATACTCACCCTTAAGTTGTTTCAAACCTGTATGAATTTCTTTCCTCTGCTGAACACAAAGGAAGATATTTAGAAGAATGTCAGTAACCAGACAGTTTCTGGGTCCCATTGACTTCCATAGTATATATTTTTCCTACTATAGACCAACGCTACTTTTGCGTCATCGAAGGGTAACGCCCCTTTTTGGGGGAAAACAAACGGATTCCCCTGAGAACAGATCTCGGTCTAATAAGTTTCTTGACAGCAAAAATGGCACAAATATACACACTCTTTGCCGGCTGAGGACCGTGAGTGGTATTTAAAGAAGCTACTGGATATGGGGATACAGAGGTGTCCCTTTGAAATGGTCGAAAACTGGATTAATGACCCCACGTAGTGGCCAGATATGGACTATTCAGAGTTTCAGACATCTACCACTGTCTCGTGGAATCACCAAATAACGTTAGCCTATTTTTTTTGTCATTAACACACTCACAGTATGACAAACTAGACGATGTCTAGAGGAGTCGGTGGTTTACTTGGATCATATTTCACTTGATTTAAGCTATTGACAGTTTTGTTGTCGACTAGCTAACGTTGTTAACGTTACTAGTTAACGTTAGAAAGACGAAGCTGCTAGCAGCAGTTTAGTTGGTATGATAACGAAATTAAAGCCAGTAACTAGCAAGTACACTACTTCATGTTAAATACACATAGTTTGGGGGGTTGAATTAGTGACACAAGCAGAAACCAGCCAAGTCCACTTTAGTCCTAGCCTGCCACTATTTCAACAGTAAAATCAGTTAACAGCCAAGGTAGCGTGCCTAGTGAGAGCTAATCACGTAACTTTAACGTTAGCTGCTAGCAGCTTCGTCTTTCTAACTAGTATAGCTAGTCGATAACAAAACTATGTCAATAGCTTAAAATAAATCAAGTGAAATATGATCCAAGTAAGTTAAACCACCGACTCCTTTTGACATGGCCTCGTCGTCTAGTTTGTCATACTGTGAGTGTGTTAATGACAAAAAAAATAGGCTACTTACTCTTTAAATACCCCTCAACGTCCTCGGCCGGCAAAGAGAGTGTGTATGTTTGTGCCATTTTTGTTTTTTAAGAAACATTTTGCAGATCTAGAGCGAGTTCTGTTCTCAGGGGAATCCGTTTGTTTTCCCCCAAAAAGGGGCGTTACCCTTCGATGACGCAAAAGTAGCGTTGGTCTATGGAAGTCAATGGGAACCAGAAACTGTCTGGTTACTGACATTCTTCTAAATATCTTCCTTTTTGTTCAGCAGAGGAAAGAAATTCATACAGGTTTGAAACAACTTAAGGGTGAGTATATGATGACAGAATTTTCACTTTAAAAGTGAACTAATCCTTTAACTGAGGAATTACCGGTAGAGGGCTTTTTAGTTGCACATAGCATTATTGCTGTACAGAAATGTGGAAACTCTTCATACCAATTTTGATACTGTTTGATACATAATGAATATGCTGATGTTCTGAGTTCTTTATAAAACTTAATTATATTAACAAATTAAAGTTAAACTGAATGGAATGTAACAGTTAAGTATTTCTTAGTTGTTCAACTAAAATGTCAATCAGAAATAAATGTATCATTAGGGTAATTGCCCACATGCATAGTTTTATTTAATCAATCAAATAATTGTCATAAAAAATTAGCCTTTTTTTGAAAATGTCTTTTTTTTTTTTTTTGTAATGTCAAAAAAATTTGTCAAGTAGTTGTTCATTTCATCAGATAATATTTCTGATTCGATCATCACAATGGAAAAGGAGGACTGAATATTGTGTGATATAATAGCGGATAATGTGTTCTATTGTGTACTGCACACTTTGGGAAATGTAACAGGCCACACTTTTTTTTTATTTCAAACAAAAATCTGTGCACAGTATGCATACTATACTGCATTTAGTAGTAGTATTCCTCTCTGAACATATCCATTGTTTTGTGCAGTTTTATATATATATAAATAAACAAACCAAAGTACCAGTACCTTTGATATGTGTAATAGCTAACATGTCTCTTATGGTCAATATACAGAGGATCTCAAACGTCTCAATGACAAACTCGCAGAGACCAGCACAATTAAGATGGAGCTCCAGCTTAAACTAGATGAACTTCAGTCATCTGAAGTTTCCATTCAGGTAACCAGTGACTCTCATTTAGTTGTTATTTGGTCTCTAATATGATTAATTAATACATCTGACCATTGATTACATATTTTTATTTGATTATTTAAATGGTTTACTGTGTTTCTTTCTCATCAGCATCGTGAGAAGCGAATGGAGCAAGAAAAGGAGCTTCTCCAGAACCAGAACACATGGCTGAATTCAGAGCTGAAGAGTAAGACGGACGAGCTGTACACAGTATTCAGAGACAAGGGCAGAGAGGTCCTGGAGCTCAAGTGCTCTTTAGAGACCAAGAAGGAAGAGGTGTGAGGAATTTTTGAGACGTGTATTTAAATATTGGGCTGTATTCTTATTAGACCACCTGCCTGCATCAATCATATATCTCATAATCAGGTGACCAGACTTCAGGACCAAGTGAACACGCTCAAGAAAAACAACGACAACATGCAGAAGAGTACTGAGAATCTGATGAACAAACTCAAAGAGGTTCACTATCCCCTTCTTATTCTTGTTTGCTCTACCACTTGACATAGAAGAGAAATTTTATCAAGGTGCGTTGTTTGTCTTATATTTTTAGGCTAAAGAACAACGGGCCTCCATGGAGGAAAAGTACCGCAATGAGCTGAATGCTAACCTTAAACTCTGTAATTTGTACAAGGTCAGTAAATGTTGATATTTGTTGTGCAGCGTCCAACGTTAATGTGTGGTATGATTCAAATCTGAATCCTTTTGTTTGTTCACAGAATGCAGCAGCAGACGCTGAAGCCAAGAATGTTGAATTGAACAGAGCTGTTGAAGAGCTCAACAAACTGTTGAAGGAGACAATGGAAGGTTTGAACAATTCCTTTATAATGATTTTTTTCTGATTCATTCATTACACTGAAAAAGGAAGGTTGAGCACATTACATTGTGGGATATAATAGTACACATAGTGTGTTCTATTGTATACTGCACATTTTGGGAAATGTAGAAGGCCACCCTGGTATTGCATGCACAAAATCTGCACAGTATGCAAATACTGCAGATATAGTAGGGATATCAATAGTATCAAAATGCTTTTCTGAACATATCTATTATCTCTGTCTTGTTTTGGTTGTGTTTACAACTTTTCTCTCACTGTGAATGTTTTAAATGTACCAAATTGAAATGCCTCTTTTATCAACAGCCAATAAAGTCACAGAGAAGAAGCTGTCAGAGCTGCAGGGTGTGAGGGAGAATGCAGAGTCTGATCTACATGAGAAGGTCAGGAATCTGGAGAAAGAGCTGGAGAACTCTAACACACGCCTTGCTGACTTTAAGAGAAGAGGTAATGCACAGACAAAAAACCTGCCTGAGTTTGTGTCGGTTTTTGTTTTAGGCTGAAGAATCTTTTCAGATTCTTGAATCATGTAATTGTGCAAGATTTCAGTCTGAATTTGTATACTTCAAAAGGTGTTCCAGCACTCACAGAAGAGGAGCTGACAAACCTCTCGCCAACTGCAGCTGCAGTGGCCAAGATTGTTAAGCCGGGCATGAAGCTAATGGAGGTATAAAATGTTTATCACAAAATAATTCATAATTTTTTTGTTCCATTAGCATGATTGATTTCAGCAATATATTAGGTTTGTTGTTATAAGTAACTTGTCGGTATTTGCTCTCAGTTGTATAATGCCTTTGTGGAGGCACAAGACCAGCTGTACCTGGAGAAACTGGAGAGCAAGCGTGTGAACAAGGTTCTAGATGAGATAGTTCTGGAGGTGGAGAACAAAGCTCCTATCCTGAAACGCCAAAGAGAGGAATATGAGAACATGCAGAAGTCCATGTCTAGCCTCTGTGCCAAACTGGAGCAAGCTATGAAGGTTTGTGAAGATTTGCACATATATGAGAGTCGGCAAAAGAGAAAAAAACATGATGGTCAATCAGAAGATGCTAATCTTAGTCTTTTCTTTTGTATATCAGGAGGTCCATCGGCTGCAGAAGGTGACAGATGAAGCAAATAAGAGAGCTTTAGGGCTGGAGAGAGATAATCAGAGATCAAAGAGACAGTTAGCAGACATGTCTGAACAGGTAAGCCTCTTACAATAAACATTGAGATGAAACACCTTGTTTCAGGCTCAGACAACACAGTAATTCTGATCACAAAATCAACATACTTTTCCCAATTGTTTTTTCATGATTCAGGTAAGTGTGCTGCTGGTAGAGGTGGAGGAGGCACGTGGTAATCAGGTGGTGCGTGAGGACTTAAGCTCAGCTGTGAGCAGCAGCTCTGAGGTCCAGGGCTCACGGCAGGTGGCCTTCCGAAGCGTCCAAGAGCTTCAGCAGCAGAACCAGAACCTTCTTGCCCAGATCAGGGACCTGGAGGAGCAGAGACAGAGGGACCAGAACCAAGCTAAGACTGCCAGGTACTGACCTTGTGATCTTGGGAGTGGCATATAGACCACTGGAATAAATAAACATATTTCATCTTCGAGAAGATCTGCCAGAACTAATATGTACATTGCCCTGCTATTCTTCAGTAACACTATGAAGATCAGTAAAAGAAAATCAGTATCTGCTCTTTCAGACAAACAGAGATGGAACAGAGTCTGGAGAAGGTTCAGAAGGAACTGGAGCAGATCAAAGATCAGCAAAACCACCAGAAGCAGCTGGCTGACTCTGCCATCCGACAAAGAGACATGTATCGTATCCTGTTGCAGACAGCCGGAGTCGAGCTCCCACCACAGGGTGAACATTTACCCCTTAGACCAAAATGCCTCTCCTTTGTATTGGCATTTGATGAAATGTTAAATCAAAGTCCTGTGGTTGTGTTCAGGTTCAGAGGCTGGATCTCAGTCCACCACTCCCAGCAGGTCAGGACCCATGTCCACTAGATCTACACCCTTGAGGTCTGCAGCTTCAGAATCTGTCCAGGCAACTCAGGCTAAAGCAGCACTTAAACAGGTTAGGCTGTTCTCTACTTTAAAGAGATAATTCTTCCAGTTTCTTCCAAACCTGTATGCTTTTTTTGAATGAAAAGAGAAGCATAGACATTCTGCTAGACTGTTCTTTTTGTGTTACAGGTAAATTTGAACAATTTTCATTTTTGGGTGAACTGTTTCTTATAAAATGACACTGTAGCACATCTCATTTGGACATTTAATATTAACCATTAAACTGCATGTTTTCACCCCTCAGCTTAATGATGCCTTCACAACATATAAAAAAGAGAAGGCAGAAAACGACAAGCTTCTGAACGAACAGACAGAGAGGCTTCGTGGTCAAGTGTCTGACCTGCTCTCACAAAAGGCTAAACTGTCCTCTCAGCTGGAGTTCGCCTTTAAACGGTGAGCACAACTTGTCTGAAAAATCTCAGTTTGCGTGGGATCTGAATTTAAGTTGGCTTTTAATGTTATATTACCTCACTTTAACTTGAGCAGTCCAGCCATAGCTGTATATTCGTCCACTAGAAAATCAATAAGATCGTAAATTTGTGCAGCATTATGCAATTTTTTGTATTTTCTACACTATTTGAAGTTGAAAGTGAGCAGGAAGTAAACAGGAAGTTTTGCGTATGTATAATGGTACATAGTACTAAGTGGGGCAGAGGGTGACTGAGCCCTCCCCAGTTCTACAGCGTCCCACAGTTTTCCAATGTAAATCTGTGGTAAAAAATGGAACTTCAGCGCACTCCAATTTAGAGCTATTGGGGCAGATTTGAGACTGCCCTGCTTATTTTCATGTTGCTGTTTTCTCACCCGAATTCCTCTACAACTTGCAACATTCTAAAAACATTCAGAGGCAAAAAATACTGTAAGACAATTCTGAGATAACATTCTATGCCTCTGTCGTGTGTATTTAGAGCCTGTCAATCAACATTAGAGTGCTACTTTCAGGCTGAATAACGCAAGGACTTTT
Source organism: Phoxinus phoxinus (assembly GCF_949152265.1). NCBI lineage: Eukaryota > Metazoa > Chordata > Actinopteri > Cypriniformes > Leuciscidae > Phoxinus > Phoxinus phoxinus. Next base: position 23,046,519 of record NC_136880.1, on the reverse strand, counting down.
GACCTCTGCCAAAAGTGTTCAGCATGTGTTCAGCGATTTAGAATATAGAGCTTACAAACTGTTTATCCTGAATCCTATCCTAGTTTATCCTAACTGTTTGAATCTACCCTACTTAAATTTACGGTCCGGATTTTGATTAGTTTTGATTTCAACAATAATAAAAAATAATATAATTCTCAAAATTTGGTGGAATTTTCGTAATGGTATTTAAAATTCAAATTTAATTGACAGTGAATATTTTTGAAAAGCTAGTTTAATTCAAATTCGAACTCATGATTTGAAAAGCATTGAATTCTTACATTTTTTATTGGTCCATTGCAGGTACGAGATGCTTCAGGAGAATGTGAATGGCTTCCAACGAGAGATTGAAGCCCTGCGGGAGAAGAATCAAAAGATGAATGCCACTCATCAGAGACATGAGCAAATCATTCACACAATGACTCAAGATCTGAGGGAGGCCAATGAGAAACTAACCATGGCTGAGGTGAGGCAAAGTTAAATACTTTATGGACCACCAGCAAACTAACATTCAGTTTTTTTTTTTGTCAACTTTTTGTATTTTATTTTACCAGTTGCGTGTTGAGAATACCCGTAAGGAACGAGACATTCTGAGGCAGGTGGAGAATAGACTTTCCCAGGAGAAAGAGTCCGTCCTGACTGAGCAGCGAGGCCAGAATCTCCTGCTCACCAACCTCAAATCCATTCAGGTAGAGTTTGTATACATATCCCAACCAACTTTGTCAAAGCACTCTACTCTTTGGCCTTATTCTTAATTTCCTCATGTCACAGCTTTTTATGGAGCGCTCTGAGACTGAGACCAAGCAGCGCTACAACAACCAGACCCAGCGCCTGGAGAAAGAGATTATCCAGTTAAAGAAGAAACTGGAACACGAGGTGGAACAGAGACACTCACTGGAACGCAACCAAGATGTAAGCTTGGAAATTCAGTCCCTTTTTTTTTATTAGTGAAGATTTACAATGTTCAACTTGTTTATCAAACAACTTGTTTATCTAACCTATACAACCCCACAAGTGGACCTGGCTACACCTAAAAGACTGTTAATAATGTCTTAATTCTGTTGGCTAGGTTCAGCTGCTCGAGGTTAAGAAGCAGTTGGAGGCACAGACAGCACTACATCAGAAAACTAAAGAGCTACTAAGAACTGCTGAACAGCAGGTCACCTCCATGAGACAGCAACTGAACAGCGAGAACCTTGGCACAGCACCTAAACAGCCTGTCAGGACATTACCCAAAGGTAAACACAGAAATTAGAGGATGGAGTTGTGAGTGTCATAATTTCCAGTGCTGTAAATATTGTTCCTGTTATGTGCAGTTTCAGCTCCTGGCGTTCCTCAGCAGGAGGTAGATGAGCTCCATGCACGTCTACAGCAGGCTGAAGAACAGAACTCTGACCTGAAGGAGCGTTTGAAGAACACCACCACCAACGTAGAGCAGTACAGATCCATGGTGCTCAGCTTGGAGGAGTCTATAAACAAAGAGAAGCAGGTGATAATTAGGGATGTTAACCGATGACCGTTTGACCGATGGTTGACCGTATCAACGTTAACCGATTCAAGTTGTCGTAGTCAGTAAAAAAAAAAAAAAAGGATCTCTAAATTAGGCTATTATAGACAGTGGACTAAACACTACTACAGTTATGAGCCATCTCATTCCAAGATATTTTTGTGTAAAGTGAACAAATCCCTCACACTCAATTTTTCATAACTCGCCTGTTTGTACTTAATAAATAAAAATGTTTAAATTAATAAAAACATTTGGCGCGCAGTCACAGCGTTTGGGTTCGCGCGCTCAAAATGTTTGCGAAAAGTAAAGGCTACAGGCTAAAACACTCAAGGTTAGAGCCAGGGCAGACGACAGGAGGAAGCGTGCGAGGAAGAGTAGTGTGTGGGACCATTTCACCAAAAAGAATGACACAGATGTAAGTTGCAACTTGTGTGATACAGTGCTTAAATATGGAAATACATTACATCTACATTTCAGTGGTAACATATAAGGTGATGATGTCCATCATCTTTCTTTATTATTGTTAGCACTACCTCGAACTAAAGCGGCAAACTCTTCGGAGCTGTCATTTTCTTAAATGAGCCGCGGCAATGTTTCAAATGAGCTTCTAATGCTAGACAAACGCCTTTATTTTCAACGCGATCACCTTGTACTCAAACCATTTCGAAACTAAGTAGCCATTTGTCCTCCGATTACATACAAGCTTCTCGGCGGGGATTTTTAAAAAGTGACGTGAGTGGAAAGGCGGCGCCGGGGCAGTGTGTGTGTGAGCGGGAGGCAGAGAGATGCGACAGAGTTGCTAAATTGCAGGCGCGGCTCGAAATGGCTGTTCGAAATGGCCACTAGGGTAATCCCTAGTGATAACCTGTTTAAACCTTGGTAATGGTAACCCATACTTGGAATTTGTCCTCTGCATTTAACCAATCCAAGTTCACACACATTAGGAGTAGTGACTCGCTGACCATTAGGCCACGACTGCCCCATTTTAACGTAAGTCCCAAGTAGCCACAGTACTAAAATTTGTCCTATGTTTTACTTTTAGTTGGCTGAGCAGGCACGAACTTCCATTGACAGCCAGCTGAAGACAGCACGGGAGTTGAACCAGCAGCTGGAAGCCCGGTTGCTGGAAGCAGAGAAGGAAAACCTGGAGCTCCAGGAGGAGAAGATGAAAGCTGTAGATAGTGTTGAAGAACGGGTAAGGAACACACTCGAATGGCACGTCAATGTTTGTTGTAGCTGTTCTGTATAGTAAAGTTATAAAGATTGCAACCCCTTCTTTTGGCTGCACAACAGGTGAAGGAACTGAAGAGGAGCGTAACAGACATGCAGGCGGAGCTGCAGGATGCCCTGCAGAGAGCTGTGGCAGCGGTGGCCCAGGAGCAGAGAGCCACGCAGGACAGCAAACTTCAGGTAGCCGTGACACTCCTGGAACAAATCAGAATTGTTTCTTTACACAGCTCAGCTACCCACTGATTTTCTTGGATGTTTACTCACCTCTGTCTCATTTCTGGCTCAAGGCTAAGCTGGCTTCAGAGGCTCAGAATAAGTACGAGCGAGAGCTCATGCTGCATGCTGCGGATGTGGAAGCCCTACAGGCAGCCAAGAAACAGTGGCAGTCGTCAGTGCAGAACCTGAAGCAGCTAGAGGAGAAGACTCAGAAAGCTGCATCTGAACTGCATCAGGGTCGGACAGGCTGGGAACAGCAAGAGAAGAGATTAAAGGTGAGATCTTGTTGTTGGCAAAGGCAGAAGTATGTAAAAAAAAAGGAACCGACTGATGCATAATGTTAGAAAGAGCCCCACAGGCCATCATAAATTAAATACTATATTTAGGGGCCAAGCACTGAAGGTGTTTAGGCACTCGTTGTATCTGTTAAGAAGTGTTATTATTCTTCCTCCTTCCGCTCTCAAGTCTATGGCAGCTTATAGAACCTTATAGAACTCCTTGTGGGAAGGCTATGAAATTTGGTACACAGAAAGAGGAGAGTCTCAATCAACCACAGCAAATTTGGAGTCTCTAACTCAATCCTTCTAGCGCCACCAACTGTCCAAAGTCGAAACTTAGTACATGTCATTTCTCTGAGGCTGTATCTCTGCAAGGCTTTGGTATATTGACTCAACATTGTGTGTGTAATTGTCACCTCACACTGACCATACATCAATTTGGTAAGAGTGCCACTTATTGTCAAAAGTGGTAAGCAATTAAATCATTACCAGTGATTTTTAAGCGGTTTTGACTCAAAATGTCTTTAATTACTCATTGCTTCAGTTGGTCTGATGCTCCCAGACATGCTTGCATAACTCATCATGCCATATGTGTGCTTGACCCCTTAATTGCTGCTTGCAGCTATATTTAGCCTTGGCTTTATGTGCATGAATAATTATTGCAATCTTTCGTAAACCACTGAAGTGAATTCTTGGTCATATATTTAAAGTGATAGTCAATCCAAAAAAGAAAATTGTCATAATTTACTCCCACTCATGTCATTCTAAACATGTATGCATTTCTTTGTTTCTGCTGAATACTAAAGAATATATTTTGAAGAATTTTGATAACCGAACAGTTTCAGTTCCCATTGATTTCCATTGTATTGTTACAATACAGGCCACATATCCATACAATAGAAGTTAATTTTTCTCCTCAGGAAGAACTTTCTAAAGAGCAGAAGAGAGCTGAGGAGCTGCAGAAGCAGAACACCATGCTCCACGAGCAGATGGAGAACCTGAGCAGCAAGATAACCGCCTGCACCCAGCAGCAGAGCGCTAAAGAGAGCAGTCTGAACATCTCTTTGAATGAGGAGGGCAAGTCTCATGAGCAGATCCTGGACATTCTCAGGTACAACCCCTTGGCAACGTGACCCTTTTGAAGGGTCATGACATGCTGTCAAAATGCTTTGCAGTACTATAAAATAAAGGGATAGAAATGATGTGGCCTCTCATTCCCAACAGGTTTGTACGGCGGGAGAAGGAGATTACAGAGACCCGGTTGGAAGTGGCGGAGGTGGAGACCCTGCGCTATAAACAGCGCATGGAGTACCTAGAGGGAGAGCTGAAGGAACTACAGGACAGCCTGAATGCAGAGAGGGAAAAGCTACAGGTCTTAAAGTGTTTTCAATTAGTTTTCCTAAATGTTCTCTCTATCTACAATTGGTTGGCTTAACCAATGGCATGAGTGTCTAAATGGGATCTGTTTGTCTATTGTTATATTTTTTTTAAATACTTAGTTGTTGCTAAATGTTTAGTTGGCACAAGAGAAAACATTTAACATTAAAGTTAGTTAACACTTCACCGAACTTGATCTGATTTTGAAAAAAACAAAAAACATATGCTGCAGTCAGTTAACATCTCGATCTGCAGGTGACGACAAAGACCTTGACACAGCAGGAAGACATGATGAAGCGGATGGATAGTATGAGTGCTCTGACCGAGACCAACAAGATGCTGAAGAATGAGAAGAACAGACTGGAGCATGAACTACAGCAGACTAAGGCCAAGGCAAGACTTTAAGAGCACATTGTGTACCTCACTCATTAAGACCATTTCCTGTCTTATTTATTAGCTAAGGTGATCATCAGAGATCAAGACTTGATCTCCATGACAGGCACTGTCTTTATAGATAATTAGAAATAATGTTATTTCAAGAAACAAGGTAGTTGGTTATAGGTAATTAGAGACTTTACAACAGATCACTACGGTGCACATCTTGGTAGAACACTGGTTCTCAACCAGTGGGCTGGGGCCCATGTGGATAACTTAAAAAGTCTTCAAATTGGTAAATTAGGGGGTTTAAGTCTAAAAAGTTGAGTGTCCTATAGCTGTCATAAAAAAATTAATGATTCATAAAATATTACTCCATTAGTAATAGTGAAGTCAGATTAGCTTAACTGTAGATTTTAATAATAGTAGTCGATTGATGTGTACAGGTCAGTCTGTGTATATTTGCTTAAACATTGCTAATCAGATTTTGATTGCATGTCATTTTGTAGATTCGTAAGCTGGAAGCAGACATCAAGCCCCTGCTGGACTCCAATGGTGAGCTGAGTGAGAAGAGTGGCATGTTACAGGCTGAGAAGAAACTCCTCGAGGACGATGTCAAGCGCTTGAAGGCCCGCACACAGGTCTCTGGATCTCACTGCTCATGCATAAACTTCTGTACATTGGATGAAACATGTAGAATATTAAATACTAGTATGTTAGGTTAGTTTTATTCAGTCGAGCATGACCAAACTTGACTTGTAGTGCGGTTCTCAGTATCTAACTCTATAATTGTATTGGTCATGCAGCAACTGCTGAGTCAGCAGAAGGACAGCGATCAGGAGGAAAGTAAGAAGCTGAATTCTGAGAGAGAAGCCAATCTCAAACGCATCCAGCAGCTCACAGAGGAGACGGGGAAACTCAAGAATGAGGTGGCCAGGTCAGTTTGTGCAGTTTGATTAAATCATACATTGTTAAAACAAACAAATAAACAAAAAAACTTCCATTTTAAAAGAGCAGTCTTCTTTCTCTACCTACCAAACAGGAGCCAAGCTTCAATCACCACAGCTCAGAGCCAGGTGCAGAACCTGCAGGATAGCCTTGGGAAGGTCACCACTGAAAGGGATAATCTGAAGAAGGAGCTGGAGGCAAAGACACTGGACACCCAGGAGAAACTCAAAACCATCACACAGGTCAAGAAGATAGGTCGTCGCTACAAAACCCAGTACGAAGAGCTCAAAGATCAGCATGATAAGGTATACCAGAACAGGTGGTTATCATTTAGATTTTTTTTTTTAAGGTCTGAGAATCTGAGTCGGTCACATCTCTCTCACAGATGGTGGCAGAGGCTGCTTCTAAACCAGTACAGGAGCAGGAAGACCGTCAGGCCTCGGTGCAGGAGATTCAGAACCTGAAGAGCTCATTGAGTCAGGCACAGAACAGATCCTCAGAGCTGGAAACTCAACTGGACAGCATACAGAAGGTACTCATTTAAGGCTTAGTGTGCTGTTCTGACAATCGTATCTAAAAAAGTTTGTAAAGCCATTGTAGTAGTAATCCACACAAAGCGAGCGGTTTATTCCATGTCTTCTGAAGAGATATTTAATTTAGGAAAATGTATTTAGAATTTTATGCACATATAAACATTAATGCACATAGAGCACATAAAATCTGGGAAATGGAACCTCATCCATACTTTACCTCAAGAGCAAACCTCATTGATTCTTGCATCTCAAGCAAGCATATTTGAGCTTCTCTTTACCATTTTTGATGTGCTCTTTGAATGTGTATTGATCAATGTTTATAAGTGAATAACAGCCTTAATTAAATATTTAATTTTTGGGTGAGCTAACCTTTTATGTCTGCATTAGATTAAAAATCTTTATTGAAACCCTCCAAGTACAAATCAAACAATTAAAGCTTCCTGATTACTTTTACAGACCCACATTGTATAATCCCTCAGTTCTCTGGGACGTCCGGTGCTGTAAAAGTACACAGTACTCAAGTCACAAACACTGCCATTGTGGGCTTCTCTGGTTTAGCTCATGTTATATAATGGTAATAAAGTGTTTATTCCAGGAAGTGAAACAGTAATGAAGTGTTTGTTCATTAACTTTTGAGATGGTGAAGTGTGAAGTTAGTTTGATGGAGTGAGACAAATATTATTGTTGGGCTTTAGTGGCCTTTGTGGAAAAGAGTTTGAAGGTGTTCTTGCATCCCCGTCATTGTTGTTTATGAAGTGCATAACTCAATGAGTTTGCCAGCAGCGTATTCAAAACGTATATGTGGTGATGTTTGGGTGCAGACGGTGCAGGAGCGTGAAGCGGAGCTGAAGAGCCTGCAGGAGCAGCTGGCACAGGTGCAGCCAGAGCTCAACCGTATAAAAGCAGAGCTACAGGAGAAGGGTAACCTGGAGGAGCAGCTTCGACAGCAGATCGCTGACAAAGAGGAGAAGACCAAAAAAGCTTTCATGGGAGCCAAGCAGAAGATCAACCAGCTTAACAGTTAGTAAACCAGAACACATGCCAAGCACATCATTCCTGCAGATATTCTTAGTGTCCAAAGCTGTTTAGTCCATCTAGAAAATGATGACCATTATTTACAAGACAAAGATCCAAATACATTTTTGGCATTTAAAGATCAATTTCTTTAGCAGTATTTGACAGTTTGAATTGAAATAATGCTAAAAATGGAAAAGGGTGGAAATTACACAATACATTTTTTTTTAAAAACAACTTTAATAAACTAAAGGCTGTTGGCCTTTTATATCCTACGTCAACATTCTGTTTTGAATGGCACACTACCATTCAAAAGTTTTGGGTCAGTAAGATTATTTATTTTTAAGTTTCTACTTGAAATAAATGCTGTTCTTTTGAATTTTCTATTTATCAGAGAATCTTGAAAAACTTAATTCATGGTTTCAACAAAAATATTTCGCAGCACAACTGCTTTCAACGTGCATTGATAATAAGAATTGTTACTTGAGCACCAAATCATTATATCGAAATGTTTTCTGAAGGATCATGTGCAACTTGGTGTGCATTAGAGACCTTTCAAAAACATAAGAAAAATCATTCAGACCCCAGACTTCGCACAATATAAAGACCCCTTGGTTTTACAAGCACAGTTTTAAGTACAATATAAAAGTCTCTATTTAAAATCTAAATGTGTGTGTGTTTAGGTGCAAAGGAGCAGCTGGCGAAAGAGAACGAGGAGCTGAAGCAGCAGAGAGAGGAGCTGGATGTGAGGATGAGTGCGCTCAAGTCACAGTATGAAGGCCGGTTGAGCCGACAGGAGAGAGAGCTGAGGGAACTCCGTGAGCAACAGGAGAGACACGGAGAACAGAGAGATGAAGCTCAGGAGCCTGGCCAGAGCAAGGTTCAGTACCACAGTCTCTGTACTCACTGCCTATATTTACTCTTGACAGATATATGTAGAAATACTATCTGTCTGTTTTTCATTCATGGGTTTTTAACTATTACTTTTTATATATCTGGCTAGAGACATCCTGGGCTTTAAAGGATTTAGGTAAATATTTAAGTGTTTGTCCTTTATTGATCAAAGTACTTGTGATCTTTTCCAGATTCAGGAGGCACAGAGGTCATCAGATGCTCGACAGATCACTCTCAAACCCACACCTGCTGCTGACAGAGGAAGGTAGTTCTCCATTTAGAGCTGGAATTCAAGAGGATGAATCTTTTATTGCAGCAGTGTTCAATATTGTTGTTTCATATTTCATCTATTATCAGTGCCAGTACATCCGAGCCGCCCACCGCTAACATCAAGCCCACACCAGTCGCTGCCACCCCCAGCAAGCCTTCACCAATTGCAGGGAGCAAGTCCACTCCTAGGGCAAGCATCCGCCCAATGGTAACACCCGGTCCTGCAACCACGCCCACAGCCACAGTCATGCCCACCACACAGGTCGAAACGCAGGAAGGTATGGCTGAAGGTCAGGCTTCATGAAATCTTATGAATTATTTTAGTGCATAAGTGGTAAATTGTCATTGTTTTGTCCCATCAGCTATGCCATCCATAGAGGGTCCACTAGAGCATGTGACTGTCTATGGCAGCACCAGCGGCTCAGTGCGCTCCACCAGCCCTAACATACAGACAACACAGCCAATGCTCAGCCTGCAACAGAGTCAAGCCACAGCTTTCGTCCAGCCCACTCAGCAGCAGGCCAGTCAGGAACCAGCAACGACCATTATGGAGGCAGTCCATAGCTCACAGATGGAGAGGCCATCCACTTCCACTGCTGTCTTTGGTACAGGTACAAATAACCAATATAATTAAAGTCAACCTCTATTTACGTTCATACAAGTTCCCAATCTTACTCTACGTGATTTACGTGATTTATTTTATTTTATTGCAGCAACATTGATTTTTGACCTGGGTCAGAAATAATGTTTACTAGTAACCAAATAATATTAACTAGTAACTAAATAATAAGACCCAAAATGTTAAGTGTGATGATATGAATCAGATTTGGTATATATTAACATTTTGTTATTTTACAACTTTTACACTTTTTACACTTTTATTAATATGAGGTTTCTTACTATCGTACCGTTCTTCTGTCAGTGTCAGCGACAGCAGGCTCATCTGTGCCCAAACGAGTGCGAGAGGAAGAGCAGGAGAGCTCCACCGAGGTGAGCGACTCCACTCAGGACGACCCCACCCACCCACCCATCACTAAGAAGCTCCGCATCATACGAAGAGTGGGCCTGGAGGTGAGCAGTGTATACCTTGATGCTTGTTTATCAAAAATCCCGGAAAAGAGTGCATAATTTTCCAAAGAAATCCATAGTTTTTAGTGGGGAAACAATACTTTGGTTATGGGTTAAGACTATATATTTTTTAAGAATGTTTTTTTAAAGATATAATATATCTATATTTTTTACATTGCATCACTTATTGTGCCATGGGCCGATTTTGACCTGAGTATCAACTGAGGCTTTTCACATGATGTTATGGAGCCTTTTTTTTGTTAAAAATTAAGTTATGAGTTATTAGAAGATTACATTAGACTGGGTCAAAACTGAACCAGGGATGAAAAATGTGTTGTCAGATTGAGAATGCATCAGGAGGAAAAAGGAATCTGCTCATTCATTTTTGAATCCGATACACTGGTCACACTGTATGTGTCTGTAGAAAGAGGTTTTGTCTTTATATTATAATTACCAGTCTTTGCAAACTCACAGCTCATGTAAAATTAATTTCTTTGTTGTAGATGCTCCATTTGCGGTGCAGGAAACACTTGTGTAGTTAGTGCTTTGGCCATTGAAAATTTGCTCTTTTAGATTTATACATCATCCCACAATGCACTTTTTGCAGGATGCTTCAGGTACTGAGGAGAGTAATGATGCTATGGGTGAAGTTTCAGGAGAAGTCCAGCAGCCTTCTGATGCCAGTGAGGTACCAGCCATTTATCCCTTAATAACAGCATAACTAACTACTCATCCCAGCAATGAACAACCAGTGCACTAATCATGTCTGTTCATTGCTCACAGGAAGCATATCCCGTGTTAGGAGAGGGAGATGAAGAATCTTTGTCTCAGTCTGTCCCAATGGATCAAGTGAGTGAGTCCCAACCATCCGAGACTCAGATCAGCGGACACGACTCATCCGAGGAGTATAAGCATGACGTCATCATCATAGAGACAGATAGTGGCACAGAGGAGGAAGAGGAGGAGCAGGAGGAGCCTGGACAGGTCAGTGTGTTTATCAGAGAAGCTATGTAATTAGCAACATGTATTAACCTTTCTTCTTTCTGCAGTATGAAGATGATGATGATGCTGAAGACGAAGATGATGAAGATGGTGATGGAGGCATGGCAGAAGCAGCCGAAGAGAGTAATGAAGGCAGTGGGAGTGCAGATGCCAATGAGGCCTATGAGGGGAATGAGGCAGAGGTGACGTCTACATAACACTTAAAAGAACGATTAAGTTGCTAGAAGATGATCCTAATTTACTACAGTTCTTGAAATTCTTTTATTCTTCTAGTGAGTTTGAGTGTTTAACATGTTATGGTGGTTTTTGGTGTGTTGGCAGGGAGATGGGGCAGATGATCCAGGCATTGACAATGAAGAGAGTCAAGAAGCATCGGAGTCAATCCAGAAGCAAGCGGACTCTCAGAGCAGTGGTACAAAAACACACACACGACACAGTCGCTAACGCTATGGTACACACTGCCATTCAAAAGTTTGTGGAGATTATTTTTGAAATGTCTGTCATGCTTGCCAAGGTGGCTTTTTTTTAAATCAAAATGACAGTAAAAACAGTAATATTGTAAAACATCTCAATTTAAAATTGCTGTTTTCAGTTTTAATTTATTTGAATATGTAATTTATTCCTGTTTTGCTGCTCAAGAAACTTCGGAAATGTCGTATTATCACTGTTGAAATCAGTTGTGCTGCTTATATTTTGTAAAAAAAATTTTTTGTAAATCGTGATGCATTTTATTTTCAGAATTCTTTGATCACCATCATAGAAAAAAGGTTATGCAATGACGACTAGATTATGAAAGTGTAGAATATGGCCCTTTCTAAACAATACGTTTATCGGATCTAGCATTAGTAATTAACACTCTCTGTGTTCACAGGTGAAGCTAGTGTCAGCACCTTGGAGTCCTTCCCTGCTGAGCCCGTGAGAGAGCACCAGCCAGTCCCCAGCACCACCACCTCCTCCCTGGGCCTACGCTTGCCCCAATCCCCCCGGAGACCGCATCACACCCCACCCCCACGTCTCAACATCCACCCCATCCCTGAGCTTGGACCCCCCATCATGCAGGTTTGGATGACAAACCATGCCCTCAAGCATAAGAGTTTTATTTTGTTTTTTTGGTCACTACATAATTCCCATAGCCCATTTCTTTATTAAATAATTTTGATGACTCTACCATTATTTTCCACAGAGGCAGCCAGGACAGAGCAGGCGGCCCTCAATGAGTCGTGCACCCCAGCTCACGCCTGGAATCGGTAGCATGGTGAGTGAACTTTGTGTGTAATACCAATGTAAACATCTCACGTCTTTAAGGCTTCAGAGTTTCTGACCATCTTTTTGGTTCCTACAGCAACACTTCTTTGATGATGATGACAGAATGGTTCCCAGCACACCCACCCTTGTGGTGCCACACCGCACAGACGGATTTGCAGAGGCCATTCAGTGAGTCACAGAAGCTTTTCACTATTTTATAGCAAGAAGGGACACATCATTAAACACCTCTGTTAATGATGCGTCTCTCCATCTCAGTTCTCCTCAGGTGGCTGGCGTTCCTCGCTTCCGTTTCGGCCCTCCTGAGGACATGATGCCCCAGGCCAGCTCTTCTCATTCTGACTTGAGCCATCTGGCCACACATGGAGGTGAGAACCAGCATGACACAGTAATGATGCTTTTACTTTGTTTCGAGATTACAAGATGACAACCCGGAGATTCTGTTTTATGTGCGTTCATGTCCTTTTGGCTCTAACATTAGTTTCTGAGGAAACTCTGAACAACATATTTTTTTTACAGTATTTATTATATTCTTTTTTATTTATTAATACACTATCATTCAAAAAGTTTGATGTATTTGAGAAAAATTATCTTACGTTCACCAAGGCTGCATTTATTTGATCAAAAATACAGTAAGAACAATAATATTGTGAAATTATTACAATTTAAAATATCTGTTTTCTATTTTATTATATTTTAAAATGTAATTTATTCCTGTGATGGCAAAGCGGAATTTTCAGCATCCTTACCCCAGTCTTCAATGTCACATGATTCTAATATGATGATTTGCTGCTCAAGAAACATTTCTTATTATTATCAGTGTTGAAAACTGTTATGCTGCTTAATATTTTCTGGAAACTGATGCTTTTTTCAGGATTCTTTAGTGAATAGAAAGTCTTTTGTAACATTATAAATGTCTTTACTGTCCGTTTTCAAATTGTACCAAACCCAAACGTTTTGAGCAGTAGTGTACATTTTAAAATTGTTAGTGTCCACCACAGTGTATAACTCAAAGTATTTTTCCAAGTACATTTTTCAAGTATCTGTAGTTTATACTAGAGTATTTTTATTTTGAGAAACTTTTACTTCCCTACATTTCAAAGCATTAAAATCATCATACTTTTTACTACATTTCCTAAAACGTTCCTTGTTATTTTGTACTGAATAAATTGTCACCTGCTCCCCGATTCGTGAACAAGCTGTTTTGTTTTTTTCAATGAACCTATTAAATCGGTTCACAAATCACACCGATTGATTCATTCGCAAATTGGACTGATCTGATTGCAGCTGCTCATTTTATTTCATAATTTTTAAAGTTATATTTAGTTTTTTTTCACTTGTGTACACATGAAGTATCAGTAACCTAAATTGATCATTTTATTTAATGTTTTGATAGTGTATGGCAAGTTTTGGCAATGAAATAAAATGTTTTCTTACTTTCAGATCAACACATATTATTATATATCTGTAGTCACTAATCTTCCTTACTGACTAGTGCTGGCTACTTGACAATTCATAATTCATGATGTCAGACCCAGCAATTTAAGGCTCGGTATTTAAGCTGTAGGATTGTATAAAATACTTAAAGGGGTGGTAGATTATGACTTTACTAACTTTTGTTAGTGTAATGTTGCTGTTTGAGCATAAACAACATCTGCAAAGTTACAACGCTCAAAGCAAAGGGAGATATTTTCTTTTTAAGGACTAAAACAAATGACTGATCGGGAGGGACTACACAAGCTTCCTCCCGGGTTAGTGACATCACAAACCCTAAAATGTACATTATCCCCTGGGAAAACCCAACAATGGGGCTGAGTCCTTGAGTAGAGGAAGAGTTGTCGTAGTAGAGCACATTTGGGAGTCTGTCGTGTCAGTCTTTTCACATTTATTGCAATACAGTACGTTACACAAATACAATAACATGTCACTCTGTAGGCAACTTGCAACACTAGCGATTTATAGATTATCATGACAGAATATGCTAATCAATGATTGATGAATTTATGTAGCTGATGTGGAGTTAACCATCTTCAACTAACCATTCAGAAACATCCTGTTGCATTCTTCATGTCTCTCCATCATTGTCCAACTTCGGTTTGAACATAAAAGCCAGAACAGTTTCTGACATTTTAGTGCGTGTCTGCAAGCTGCCTGCTAACACACAAGCTCTTGAAGCTCCGCTTTCTGTGCCGGGAGCAGCAGCTCACTTGCATTTAAAGGGACACACAAACATTGATTTTGCTTACCTTCAAAAAGGGACAATTTTAACATGCTATAAAATATTTAATCTGTGGGATAGTTTGAGCTAAAACTTCACATACAGACTCTGGGGACATCAGATACTTATTTTACATATTGTAAAAAGGGGAATTATACCACCCCTTTTAATATAAAGTTATTAAATCTTGATTAGTACTTTTTACTTTTCATACTTGAGTAAAATTACAAAAGTACTTGATTTTTAATGTACCGGTACTCGAGTAAAATTGAAAAGGAGTATTACTCCGTATACGTATTAATACGTTTACTAGAGTAATATTTTATGAGGTTACCTGTACTTTAACTAAAGTACTCAATTTGTAATCTTCGTCTTCCACTGGTTATACTGTTTTTTTCATGCATTGTAAACCAGCATGTGCTAATTGAACAGTATATTTATAAATGAACTTTAACCATGATCAATAAATGCTGTAAAATATCACATTTTAATATTATACATATACGTATATTAATTAATGACAGAATTTACATTTTTGAACTAACCCTTTAAATATCATCTGGTGACCAATATGCATGCCTAGTTAACAAACAGAACCTTACATTTAAAAGTGTTGACACAATGCTCATAATGCTAAATAAGTCATGTACTGCTTTAATGACTGCAAAACATTTAGTTTGCTTAGGACTTTACATGATGTCAAATGAAATAAGTCAGATCTTTTCTTTTTCTTTTTTCTTTCACTATTTGAATATTAGTAATTGTGATCATTCTTGTAAGTTGTATAATTGATGTGAATGCAGCGTAAGACCTGCTGCCATTCTTCCTGTAATGTGTGTCACATAAAAGTAAGAGGCTGTCTGTCTTCGCCAGGGTTGGGCATGTATGAATGTCCTCTCTTCCTGCCCACTCACGATGAAGAATCTGGAGGCAGGAGTGTCCCCACCACCCCTCTACAAGTGGCTGCTCCAGGTGAGCAGCTGGTGAAGTCAGGTTATGTTCATTTAGTCGATATATATGACTGTTAGTCAAACCTAACGGTTCTCCTCCCACTTTCATCTGTCTGGACAGTGACTGTATTCACAGAGAGTCACCCCTCTGATGTGTCAGAGACCGCCTCTCAGTCGGTTCCCATGGTGAGCACGTCCACCGCCAGTCTGGCCGCCCCAGGCGAAGCTGTCCCGGGAGATGATGGAGATGATGTCTTTGTGGCCGAGGCCGAGAGTGAAGGGTGGGCGCTCACTCAGTTTGCTAGTTCACCTCTTTCAGTTTTTTTTCACCTCTTTCAGTTTTTTTTCAGTGGAGTGGTAGTAATTGTGCTCTGTGTATAGGGCGAGTAGTGAGGCCTGTCTAGAGGGCCAGTCGGAGATGGAGTCCACTCAGCCGCTCGACGATGCCAGCATGCCCTCCACTAGTCAAGAGCCCACATCCAGCTCCGCAGGTACACACCATTTCATACTAGCTTCTTTGTTCATTTAAAAATCTATTGGTAATGTAACTGTCGTAGGCCACAAGAGCTGTGCGTAAACCTCCCTCCCCTGATCTCAAGAGCGACTCATGCTAGCTAGAGGCTGCGGTCTTTAGCGTCCATGTTAGAGCACCGCCTCCCACACCGGAGACCACGGAATTCAAATCCCTCTCTGAGTGGGTCAGTAGGACCGGTTACAGTAACACTTTTTTTTTACAGTGTCCTTATTACCTGTAGTTGCTAAAGTAATTACTTAAAATTGTTCATAATTACATGCAAACTAACCCCAATCTTAACCCTATAGTAAGTACATGTAGTGCTGAAATGTATGACACTGTAACACCTTAAAATAAAGTGTAACCAATGTATTTAATTTCTGAAATTAAGAAAAAGCCTCAGTAAAGAATGAAATTCTTGAAAAGAAACATCAAGTAGTTTAGTAAAATTAGTTTTACTTGTTAAGGAAAGCATTGTTATCATCATTATATCACACAAGGCTTTATTCATAATTTTTTTTTATAATAAAACCTCAACTTCTAACTAAATCATGGTATTTATGAATTATGTGAATGGATTATTTGTACCAAAAAATCCTTTTTTAAAATCTTGATGTTTGCACATGCATTTATGGTGTAATGAAAATGTTTTTTGTTTTACTTCACAATAGTTGACAAAAACATGACGTTTTTTTTGTAATTCGAGAGATTATTTAAACTTTTCTTGAAAATGTGAAACTATATAGTAAAACTATGTATAAAATGGCTATTGTCCAATCAGAAACAAGGATTGGAACTAACCGTGTTTTATTCACGATAAAACACGCCTATGACCGCTTCACCCAACGGCTCTATGTATCACTTCACTACCCAACACACCTAGCAACCACTCTTAGAAACTTAAACGCATGTTTGATCTCATTGATATTGTTCATTGAAGCTATAGTAGAGTATTGTGAGAGATCGAGTAAGCGGGTGTACCTGCATTTACAGTAGACATAGCATTTTCCTTCAGGTCAGTCCTATATTCATAAATATTCTGAGACAGTCCTAGCCTTTGTCTGAAACCGCTCCCTATCCACTATATAGTGCACTCAAATGCCATACACTATATAGGGATTAGTGAATGAGTGAACGATTGAGCAGTTTCGGACACAGCTCTACTTATTCACGATACAGCACAGCCTCTCGTACCTTATTGCTTGCATGAAACCAACAACACCCCGCTTCTCGTTGTCTTTAGATACCAGCACTAGCAGCAGTACTGGTCAGGCCAAGCCTGCAAGCCGACTCCTTCCTCAGCACCAGCTGCCCCGGAGGAACCAGCTCATCAGGAGAGGTTAGGATCCCAGTACTCACATTCTCTCACGTACTGTATAGTAACACCACACAGACTGGATTTTTAAAGCTTTCATTTTATTGAAGCAAAGGTTAATTGAAATGTATACAGAAGCTTTTTATTTGTCAGGACATTAATCAACAGTTTGTATTAAATTGGATGTTTGTTCTGTAGAATTATTTTATTTTATTGTAGAAACTTAATCTACAAAAATCTTCAATTTGTTAAGAGTGAGATTCGATTTGGTGTGTTATCCTGTAGGTATTGATTTTCCTCGTGGAGGCCGGGGTCGAGGATTCAGAGGCTCTCCCTTCTAAATCCCCCTGCCTTCACAGCGTCTGCCCAGCAGAAACACTGATCACACGCCCGTGATCGACACTCTTCAAAGCCCCCGGAATCAGCCTACTGCTTTTTTTACTTTGGTTAATGTTTCTTTTCAATGTTCAATTTGTTTTTATATTTTGTGAGTAATCATCCTGACGCTATGTTTAAAGGTTTTGCTAATAAATGGAGAATCTTTCTCGCCATGCAGCTGCTGGTGGTGTTTGTTTAGTGCGGGTCTTTCAGGCACAGTTGAGCCACTTGCTGATGTCATTCTGCTGAGAGGAATGGCTGGCAGGGGCTGCCAAAGCAGGCAGCTCACCGCTAATCTTGACATTGAAGGCTTTAGCTGTAAATGACAGATTGTGTTATTACATATATACTGATTTAATGTACTGATTCAAAGAAACTGAGATGTGTTTTAAATTTCTAAACACACACGTAATACTTTTTATCTGTTGCAAGACAAAATATTGTTACTCACGCCATGAGAAAACAAAGTAATCGAAACCATCGGACTTCTTGGGGTTGGGCATGGACATGGCTGATGTCACAGGGGTCGGGAAGCCCTTCATTTTGAGTTTGATGTTGATCTCCCCAGACAACTGGATCTCTGTCAAATGAGATGTATTAAATTACTTTTGAGTTTGTATTTATTCGTTTACAGTGTTGTCGTCATTAACTAAAACTGATAGTATTAAATAAAGTCTTAGAAAATAAAAATTTGAAATGTTGTCTGCTACCAACTGAAATAAAACAAGTTAAAGCGCTGAAGTACTCAAATTTCTAAAAAAATAAAGCTTTTTTAAATGGATATATATATATATATATATATATATATATATATATATATATATTAAAAAACGAATGCAAATTTCAAAGCGTACATAAAAGGACTTAAATTTAAAATGTAAAGTGAAAAAGTTAAATGAATATTAGAGTAGCATATGAATAACACTTCTGTTGCTATTATTTTCAATGCACTGGTTGAGTATCTTCAAGTACCTGCTTGTCTGGCACGGCGGATCTTGGCGTAGACTGAATTTTTGGATTTCTTTCCACTGCAAGTTGGTCCACTTCCAGGGGGATAAGAGAATTTCTGAACTGTGCCTCCTGATTAGAAAACGCTAATTATGATTAATATTCTCATTTTAGTTATTTCTAATGATGCTTATCAAACATAGGAGACCGAGAGCACCTTTCTTGAAGAAGTACACAGACTCGGGCCTCTTTCTGGTGGCTGGGATTGGCAGAGCAGCACCGATCTCCCCGGTGAGCCCACCAAAGTCCTGGGACACCGATCTGGGATATCCAGGCTCCTTAACACCATTCTCAAAACTCCAGTAGTTGTCTCCCTTAGTGAAGGAAAATGTACAATTCTGTGTTTTGTTCAGGGGTTGCAAACACAGTTGGTTTGCAACATTTTGCACGTTCTTCAGTACCTTAATGATGTAGGTCTTGCCCTGGCAGTTGCAGCGTGTGAAAGCTGTGTCGATGGGAGACGGGATGCCCAGTTCTTCAGTGATTCTACGAGCAGGACTGGCCCTTTTGGTCTTGGGGTTCAGCAGCCAGAAGAAGTGACCTGAGAAGGAAAGCACTTTTCTTGATTAGTGTCTTTAGAAACAAAACTGCACAGTATGCAACAAAATATATACAGATGTTTTACCTCTGAAAACTATGACTGTGCCGTTGAAGAGAGTTACCATTCCATCGATGGCAAGGCCACTGCAGAGATCAGGGTCTGAGTTTGCATCTTAAAAATAACAGAATAATGGTTCAAATATATTCAGATTTAATTTTCATAATTAACTGATTAATCAGAAGTATATACCATGAAAGATTTTAATTGATGCCGCCTTAAAAGTAAAATGCCCATTTTTTTACCCCATCGTTCAAGGGGACAATCATTCTTTTTTTTTTTTTTAAATACTGAATACTCATTTCAAATATTTTCATACATCAGTGTTGATTTCAGGAACATGAACAAATTCATAAGTTTTACATACCAGCTCCCGCAGGACTGTTGGTTGGCATGGCCTGGGCGATGTCTGTAGGAGTGCTGAGTCGACCTGAACCAGAGCCAGGTCCGCTGGATGGCCCGTCACCTTGTCCGCTGACAGAGAGGGAGACCTGCACAGGGATGGTTAGGGGATTCCCAAAGGAAGGTCCCCCTGCCTGTAGTGGCCCAGAGGAAGGTCCCATTTCCTGTAGTGGCCCAGAGGAAGCTCCCCCAGCCTGTAGTGGCCCAGAGGAAGGTCCCATTGCTTGTAGTGGCCCAGCTGCAGGAGCAGGACCGGATTCAAGTAGAGGGAACCCGGAAGGGTTGAAACCAATACCTATGAAGACGTATGTAATTTGGTTCATATTTTGACTATCAAATCAGGGCTAAGGACTCGGGGTCTAAGGGAGGGACAGACCCCCCAAACACGCACACCGTGGAATAACAATGGGTTTTTTTAAAAGAAGAAAAAATGGTAACATTACATTACTTACATACACGATTAATTACATTATTATATTTCAATGTGCCTGCTCTTCGTCTGACTAAATGAATTTGGATGCAATAAAGTAGTTTCTTTTTCTTGCTCAAGACACATTGAGAAATTAATCAAAATCATTCAAATGCATTTTATTCAAATCATTCTGAATTTGCACAAATTGCTTTTAAATTCAGGCAAAACCCTATGAATCATGAATTGAATCAAATCTAACCAACCATGGCAAGACCCACCAAGTTTCTGAAATGCCTCCCTAACCAGGCCTGATATAAATGTCTTCAGTTTTGAATTAGTTGTCTCTTT
Source organism: Phoxinus phoxinus (assembly GCF_949152265.1). Taxonomy (NCBI): domain Eukaryota; kingdom Metazoa; phylum Chordata; class Actinopteri; order Cypriniformes; family Leuciscidae; genus Phoxinus; species Phoxinus phoxinus. The sequence continues at coordinate 23,026,383 of NC_136880.1, read as the reverse complement.
CCCATTACATTTATTTATTTTTAGCTGTTACCTGGTGTGTCAGAGGGTGTCAGAGGAGCATAGAGGACGATTTCCAGGGGCGAAGGGCCACCAGCAGGAAGTGATGGAGCTTCAGATAGAGCCATAAAGTTATTTAGTTCACACACACACACACACACACACTTGAAAAAAATTAAAATATCTTACCAAATAAATCTTAGTGTGTGTGTATGTATAAAATGTAAGTCTGCTTCCAATCTGCTTTCTGAACTCACCATCTCTCTTAAGATCTGGGCTTTGCTGGGCTGCGAGACATGCTGCCATACACTCCTCAGTAGAATCTAAAATACACAACATAAAAATACACTTTGTCATTATCCAATCTGAAGTTCATATAAAATGAGAGCTACCGGGCTTCCAGTCAGACGGGCTCACCATTGGTGATTGCTGTTTCATAAACCACTGTCGTTCACTAATATGCCTTGTTTTATCTTCTGGCCCTGACTTTTGTGCGAGTGAACAAATCTCAATAACCCGTTAGATTGGGTTAGTCTGTATCCTGTTCAGTATCTCCACAGATTAAACATACATGTACCTTCCTCCTCATTTTTTGAGTCCTCTCACACAGGCATTTTTGGTGGTCTTGGGAGGGACTGAAGACAATTTTGACATGTCTAACATGTTGTAGCTTGAGGGAATGACCTTTTCCTGAATTTACTGTACATACAGCCAATCATCACTAAAGGGGTCCCTCAAGCTGTCTCCAAAATTATGATATTTTATTATGGTAAAAGTGTAGTAGTAACCATGTTTTTTTTGGTGGATTGATTATAATAACTATATGGATACCATGGTTCAAGTACAATAACGTCTATTTGGTTTTATTTGTAGTAAAATCATGGTTAAGGAACGGTCATAGTCATACGAAAAAAAGAGGATTAAATAGATACCTGTTGGTTTGTTCAGTTTTGAGCTTCTTGCAGCTGGCAATTTGGAGAAAGCATCTGATGAAAACAGGAAAAGTCAAAACTAAAATAAAACTGGTCATTACATTTTGAAAATATGCATGTCATTTATAACTATTTGAATGAATGTAATCTAGGTGGCATATAGTCATGTTAGGTAGTGTTTTTATGCTGTAAAAGCCCTGTCGTAGTGTAAAGCTCGTGTCTGTCCGACTCCTACCACACTGTGGGCTGTAGTCCGGGCAGCAGGTGTTGTGCAGCACACAGTCAGAGTCACACTCACACTGTCTCCCGCGCAGGAACGGCTCACCACAGCGACCCCTGCATGAGTCCCCTGACAAACACACACAACAGTTTTAACCCTGTCAAACCTACCCTATCATATATGACACATGCATTTCTAAGGTCTCTAAATTATCAACATGATCAACATTTTGCTGGAAAAAAACTGTTTACACAATCTTGCACAATGATTACACACGGTACAAGAGTCTTTTTGCTATAAAATCTTTCATGATTTCTATAAAGTAAATATGAAGATAACTTTTAATTTTGATATTAATATTTCAAGATGAACATTTACTGGACTGAAGAGACTTAGGCCTACTTGATTATCCATACAAAAAAAATCATCATGTCAAAATATCAAATGATACATTTAAATGCACATAAAACTAAAAGCATTTAAATATAATCTTATTAAGACACAACTGATATGTATATGCATTTTGTACAATCTGTTGTACTGATTTTGTATTACAAGCTAGTTTTTGGTCATATGAATAACAAGTATACTTACAAGTACTACTCACTATATCTAGTAAATTGGCCATAAAAATGCAAAACCCCAAAACACATAATCAAAATTCTTTATATATTTCTAAACGTTCAATAAACGGTTCAATTAAAAAAAATCGGACTATTATTTCATATGACAGGCTTCACATAATTAATTGATTCAATTATTTACAAAAAAAATATTTGGTTAAGGTTTAAAAATGAATGGAGAAACGTCGACGTTACAATGACTAAATAAAAATAGAAAAATAAGGAAAAGCAAAAGGAAAACCAAGTATCCATCATACATTTAAACACCTTGGGATAGTTGGGTGAACTATCCCATTAAAGGTGTTAAAAAGCTCCCCAGCGTGCATTTATAATTTACAATTTTGAATATTTTACTATCATCCAACTTTTAAAAATAAGTAAATCATTAGGCTAGGCTACTAAAAAAAAATAACGAGTAGAAACTTTATTATGAAATGGTGAGGGTCTTACTGACGGTGCAGACGTCATCGAAATCCTTGCAGCATTCGCCGTGGACAAAACAGTTGTAGTCACAGTTACAGACCTGTCCGCGGGCGAACGGCTCGCCACATCTGCCCTCACAGCTGCCTGCACACAACAACACAAGCTGCATTCGACCAGACCTTACCAGAACCGTGATGGACCTCACCAGAAAGTCCGCGACTCACCTTGAGCAGCACACAGTGGCAGGAGAACACAGGCCAGAGCCAGGAGAGACGAAACCAGAGCGGATCCAGTCATGGTAGCAGTGCACACTGATAAACAACACCTGTCAAAAGATGGAAAACATTTGACATTTGTATGATAGACGTCTCTTATGCTCACCAAGGCTGCATTTAATTAATAAAAAAATATTTTAAAATGTAATTTAACCCTGTGAATTGTATAGCTCATCAGGCTACTCCAGTCTTCAGTGTCACATGATCCTTCAGAAATCATTCTAATATAGGCTACTGATTTACTGCTCAAGAAATATTTCTTATTATTATCAATGTTGAAAATAGTTGTGCTGTTTAATATTTTTGTGGAAATGGTGATTCTTTTTTCAGGATTCTTTGATGAATATAAAGTTCAATGAACGGCATTTATTACATTTATGAAAGCATTCATTAAATATAAATCTTTTGGAACATTATGAATGTCTTTACTGTCAAATATTAATGTCTCTCTCTTTGTTAATCTTACCACAAATGTTTGAAAATTGTTTCCACAAAAAAGCAGCAAAAATGTTTTCAAAAAATGTTTCTTTGAGCAGTAAATAATATTAGAATGATTTCTGAAGGATCATGTGACACTAAAGAGAGTAATGATGCTGGAAATCCAGCTTTACCATCACAGGAATAAATTACATTTTAAAATATATTAAAAAAATACATATTTCCAATGGTGTTAAATAAAAATTAATTGTTTAAATAAATTGAACTGCATCAAAAATATTTTTCTGAGTGTATGTGGAGAAAGACTTACCGAAAAGAAGCGTCTTTGTGAACTCACCTTATTCTGTCCTTGGGCTCTTCTGTCTCTTTTATATTGTATGGCAGCTGGATTTCTCCTGTTGGCCAGAAACTTTAATTAACCACTGCAGCCCAATTAAAGCATGATGATGTACAGACTAGAGGATCAAACCTCCCACACACACACACACACACACACACACACACACACACACACACACACACACACACACACACACACACACACACACACACACACACACACACACACAGACACACACACACACACACGCACTCACAAAAACAAAAAAAGTTTGTTTTTCAATACTTGTGAGGACTCTCCATAGGCATAATGGTTTTTATACTGTACAAACTGTATACTCTATCCCCTTACACTGCTCCTATCCCTAAACCTACCCATCGCAGGAAACATTCTGCATTTTTACATTTTTAATAAAACATAGTTTTTTATTTGAATTATGAGGATTCCTGAAATGTCTTCATAAACCACGTTTAAGTTGTAGTATACCAGTGTAATACACGTCCGTCCATCCATCCATCCACCTTCTTCCGCTTATCCGGTGCCGGGTCGCGGGGGCAGCAGTCTAAGCAGAGATGCCCAGACTTCCCTTTCCCTAGCCACTTCCTCTAGCTCTTCCGGGGGGACACCGAGGCGTTCCCAGGCCAGCCGAGAGACATAGTCTCTCCAGCGTGTCCTAGGTCTTCCCCGGGGTCTCCTCCCGGTGGGACGTGCCCGGAACACCTTCCCGGGAAGGCGTCCAGGAGGCATCCGGAACAGATGCCCGAGCCACCTCAGCTGACCCCTCTCGATGTGGAGGAGCAGCGGCTCTACTCTGAGCTCCTCCCGAGTGACCGAGCTCCTCACCCTATCTCTAAGGGATCGCCCAGCCACCCTGCGGAGAAAGCTCATTTCGGCCGCCTGTATCCGGGATCTTGTCCTTTCAGTCATGACCCAAAGCTCATGACCATAGGTGAGAGTAGGAACGTAGATTGACCGGTAAATCGAGAGCTTCGCCTTGCGGCTCAGCTCTTTCTTCACCACGACAGACCGGTACATCGTCCGCATTACTGTGGAAGCTGCACCGATCCGTCTGTCAATCTCCCGTTCCATCCTTCCCTCACTCGTGAACAAGACCCCAAGATACTTGAACTCCTCCACTTGAGGCAGGAACTCTCCACCAACCTAAAGTGGGCAAGCCACCTTTCTCCGACTGAGGACCATGGCCTCGGATTTGGAGGTGCTTATTCTCATCCCAGCCGCTTCACACTCGGCTGCAAACCGTCCCAGTGCATGCTGCAGGTCCTGGTCTGATGGGGCCAACACGACAACATCATCTGCAAAGAGCAGAGACGAAATCGTGTTGTTCCCAAACCAGACACCCTCCGGCCCCTGGCTGCGCCTAGAAATTCTGTCCATAAAAATTATGAACAGAACCGGCGACAAAGGGCAGCCCTGCCGGAGTCCAACATGCACCGGGAAGAAGTCTGACTTACTGCCGGCAATGCAAACCAAGCTCCTGCTTTGGTCGTACAGGGACCGGACAGCCCTTAGCAAAGGACCCCGGACCCCATACTCCCGGAGCACCCTCCACAGGCCGCCACGAGGGACACAGTCGAATGCCTTCTCCAAATCCACAAAGCACATGTGGATTGGTTGGGCAAACTCCCATGAACCCTCCAGCACCCTGTAGAGGGTATAGAGCTGGTCCAGTGTTCCACGACCGGGACAAAAACCGCACTGTTCCTCCTGAATCCGAGGTTCTACTATCGGCCGTATTCTCCTCTCCAGTACCCTGGCATAGACTTTCCCGGGGAGGCTGAGAAGTGTGATCCCCCTGTAGTTGGAACACACCCTCCGGTCCCCCTTCTTAAAAAGAGGGACCACCACCCCGGTCTGCCATCCCAGAGGCACTGTCCCCGACTGCCACGCGATGCTGCAGAGGCGTGTCAGCCAAGACAGCCCCACAACATCCAGAGACTTGAGGTACTCAGGGCGGATCTCATCCACCCCCGGTGCCTTGCCACCGAGGAGTTTTTTGACTACCTCGGTGACTTCAGCCCGGGTGATGGACGAGTCCACCTCTGAGACCTCAGCCTCTGCTTCCTCCATGGAAGACGTGACGGCGGGATTGAGGAGATCCTCGAAGTATTCCTTCCACCGTCCGACAACATCCCCAGTTGAGGTCAACAGCTGCTCACCTCCACTGTAAACAGCGTTGGTGGGGCACTGCTTCCCTCTCCTGAGTCGCCGGACGGTTTGCCAGAATCTCTTCGAGGCCAGCCGATAGTCCTTTTCCACGTAATACACGTCATTATACAAATTTGTGTCCTCATAAATCACATAAACACACACACACACACACACACACACACACACACACACACACACACACACACACACACACACACACACACACACACACACACACACACACACACACACACACACACACACTAGACAACAGCAGCAGCAAAGTGACAACACCAGAGCATTTGTCCGCAGTACTGTGTGACAGAGTTAGTGACCCTTGTTAAAATGTCCTTGGATATCAATGTTGCACAAATGGGATGAGCGGTTAATTCGATTTTTTTACTTTTTATTATGGCTATTAAAATGGCCAGTGTCCAGTGGTTCTGACTTCTGATACTGGATTTTAGTGCATAAATGTTCCTAATGTGGTCAGCTTATGGGTCAAAATGAAACTTTTAAATCAAATTCAGAGAAACCAAACCATGTCATTGCAGAGGTCCTGCACTTTTCCCAGACTTTATTTAGTTGTCACAGATGGTGTTTGACCTTTCTAATGTGCTCATGAAAATTAAACTATGTAACTCTCAACAAAAAGCCCAACACATTTCTCTTGTTTCACTCTCATGAGTCACTCGATGTGGTCCAAGATTTGGTTTTATGTAGGAGGTCAAGGGCATTTGAGTGTTTGGTGATTGTTTGGGTGGTTGATATGGTATGCAAGGTTGTTTCATAAGCTGAACTGAGAAGGATGGTGGCGTAATGACCTCTTAATACCCAAAATCAAACCAAATCCAACAATGTAGTCATTAAAAAAACTATATTGTGCCATGTAATAAATGTTTCGGCTTTTCTCTCAGCTCCTGACGCAATAAAATGACCATGTGCTGCGGAGAAACATAAGAGAGAGAGAGAAAACATCCTCTTTGTGGGAAGTGGTTTTTGTTCTGAAGTAATGTCTTTCAGATGTTAAAGCAGTGTGTACCACACCTCCAAACACACTGCAGTGATTATTTCAATCCTCTGGTTTGGTCATGTGCTTCAAAAAGTCAACATTGCCTCAGGGACGCCCACTATTCAGACGCATTAGTCCACATGTCCCCAACAATCAAAGCCAATACAGCCGGACTCTGTTCAGACATTGTTGTTAATAGTCTGAACAAAGTTTGAGAAAATGAAAAAAAGCAAAACCTTAGAGACAGATCGTGTTCTTAGTATGGGTTTTTGTTTTTTTGTTTAGAAAGAGACAATTTAAGGGCAGTTTAGGCCACATTATTGAGTGTCTCACATCACAAAATCAGTGTTGTTCTAGCACTATCACAGCTTAGGTTGACAGATTTATTCATCTTTGCACCGCGGATGTTATTGACACGGGTACTGTGAGGTTTGTATCGTAATTTATAAAACGGATAGTTCCAGTCCTTGATTCTGATAGGTTGAGCCGCGTTCGAAGCCGTTGTAAATTACTCAACAAACATACACCTGTGACTGCATTACATTAGTATTACTGCGCAATTGCCGTTTGTGATTCTTTCTTTGTTGCTGCCATAGACAGTAAGAGGGTTGCTGCATGTGTTGCTTAGCAACCTCGTTGGAACTACATTGCTTGGCAGAGGAATACATTGCGTCAAAGCCAAAGATATCTTGCAGACTTTTTAACACTTATGTAACCTATTAAATATTTACTGGTGCTCTAAATGTCATGTTTTCAGTTTGTTTCTGTGTCTGATATGTTCCTTTGTTCAGTTTCAAAGTTTGGGGTTAAAAATATATATATATTTTTTAAGGTTTTTGAAAAGAAGTTTCAATGCTGCATTTTTTTAATTATAAAAAATACAGTAAAAACTAAAAATATTGTGAAATATTATTACAATTTAAGTATTAATTTAAAAAAAAATTCTTACTGGCCCTAAACTTTTGTATATACTGTAGGCCTATGTGTTAGAAATAGCTGTAAATAGACAAAATAGCCATTAATGTATGAAATATGTTGGGTTTATAGTTATATATACTTGTTATATCTCTGCCACTGAAGTAATAACATCGCTGCGAGATCTAGTGAGAAACATTCACATTTCTCCGTTATTAACGGATCAAACAGCGCTGACGTGAAACCAGGAAGAAACATTGTGCCATGAACTATTCAGTGTCCACAGATCAGCTACATTCACCATGGATTTACTGTAGTAACACTACTAACTGTAACCATGGAAGTTTGGCAGGACTAGTAGGCTATAATGCTTTCAAGTAACATTACGTCGGTTTTATTTTGACATTATGAATACAATTGCTGCCCTCAAATGTTAATCTGAACTAAAATAAACCTTTGTTTATAACTAGGCCTACTACAATATTACTTTTCATTTTGTCCAAGGAGCTGTTTTGTTTTATATGCTCCTAAGAAAAGTCAAGTATAGCTCCTTCATTGCTCAAAGTAAAAAAATTATCATACTTTATGATGTTAGTTTTAATAAAAATATAAGAAATTTCTCTGGCATTTCTTTCTTTTTGCTGTATCGAAATGTACCGAACCATGACACAAGTGTATCGTATCAAACCGAACCGTGAATTTTGTGAACCGTTACACCCCTACTCTGTAATGTTCCTGTATAATGTTAAGATAAAGAGCTTGGTTTAGCTACAGTAATCTAGATATAGGGGTAATATTGTTATAATAGTGATATAATTTCATGGTTTCTCATTAGCTATATAATTGTGCACATGCGGAGATGGATTGTGGATTAAATCCATATAACGAATGTTAGATTTGGTAGAATCTGTAAAAATGTTGGACCTAGTATGGATTAAATCCAGTGTTCATGTGTGTTATATTGCTGTTTTGTTACATTTGTCTAATGTCTATTTAAGAAATCATATAATCACATATTGTTATGGCATTGTTATCGAAACACATGGACACATAAAGTGCATTTTCAGTTCCATAAATACCATCAGTCTAGACACTCAACAGAAGACGGATGAAAGAAGCACATTTCATTCATGCCTGCTGAGAAACGCATTAATGGTGTTTATTTTCTGACCGCTCCAGACATTTTACAAGTGCTTTTTCATTTTAGGGGAAGAAAGTAGTTTCCCAACCAGTGAGTCACAAAATAATTGATTTAGAACAATCAGACAGACCCGAATAACACTATGACACCTCACTTCTATAAAGTTACAGCACTGGGGCTCATTTTATCAAATTTAATGAATGTTTTTTTTTTTTTTACTTGGATATAACATTGTCACATTAAATTAATATTTTACTTGGTTTAGTAAAACATTTTAATCACTAAATATATATTTTTTATAATTAGATGTAATTTCATAATTATAACTTGATATAAATTAAAAATATAAGTTTCACAGACAGGGCTTTCGGACATTTCAGTGGCTTTTATAAACGTTACATTACTGATGTGCATCTTGAGACAAAACAATGGCAGTGACATATTTGAACACCAAAGACCTAAATAACATGATTCAATAAAACAAGACAAGGTTGTGATTGTGTTTCTGGGACAAAAGAAGGTAAATCTGGGTTTTATTTTACAACTCACTCATAATTGTATAGCTTGTTTGTTAAAGGTGGAAATATGCATCTCACATTTCATCCACTGAAGATTATTTTAAAATAAAGCAAGAACAAAACATTTTAAAAGACTTTTTATTTTATTTTCACATAATTGAACTCATTGCTGGTGACTGTTTATACAGTGTTGCTTTGAATTAAATATTTTCACATTTAGTTTTTGCAGCTATCACAGTTGGTAAAATCTATGTACAAAATAAAGGTTTACAGTACTCTTACATTTTACTTTTAACAGTGTCTCTTTCTTTAAAAATACCAATACAAATCTTTTGTGTTCGTTTTTTTCTTCTTCTTCACATTGTGCTTGGTAAAAAATAAGAACTTATTTTTGTTATAATGGGGTTAAGTGTGCGCTGGGGGATATGTACATGCAGCAAGACTTTTGTCATGTGATTTGATGCGGTGCTTCCAGCATCTCCATGAGGAAAGTGTCTATAGGTGTGTCTCCGATAAGTTTGAAGAAGAACAGGTGCTCCAGGCACTTCAGTCCTATGGAGCGCAGAGCGGGCAGACGGAGGAGCAGCTTGGCAAACCTGAAAAGAGAATAAACAACAACACTCAGACTCCACAACTATACCCGCATGACCTGTGTCTATTTACACGAATAAAGAGCCAGAGTCAGTCTTAAAAATACAGAAGAACAGCAGTGCTGTTGCACCAATAATATATCAGTGCGGGAACTACCTGCCAGGCTGATCGGGGTAATTGTGTTTGGTATAGGCCTCCAGTGAGGCGTACACCTTTTCCCGTAATGCCTCCACCTCTGATGGGTTTGACAATCCTTTCGCATCTATAAAAGGGAAAGTTACATAAAACATAAGAACGCATGCATTTCATCATCCTGACTTAAAACTGAATGTTGCTGTCTGAACAAGAAATGTCTTCATTCAATCATTCTACACTGTTAGAAAAAAAAGGGTAGCACTTTATTTTACAGTCCTGTTCCGCACGTACATACTATGTACTACTTATAGCAATTACAATAACTGGGTAATAATTAGATACTAACTCTGAACCTACCCCTAAACCTAACCTTAACCCATGTAGTTACCGTATATTATCAGTACTTTCTTGGGTAAGTAAAAGTACTGTAAAATAAAAGTGTAACCAAAAAGAAGTGTTAGGGGTACAACAGCTTGTTCCTAAAAAAGGTCTCCAAAAGGTACTAACATTTACCCTTTAGAGGGGAGAAATGGTAAAAAAAAAAAATACTGCCGCATTGACAAGCTGTTGAAAAAGCCTTAAATCATCAAACAGTAACCTTAGAGACCAAAATATTACTATATATAATGCCAATAAAATATAAGAATATATTAATCAATAATTTTAAATATTAACATTATATTTTATATAACATCAACTCAAATATTCTGATTAATAAAACCATATATTGCGACGCCAAAATTGTTTTGTTTTTTTTTCAAAAAAGAGCTCTTGAAATAGATATTCTTGTGATACCATGTCGCAATAAAATACCAGGCGTTACGTTATTCTCCTGACATCTGAAAATAAACATGAGGGAAAATGGACAGCTCACTCAGTCAAACTGACAGATAAGTGGACCTTCCGCAAACCGGAAGAGCCTCCCATAAATCAAAACCCAGTAGGCTAATTCGGTAAAAGCTGGATATTTATATAAAGCAGCAATATTATTGACTTGAATGCACTGACACAATTGGACGAGAACTGAACTGAGCTAATGACATCACATCTTTCTGCTGAATTGAACTCATTCCTTAATTGATGAACTTTGCACAGTTATTGAACAGAACTGAATCAACCCTGAACTGAACTGAATAATGACACTTTTGTCTCAATTGTCTTTTTAGGGCTGCTTTTTTGTTCTGTTTGCATCATTTAATCATTGTTTTCCTGTTTATCCCTGTAAAGTTGTTTTGAAACAATGTATACATGCAGTATGAATAAAGGTGACTTGACTTTAGGCAGATGTGTCTGTCTGAAATTGTCTGGACCGTGTGTGTTTCTGAGAATTGAAGGCTCGGGACAGGTCTTTACCTGGGTTAAAGAGGACGATAGCTCTTAGACAGCCCAGCTCTGTCTTGTCCATCTGCATGTCCTTCATCTTAGACACCAGCTCTGTTAATACCCTGTAAACATTATTATGTATTTAGATTAGCATATTGGACATACAAGGATTCAAAACACAACCATCCAATCAATTACCGATGGACAAAATCAAGTCCCGCCCATCACTTGGACATCTACAGTACGTCACAATAGAGGAAAAAACTATCGCAACTTCTGTTTCATGCCGACTTTGAAAAAATGCCACTTGGCTTGATACGTTTTTAGAACATGCATTTTTTAAGTGTGGGTTTGAGGTGGTGAGGTGGATTCTGTGTTGCGACCTGACCTGTCAAATATCGAGCCCACCCCGGCGCTGTGAGCACTGCTGCGGTGGACATGTAGGCCGGTGGCCAGAAGGATCCCGTCTTTAACCGTCACTGAACGGTGTGAGAACGAAGCGATGAGCAGCTCGTTCCAACCTAAACACAAACACACACACACACTGAGAGCGTGTGGTACATTCTACAGACACATTTAACATCTGAATAGAGGGATACTGACCTGCTCGAAGCAGGATGACCTGGTCATCCAGAGGGAGGTCAGAGAAGTGCGGGATTCTTTTAGCCCACTCAACAAGAGTGAAGAGCTGCTTGTCTGCGGCCTGGCAGATGTTGGTCACTGGGTCATTTGTCTGAGAATCAGAGACAGAAATACGGACGCATTAAAGAGTTGATCAAATTGAAGAATTAAAATGAAATCTCTCTCTAATATCCCAATTGTTTCTTAAGACAGCGCCAACATTTGATTTAGAGAAAAAAAGAGGTATTCCTCCTGCTTGTCAAATGGATAAAGATCCTAATATTGCACTGCAAAATATCTTGTTTCCCCATCCTTAAAACAAGATCAAGTTATTTGAGAAGCTATAATAGTAAAAGAAAAATGAAATATAATATATAATAGCGAAAGATAATATCAATTAAAATACAATATAATAACAAAACTAATATAAAACTTATATTAAAACAGCTTTATTAAAGCTGCAGTCCGTCGTTTTTCCTCTTTGTCGCCATCTCTGTTCGAAATCTGCAATTGCAGTTATTCGCGGAATTATTAACTGTGCGTGGGTAGTAAATCGGCATGAAACAGCGCGGATGAACACAATGTATTGAGGAGAACTTGTCGCTGCCGCGTCGCTGTGGATACTGTACTGTCATCAGCAATATACTTTTTGAAAGTGTCAACATTAGAATTTTCATCGGGAAATCTCATCTAAACAAGTAAGTAACATTCACTTTTGTTCTGACCAAATTCGGGGGGTGGGGGGAAGCATTGCAGTAGCTATATCATGCTGATTAAATCTAACGATTGCTTATATCACGTCAAAACGTGAAAAATATATTTTTTCTGTAGCCACTCTGAAGTCCGAAGTCTTTGTGTTTTACAACTGGTGAATCTCCAGTTGTCACTGGTGAATGTCGCTTTAAAACTTTCGGGATCCGCCATACCAAGTGCTAAGCTAAATCTCCACCTCCATCATCCACACACGCTAGCCGGGGACTCCTTCTCTATGTGTACAGAAGTGATGTAATGACGCAAAGACATGCTCGAAATTCCCGCGGAAATCCACCAGTACCACAGGAATTAAAATCATTATTACAAGCTTACCGTTTTGAATCGAGGTAAGGCAAGCAGATCGTTTTGAACACTGGCTGGTTACGTTTTTTTTTCAAAAATTTATTTTTTGATATTTTTAAACCCCAAAATGTGCCGGACTGCAGCTTTAAGTCTTGCTCTTATAAACTTTTTGGTTTCTGAAGTTTTAAGTTTTAAGGATTTGTAGATATTTTTTTCCTGGGAAAACAAGACCAGAAATATTTATATTGATCAATATTTTTTGAGTGCACCAAAGTCTGCGATTAATGTTTATTAATGTTTAATGTTTATTAATGTTTAAAAAAGACAGTTTAAAAATATATAATTTCATGGTTAATGTGACACTTCATAAGTGAGCTATTATTTCTCTTCACTGAATCAGTAATTATCTTTTTGAAAAAGTAATTTTTTCAGGGTTTTTTTTATATAGAAATGAATACTTTTATTCAGCAAGGACACATTAAATTGATCAAAAGTGACAGTAAATACATTTTTAATGTTAAGAGAGATTTTTATTTCAAAAATTCTTTCTATTCATCAAAATGATTTTTTCAATCAAAAAAAAAAATAGGCAGCAACACTGTTTTCAACATTGATCATATTAAAGGGATAGTTCACCCAAAAATGAAAATTCTGTCATCATTTACTCACCCTCAAATTGTTTCAAACCTGTATGAGTTTCTTTCTTCTGTTGAACACAAAAGAAGATATTTTGAAGAATGTTGGTGACCAGACAGTTGATGGACCCCATTGACTTCCATAGTATCTTTTTTTCCTACTATGGAAGTCAATGGGGTCCATCAACTGTCTGGTGTTCAACTGTCTAGTGTTTTGTGTTCAACTGAAGAAAGAAACTCATACAGGTTTGAAACAACTTGAGGGTGAGTAAATGATGACAGAATTTTCATTTTTGGAAAATTTTGGAAACAAATGATAGTTCATTTTTGGGTGAACTATCCCTTTAAAAAAATGTTTCAGCAGTAAATCAGCATATTAGAAGGATTTCTGAAGGATCATGTGACACTGACGACTGGAGTAATGATGCCGAAAATTCAGCTTTACCATAATATATCATAAAATATATTAAAATAGAAAACATTTATTTAAATTGATATAATATTTCACAATATTACAGTTTTTACAGTATGTTAGATAAATGCAGCCTTGGTGAGCATAAGAGACTTCTTTCAAAAACAATGACAAATCTCACCAACCCCAAACATTTGAACAGTATTGTGCCTTCAAAGCTTTTTATAATATCTTTAATATTTATCAGAATTCCATAATGTTTTAAAAGTAAAAATGAAATGCAGTTCACAGGGACATCATATTGCTTTCTAAAAGACTTCATGAGGTGTCTCACCGAGTTGCCCGTGCTGGACTCCATGTAAGCGTCAGTCTTGGGCTCCACTGCAAGCTCAGCGTCCAGAATCTTCTCCACTGGCATTTCCTCATTAAAGCTGCAACTGGACTCCACCTCATTATCACTCCTTTCCCGACCCCGCTGTCTCTCTTCTTGCACCGCTGTACACGCGAAAAAATAATAATTGCATAATACACAAGCAAAAATGGTTCAAATGACCTGCACAAGTCATTGATGAAGATCTCTTTAATTTGTGTCACTCACCTTCTCTCTTCATGCCCATGGCCAGACACTTCTGATAGCGGCAGTACTGGCAGCGGTTCCGCTGGCGCTTGTCTATCAGACACTCCTTAACTTCTCGACACGTGTATGTGAGGTCTTTCCGGATGGTTCTCTTGAAGAAGCCCTTGCATCCTTCACAGCTGTAAACACCATAATGTTTCCCTATAGGTAGAGAAAGATATCTGTCTTTAAACATATCCAGGAATACAAGTTCAGTCTGGCTCAAGTCAAAGAGAATATGAGCATGGCTAAACACGCACTAGTGTGCAGTGGCGTTACCTGAAGATCGGTCTCCACAGATGGCACAGATGTGTTTGGAGAGGGACCCCGGGCTGCCGCAGGAGTAACTGCCCAGTCCCGCCAGTCCCGGAGGAGGTTTAATGTCTTCTGAGCTGCTAACACTGTTCAGAGAGTTCATCTGTAGGGAAAGACAGAGAAACGAACAATTGAGTGAGCTTGTGTTTGCGTGTGTGGTTTCCCCACTCCTCTTTGAATCACGTGATTGGCTGAATGGGAATGTTCATTTACACCTTTTGCATTCACTCTCTGTGGCTTTGAGCCTTATTAGACATGTGTAGTATACATTTTTCAAGGTGTTTACGTGATCGAAATGTGAAACACTGCAACAATGGAATATCAACTTTAGAGTGCTTCAGCTAAATGTTGTACATTCATTAATTGCAATCAAACTTGGCTAAGTGTAAAATGAACTTTGTCATCACCAGTAGAGGGCAGCAAACACTTGGCATGGCAGGTTTTATGAGCGAAACAAGATGATGGTCAAGTACAGATCAGATGGCTGTTATAGAATTAGACACGCATGCCCAGAGAGAGATAGAAAGGTCAATGAATGGAAATTGAAAACAAACCAACTAAACCCCAACGGGTTAATAGACCAATAATAGCTTAAAAAGTGGATCATAAACTACACTGTAAAAAAATATTTTCATGATTTGTTATCACAACTTTTTATCTTTTGTCAAATCAACTTCGATAACTAATGTGTGAAGATAACATACAATTTTGAGTTTCTGTTTATTAAACCATTCTTCTTCATTGTATTAACTCAAATTTTTAATTACAACAAACTCAAAATTAAGGCAACAAGGTAACTTGCTTTTTTTTAAGTTAAACCAACATTTTTTTTACAGTGTACAATGTCAGGATGTGCATTTTTAATGAAACTTAGAGCTGTGCAATTATTAATGCATATTTCATAAAATGTCATCTTTCCCCAAACTTTGCAAAGACGCAGTATTTAGCTTTCAACTCAACAGTGCACTAATCTCAATCTTCAAGCATTATACGCAACAACAAACCAACTCCTGCTGCACAAATGCAGAATAATTCATGTATTTTTGACAATTCAACTTTATTTGAATTTACTGGATAGTTCCATACCAGAAGAGTATCAGACCTGAATATGAGCTTGTTAACCCTTGTGAAAAAGAAGCGTGCTCAATTGAATGTGCACTTGTAGTGTACTTCAAATATTAAAAGTATTCCTAAAATAACTGCACTTGCAGATAATATAATATTAATTTAATAAAGGTCCACTTAAGTGTTCTCAAAGAAAGCACACTTTCAACATTGTTTCTTAAAACTCACAAGTACACTTTGCAATAATGTCAAATTAAACATTTTACTTTTAAAGTACATTGTAAATCAATAGGTTTTGATAATTTAATAATTTTGTAATGCTTTAGAAGAACACTTATTCTGATGTGTTGACTAACTTAAGCACATGTAAAGTACTTGATTATAATTTGAACTGTTATTTGACATTACATTTAAAGTTAATATATTTTAAATGTATTAAATCACAACTTAAATGTATTAAATATGTCAGCAAATGACATATTTTAGTTCACTATAAATACTTGTCAGTGTATTCGGCAGTACTCCTGGGTAAAAAAAAGAAAGAAAAAGGGGCCAAGCACAAAATGACTAAAAACAAGGCTTTTAATGGTCTTAACCACAAATTATTGGTCAGTAATGAGCTAAAGTTAAGCAAGTGCACTCCTTAAAAATCCATTGCTGTCTCAGATAAACATCAAAGACAGAATAAAGTTTTTGGCAGAATATGGGAAGTTGTGTGTGGTGGAGTGATGAATCACAATGAAATGATGCTCCAGAGAGCGGTGTCTTAGAAAATCTGCAGAGAAATATAATAATAAATGCATCTCTACCACAGTGAAGCATGGAGGAAGAGTGTCATTGTGTGGGTATTGGTGAGCTACTTCACTGTGAAAAGTCATTTAATGCTACAGTACAGGAGAACATTGCAGAATTGCTTGCACTCACGCATTCACACTCACACAAACATGTGTTTTTTTGAGAGCGCTATCCTGAAACGGCGAGCCATTCAGTGAGGCAGAAAGATGCCGGGAAGGTGATGCACAGCGGCCACCATCACATTCGCTCTCTTTAATCTGCTGCCTATAGCCCATATATTATTCAGAGCTCTTGGCCCTCGCTCACGAGAAGCATTCCTCTATAGAGGCGTCCCTGCTCTCAGGCAAGACATTCACACATGACACTATTTACAGCTAATAGTATGGCAGGTTTCCACAGCTTTCTTGAAGTGTTTGCATATTGCGCTCGCTGCAGCGCAGCCTCGATGCAATGATATCTCTCTCCATGTGAGCCAAGGTTATACTAGGGCTGTCCGTCACGCTACATTAGCTCTTTTTAGGCTAGACTAAACTGAATGGGCTGTTCTCCCTCGGGCTGGAGGGAGGCCCTGCAGAGGAAAGGAGAGATGCATTAAAAGAGCATTCTGCATTTGCCTCGCTGCCTCTTGCAGTGAAAGTTCCTCTGATCGGAAGCTTGGATGTTCCGCTAACTCTTCCATGAAATAGCACAAATTATCCAAAGAAAAGAGGTTGTGCTCTTTTAGAGAGGATATGGTATAATGGAGAATTTGCAGTAGTATGCTATAGTACACGAATCATTAAATGTCATGTTTGTCATTTCTGATGTTAAAAGCTGACTTTATGCTCCATCTCATGATATAAGCATTACAATCTTTCATAGACTAGTGATTCTCAACCTTTTTTACTCCAGGCCCCCTAGTCCTAGTTTTGTTTTCTTTCTCAACTTCTTATAAAGAGAACACCTTTCTGTAAATTTAAAAAGTAACTTCTGTAAGTAAAAAATGTAAATAATAACATTTCAGGATTCCTAAAGTTTTAGGAGCTGAAAGTTCTTCAGTGTTCCCAATGTTTTTAACCAATAAGTTGACATGACCTGCTCATGGTTTACTAGCTTGGTATAGTAAAATATTCATTAAATTAAAAATGCACATAGAGTTTTAAGATTTTATTCATTTAAATCAGTGGTTCTCAACTCCAGTCCTCGGGACCCGCTGCTCTGCACATTTTCTAAACAGTGGCAACCCTGTTGTTGAGGCGCTAAATTAACACAGAAATATCTTGATTTAGTTGTTTTATCTTATTTTAAAGTGATTTCTGAGAATCGTTGTTGAACACTGTTGATTTCAACCCAAAAAAACACCCCCCTCTCTTCATTGCTCCACCCCCCAAAATACACGCAATGCAAGATTGGATGTCTCTTTATCATAGCAGAAGTGAGGCAAAATCAAGATTTGCGAAAATAAAGAGAAAAAATGACCATACAGTACACGAGATATACAAGCAAGAGTTGGTTGTTAGTCACCAGCAGCGCACTCTAGTCTAAACCAATGTTACTCATGTATGGAGCAGAAACAATGCAACCTGGTGTCCGGTTTCAGGTCTTCCCGCTTAGGTCTCTCAAGCGCTGAAAAGCTTTTCTAATATCCTAAAGATAAGCGGGTCCTAAAGATCTTGCCTGATTATAGTCGTTCTTTTTCCAGAGTTGACTTTTTCTCTATTGTAATGTCTTTCAGCCATCTCTCTTTCTACAGTCTTTTGCTCACTCTATCTCCTCCCCCATCACGAGCGGACACGCCCCCTACTGCTGATTGGCTACAAGTGTGTTGTTGTGCTCATCTACTTTCAACAGCATAGCTTACTCTTATTTAAAATAATTTTAATTAATTTTGAGGCCTGCGTGGACGTTTGCTTCCACAACCCCCTGGTTGAGAACCACTGTCATAGACTGTCTTTCTCTGGACTGTACCTGTGGACTGTTGAGTGCTCCATAACCCATGCTGGAGGTGGTGGGCATGGAGGCTGAAGGCGAACCCAGGGAGGAGGAAGTGATGACTGAGTATGGCGACCCTAGACCGTTGATGATGGAGGGGTGATGGTGGGACACCATGGAGCTGAGAGGAGGATGGGACGGAGGAGAGCTCAGGTGACCATGTGTTACCTGCAAAGAAGAACCTGAGAACAGAAAAAGGTGATTAGTCTCCAGCAAACAGGGAACATTCTCAGGACTTTGAGAATGTGGGAAGGTCCTTTCAAAGTTATAAACAAACATTCTTCCAGTAACGTTAATATGATGTCTGATCATATTCTTCAGCAAGAAAGAAATTCATACAGGTTTGAATCAACTAGAGGGTGAGTGATGACAGAATTGTCATTTTTGGGTGAACTGTTCCTTTAATGTTAATATAACCAAGAAAAAACACTTTTAGAACATGTAATAAACTGGAAATGTTTAACATTCAGATAACGTTCAGAAATAACACTTTCATTTCTTAATGGGAACATTAGCAAGATGTTCTTTGAATATATAGGTCTGTATCCGCCATCAACAGTAAATGGAACTGAAAATTAATATAAACTTTTTTTTCTCCATTATTATGTTAGGAAAATAATATTTTTTAACTATTAATATTAAAAATATAAATATTAAACTTAAATAATTGTAATTGTGATTAATAATGTGAATAATAATTAATAATCTTGAAAAAGATTTGAATACATGGTTGACCTGTTCATATTTCTCTCTTTTCTCTATTCATCCACTATATAAATACAGAAGATGTATTGTGACAGTTTGACATTTTCATGCTAGAAATGCTGTGAGACGTCTGGGGGCCGTGTCAGTGATGGGGTAATGGTTGGTGGCATTTGCACAGTATAGGGGTCATAAAAGTGACTAGCTGTGACTGCGAGCACTCATGGATCATCACACATCAAATTTCAGACACACATCAAATTTCAGATCTCTCACTCTTTGGTGCAAAATGCACACATATTCATTATTTATACATTATATAAATGAATATAAATAAATTGTCTGTTAATTAACAAATGACTGGCCAAAATCAGCCAGATAATTAATCGGCATAATGTTTGATAATTAATCCTCGTCAATGGATAATCAACATAAACATTGTAAGTGAATTTTGAGTAAATAATGTGTAAAATAGGAATCTACATCTCATTTGTCATAATTGAATTTTACATTTTATCAGCTCTCTAGATATCGGCATTGGTCATTGAAAAACCTGATTGGTTGACTCATATTAACAATCTTCTTTTAAAGATTAAACGATTAAAAGGTTATACTATACATATATATATATTAAGCAAAGTTTATTTTAACATAAGTTAAATACCTTAAAATAGAAATTTCAGTTTAAATACTAACACCAACATGGATAATTATAAAGAGTCTATCATGCAATATGGAGATTAGATGCAGACCCGTCCCTCACCAAACCTTCACAATACACATGTTGTATTTTGAACGGTCATGTTATAATCAAGCACGTGCACAAAATTAATTCAAAGTCAGTCAAATCATTCCAGCAAGGCATTTTCACTCACTCTCGCTGTATTTTAAAGGCATGATAGAGCGGCTGTTTCCCAAGTGTATCTTTGTTGTGACGCCTCCTGCTCCTCACACAGAAATGTCTCTGCCGCCGTGACATGCCCTGAATGACCATGCAAAAGCTGTCCTCAGCACCCACACTTACTCAAGCCTGCTAGTCTCCGTGTCCTGGCTAGATTCTGGTGGTATTAATGACTTCTAAATGTCACATTCTGATCTGAAGGAACAGCTATCCTTGGAATGACTGGGTGTGCATATGTTCAAAGGGCACATCGACTTTCTTTCACACTTGCTGGTTGTAGATCAGACGGAACGTGATATTCAAATGGATTCCACTGTAAAACACATTTAGGGCCAGATAAAAAAGGAAACCGGAAGTAGATACTCAAGCACACAACTTCAGCAGGTCAGCAGAGTTCGTGTCACTGTTCTGTGTCACTGTAATCGGAGCCAAGATTAGCCATTACTCTGGTTTTGGCCTCAGACAACTGCTGCGAAGCAATGATAAGCAATAATTTGCTTTCTAGTTGAGAAGATTATGAAAGATCAATACCGACACTCAATCATTCAAACATTCAATAAGCTTGCTTTACCATATGGCTGCATCATGTAAAGACACATGAGGCTGTCATTACTACGCTGAGTGGTTCGATAGGATTTGGAGTGGAGATTTGCCTATGAAGTGTATTGTTGCACAATTAAACATATAATATACTGTATATAATATATATAATATATATTCACACACACACACACACACACACACACACACACACACACACACACACACACACACATATAAAATGTATGGTGTATCGGAGCCATGTGGGTAACCTAGATTGTTTTATGAGCAATAAAAAACTGAATTAATTTGAAAAACTCTTTCAACTGGGCTATACAATATAAAATCGAATTCAGTGAACTCATTTAAAAAACAAAAACACAATAATAACCTGAGATGACTTGTATAGTTCAATTGTTTAGTATTTTAACAATGCTATTAACACAAAAACATTGACGTCTAGCTTGAAAGAAGAAACCTTGACTCTAGGATAGAGAACATTGTGTTTTCTAAGCGTTTAGTAAGACCTTGTAGAAGAACATCTTTGTTATTTGATTGTACTTGCTGCTTTGTACATATTTCAAGACTGGCACTGGTTTTCAAACAGAGAACATCATGCCATCATGCAAATGTGGACTACTTTTCCCAACCCAATCTATTGAGAAAATATGAGATGGGGGATTTTGCATGAATTCGTATAATGTGATTCTAATGGAAAAAAAAATTGGGGGGAGTTGAGGATGAAAATGGATGAAAGTCCAATCCAAAGCTATAACTGTCAGTCGGGTGTAAGAAGAAATGCTTTGAATTGTCAAAACGTAAAATCGCTACAAATCGCCATGAGAGTGTTGACTTTTTCTGTTTTGCCATCGCCATGACCTATACTTTGCAATTTTGACAACCTGCTGTTGATTTGTTTGTTTATCTTTCAGGAACATGTATATATGCTGGATCCTAAAGTATCCATGAATAAGGGGGTGAGGCTGGATGGAAGAATTCCCCTGGGGATGTGTGGCGGACTGATGCTGGATTACCTACTCAGATTAAAGAGATTATCATCCTGTGGCTCACAGGGGAACTGGTTTATTGATGCAAGCCCAAAATCTGATAATAAGGTTTAGTTCTAAATGTCAGGGAAGGAATGTGTGCTGGTTTGGCTTTGTGGTTGTGTGTTTAATGAAACTATTTGATAGGCAGTCTATCAATCACTACTTCAAAGACAAACATTTTCAAATTCTTGAAGTCGGCATGAAAAAGAAGTTTGCGATAGGCTTTTCTTCCCTACTGTGACGTATATCCAAGTGAAATGGCTTCTCGAACAAGAAAAATGTGGGGCGGGGCTTGATTTGAATTTAATATGATATTTGATATCACAGAAAGCGATGCAGATGAGTAAAAGAAGCTACTGAAATAAATGTATATCTAGGAATGACCTTGGAATAGGAGTGACACAACAAAGAGCGATCTGGAACATGTTTTTTTCTCTGAGACTGTCCTTGGGAGAGACTGGCATAACTGGGGCAGAAAAATTGTCAATTAGATTAGCAAGCTGAATAACAACCCAGTTGAAGGTACTCACCATTGGTGGTGGGGGCTTTTTCAACTGAATGTTATCTAATGGATCAGGCATTGCGTTCCAGTGTTTTTGTGTTGGTCTAGAATAGCAATCTACATTTAATGCAAGCAAATGCATGCAGAGCCTGATCCCAACAGATTTGGCCAACAGCTAAGCGTGTGTTATGTTATTGTAGTAAAATTCAATACAATGTTGAATCTTTCAATACTTTTTTTAACAGCACACACAGATGAGAGGCCAGTCTTAGCAATGGTTGCCAGGTTTCTTTTTAGAACATGAGAAGGGCAACACTTGCTTTCAGTTGCAACAGTGAAGGTGGAATAGGATACGGCGGTCTTTATCTAAAGAGACCACCACAAACACAAGGAGGAAAAAGGGTCTTTAAACACCCAAGACACAACACTGGCCTTGTACGTGTTCATCATGCCCTCTATTCACTGTTTACTGGAACATGAGCTAAACACACGACTACAACACTGCTGAAGGGCCTGCCAAGTCCTCTCTCTTGCAGGATACACAAAGTCATTAATCATCAGATATGATTTGTCCATTCCAAATTTGGAGACATTAAGAGAAATTCTATGCAGCTGTAGCTCTCTTTTTTCTTGTGTGTCCCTTATGTCCTGGCTATAGCCTACGTGTATCACAATGAATAGCGTGACGACTTCCACTGTTTTTTTGTTTTGTTACATTCATTTTGCTATAGGCTACCCATACCTACGGTTATCTCTTAGCATGACCCCGTTGTGGCCGTATGCGTGCGAAAATTCTCCGTGCGTGAAATGACACGCGCGTAACGCAAATTACGCAGCTCGAGGCAGCGACTGACATTATAAAAGAGCGCGCAACTCATCGAGAGCCTGAGAAAATCTTAAAATAGACTTCATAGTCCACAATTTGCCTCAAAATAGCAACGGTACCCAGTGTGAGATTAATAAACACAACAAGGAGGGTGTTAATGAAGGCAATAGTTGACTCCAGGCTGGATGTTATGTGCTGTGACAAGCAGTTCGGGCCCTTTGTGAGAAATGTCCACACACTTTCACCCCAGAGACCTGAATGATGGACTGTACAGGTGATAAATAATAGTTCAGCCGTTTAAATCACACCAAATAAGTCATCCTAACAAAAGCTGGACGACAAATGAGTTGCCTCAGTCATTCACAAGCTGGGAAAGCAGTAAACCATTCTCAGGAGGATTTCCTAGCTAAATTAAACAAGTCGTTCGTGGTGGTTAAAATAACGTCCTCTTAAATGATAATACAAAAATGTTAACATAATGTCACAAAATAATGATTTTCACAACCCCAAGCCTACTGCACAGGGTAGAATGTGAAGTATTTACGGTGAAAAACGAATTGAGGAATTTCATCACTTCATGACTCAAACCGAGCGTGTAACGTTACGTAGAAATTCGTTCGGCATGAGATGAGTAAAAATAGACATTTTCCACATAGTTGATTTTCTGAATTCTGATATTCTATATCCGTGAATGGATGATCATATGGGTGATTTTATAGCCTACACCTTCTATTCAAACTGTTGCAAAATAAATAAATAAACAAATAAATAAATAACCTACGACACACTGCTGTCCAGATACCGACTGAGAGCCATTAATAACTACCCGACAGCAAACAGTTTAACAAGAGGCGCTCTGGAAAGCTATAAATTACATAACCGCAATTAAAGTGCCAACCCCTGACCCTGACTGAGAGGCACAATCTTTATCACCTGATTTTAACATTGGCACTGGTTCCAAGTCAATACACATGACACGACTGCGCCGATAACTCACGCACGTACAATTTATGAGCAAATCAAAGTCCGTCTGAAGAATCCGTACTTCAGATAACATACGGCACGGGGGGACACTCAAACACAGAGGCTTGAAAAGAAAACAGAACAGACTTCCGGGAATAAAGTAAGACATAAAACTACGAAGCACTTACTAAGATGCAGATATGTGTCGTTATTATCCATGTTTTGGCGAATATGAAAGAACTGTCCAGTTTTCCCGTAAAGTGTCTTGTTTTGCCGTTGTGGACGGCAGCATCTCCCCGCTGCTGTCCGCGATCTGACTGAGGATTCGCTGCGCACACTTGGGGCCCCACCGAGGGGGTGGCGAAGCCAAGACCTCTCCCAATGACAGCCTACTCAAACTGTACAATTCACAAAATGAAAATTATACAAAATATTTTTTTCCTCATAATAACGTATTATGATCCACTAAAGTTAAGAAGAGAAACACTGAAATACTTTTACTAAATATTTTTGTAAACTATTATACAAAGCATTTTTGTAATATGCAATACAGCTATTTCTATATTACACCACCATGCACATACTAGCTACTTTTTTGTTTTTGTGTGAATGTGGTTTAAAACATTTAATATTTCAGCTTTATTATAATATTTCTTCTTTTTATTTATTGTCTTATACTCAGACTAGTGCTGGTGAATCATCCACTAAAGACTTTGGCACACTGTAGCCTAACCTTTGTAGTGTCAATAAAGCTAATTTAAATGTTTTCATTTAGCTACATCTGAAAGCAAGAAGATGCCATAGGGTTGTCAAATGAAATAAATATATAATTTCTAAACAATAAAATGTTTAATACTAAAAAATGACTAGCGTATAGGCTAATAAGAGGTTTCATTAAACCTGTATCAACACCAAGTAATTATTTTAGATTAGCATTCTCGTTTGCAGTTTTACTGGGTCGGGGGATTATTATAATATTCTTTGTCCACAAACTGCTTAGTGCAAGATCTGCTGACCATGGCCTTTGAGATTTTGGAGAAGGGAAAAAAATTCTACAAATTCCAAGCACTCAGTAGTCCCCACAAGGCTACCAGAGGGTCTGAAGACCCCTCGACGCCCCCCAAGATCTCTTCAGAGTGAGGGGTCATTTAAGGGTGAGCTCCCACTACCTCAGGAGGTTATTCAGAAGTCACCGGCATTCAGAGTGTTGAACTCCTGTTCAAGGGGGACACTGAGAGAGAGAGAGAGAGCGAGAGAGAGAGAGAGAGAGAGAGAGAGAGAGAGAGAGAGAGAGAGAGAGCGTTAGTGATGACCACTCTGTCAGTCCATGAGCTGGGCTGTCGAATGGGAAAAGCACACTGGCTCCCATCCTTGTAAAAACACAACATAAAAGAACACAGGGGGATGCTAACAAAGATGAATGGCTTCTCTTCCAACTCATTCCACACTAATCAGGGCCTTTTCATTTGTTCCCTGTTAGATAATGTAAATTTGTGGAGTCAAAGAAAGGGACTAAAAGGACAATTTATCAACCACCCTTTTATCCCTCTAATGGAGCCACATGTTCCAGAGCATTACAATCGCCCTGATCTGCAAAGTATATTAGAGCTGAAAAGGGGGTAACAAGAATGAGGATTAGATTTCAGTGCGAACATGAGCGACGTAATGATTCCTGGTGATGTATTCAATCCTGTTGCTTTCATTAATGAGGAGAACGGCAAACACCTTTCACCGTGCAAGGTGTAATTGCTTTTTATATGGCTTATGTAAATATGATGAAATTAAAGGAGATCAGGTGGTCAAGAGATCCAGAATAACCCTAAATCACAGCAGATTTGAGGGAAGGCTTGCGGGATTATCCTGCTGTTTGTCCACAACAATGGCTGCCAATGGACCATTCAGTTGCAGAGTGTCGGAGACCTCACCCTTGCAATCATCTATCATCAGTTAAAAGCAGAGCGGCCCACCCCTTAACCTAACAGTCACTGTCCTGAGACCAGCCGAGAGAAACGAGCAGTCTGGTCATCTCCCCCTCAGACAACAGCCCGTGTCTGGGGGCACCATGTGGCAAATACACACACACAGCCAGACAAATGTGCCACACATTTATGAAATGTGCATATTCAAGCTTGTTTTCCATGCGAGAGGGGTCTCACTGACTCTCACACATTGATATTCATGAATATCAAACCCTAACTTGCTCTTATTGACTGATACAGTGATTTACACTCTGCTTGTCAGTCCTTTTCTTATTAAAGGAATATTCAGAGTTCATTAAGCTCAATCAACAGTATTTGTGGTTGATTTCCCTCATTGAAAAAAAAGCAAAAATGGTGCTTAAGTTGAGACACTTAAGTAAATGTGGTCAATGTTTGAATTTAAAATGTGAAGCTTAGAATATTATAAAAGCACTTAAAGGTAATCCTCATTTACTCACCCTCATGTCATTTCAAACCTGTATGACTTTGTGTGGAGAAAATATTTTGACCTCCATTGTATGGATAAGCATAATGGGATGTTATCAACATTCTTCAAAATATCTTTTGTGTTCAGTAAAAGAAGGAAATGCATACAGACTTGGAATGACATGAGGGGAGTTTGTATATGAATTAATACGATTTGATAACCCGCAGTGGGGGAGTAAGCAGATTGCACAAAAAGTATCAATGAGATGTAACATTTTTATCAATTGTTAAAAGTTACGATGTTACGAAACTTTACAAAGAAAATGTTAGTAAACTATTTTTTTACACTTCATTTCAACACTTCATCTTATACTTTTAAAACCGTGAGCATTTTAACAGTGAGCATTCACATCTATTTAAAGTGCCTCACTATAACCCAGATTTGTACTTTTTGAGGTAAAGTAAAAATATACTTATGTGGTAATCAACATTATCCCACAATTCCTGTCATTGAGCTTCACTTGTATTAAACCAGGAATATTCCGTTAAACTATTAGACTGAATTAGACTAATAATATTCAGCTTTTGTATCTGATCGAGTGAATTGAAAACCTGTTTGAGAAACAACCTTCCTCTTTGCTCAACTGATCGCATCGAATAGATTGTGTGTGTGTGTGTGTGTGTGTGTTTGGGGGGTGGTTCTCCATCTGTCAAACACTCATTAACAGAGCCCCACCATGTTTTAATCAGTCCCTATACACAAACCACGCCCATTCACGTGCGCGCGCACACACACACACACACACACACACACACACACACACACACACACACACACACACACACACACACACACACACACACACACACACACACACAGGCTTCAACCACGCCATGTATCATCAATCTCACAGGTCATTAATCTCTGAGCACAAAGGCAAAACATGCTGAAATTTTTGGGTGTGAAACCTCTTTTTTGATGCAGACCAATTCGACAAATCACAAAATACAGCATGTTGATCTGCTTAAAATGTTGTGATTGCATGATTGCAAACTTCTTGAATTTTATACTTATTAATTTGGTTCACAGCTATAAAAAAAATGTCAATCACTATTTTATTGCTTGGTTAACTCTGGTCTTCAGACATCTAATGAGGGACCCTAATGTCGTTGCACACTAACTTATTTGTGTACATGGTAGTAATCATCACATTAAGCCACTCAAGAACGTGTAAGACAGGAAAAGCCAAACACTTCGCACTTCAAACGAGTTATTCGATTGAATTTGACTTTATCGAAAACTAGAAAACTGGGTTAAACTTTATCGGAAGTTAATCCACAGTATCATGTCAGAGCGGCATAATATCAAATTTCCTCCAAATGCTTTGTGAGCAAGCGAGAGAAAGAGAGCTGGAGCTGACCTCCAGAAAGGACTGCCAGCATTACCTCACAAGAGGCGTCTTGCTACTCTTTCGCCACAGGATGTGCGTCATAAATCTTACTCAAGCCGAATGACAGAGGAGCTCATGGGACGTGACCCGTGACATACTGATCAACACATCGGTGCTAAACTTAAGCCAACATGCAGGACCACAAAAGAGGAGTAACTATAAAATAAGGGAAGTGTATTTGGGGAAACCATTGTAAAACCGGCAAATTAATAGGTGTTTAAAAATAGAGGTTAAAGGTTTAAAGTAAAGAATGCATGTCCGAATCAGATGACTCGGATGAGTTTCTCTGGTCTTGATTTTGGCTTCTTGATTGGCTTTCATTTGTTGGTTTCTAATAAAATTTAACTTGAATTGAAATGGATGGATTAATTAGTTGATTGATTGATTGATTGATTGATTGATTGATTGATTGATTGATTGATTGATTTAATGAATGAATGAAACTAACATAGCCGAGATACATATTTTTTTCCCAAACTATGGAAAACATGAGAGTAATAATAGCCTAAAACAGAACTGTAATTACAGAAAAGAACTACAACATTTTGAAATCAGTCAATATAGTAAATGTGAAGTGAAAGTTCTGTCATCGTGATCATGGGACACTTTCTTCAATGGCAGTAACGTGTTCAAAAACGTACATAAATAGAAAAGAGGAAAGAACACAGCGATCAAAAAATATATTACACAATGGTTTAATTAATCACCATAGGCAAATGCAGGAACACACTTGGCAATGAAGCTCTCGGTTTTTGAAGCACCGAAATAGAAACAGCCGAAGTAGGGCTACCCTGAGTGAACTTTAAAGAGGAAGCAACAGGGCAAAATCAATTGTGCCTCAAGAACACACACGTCTTGGGCTGCCAGCTGAGGAGAACTAATGTTCTGATGCGTTCTGCTTCAGCTCTGCTAGAGTCATTTGAATGAATAACAATCACGAGCTCGGCAGGGAGGATTCAAGCAGGCTGCCAAGGCCAGGTGCATCTGAGGAAAGGTATAGGCTATGGAGAGGAAGTTTTATTGTAGTAATCACAAAAATATTTGGACACTTCAGCCACAAATCTTTGCATTTACATGACATTGTTTAACTGTAATTTATCTTAAATAAATATCATAGTTTTTAAGCTAAACATGTCACCTCATGTTTGAAATTATTAAACAATGGACCAAATTAACTTACTCGCGGGGATTTTTTTCAAATATATACTTATATACAAATATATAGTACCGGTCAAAAGTTTGAAAACATTACTTTTTTTTTTAGGCATTTATTTGATCAAAAATACAATAAAAACAGTAATACTGTGAAATATTATTACAATTTATATTATCGGTAACTGGTTTCTGATGTAATATATTTTAAAATATAATTTATTCCTGTGTTGGTAAAGCTGAATATCCAGCATCATCATTACTCCAGTCTTTAGCGTCACATGATCCTTCAGAAATCATCCTGTATTGCTGTTTTTACCATATATTTTGATAAAATAAATGCAGCCTTGGTGAGCAAGAGACTAATTTAAGAAAATATCAGTAAAACGTAATGTCTCCAAACTTTTGACCGATACTGTATGTATGTATGTATGTATGTATGTATATGCATGCACGTATGTAAGAATATATATATATATATATATATATATATATATATATATATATATATATATAGAGAGAGAGAGAGAGAGAGAGAGAGAGAGAGAGAGAGAGAGAGAGAGAGAGAGGATGAAAAATACTCAGAAATGCTAAGTTAGTTTTGATAATGGTCTTACACTATTTGTTTTGAACTAAAAAGCTGGTCTCTTGGCCTAACTGTGATCATGAATACTACTAGTATGTGAGAAATATAAATTTAAATGCATAAATATTTGTTTAAATGCAATATACATCTGTATGTGCCTTTTTTCTTCTCGAAGAATCATTGAGTGTAAATGACATTTCATGGAAAATGTTGAGTCACAGAGGAACTTTGACAATTATCTGTACTAATCATTTCCTATCAAACAATGTCCTGTTGCAAGAGCAAATGAAGAACTCTTAATGTCTCAAGCAATCACAAAGAGTGCAGGAGAAGGTCCGCACAGATGTTCATAGGAAAGCATCAGTCCTTGCATTGCTTTAAGCTCTTAATCCTAAATCTGCCTTTGCGGGTCTAGACAAATCGAAGATTCTGGTGCAAACTTCTAATGTTCTTATCAAAATCAATAACCCTAATCATCCCATGACAGTTGCTTACAAAAGAAAAAAAAATAGAACAATGTGTGTGTTTCTGCTGATTGGGGATTCATGTGACAATGTACAAATGCTGTGCATCCCAAGAAAGACATACGTGCAACAGGTTGGACAGGGATTCTGAGGGACCATGAGGCTAAGTTGGACTTGTCCTGAGAGGACCAGTCAGCTTAAAGCACAGGCATCTGCTCTGCAATGGGACAGTGACTTGTTTTTGTGTCCACCAAGAACACATCATATGCCATAGAGAATACTCTGACATCATGCTCACCGAATACTTCTAATCCCACTGTAGTCTATAATATCTTAGTCAGTTTCTGAGAAAAGATGCAATTTTCATGATTATAAGACTTTATGTATATGGCATGCTATAGGCTAGATGAGCAGCCATTTATGTAATTGAAAAAGACAGCATGTGTCTGACATGAGGTGCAGTTGACTGAACTCCTTCACTCATGTTTAAATGTCATAGTGTTGGCTTTCATTGAGCACATGCAGGACAGCCAAAAGCCTTCCAAAAGGGCAAAAATACAGAACACACCATGGGAACTCGATAGGATGCAAAAAAGATTCAAAGCTCAAATAAGATCTAATACAGCACAGTTCCCTGAGTTGGCAATATTGTAAGGTACAGCTCGATTTTAAACTGCTTTAGTAGGCTAACTACAATAAATCAAGCATGTGTTCTCGAGGAACTTCTGGCTGGACATGCTTTTTAGGTGTTGTTTTTTTCTCTCTAAAACAGCACAGACTGTAGATCAATTTTAAGTTTGTAAGAGTTAATTTGCTAATGTCATTTATATATGCCTATGTTTAACTATAGCCTAGTTTTAAAAATGTGTCCCCAGAAGCTACCTAAATGATTAGCCTACAAACTCAACTGAAGTCCACAAATTAAAAAAATTATAATAACAAGAAGATGTTTTTTATTTTATTGTTTTAAAAATCAATGACAAATGACAAGACTTAGCTAAACAAATCATACCACGTTTTTCAACATTGCAATGTCAACGAAGTATTTATTTTCTATTAACGCCACCTAGAGGCATCGTGAAGCCATAATATGTCCGGAACTAACAAGTTATTTTTGTTTCCCACGGACTTTTTTATTATACTGGACCTCCATCTTGACAGCAAGTAACACGTGAGTTCAGTAGCGTTGATGTTTACATTAAAGTCATCATTAGAAGATCCGCGGGCTAAATCCATTTGTATGAATAAAATCTATTCTCTTATGAATTTATATATATAAAAAATAAAAAAGCCCAGGAAATGTAGCAGTTATTAACAGGCGTGTAGCTAAGAAGTTACACTCTCCGTGCATATTGATGTGAAAAGTGTTGTTGTGTTTACCCAGAACACCATGATAGGAGTGGAGGCTGGACTCTACATTGGATCTGTGTCCGATGTGAAGGATACTCAGAGCCTGACAGACGCCGGTGTAACACACATACTCAGCGTTGACTCAGAGGATCCTGCTGTGTCTGGATTCCACACGAAATTTGTCCGAGCTCTGGATGATGCGTCCACAGATCTCCTGAGCAGACTGGATGACTGTGTCAGCTTTATATGTGACGCTCTCAGCACACAAGATGAGTCCAAATCACCAGCAGTTCTTGTGCATTGGTAGGTTTAATCATTTATATAAAAAAAAATGGAATGATTAAGATTCATACATTATATAATGCATAACAGTGCATAGTATACTCACAAATTGAATAAATTGATGTTAATAAAGTGAAATGTTATATTTTATTTTCAAATGTATGCAAGTTGTAAGAAAGTGTTTTTCTTTCTGATGAATATATATATATATATATATATATATATATATAATATTTTTATTAAATATGTTTATAAATATTATATATAATTTTCTATTGCTATTTGGCTATTTTATTCCACTTTTTTTCTTTATATAGGGTATTCATTTATTTGTTTGTTTGTTTGCAGCCATGTTGGGCAAAGCAGAAGTGCTGCTGTGGTGACTGCTTACCTGATGAAAACACAACACCTGAATCTACATGATGCATATTCTAAACTCCAAAACTTAAAACCAGATGTTAAGTGAGTGTTTTTCATTATTTATCCTGTGATGACTAGCATTATTATTGAAGAACGTTCCGTTCCGCTCATTTTCTCAGAATGAATGAAGAATTTCTGGACCAGCTGGCACTCTATGAATTAATGGACTGTAAAGTAGATACCACAAATCCCTTATACAAACAGTTTAGATTGAAGAAAATTACAGAGAAATATCCAGGTATGGACATACTTAAACTTGTTTAATATATTTGGTAAATATGTGTTAATTATTTCAACTTTATACACCCATAGTTAAATGGTCTATATATTTATTAAATACAGTAATGAAAGGAACTTATATTAAAGTCATGTATTTTGATTAATTCAGAGCTCCAAAATGTGCCAAAAGAAGTCTTCGCTGTTGATCCTGCACAAACCCAGAATGCAGAAGCTGTATACAGATGTAGAAAATGCAGGTAAATTTGTATATATTTTTTTTATACACAACGTATTTTGTTTATCCTGGAACAGCATTTCTTTCCGAAAATGTAGTCTTAACCCTAAACCTACCCCTACCCATAAGGTCTCCCTAAAATCAGAGGGAAATGATAGGTGAATAACACTGATGTAGAAGCACCTAACCCTGGTTATAAGCCTAATCTTGACATAAACTGCAAACCTCAAATCGGATTGGTTGATTGGAATGTTGTTCCAGGATCAACAAAGTTGTACTTTTGTGAAAGCACGTTCACCAACTAAAGTGTCTTAACCTGCTGTTTTCTTTCGTTCCCAACAGACGCACACTTTTCCGTCACTCCAGCATCCTCAGTCACTCTGTGGGAGAAGGAGCCTCTTCGTTCTCTCATAAGAAGACGAGGATAGTGAGCCTTACAGCTGAAGATCAGAGACAGTGCACATCCTTCTTTATAGAGCCGGTGCAATGGATGGAGCAAGCCTTACTAGGTGTTCTGGATGGACAGGTAGTACCTGACTGCTTCACACATCTGGACACACAATTAAATAGTATTATCAAACCTGTATGTCCTGTATGTCCATTTACTTTTTTTTAACTATTGGCTTTAAGATTGATAATCGCATGATATTCTATGTGGGTAGGTTGTGGCTAGAGATTGTAGTGGCTTTGCCGTTTTGTTTCTTTGTTGGTGTTTTTAATATATTTCAAAGTAATAGCTTTTGTAAAATCTCTCTTGTAGCTTTTGTGTCCCAAGTGCAGCTCGAAGCTGGGCTCGTTTAACTGGTACGGTGAACAGTGTTCGTGTGGGCGCTGGGTGACGCCGGCCTTCCAGATGCACAAGAACAGAGTGGATGAAATCAAACACATCAGTATATCTGCACTCAAATGACCCACAAATAAAGATCTGTATTGTATGCTCCGATATCTTTGTCATTGTTAGTGTTTTAAATTGAAATAATACATAAAAACATTTCATATATCAGAAATACCATGTAAATAGCCTTGTGCTTTACTTTGATTGTAAAGTTTTATTTTATCTACACCACCATTCAAAAGTTTGAGGCCTTTATAAAAAGAGTTATGCTCACCAGTGCTGCATTTATTTGATCAACAGCAGTGCTGGGTAAGTTACTCTAAAATAACTCATTTCTAATTACCTCTTCAACAGTGTAATTAGATTACTGTACTAATTACTCTCTCTAAAAAGTATTTAATTACTAATTACTTTCTAAATCGCATATCAACATCAGAAGGATAGACATGAAACTGTTTTAATTCTTTCAAATAAATACTAAAAAATGGCAGGAATTATGCTTAAACTGACCAAACAATTTAAAGGGAGAAGGTTACATGATAAACATAGTTTTTAACATCATACAATACATTTTGATGTTAAACCCACTATTGTTTTATGTAGAATTGTTCTATTTATACCAGTGGTTCTAAACTCCAGTCCTCGGGACCCACTGCTCTGCACATTTTGTGTGTCTCCCTTATTTAACACTCCTGATTCAGATCATGAATGGACATACAAAATGTACAGAGCAGCGGGTCCCGAGGACTGGAGTTGAGAACCACTGGTTTGTACCAGTCTGATCTCATGACATTTCATACGGATTTTACAAGGTGGCTAATTCATACGAATTTGTACGAGTGAGGTCGTACGATTTAGCCACCTCATAAAATGCATACGAATTACCGTGTGATCAGATTGGTCTATACACAGTATTTAGCTCAATTACATCAGAAGTAACTGTAATTAAATTACAGAAAAATTAAGAGTAATCCCTTACTTTACTTTTTCAAGAGAAAAGTAATTAAATTACAGTAACTCATTACTTAGTAATTAGTTACACCCTACACTGATCAACAGTAAAAACAAAACTATTGTGAAATTAAAATAACTGTTTTATATTTTTATTTATTTTAAAATGTAAAAAAATGCTGTGATTGTAAAGCTGAATTTTCAGCATATTTTATCCAGGCTTCAGTGTCACATCATTCTTCAGAAGTCATTCTAATATGATGATTTGGTGCTCGAGAAACTATTATTATTATCATTTTCCAGGATTCTTTGATTAATATGAAGTTCAAAACAGCTGCATTTATTATAAATGAAATTATTTTCTAACATTATAAATGCCTTTACTGTCACTATTGATCAGTTTAATTTATCCTTGCTAAATTAAAGTACACATTTCTTAAAAAAATAAAAAAGATAATATTATATATGTGTGTATGTATGTATGTATGTATGTTTAAATTAACCAGTAAGTTTAATTTTTTATTCAGGTGAACTTTTGCATTAATAAATAAACAAAGATCTTGCATATATATTGCAAAGTGGGTTTTCTATCCAGTAGGTGGCGACAAATAACTAGTACTTGGACTACATTGTGCGTGCTGTTCAAAATAGTGGAGAACAAGGACTGAGTTCTTGGTTACACCTGCACTATAGATGACAGATGATCATCATTTAGTGGAAATGTGAGACACTTTGACTTGGTTGAGAAGTACTAGATATATGAGGATGATATAACATGCTTGACTCCTGACTTGCTAAATCTGCCTCTTACAAAATTAGATTTTTTTTTAATGCTGCCACAGAATTTGGTCCATAATTTGTCATCATGTACTTTGTATTTGTATGATATGTAGCACTAATTTAGATTCATGGGCATGTAGTTTTCTCTTGACCCGCAGCGCATGTTTGTATGATGCTTATATAGAGAGTCTGCATTTCACTGTGGGTGGTTATGGCATTGAGTTGTGAAATCCTGTTGTGTTTATGAGGGTCATATCCTCTATGTAATGACCTGAACTCTTTCTGTGAAGTGTGAAGAGAGTCGCCCGCTGTGTATTTGCGCAAGAGACATGACATCAGTTGAGAGAGGAGCAGGGTTTCAGGAATAGAGGAGCAGAGTAAACTTAATGTATCTCCTCAAAATGATATTCACTAACACGATATATGCAGTTGTTTTTGCTTTTTCAGGAACATTAAATATCAATGTAATGGTATAAAAGTTTTGGCTGGAGTATGTGTGGTACACATCACATATAAAGGAGAAACCAGGAAAGTGCTTGGTCAACCCACTCCCGATGTTGCAGTCATGGTCTTGGTTAGAGCTGAGATGGAGGTGAGGAAAAGTTTGACATCTGATTGGTTCAGAGACCCACTTAAGCTGTGTGTGATAGTCTTGACCTTTTCAGTAGTAGCAATTTGGCCTAAAATACACAGTTTTTGTTTATTCTTTCCTTTCAATAGTAGTTAGTGTAAATATCTGTTTTCACAGACATGCCATTCATCTGGAAATGAGAAAAGATGCTGTTCTTACAAATGTGAAAATGCTATCGGTTGAGTGTGTAAGACTGAACATAAAAAGTGTAGTTTGCCTATATTTTAAATTTTATGACTCAAAATAAAATGCTATTATACGTGATACCAATATTGTATGCTGCAATATATTGTAACATGTAGTTCCACATTTGAAATGATTTAACATGCAAGACAAGTATTTATTTGTCTCAGATCAGATGAGTCCGTGTAGCAACACAAACAAGCAGTAGACAGTTTCCCTGCTATTTCCTGCAGATCTATGAAGTGAATGCATTTGCGTAACAGCAGTAGCAAACCACAGATGTCTGGATCAGATGTTGAGCACATGGATGGACTTCTGCTAAATTGGTATTTTTCAGAGATCTATTGCTTTAAATCAGTTTTTGGTTAAATCAAATTTAAATTCTGTCATCATTTACTCACCCTCAAGTTGTTCTAAACCTGTATGAGTTCCTTTGTTCACACACACACACACACACACACACACACACACACACACACACACACACACACACACACACACACACACACACACACACACACACACACACACACACACACACACACACACACACACACACACACACACACACACACACACACACACACACACACACACACACACACACACAATGTTGCTAACCAAACAGTTTATCATTCCCATTGACTTCCATAGTACTATTATTGTACAATGGAAGTCAATGGGGACAACAAAATGTTTGGTTACCAACATTCTTCAAAATATCATCTTCTGTGTTCAACAGAACAAAGAAACTCTTGAGAGTGAGTAAATGACTGAATTTTAATTCTTGGTTAAATTATTCATTTGAGCCAATCTTGCATTTTGAATAAGCAGCTTATTCCTTTAACATGTGAAATGTTATGATGTTGCTTTTCTAATCCGATTATCCAGCTAAACTAGAGTAGATCTGATTCTCAAATATGTCTAGCAGATTTCATTTTGCCCACGTGTCTAGCTTTGGAGTCTGAATCAAAAACATGGCATGTCTACATGATTGACACAGTCTTAACTGAAACAACCTTGGACTCGTTTTAATTGATTTCAGGGGGATTGAGCTCTTCATGCCACGTCTCCAAATGCTCGCTTTAAGATGTGTCACAGCATTGATATGCAGTAACTCTTTCATCCAAAAACACATACTGTAAGTGGACATAGCAGCTGCAGAAAATGTCATCAAAGTACATATTTTACAGTTGATCCGCCGCCTCTATCTTTAGCATGATCTGCAACGAGACGCTTCTTTTTAAACATGAACTATTGATTCCTTCTTTGTCTTCTCTTGTGAATGAGCAGTTATGCAATATAGTTGCATCACAAGCCCGTAATGTCATTAATTCATATCTTTTTGGGGATTCTTTGATGAAGAGAACATTCAAAAGAACAGCATTTTTTACATTTCTTCAGTGTAATTCATCCTTGGAGAGTAAATCATTTCATTAAAAAATGTGTTTATGTATGCAAATATTATATAAAAATTCACCAGTTACACTCAACTAATACTCATTCATGTAATTTGAGTGAAACTTGCAGGATTTTGTGTATTTTTGCCTTTTGTATTGGATGTTTACTTGGCTTATTAATCTTATAGTCCAGTCCAGTTTTTCTTAAGGACTGTTTGATCTTTAATGGAGGATGCGGTCAGTGGAAAAGCTCTCAGATCCCCCTGTCCCCCCGAAATTTACAGCATCTTAGTCTTTGAAAGCCAGATTTGTTGCTGTGTGGTAGAAGTCAAAGCCCAGAATTAAATCTCTCTTCTAAAGAAAGGATTTTCTTTTGACACAAATCTTGGCTCTGTGGCCATGACATTTCTATTGGTTTAGTTAGTTATTGTGCTACTACAGTATATTAATAATGATTCAGTTTTCAAATCATTCTGAATGCGTGTGTAAAAATGAGTTCTTAAGGGTGGTCTTTAAAACGCTTTCACCCCTTTTAAAGTGCAGTTATGTCTAAATATTTAGCTATCTGGCATTTGTTTAAATGGCTAAAGAGACATCCCGTAAAAATGATTTTGTGTCATTGGTCATTTCAGGTCATCAGAGAGCCTCAGGCTTTCCAGAAGAGGATATGTGTGAGGTTTTGCAAAGTGTGTTCAATTGAGAATTGGTTGTTTAAAAAGTCTTCCTCCTTGACGAAACAAATAGAGCCGCAATCCTGCACAACCTCGAATTAGCATTTAAAAATGCAATTATGATTTGGACAGCATAGATTCTTTAGTTTTGTTCATCTCTGTGTTTACAAAAGCATTAGCAGAAGAATAAGGTTCCTGTCTCCATCTTTGTCATATTGACAGCACCCGCTGTCAATATGGCATAGATGAAGACAGGAACCTTATTAGGTTTTTTGCTGAGCATGATCGCTCAGGGTTTTTCCTCATACATATCAGTCCTTTATTCCATTTCCAGAAAAGTTTTTTTTTCCTACAGACCTCACAGATGGCTGTGCTCCCAGATTTAAAAAGGTTTCTTTGGAAACCAAATACAACATTGTGGTTGGAACCTAAACTGCTATAAAGCCAAAGCTATTAGATGGCCTACACCAACTGACCCTAGCAGGTCTGAAGATGAGCTGACTGAGGGCTTTCTGCTGCTCAAGGACATTGAGGACATTCTCCTGTGACCTTTTTCATGTGTTTATGGGCAAGAGAGCTAGGACCACTGAAGCGCTAGTCATATGGTTTATTCTATAGACCAACGCTTGCACAGAATTTTGTGTTTAAGTCCTTTTCTTTTTCTCCTCCGCACAAAAGCACATGAGTAAAGTGGAGCACCGGCAATTTGTCCTCCCCTCCCAAAGTGTTGTGTAATCTCTCCGCTCTGGGTTTTCCATTTCCCGTTCCTTTGTTGCTCCCCATTCACTGTTGAGAGAAACCCCTCTCAGAGTTCACTCCATAGTAAAATGTGCATGCAGACTTCTATATATACATGACCATTCAAAAGTTTTTATTTTTTATTAAATAAATGCTGTCGTTTTTAAACTTTCTATTCATCAACATTGATAATAAAAATAAATGTTTCTTGAGCAGCAAATCAGCATCAGAATGATTTCTGAGGGATCATGTGACACTGAAGAAAAATTCAGATTTGCAATCGCATGAATGACATTTTAAAATGGATTAATATTTATTTTAAATACATTTTCATAATATTTCACAATGTTACTGATTTTACTGTATTTTTGATCAAGTAAATGCAGCCTTGGTGAGCATAAGAGATTTCTTACCGACTCTATAAATGGTATATACATTTTATTTCCAATATTTACTATATACAGTTATATAGTTATTTTAATATGCGGCAGAAACACTTTGTCATTTTTCCACTTTCACACCGCTCACATGCTCTGCCCCCCATAGTGATTTCTCTTTACCTTACTTGGCCATATTAGATAACCAGTTAAGTAATACATCAAATGACCTCATTATTCCACAGTTTATATGACAGTTATAATGCTTGTTAGCATCTAATTATTTTTCGACAGGCTGTGGTAATTAAGCTATATTTAATGTTTGCATGTCATTTTTTCCACTGCCGCAGCTGCACCTGTCTGCTCGGTGTTGTTGTTCTCAGCTGTGCGGTACAGTGGAGGGCAGCAGCTGGAACGTGAATCACTGCACATGTGTGGGGCTTTATTATAAAACAGTTCGTTTCCAGTTCTTGATTCTGATTGGTCAATAGCTGTGTATTATTCATACACATACAGCACTGCTGCATGTGACATGTTCCATAGAATAGAACTATGGAACTTGTCACGTGTTAGTAGGACAGTTTGTCGATTAACAAAGTTTCACTCTGATATTCTGACACTTATTATGCAAAGTAAAGAGATTGCAAAATACACAGTTGCATTAACCAGCTGCGTGACCATTTAGCTGCTGTCTGGCCACAGTTTTCAGGGTCAGTTTGGAGAATGGAAAATGATAACATAAATCCATTTCATCATGACTTATATTTCCAACTTTGACTTCAAACCCATAGTTTTTTTTCTAAATGCAAATGAGTTTTCATGTAAGTCTCTCACATCACATGTCATGTGTGTGATTGCATTGGAGTGTTGTGAGTTTAGTCCACATCATATCATACAGGAGGCTCAGATTCTGTAATCAGTGAAATGGTCAGAACCGCCTGTCAGACACACTTGCTGTGCATGTTCCTGCTGTACAAGCTGATTTTGATTTGTGTGCATGGCTTGACTCTTCAAGTCTCTTGTAATCAACCAGTTATCAGGAGTCTTTTGCATCAAGCACAGATCCCTAACTGAAAACATTGTCCACATGAAAGAACCTTCAACGACCTTTGAGAGTCTATCACCAATGCAATATATAGCTATCCAGGAAGGTTTAATGCAATCTGATTGTTGTAATGTGGCTTGACAACCAGATGACATAGAGAACATTGTGGAACATTGAGAGCTGGTGTTACATTTCCTCCTTCCATAAGCCATTGAGCTACCTGTCCTAAAGTTTTACATTCATGGAAAATGCTCAAATTACTGAACTATCCACAAAAAAAGATCATATTAAAATATTATACATCTTGAGGAATCAAGGAATCAATGTTTATTTGTACACCTCTCTATCCTTGTATTGTATTGCATTATATTTTTGCCGTCCACAATAAAAAAACTACAGAGCTTTGATCATAAAACAGAAGAACAGTTATTGGTATATATAGAGTGACAACTGATATTTATATATTTTTTTTGTACAGTAGGCGTATAGTCTGCTACTGTTATAAGATCTCATTGAATTACATTACAAGCTATACCAGAATTTCATCTTTATTTTTGGCCATATTAATATAAGAACCTGCACTTTTGAATAAAATTGAGGTGTTTTTCCTCCTTGAGTATGAGCTCCATATTTTCCTATATCATTCTTTTTGAGCCATAAAATCCTGTTGCAGTGGCATAGCCATAATTGTATTTTTTTAGGGTCTCATCTTAAACTCAAGGGCCACAATATATCTATTCTTTCCTGATTAGAATAGATAAGTGTCTGTGACCCATTTGTTTTGTTCAGTTTTACATGTGCAAATAGCAGCATAAAAAAACAGAACATGCCAATTCACATTGTCATCACGCACCTGCAGTGCTTCTGTAAATGGAGAAAAACAGAATGATTTTTTATTTTATTATAAATATTTAAATTTGATTAAATATATTTAAATTTAACTTTCAGGTTAACAAAACGAAAGAAAAAACTGTGACAAGTTTTGATTCATTTTAATGACGCTCCACAAACTTCACAGCAAGGAAACTAGGACGGCAGAAAGCGGCATCCTGTTTGTTTTCTTCATTTTACAAAAGCTTTTTTTGTGAATTTACACAAATAAAAATAAACCCTTCATAGTTTCTAATGATGTATTTACGGAGTAAGACGGAGTTTCTGCTGTTAATGATAAATGAGACAAAATCATTTGGCTTTGTGCCGATTTGTGTCGTGCATAAGTCTCATAGTCCAGTGATGAAATATGTGTGTCCTGGAAATGAGAAGCCTCAGGTGCTGGTGCCGCTTCACTCGCTGTCTCCTCGTGGAAAGGTGAAGTATATACGCTCAGATGTAGACGCCACTTTTTCACCTTCTAGCTCATCTTTCTGTTAAATGTAAGTTTGGTAAATCCTCGTAGCTACACAAAAAAGACATATGCAAACATTTTTAGAGTTTATATATATATATAGTCTAAAGTTTCAATAGACTGTTCAATTAAAAAAAAAAATCTTTTTTTTCTGACTATTATTTCATATGCGTTTGAATGACATATGTCAGTGACTTGGAATCACTATTTTTCTTAGTCTTCTGCCTTTGATGTCACATCTAAGGACATTTGCTAGTGTAGAGTTTGTGTGTGTGTGTACTTATGATGCAACATCCACCAATTAACATTATCATGATGTATAACTTTAATGCTGCTCCAGAGTGACTGGTCACATGGCAGCTTAGGTGATTTGCTCAAAAACATCTGTAGTTCCATGAGCAAATATGGCAGATTTCCGGGGGTCCTGTGCCAGCAATGTTAATGCTAATGGAATGAAAGAGTGGAAACCCTGAGAGAAGTCCAAGCAATGACTTTGGTTTCTTGATAGTCTGCTCCAGTCTTGATCTGAATGAATGAGAGATGCTCAATGCTGCATGTCGTCCGTTGTTCCGTGAACAAACTGCTTGAGTTAAGTCATATTTTCATTTCTTTCTTCTCACAAATGTGTGGAAAAGCCAACTTTGAAACAGCACTTTTTGACGGATGCTCTGGAAAGTTGGCCCACCGGTGCTGTGGGCTGCTCGAACTTTCCATACGCTGAGGCTTCTCGGAACGCTGAGACGTCAACCAGGGCCGGCTCAATGAAACAAACGCGCTTATATTTAGAACCAAAGTGCTCAATCGAACCCAAGCTGCCACTTCCATTCCAATCCATCTCCAATGTTTGTTAAATAAACTACAATGAGAGAACGAATATACTGTAAGCTTTTCCTGGCTGTGCTGCTGATCGGCAAGTGCTGTTGTTTGGCTCTCTTCTCTGACTGCCAAGTATTTGCTTATTAACAAAACCTTGCAGAGTTTACCATTAGAAGTTTTGTTAAGTACCCCAGTCAAATAGAAGAGTGTTTTTGATTACTTCAAAGCCAAAGGTCAGTCATTTGACTTCTGTCTGTACATAGTCTAAGCTGCAGACTTCATGCCCATGGACCGTTGGCTGAACGTCTGAGATTTTCAAAGTCGTCATCTGAATTG
Organism: Phoxinus phoxinus; assembly: GCF_949152265.1. Taxonomy (NCBI): domain Eukaryota; kingdom Metazoa; phylum Chordata; class Actinopteri; order Cypriniformes; family Leuciscidae; genus Phoxinus; species Phoxinus phoxinus. The sequence continues at coordinate 22,983,690 of NC_136880.1, read as the reverse complement.
AATTCTCCAGGATTTCTGGGAGACATGTGTGTCATGTTCTTTAATGATCCGCCTGCAAAACAAAGCCGCTGTGACGCCAAACTCCCTTACGGAAGAAGAAAGCCGTTGTGTTTACAACTGTGACAATGAGCGCTCATCGTGATCAACTAAACGCTGGATTTTCAAAAGTGTGTGAAGTTTACAACATAAACTCTATAAAATACATCCAAGAGTTTTACACTTTGGTCTGTTATTGTAGGGATTTATGCTGCGTCCGTACTACATTTGAATTTACTTTGCGACTGTAAAAGGTATACTATGAATATGGGTAGCATGGATGAAATTCGGACGTATACTCTTTTGGCGTACTGTTTATCAGATACTATATAGTATAGGAAGTATTTGATTTCGGACACAGCGATAGACTTTACATTTTCACGCCCCTAAACAAGATGCTGAACAGAACGAACTGTGAATGGTTGCTTTACATGTCAGCCCTCTGGGTGGTCCTTGGCCAATGAAGGCAGGTATGGAGATCAGACCTTCTGCCGTCAGTCTGAAGGTTTGGCTACTCGAGACTGATATTTACAGAGAAGATGTTGTGCTCTGTTGTGTAGCTCTGTGAGTAAAGCAAACCTAGCATCTTGACTTTCAGAGTCTTTCAAAGTTGCTGAAAGGTGGCAGTAGTCTAGTTTTCCAGATGACCTTAATTGCCAAGCTTACTTATGTTTTAGATTAATTGAATAGTAAATGCATTAACTATCATTAACTAATGGGACCTTTTTGTACAGTGTTGCCTATAATTGTGATATAACTGATACTAGGTTGATGTACTGTTGCTTACCTCTCACCTGTTGGCTTTATCTAGACTGGGACGCAAACTGTATTTTTCCACAGGATATGTGGAATTTTACTTTAATAAGTTGAAGGTCCGTTTAGTCTGTACATTCATTTCCCTGGTGGGTTTTCTCTGCAACTACACCCCTCACTACATTGGAGAGCAACTGTTCTTCAAATGCTCAGGACACAGACAGTCTGGATAACAGCAGACATCTGCTGGACCTCACGCTCATCTAAAACAGAGCAGGAAACCCCAGACGGGGCATGACTTATGGTACCGTATAGACAGCTTACACATCTCCAAATACACTTTTAGCTCATATTATCAAAATGTAAGATATAGATAGATAGATAAGGTAAGTCTCTGTGTGCTAATTGTCAGTGGTGCGTTTGGTGAGCATCGAGGTGACATATGAAGATTGTAATGCAGTTGGTCTGTGTGAACGCGGGCGATGGAGAAGCGTAGTGTGCAGAACACATTAAGAGCAGGACCGGCTTATATAACCAATGTGAGTCTCTCACTGAGTTATGACCCAGCTTTCTAGTTTTGGCAGCCCTTCTGCTGTAGAGCTGCTCCCTGACGGCACAAAATTACCGCAGACCTTCATACATACTGTACTGGAATCTCAATGATAGCAATTTTTAAGTCACAAGTTCACCTTGCTTGTTGCTTTTCTCTCTCTTTTTCATCCACAAACTCCTTCAGGTTAAACTTAATAGTGATTCTTTTTTTTTTTGTAAACAGTTCAAGTTTATTCATTATAACAATGAGATCTATTGTTCAAAGCCACACTTGTTTGATTTGTCAACAGCGGAGCTATATTTAACAGTGGAAATGGCTGTCTCGGTGTAAATACTTCCCTGTTAACTGTATTGTTCAAGAAACCTCACAGAGAAGTGTGGTTATACTGGTCCACTTACTTTTGGACCCATTTTTCTTAGGAACCCTTTATTATTCTGATGTGTTTGTGTAGGCCTGTTCAGAGCATGTAAGCAGCTCTCTGCACACCAGAGAATATATAAGCATGCTGTCAAGCAGCAGTAAACAGATCACTCTGCTGTGTAATGACATCATCTGTCAGTCTCATCTCAGCACATAAGGTTCTCAGAACTACAGCAAAGCCTTTTGGCCTGGTTTTTATGATTCTCTCTCTGTTATATATATAAATCAAAAGTATATCACAGCAGTTCCTTTCAAATCAAAACTTCTTGTTGCCTATAGTTTATGCTAAGCAAAAGATATAAAGAATACCAGTATAAATGTTAATTTGTGATAAATAGACACATAGGCAGAGCTGATCTGTCAAAACCACTTATTGACTTAAAAATCTTTGAACTGTAATAATTCAAATCAACTTTTTATTAGACTTTGGTGCAAGGAAGTCCAGTTTTATAAACAACCACTGTCTTATTTTAGCATTAAATATTAATTTTAAATATATATGGTAGATTTAATTGGTAAAATATTATTCACACGTGAACAGATAACCTGAATGATGTAAGTTCTTGATAAAGCTATTCATGCATTTATGTCTTTTTTTGCCAACTGTATGAAACGTCAACTTTGTTGTGTGAATTACACATCTGACATTTACTGCATTCTTAACTCATCAGGCTTTCCACTAATTTGTTGGAAATTAACCTGTCATTTGAATTCTCTGTAGTTTACAGGTGTGAAGTTTACCCTGTAAATTATTTTAACGAATATTTTATAGCTATATTAGTTTTATTTGTCCTCAACTGTAACACCGCATGAGCTCAATGAAATGCTCTGTAGAGCACAGGCTTGGAGAGTTTTTCTTGTTTCTTACTTAAGGAGTTTTGTAAATCAGCATAAACATAGCTTTTTGGATGAGGGCAGGAGCAGAGAGAAAGAAAAAAATCGTATGCGCATGTGGTTCTTCATATCACAAACAAGCTTGAAAAACACTCCCATCCGTGCTAAACATTCTCATGGGCCCCAGCAGGAACGTAACTGTAATATATAGCAAAATCATGCATTCAGGCAGTAGATACCGGTTACGTGTCACACAGCTGGCCAGCAGAACTCTTTCACTTCAATCAGATTGTGCCTCATTTTAAACAGACTGTTAGAGCTTTCTGTCAGACAATCGTCAGACTGGAGAATTCCCACTCTTCCTCTCCTCTACATGGGAGTCCTTTCCTCCACCTGCCGTGACTTCATTAATCACCCCACACACACTGTAGTTCTCACTTCACATCATTCTCCAGCGGCTGCAGACGGAAGAATCCCCCTCTTCTGTGTAACGGGAGAGTCCTGAGAGGGTCGTGGAATGTCAGTGGAAATCCTGGATGTGATGAGGCCTGATTTCTGCAGATCAGTGACCATGTGTTGATTCAGCTGCACTCGTGTGCCCTGACTTACAATGAGTTCTAGATATAATAATGCAAATAATAATATAATTATATTTAGAGACTTGAGTCTCTTTATTATCGGACGATAACATCTCAGGTTGCAAATGCAACAAAGTTCGACGTGAAGGAGAATGAGACGCTGCGTCATCAGCGTGACCGATGTCTGAGCATGTGTAAACAAACGCCAATAATCATTGGCAGACGGCAGCCCAAGAGTATAAAAGAGTTGCACGTCATCAACTTTTTTGTCTGAAGATTTAGGTGTAGGCGCTAAGGGGGGCGTAATACATACGACCCCATGCTGAAGAAATATCTGCCCCACTAGGCTGTGAGTATGAACAGAGGGTACATCCTATGTGACTTGTGCAAGAGATGCACAGTGGATCTGCTCCCTAAGCCTGTCTCCACAGGTGCTTAGTAAATAACCCCTAAAACTTCTGACTTCAGATGAGGGAAGTCCCGACAGGTCCTAGCCTGAAACCCTGGAAGCAAGGCAATGCACGAGTTCACACTTACAAATAATCAGATAGATTAAGTAGTATGCATATTTAGCGTGCTGTCCGAGGAGAAGACCCCGAGCTCCGTATTTTGGCCTGTTAGGATAGTGACCTGTTTTATTTTAGCTTAAAGGAGAACTTGGCCACTTTTTTAACTTAATAAAACTGTCTAGAAATCATTTGGATGGTTAAACATCCGGTTCTGGTGATATTGGTCACTTTCCCCGCTCCCCCCAGCGTTCCCAGGCGGAAAATCAACCTTGCAACTTGGGGACTGCCGTCCCGGCAAGATAGAAATTGGATGTCTCGTGAGAAGCGAGAACGAGCGAGAAGCACGAACTGCTTTATGGTTGATAACAGAATACAAAATGTACATGTCAATGTTCTATGATAATGTGCATGATGTATTACCCACCTCGGTAGACTTAGCTCCACATGATAATGTTGGCTTGCTCCGATCATAACAAATGCACATGAGCAGTGGTTGAAAGGGGGGTGCCGCAAGTGAGTTTTTACGACAGTGTTGTGAAATATAAGCCCCACAGCTGTAGGGGGAGCTCGTGGGGAAAACATGCGACAACAAAAGTGAAAATCAGCGAAGAAATGTCTAGAGTTGCCGAGTTCTGCTTTAATGTATTCTTTTTTTTTAACCAACACTTGAATGTCGGTAAGTTTCATTAAAAATATTTTGAGCAAAAAGCTAAGCAAATCATGTTTTCGTCAAAGACTACAGCTGGATTGGATTCAGAACGATGATCAAAACATAGATGGAGTAGATCGAATCCATCAAAAGCTTGCACAGTCCTATACCTCGTCCTGGGTTGACATTTAATTCGGTAACATTAGGCTGTTTTTATTTATGCTGTTTAATGTTGATGATCACATTATTTTACATATGCATCTGCTTACAAATGCTATCGCTTGTTTCTGCTTCTTCTTCACATGCCTTTTGATCAAGAGATTCAGTACTCTGGCCGCTATGCCAAGAAAGAAAAAGAAGGTGATTACCTCTACTTTTACAGCAGCCATATCACCCTGTAGCCCAAGACTGGTTGCCCACTGAAGCTAAGCGGGGCTAAGCCTGGTTAGTACCTGGATGGGAGACCTCCTGGGAAAACCAGGTTGCTGCTGGAAGAGGTGTTAGTGAGGCCAGCAGGGGGCGCTCACCCTGTGGTCTGTGTGGGTCCTAACGCCCCAGTGTAGTGACGGGGACACTATACTGCCAAAAGAGCGCCGTCCTTCGGATGAGACGTTAAACCGAGGTCCTGACTCTCTGTGGTCATTAAAAATCCCAGGATGTCCTTCGAAAAAAAGTAGGGGTGTAACCCCGGCATCCTGGCCAAATTTGCCCCTTGGCCGCTGTCCATCAAGGCCTCCTAATCATCCTCCTATATATACTAATTGGCTTCATCACTGTCTCCTCTCCACCAGTAAGCTGGTGTGTGGTGGGCGTTCTGGCGCAATATGGCTGCCGTCGCATCATCCAAGTGGATGCTGCACATTGGTGGTGGTTGAGGAGATCCCCCCCCCTTCTATGTAAAGCGCTTTGAGGTCTCAGATAAAGCGCTATATAAATGTAACGAATTATTAATTAATTATTACATGGATCTTGATAAGAAGCTCACAAAAGCCAAAGGGTAGGGGGAGCGTATGCCCTTATTTCAAACCCAACACTACTTGGGGAGGGAGGTAAATTGAATAGGACACTATGCAGATTGCCCATAATAACTCTATCTACTCCATCTATCGACCCTAAGGAGGAACTTATCTAAAAGGGAAGCTTTTAGCCCTACTTAAATTCTGATTAATCAAAGAGGGCAGAAAAGTGTAGCATGGGATGCATAATGTTCCAACTATCATGACTCATACTACCAAACAAACCATCCAAAGGGATAGCGTACACCCTACTTGAAGCCTATGTTTGGGAATGGAGATAGATGGAATGGAGGGATGCTCTGCGGACTCCCCAACACAGTTCCACCTTGTATCACCCTTAAGGAAGAATATGACGGGAAGGAAGCCATTAGGTCTGCCTTGAAACTCCTGTATGTAACATGAGAGGGTGGTAAAAGAGGGGCATGGGACGCTGGCGTTCTGCCCATGGCAACTCTCATTACCAGGCTTCATTAATAATAGAACCCCCATCCCAAGGGGGAAAAGGTCCGTACTTCAAGCCCCAATTTGGGGAAGGCGTCAAATAGAGTAGAGGGACGCAATGCAGACTTCCCAGTGAAATATCATTACAGTTTAAAATAGCTTTTTTCTATTTTAATATTTTTTTTAAATGTAATTAATTCCTGTAATGGCAAAGCTGAATTTTCATCATCATTACTCCAGTCTTCATTGTCACATATTCCTGCAGAAATCTTTCTAATAGCTATGTTTATTTGCTGCTCAAGAACCAATTTTTTTGTCTGAACATTTTTTTCCCCAGGATTCTATGATAGAAAGTTCAGAAGAACAGCATTTATTTGAAATATAAATATTATGTACTCACTTTTGATCAATTTAATGTATCCTTGCTGAATAAAAGTATTAATTTCTTAAAAATGGTATGTGTATGTGGAAAAATTAAAAACAGCCTAGAGCAAATGTGGATTATCAGCCCTTACGTGATTCCCTTGAGACACCATGCATTTAGTTATTTACTTTACTTCTTTATTAAATAGACACTGGAGCTGCTGTAACAAATAATTGACTGTAGAAGCATTGGAGTTATGGAAAATTTGAATCGATGTACAATTACTCTTTTGTTTTGTGCTGTCACGCAGAACGGTGAATCATCTTTCCATTTTAATTTCCCAGTTGATGACTGAAGGTTATACATCTTCTGTCTAACCTGAAATGTTTCCCAGTTCCAGCTAAAACATCCCTACTGATACACTGCATTTTAGAAAAACTGTTCATTGCATGAAACAGGTTTTTATACAGTATGTAAGGCTGATTGAATGGTCAGCAGCACAGAAGCCCTTCAGGGGACTGTCCCAGACCCCTTCCTGTTCAGTCTCTACACATCTGGTTTCACATACAGGGCTGTAATGTGCCATTGTTGGGTGTATTGTGTTGGAAGAGTGGTGCAGAAGAGGATGTGGAAACAAGAGGCTAAAGTTTATTTTCAACAATATACAGAGTATCATTTCAGTCTGATTTTGTCATTTGCCATTGAACGTTTGAATGGATTGCTTTGTTATCTTGTCACAATGTAATACAGACAATGCACAGCCTATATTTGAAGAGGCTGTTGTTGAAGAATGGGGAGTTAAAAACTAAAATTAAAATGGTCCTTTTAATTCTAAGGGTCAGAGAGATGGTGGAAAATATTCATACAAAAAAAATGTCATGACTGTTTTGTAACTTTAGTGGGAATATTAACACAGTTTTAAAAACAAATATTACATTCAGTGTGGAATATATTATATTTTGTTTGTTGCTTTCACATGGAGGGTTCTGATGAAAGCAGACTAAATGGTTTTAGGAAATGATTGCGAAAGTCTTGTTATGCAACACACAACAGATTCCAACTTTCCCACATTTTTTGTGCGGTTATATTTACTACATTTCTGACTTACTTTAATAGAATTTACAAAATGAAATTTGCTCTTAAATGTAGTTGTGATAACTTGCTTGGTCTTCAGGTACAATTTATGTCATATTTAATGCTTACTGAGTTACACTAATCTCAGAAGATGTGTTGACAACAATATGAAGACTTTTTTTAGGGTGAAATATCGGATTTTTTCCATTAATGGGAAAATAAATAATATACAATTCCTGAAATATGTCAGAAATGTTCTAAAATTCCACTAAAAAGTTCACAGTTTAAAAACCAAGGTTTGACAAGGAAAAATACAACTTTTTGGCTAGCTTTTTTTGGCTTTTATAGCCTGCAGTGCTTAGTGCTGGTAAAAGCATGCCTTCCTTTCAGCCCAAATGAGCATAATTGTGTTCACTTCAAAGAATGATCTGTAATGCCTGATCTAATGCAGATACAGCGTGTTGAGTTCCCCTCTGAAAGGTCTCCAGGAATGCCATGTGTTTGATGGCTGCATAAACAGTCCGATGAGGTTTGGTAAAAGCATTCTCTTGATGCTAATCTGATAAATCAGCATTGAGTCTCACTGTGAAAGGAGTCCTAATGCCATGCAGGGATAACACTCCCACAATTAGCCCTATTCAGACAGCTCCTCTGAAGTTCCAGACCTGATTTTCAGCATTATTTCAAGCCGATGACTACTAGATGAGCAGACGAATGTTTTTCTGATGATATGCCAGAATGGGGCTCATGGGAACTTGAGAGAGAAAATCACCATGCTTGATTTCTGTCTCTGGACTTTTTAAGTCTCCAGAAGTGGCAGTTCCATGAGGTTTATGCATGTATGAGGATACTTGTGTTTTCTTTCATGCTCTTGACTTCTTATGCAACATACGTTACATCTTAAAGTCACCATGAAATCAAAATTGACTATTTTTTTTATGGAATAGCAGTGTTGATTGTAAATGATTTATCAGTGCACATCAATTAATGTAATCTTTAATGAAAAGTACTTCCCCTCATCTCTTCTCTGATAATGTGTTTATGGCACAAGGGCGGGACAAGCTGTCACTCAAATGAGATCACAGCAATAGCAAATCACAACCATTCAATCAATTCCTGATGGACAAAATCAAAATCCCCCCTATTATTTCTTGTTTGAGAAGACGTTTCACTCTGGTGTATACGTCACAATAGGGAAGAAACTTCAGTTTCATGCCGACTTTGAAATGGCAACTAAGTAAACCATTTGTAAATGTATATTTCTACAAAGTGTAAACACGGTGGCACCAAAGCCTAAACAGAATAAACTTGTCCAGGTCTGGATGACCAGTTGTTTTATCTGTGAGTCAGAGTTTTAGGAGACAAGATACAGTTCCTCCTGGGTCAAAGCTAAAGAAAAGAAGCTCTGCTCCCAGAACCTTCACTGGCTGATTGAATGGCCAGAGCACATACACATACATATACAACAGACGCAGTGATAGAAAGCACAGACTGGGGCTGCATTGGCTTGGTAATAACCCAGCTGACGTGGGAAAGAAAAGCTGGACCTAAAGGCTTTGTTGGAGAGCATTTGGGAAAATACATCCAGCCAATGTGACCCTGTTTTCCATAATGGCTGAGTGTAATTTGCTCAGAGTTTCTCCCAAGTCTTGTGACGTGTGCTGAATGTCTTTGGTAGCTGCAACTCCTTGTAGTTGGAGGCATATTGATTTAGTAGAGGACTGAATTGTTCTGTTATTCTCTGTTCTGCTATTGTCTTCTTTCAGTTCAATTATTTTATATTAAACAGAATATTTCTCATTTCAATTTAAACACACTTTGTGATTGTGTGGAATTATATGGATACATTCAAATTTTACATTTTTTCTTTTCTTTTAAGGGTCTAAATGCTCTCCAGAAGGATCCTTAATATTACCTGCCATTAGCAATAGCAAGTGCCAGATCATGGTCCATGGCTGTGGCTTTTTTGCTGCAAAATCTTTACTGATTCTTAACTTATTGATAGTAATATTTCAAGATGAGTACATACTGGACTGAAGCATCTTAGGTTTACTCCATACATCTTTTTTATTTATTTATTAAATCATGTTATCAAATATGATACACAGGCATTTGAGGAGTGTTTATTTGTACATCTCTCAATCATTATTGTATTGCATTGCATTGTTTTGCCCTCCACAATACAGAGCTTTGATCAGAAAAGCAAGCATTTAAATGTCATCTTCCTAAGACATATTTTGTCTAAATGTTCCATAAACCAACACGTAAACTATTCCATTTAAAAAATATTCGAAAAATATTTTTCACTTATTATCTATGTCAGGCTTTACAGGGTAAAAAATAAAACAAGCCCATTTGATACAGTACGTCCTGCCCCGTCATCCTATTTCAATTGGAAATGCGTCAACCCAGGACATTGTAAAGCCATTTCACACAGTCTATAAAGACACTTTTTGTAATTCTAAAACTATTAGTGGTCCATGAAAACCACCTGGTAAGTTTGAGTTTAAAGGGGCCCAGAGTCCTAACCAGTCAAAACCCCAAAAGTATTTCCAGAAGTTCTTGACAATATGGCGAAATTTATGAGCTCCCCTCTCTCATCTTACCTTGTTTTTCTGCATGACATTTTTAACCTCATTCGTTCGGAGTTCATTTGAAGTGTGTTTGAGAATTATAGCTGAATTTGACCTGTGGGTTACTGTCTTTGTCCGGTTATTGTATGTTTTGTTTGCTCCAGAGGATTACCCAGGCAAGTTCAGTGGTCCCCAGTACTGTGAAGACATGTCTTTTTAAGAGGGAGCATGCATGATGGGCTTAGATACGCCCAGCGGGAGCATTTCTCACTCCGGCTCATTGCATGACAACAACATCCCCTCACCATCCTCTCATATGTGAAGGGTCAGCTCTCTGAGGAGCTTCTCAATATGTTCACCTCTCTCTGTCTTTCAGCTTGGTTGTTCCTCTACTTTTTCTTGAGATATGCAGGGCAAAAAGCCTATTCAATTCATTTAAGTCAGATAAACCTTTAAAGGGGTGATCAAATGCCCTTTTCACAAGATGTAAAATAAATCTCTGATGTACCCAGAGTGTGTGTGTGAAGTTTTAGCTCAAAATACCTCACAGCTATTTTTATATAGCATGTTAAAGTTGTCACTTTTTGAGGGTCAGCAAAAACGCACCGTTTTGTGTCTGGCCCTTTAAATGCAAACTAGCTGCTGCTCCCGACACAGAGGATGGATTACCCGACTTAGCCAAGGGGGTAATCCATCCGCCGGAAACTGAAGCCTCCCCGGGAGCCGCCATTGTAGCAGAACTTCACCTGCTGTTAGCACTCCATTGACTCCCATTCATTTTGGCGTCACTTTGACAGCGAATAACTTTACATCTGAGGCGTCCAAAGACTCCATTTGTCCATTATTTATTTCTAAAGAAACACGACAATGTATAAAAGGCTCCATTACCTTGTACCTTACGTTATGGCCCTGTAGAAGCCGTTTTTGTAAAAATAGGCTAACGATTGCGTCATAACCCATGCGATTCTCTGTCGCACTGTAGAGAAATTACCGTATAGACCGGCGGAGAAGCTCGCAGGCAATCGGGGGGACCTGGAGGCATAAAGTCTGATAAAGTGAAGGGAGTAGCCCACAGAGAGTGATAAAGTTGCTCCCGCTGCTAGCTCATGGACAGCTAATACTCACGCTCTCCGTCTCTGCGAGATTCGGAAGGGAATAATTCAGATTTCTCTCGGCACAGCTACTAGAAGACTGACAGCTGTCAGACACGTTGCTCACGTCACCAAGCTCAGTTTGAGCCTGCGCAGTACGCCTGGCGATCAGGAAGTGAGTGCTTCAAATGGGCTTCACTTTTCTCCGTTGAAGTCTATGGGGTCGCTGTGTCCATCTTATATACTGTCTATGGTGTTAGCAGCTCCGATTCCCTAATGCAGACACTCACTAAAATGACAGAAACTGTTCTGTCTTTTATGTTTAAACGGAATCAGACAAAGATGGAGAGACTCAAGAAAAAGTGACAACATGTAGAATGCAACAGGACGTCTCTGAATGGTTAGTTAGTTCAATTAGGATATTCTGTCATGATAATCTATAAATCGCTCGTATAACTGTTGTGAGATGCACAAAGAGTGACTTTCTATTGCATGTAAAAAGACAGATGCAACAGTTTGAACTGACTTACAAATGTGCTCGACTACAACAACTCTCCCTCTTCTCAACATGGACTGCATGTTCCCGGGGGCGGGGTTTATGTACATTTTAGGGTTGGTGATGTCACTAACCCGGGAGGAATATCGTGTTGTCCATACCAGCTGTTTGTTGTAGTCCTTAAAAAACGATTTCTTTAAAAGCAATAATCTCCCTTTGCTTTGAACTTTGAGCATTGTAACTTTGCAGGTGTTGTTTATGCTCAAACAGCAACATTACACACTAACTAAAGTTAGAAAAGTGAAATCATACTCAACCACCCCTTTAATATTAAATATTAAAATGTGGGAAAAGCCTAAAGATTCATAAGTCATGACAGTCACTGATGATTTCTTTAATCACACATGCACTTACATTAGTAAGGATCCGATTATCATTTCTCCATTAAGGCCATTGCACACTGAGTCCGAAATTTTCATATGCGTTTTTTTCGTATTCGTGATTCGGTGGCTCTGAATTGTCAAAGCAACATTCAAACATTATTCAAACTGCTTGTTACGGATGCGAAAAACGCAGAAAATCGAACCCGTTTCGATTTTTTTATGACGGACGAAAGTTTCGGAGGCAGTGTGCAAGCGTGATTGACATAACGTGAGGTCGTATTTATTTTTTAACGTGCGAAAATTTCGGATGCGAATTTCGGACTCAGTGTGCAATGGCCTTTAGGCTATGACTTGTTAACAGCCTGTCATAGAGCATTGATCCTAAATGTTTGTAGTTCATGAATGCTTAGGAATACAGACCTAATATTAATATTTTTTATAACACTCAGTTATTGCAGAAGTAATACAATAAATAAAAATAGTTTTAGTTAAAACAGTAATTTGAAGTTTTAGGGAACTATTTTTCTACAAAAGAATTTTACGAAAACTATTTTACGAAAGAATTTGGACTTTCAAATTGCTAGAAAATTAAAGCCATACAGTATGTCTGACCTAATTGTGATCCAAAAGTTCATCACACAAATTGAGCACACTAAAGGGATTTTAAGGACAGTTTCCATGGTACCGCAATGTCCAGTGTTCAAAGGGGCTTTCACAGGATGAATTTTTAGTGTTTCAAATGATTTTCAAATGACATAAGTATATGTGATAAGGAAAAAAGGCAATAAAACAGCCTGCCAAGTATCCCACTACACCAGGAGGACAATGACATTTAACAGGGTAAAGCACATAATGGTGAAGTTTTGGCCAACTGGCGGGTAACTCTGTCTTCTTTACTCGGGAAAGCCAATTTTTACTCTTATTTGGCACTTGATGAGTGTTAATTTTGGACTTTGGTTGACGTAAGTCTTGTGCCTGGGGTAAGAGTTCTGAGTTATCCAACCGAAAGCCTGAACAGCTGAATAAAGTCAGAGCAATATTAACTAACTCAAAAGAATAAGATCAGGGAACCTCGTCATCAACGTTAAAGCATGAATGAATGACTGCGTTGGCTGACATTGGAGTGAGTGAACATATGAACTCGTTGGAGTACAGTATAACGTGACACAGTCAGCTCGCCCAGACAGACGGTGGGCCTGGCCAAAGTAAAGCCTCTGTGGAGACCTCTGGGGTTTCAAATCCCACTTCTCCAAAGCTCTGCAGATGTGGCCGCCATTCAGGGCCCTGTTAATATGTAGTTGTCTGAATGATTCCCCACAGCCCTGCTGGACAGCCAATTTGTTTTCTACCATTCTCATAATGCTTTAAGGCCATTTAAACCACCAGGGGCATTTGTGTTTCTTGTCTTTCAGTTGTCATATGTGGAGTGAGTGTCAATGGCATATCAGAGCTGTCACTTCAGCTTGTCTAACACTCAAACGCTGTCAGGTATTGAGTGAGTTTTGTCTTTTTTTGTCTCAGTTTTGTCTTCTTCTCAAACCAGACTGACATTAATGGAGCAGCTTTAACTTTCACAGGAAGGTTTCCAAAAAGGAAACTGGTTGCACATGTTTTATAAAGAGAAAGACTGAGCATGCTGTTTTCATTGAGACCATATAGTTTTCAATGAGTCTGCATAGTATTATATAACTATTAATAGCCTTCTATTATAACTGATATTCACATCACAGATATCCCTTTGAGTTATCATACAGCTGAGGGACTTAAATGTTTAAAGGAATAAAACGAGACCAGCAAATAAATAAATAAATATGTTTGTTTGCTTGCATATACAGTATAACAAAAAATATTCCCACATTTTTTGAAGCATTGAGCTTTTTAGCCAATCACTGACATGTCTGTTTAGTGCAAGATGCAATGACCAATCAGATGTTTTGACCCCCCCCCCCCCCCACACACACACACACACAAAATTCAGTGTGAGCTGTTATTTAGTACTAATAATTATTATCATTATTAACTAACTAATTTAATTTAGTTCATATATTTTATTAAAAAATTGTAAGATACAACTAAGTAGGTCCAATATTTTTTGCTATGGTATCGAAATCCGCACAGAGAACTGTGACATACGGTATTGGTAGCGGTTGAAATTTTGGTAGCGTGCCAACACTAGTAATTTGTAATGGTGATATTTATCAATTCCACAAGGTGCCGTTTAGCCCCTTTCTTTTTCTCAACTGGTTTTCCTAGGAATTTCTCAGAGGAAAGAGGCAAGGAAAATATTACAGTAGAGCTTGCGGACTATAACAGATGTAGCCTATACCAAAGTATATCAGTCAATCCTTGAGATCAATGTGAAATCAAAATCTGTATTTAATGCACATTCCTAGTCTTTTAGTGCAAAATTAATCAGTGCATGATATTCAAAGATAAAAATGTTTGTCATATTCTTTCATCAAATTTGAATATCTCCTTCTTTTCAGCCACCTGCTAAACAGAAACCTTCTTTGACGATCCAATCAATTTCAGAAGGAAATCTGAAAATCATGATGGAAATAATTTTTTGTCTCATTTTGTTTCACTCAAAAATACACCATATTATGGAAGTTTAATGGGTTGCTTGTGAATTACTTTTCATGTTGACCTTAAGATAACTTTAGACTGAGGTAATGACACTTCACAAGTTTAGAAGAGCTTGCTACGTATAAAGTTTATTTTAAATTACATTATATACAACATACACTTCAAGAAAGCAGTGAGAACCTTGTCACGAATAGCTCGATACTATTTCTGTACCCCTAAGAGAATAAGAAACATCATTTGAAAAGCAAATACAAAAGACATGCAACAGACAAAAAAATAAGATATGATGAAATATTCATAAAAATATTTGTCATGTAGACTGATCTACAACCCACTTAAGACACAATCATTTTACTATTTTACACGGAAAGTGCTGCAAGCAGTACCTTAATAAAGTGTTAAATTACTGTTAATAAGCAAATATTACATTGTAGGTCACTTGATGGCCGTTGTCCCATGCATAAAGCATACGTTCCTTAGGGTTGTAGTCGATTTGTGTGGTGTAGCTGTAGTTGTTCATAAAAGGGAGACGGGGAATCATCTGGGTGTGTGTGTGCGTGTCGAACGCGTAGGAAATATTGGCATGCGTGCGCTCGAAACTGTCAACGGCGTATAGAACGCCGCAGATGACGAAGCAGTTTCCATAGTAGTTCCTCCTCAGGCCCGTCCTCCAGCTCTTCACTTTCTGTAAGTCAGAGGGTTGAAGCTTGCTTAGGATGATGACTTCCTGGTGAAACCCCTCTTCGTCCAGAGCTGGGTACACTAACCATAACCCGCTCTCGTCCACACTGAAGTTAATGTCTGAATGTCCTCCCCAACCCCAGGAGGCCTCCTCCTCCTCTAATACTGCGTCATGAAGGGTGGTCCAGGCTGCAACGTACCGGAGACGAAGATCAAACCTGATTATATCACGAGAAAAAGCTCTATTGTAGAAGAAAGAGCCACCGTAGACGACATGGCCGGTGCCAATCCAGTTATAAGGGAGTTTGTAGGAGTTGCTAAACTGCCCTGTGAGAAAAAGAAGAGAAAGAAATGTCATAATCTTACAAGTATATTAAGTATATTTAAAAAAAGTATGATATTGTGATGTCTTCAAAATTGAATAATTGGCTTTTTATATTGTAACTGTACAACTGTAGCTGAAATGATGAAGATATTATCTGTAAGATGTACTTTGTGTTTTGAACGTACATTTTTCGTAGTACTACTAAAGTAATATTATATTACTTTATATATTATTACGTTATACTGTATTACTATGTATAAATGTGAAGAGAAAAAGTTTAAATCTAAAAAATCTAAATACGGGTGAGTACGATTTTTTATGTTTTTGAAAGAAGTCTCTTATAAATAACTGTTTTATATTTTTATATATATTTTCAAATGTAATGTATTCATAAATTCATTCTAATATGCTGATTTGGTGCTCAAGAAACATTTCTAATTATCGTCAATGTTGAAAACATTGTAAATTGATAAACATTATAAATGTCTTTACTGTCACTTTTGATCAATTCAATGCGTCCTTTCTGAATAAAAGTATAAATTTATTTACAAAAATGCACTAAGCTAAAGATTAGGTTAAACAGTAGTTTGTTATTATTTTTTTACAGTTATGGTTCCAACCAGTCCAGTTCCAATCAAACTGTAAGAATGAACAATTTGATAAAAATAATCTTTTTATTTTATTTTTTATTTACACTGTCTGAAATATTCCCCCTAACATCCCTTTGCAGACCCCAAGTTGACAATATACAGTACAGTATGCTTCAAGTGACTATTTTAAAGTCAGATGTACCTTGTTTAAAGGTGTCCATATCACGGAATTCCAGAAGCTGGTTCCCATAGTAGTAGTCGGTCACATAGATAACTTTCCCATTGCCTTTTGGGTCTTTCATCCAGGCACCTTCATTTTTGCCATATGTGTTGTGTGTAACAGGATCAGCAATGCTTGCTAATGTGTCCTTGCAGATGCCTGTCAACAATAAAAACAGATGGGATGAATCTATATATCACAGATCATTTTAGTTAATAATCATCAAAGCGGGATCAAGCTTACCTTGTTCTTTAGTCTTCTTTGGGGGTTGTGTGCTTGTCTGAGTCGTAGCTTCATCCCAGCTAAGTTTGGACTTCTTTGTGGGTGCTGTAACACTGGCCAGCTGTTTCGGCACTGCAAGAGGAGTTGCAATGCTTGTTGTATTAGTGCTTGGTGTCGTTGTGGCAGTTAAAGTCACTGAGGTTGGCAGGATTGCCCTTGCTGTTGTAATTGTGCCTGACTTCTTGGCTTTTACAGTCTCTCCTTTAGTTTGCTTTGTCACATTTGGCATGTTTGCAGCAGAAGGGTCTCCGTTCTGTGGGATGAGGTTCATTAAGGATGTCTGGGTCACTGCTGCAAGAGTTCCAGGTCGTGTCACAGGTGCAGATGGCTCTTGCTTATGGAGCTGGTCCTCAATTATTAAATCCACCGAGCCATCGCCACTTACAACCTCATGTGCTGCTGTGGCAACTACTGAGAGAAGAAAAATGCTTAAGTTGAGCTTGTTTGTAAAATTTCACCTGTAGTATGAAAATAATGGGTCTTACACAGTGCCTAGTTTGTAAATGAATAATTGCCGGATCAAAAACAGCAATGAAAAGGCTCTGTGACCGACACTGACCATACAGCACATACAACTTACAAGTAGTACAAGACCATACAATTTTTCCTGGAATGTATCACTTCACTAAATGGTGATCTTACAACTTATATATAAGAGCATCATATCTTTCAGCATGGGCCTAATTACATGTATATAGCTACGTTGAGACCAAATATTATTCTGTTGATCTGTGATATTCTCTCTCACTTTTGACGTTGTTGCCTTTCATTACATCGATTTATGAATATGACTGATCTAACTCCCGTTGCGTGTGTCTCCCACTATCCTGATTATATTAGCAGTTTGATATTTAAATATTTTTATTAGAATCATTTGTCAGGTACATATACACACTCCAAAATGTATGCGTTACTGCGCACAAAACAATTAAGCAGTAAGCACCAATCAATGAGAGTGATTTTGAACTAAAAAAAAGCTGATTGGTCAAAAATATATATGCTGCGGGCCAATAGCAAAACATAACCTCCAAATACATCTGCATAATCCAACGCTGACTCTGTCTCTCACATCACCATGTAATGCAGTTGTTAATGCTGGATCGTTTAAAAACAAACGGCGGAATGCAAAAAATCCAAAATCTGACATTTTCCGAAACAGGATCCGGCTCAAATGAAGCACTGGTCTTACAGCCCTGAATGTCTGCCCAACCTCATGGAGCAAAAGTCTCTCTCCACCATCACATTTTACGGAGCCCCTTAAAGGGGTCATCGGATGCAAAATTCACTTTTATATTGTGTTTGCATATAAATGTCTCTTTGCAGTGTGTGGACACAACCACTATACAATAAAAAAAAAATCCATTCACTCAAAAAGCCTAAACGCTCTCAATAATCAAGCCGTTCGGATTTTCTGAGCAATATGATGTCATATTGTTCTTGCTCCGCCCATGACCACTGACGGACTATCCCGTATTAGCATATTTCCGATCTCAGCCATTTGTTTACTGTCTGCCAAGGCAGGTTGCCAAGGCAGCACTTTACGTGTCTTGTGTCCCCACCCCCCATGGAAGAGAGGGTGGGGTGAACAGTTGCTCATTATCATTTAAAGAGACATGCACCGAAACGGGTCGTTGTGAATAGAGCTGTTTTTGTGGAGGTAAAAAGGGTGTTGTTTTACACAACCAAAGTGTCTGTCCGAGCTCACAACAGTTTTTGCGTGGGAACGCAAATATCTTTTGAAAGGGAACGCAATGTTTCTCGGGGAACGCAAAAGTTTTGAGAGGGAATGCAAAAGATAAAAAAAAAAGTCTCCCATCCCAAACTCTTTTCCACCACCACGCCCCTTTAGGGGCTCCTTACATTTCTTATGCATTTACACTGCCATTAAAACTTTAAGGTCAGTAGGATTCTTTGAAATTAATACTTTCTTCAGCAAGGACACATTAAATAGATCAAAAGTGACAGTAAAGACACTAATAATGTTACAGAAGATTTATAAATGTTCAGAAAAAAATCTGTTTTCGATATTGATGATAATAATAATTGATAAAATGAGCACCAAATCAGCATATAAGTATGATTTCTGAAGGATCATGTGACACTGAAGATTTTAAAATATACTAAAATAGAAAAGTTATTTTTAATTGTAATAATGTTTTACAATATTACTGTTTTACTGTATTTTTAATCAAATACATGCAGCCCTGCTGAGCATAAAGAGACAAAAACAGTGACCTCAAACTTTGGTAGTAAATATATATAGATTTTAAACTTACATTTTGCTATAAATTAAGTTGTATATTGTTTTAATTTGATTACATCATTTGCACTAGTTCATTGCCTCATAGAAGACATTAAGTACACATGTTTTTTTCTGATTTTCATATACCTTTTTGTTTTACATTGAATTTTGTAATGTTGTGATTAATTTCAAAACTGGTTGGTTTAGTTCATGGTTTAGAACTCATTACTGAAGTGTTTTTTGAAAACCCTATGGATAAAATAAACAGGGAAAGTAGTTAAAATAATGTGGGCGGTCACTATGTAATGCTAATGAGTGATTATCAGTGTTGAACTTTCATTTAGCTTCTAGTTAAAACACAAGAACTTCTTGTTGTTCCTTCTTAGTTTTTTTCCCTCAGTTGCCAATATCTTTGATAAACATAGGAGCTGCAACTTGAGGTCCCAGTGTAATAACATACATTTTTAAAATGGATATAATAAAGTAAAATGAGATGTTGGACACTCACTGTGCTCTTCCCCCTCACTATCCTCCATCGTGTTGGCTTTGTAGAAGGTCATGCTTCTGATGCTCATGCCATTGGGACCTGCTTTGGTCTTCACAGGTTTATGCGGCTCCTCCTGATCCCCAGAGTTGCTTCTCTTCAGCACAGGCTTGCCGGGGCCCTGATTCCCAACAAACTTCTCCTCATATTTCCTCTGCTCGGGAACAGTGAAATTGTCAGTTAAATTATTATCTTCACAAATGTATGTAATTATCACTGCATCAAATAAGCAGCATTAATTGTCTCTTTCCAAGCCGCCCATTTTCGTGTGGCTGCATAAATCTCCTGGATGAGATGGGGGGAATTTGTGGTGTATTAATGACTTGAGCATGCTTTGGGAAAGTAGTATGGCTGTAATCGACTATTTCTCTACTGACATGTCTTCAAGCTCACAGTGAATTCAACCACTGTTTCCACTGGGCAGGGTTTAGTACTGGTGGCTTTGCCCTTTGCATGAATTTTATAAATGACATTTGCAGTGTGTATTCGTTATATGTTGGCTGTTGCCTTCTATGTGAAGTGAGACAAATATTAAGGCATTTGTAATGGATTGTGCCAGTGTGTGCTGCATCTGTACCTCGGTGTGAGCAAAGGCAGCGGCCGCATTCTTCTGCAGCGAGGGCTCCAGCACACTGAGGCGCTTCTTCTTCTCTTGCCGCTGGTTGGAGCGAGGCCCCTTCCCCTGCGCTTTTTCACCTTTCACGCTCACTTTCTCCTTTGTCAAGTTTCCGGAAAACGACTGTAGGGAGAATGTAAACACAATAGAGGTCCATGGGTGGCAGTTCCGCCTAAACCACCTGAACTCAATTCCCCTTTGTCCAGTGGCAACATTTGAAAGGACACAGTGATTTCTGTTGCCATGGTAATACTGAATAGTGCACAGAAGCAACATTGTTATTTTGGGGAACAGTGTGATTAAAAATAAATAATGTGACAACCTGTTCTTGTTCTTAATGTACCGTGACTGGATTGGTCAGCTAATGTGGTAAAGGAAGCTTAACTTTTTTTTCTTTTACCAACCCAACATTTTTTTACTAATAAAAAAAGAACTTTTTAGTTATGGCCCACACAGCAGGTAATTCATGTATTGATTTTTCATTGAGTGTGTAGAATATGAATAAATGTAATGTACTATAACTCACTCACTTTCTCTATATTATCGACCCGTTCCAGAAGTTTTGTTGTGACGGAGTGAAGCTTTAATAAGTCCATCCCATAAAATGCTCCCTCTAGCAGGTCCATTATGTTTGAAAGCTGAAACATTAAAAAATAAGAGTTTAGGGGGTTAATAGAAGTTATTTATAATACTCATTTATTTAAGTCTAAAACAGAAGAAATAGGATACGTCTGGTTTTAAAACTGATCCAGTATTATTAGGGATCATCTATTAAAACCAGTGCAGTTGTTTTTTGTTGTGATGATTCCCTTTACCTTGATATCGTCCCGCCCGGCGTCTTGCAGCTTCTTAAACCTGAAGTCTCCCTCGCAGGGGTTCAGGGCGGACGGAGGGGCGATGCAGGCACACTTCTGGCAGCTGGGTCCTGCAGTGACTGTCTCCACTGTGTAGAAGTCCTCAGCCTTGGCATGGCCTTCTTCAATGCGCTTGCATGCGCTCCTGCTCAGAGGCCTTACTACACACTTACACCGACAGTCTGAGCCCTCAGAGAGAGTCTTCACCTTATCATAGTCCCCAATGAGCTATTAGAGTCAAGAATGGAATCATTATTAAAAAATTCAAGTTTTAAAATATTTAAAAATAGTGCTTTATAGCTTATTATATTATGTATATGACTTGACATATATATTATGTGCATGAAGTATATATTATATTATGTACATATCTATAAAATTGGTCATGCAAATTATTTAATAATATACTGCAATTATTGTTAATAATATGATTATTAATGTAAGATACACTCACTAACTATCATACAGTATGTTCATGTAATTTGATTTTAAAAAATGTAGATAACCAAAAAAAATTACCTGTGTTAAGATGTTTTCTTGATTGTCCATTTCATCTTCTAGAGTTGCACGGTTGTCTATATTGTCAGCAGTCTGTTGCTCCGTCACACTTCCACGTGTAACACAAAACGTGCCACAGCAAAAAATCAAAAACAATAATTCCATTATAAAAATTCTTCAGACAAGAAGAGCTGCTAAAGCAGTAGGGTAAGACGTTAAGGTGAAGTATTTTCTTTGTCTGTTCGTCCAAGTAAAAATGCAATTATTCTTCATGTAATCTATGCATCAACGGTCCATCAATTAATGAAGATGTAAAAAGTGCCGCTGGTGACGTCAAAAGGGTCCTTGGTTTGGTGAAAGCAGATGCTTATGGTTTTTACAGACAGAAAGAAGACCTTCAGTGTGTTGGATAGCCAGTGATGAATGGATATTTGAAAGGTTTGCTGTATGAACAGAAGTCAGTGGGCAGGAACCTAAAGCAGTGTGTGAAGACAGGGAGGAGTTCTGCCATTGGATCAATGACCCAAACTTTTTACTGCTCTAAAATAAATAAACGCAACAAAAACAACAACAACAACAACAAAAACGGTACAGATATAAATAATTGAAAATGCCCAATAGCATATTCATGGTTAAAGTATTCAAATGTATTTCATTGTGGAAATTAATTATGTCTTAATTATGAAATAATTCTCTAGAGGTTTTTAGATATATTGATCAGTTGTTTATGAGTCAAAAAACATCTATATTTTTGCAAGACATCATGATTTACAGAAAGAAACTCCAAATGCCACTGAAGCTACATCTGAAGTAGAGCGTTTACGCCATCTACTGACATTTAGACGAATCGCAAGTTATCAAAACAAATGGGAAAATGTTAATGTGCAAATTACCTGTGTGAGATTATTATTATAAAACTACTTGGTTATTTTAACTCTGGGTAATGTGTTAATTTTTCTAAATATATATATATTTTTTCAAAATAGTAAGCAAAAAAAAAAGATGAAGGTATCCCTCCTTATCCAATGAATGACTATAAAACAGTATATGCAACTAATTATTTATTCTGCCCCTTCCTCTCACTCATTTACTCATTCTCACATAAACTCTTGCACACACTTGAATTACGGGGGATATAGACTGCAAATTTAACTGTCCTGAGTTTCCAAAAGCAAACAACATTTATTTTGACCAAAGTTATATATACATTTTGACCCTTTCAAACAGATGCAAATTGTTTGTACAGTATAAAGAGTTGGTTTGACATAACAGTTAATTGCAGTTAATGTCTGCAGTGTGTGTGTGTGTGTGTGGGGGGGAACCTTAATTCACTGTTACCAATGTTTTGCAGAGACTTTAGATTTTACATTTATGTTCTTAGCAGACCCATTCTTACCAAAAAGTGCATGATTTGTTAGTATTTACTACTTGAGCAGCTAAGAATAAAAACTCTAAACTTCAGAAAGACAAAACATTACAAAATAAACAGAGTACTTCCAAGAGAGTTCCCGTATATCGGTGCTCGGGCACTAATAATAATAAGACAATGTTTCATAGGTTTCAGATAATAAACCTATAAATCAAAATTTGTGAAACATACAGTTAACTACCGTTATGTACTCGTCTAGGATGCCTGTGTAAACTTGAGGTAAATCACATTGAGAGCGGTTAGAAGATTTTTTTTTTTTTTTTGCAGAAGCCACTTGGATATTTTGTAGCCTATCTAATGCAACAAAAGTGTCCAAATAAATGTTTGTGTCCACTGTAGTTTAACTGTAAATGTTGAACTTGTAAAAAAGAATAGAAAAGTAGTCTGTATAATTTTGGCTTCCATGATAAAAGCATGTCTACATCATAACTCTTATACATGATTGCATCAGACGAAATAAATGTACAAATACCATACTGTCATAACTGTCTAACATCAGCACAGTGATAGTGTCATTGGTTTTAGGGTGTCTTGGATACTGTAAAAAGCCTGACAGATAGCTCTTTGTGTTTGGTAATGCTTGATCTACGTTTCATGTTATATTACTGGGAATGTCCATATGTCAGTGTCTGTAAGAAAAAGATTCCTTTAGTTTGGCAGCTCCAAACAAAAGTCTATTGTGTAGGCACAATGCCCTTTAGCGGTGCGGAGCAGCACTGAAGCTGTTCTTGACATTGACTCACACCTACAAGTATGTTGCTATAGGTCTTTAATCAAAAGTCATGTTTTTTTTAAATCACAGGTGTCTATTGTTTATATCAAGTATTTGCAACAACCTGGCATTGTGGAGTTTTTATTCTCTTTATGTCATGAATGATGGGAGTCTTAATTGATGGAGTCTAAAACACACACACACACACACACACACACACACACACACACACACACACACACACACACACACACACACACACACACACACACACACACACACACACACACACACACACACACAGACAGACAGAGAAATGCTTATTCAATGTTAACTGACTGCAACTTATGCTGGATTGCTTTGATGTTTTATTTAGAAAATATAATATATTGGAATTAATAGCAACAGAATAGTGGGTTTACTTTGGAAAGCACAGTCAGGGAAATCAGTGGAAGGACACAAGGTTCTTTGGCGGAGTGTCTGAACATGCCTTTGTTGTCAGAAACCTAAATTTATGACAGCATGAGAACGATATATAATGCCTTGTGTGTTGATTTAAATTTAATTAATCTGGTGAATAATTAATAAGGTAATTAAACTAAGAATGTGTCATTTTTATGGTCTTTCAGGGCATGCACACTATTGTTCAAAAGTTTCGGGTCGCCAATGTTTTTGAAAGAAGTCTCTTATGCTCACCAAGGCTGCATTTATTTGATACAGTAAAAACAGTAATATTGTGAAATATTATTACAATTTAAAATAACCGCTTTCAGTTTTAATATATATTAAAATGTAATTTATACATAATAATCCTAATATGCTGATTTGCTGATCAAGAATTTTGCTTTCAATTATTATCAGAGTTGAAAACAGTTGTGCTGCTTACTATTTTTGTGTAAACCGTGATATATATTTTTTCAGGATTCTTCGATGAATCGAAATTTCACACGAACAGCATTTATTTGCAATAGAAATATTTTGCAACATTAGAAATGTCTTTACAATCACTTTTGATCGATTTAATGCATCCTTCATGGAAAAAATATTAATTTATGAAAAAAAACAAAAAACTTCCAGTGCAACAGATCATGATACAAATTTGATTAAATTTGCATGTTAATGTGCATCATATATCCAAAAGATGGATACCTTGAGATATTGATGTTTAGACTTGAATAGGCTATATTTCATATTGTGACTGACAATGTTCATTTCGAGGGGAAAGTATGCATCATGTTACAGCCATTGAGCATAATAAAAGTAGTTTGCTACAATGAAATGGTCCAATAACCTCTTAAAATTTAACCCCTTAACTTTTTCTTCTACACATGTTTATGGCTCGAATTAATTATGTAAAATATGGCAATAGCATAAAACTGACAGGCTGTGATCAGGATATCATGTTAAAACATGCCAGGTGATTCTGGGTGAGCTAGTAGCCTTTGTGGAACTTTGTCCTGTTATTAGTAGTAGTTCACTCAGACCATTTACATGACTAATGTAGGCAAACTTCTGTTTCTGGGTCCTCATAGAGATGGATGCTGTACTTTGAAATCTACAAGGTCAATCACAGTGGGTCTGACCAGCCCCCTTTCTTTTCTTCCAGCAGGTTGTAAAGCCATTAATGCATCAAGGCTTTGGTTCACCGTTAGACCTCAAAGTGCGAGCCCCTCTCTCTCTTTAGTCTTTGGTAAGATCAGGGGGGCGAGGTCTCCTTGTTCTCAAATGAACCATGTACTGTCTCTGGACTGCAAGATTCGGACATATTCTACTACACTACTTTGTCTTACACTTATGGATTATTAATACAGCAGCAGGTGCAAATGTTAAGGTAAATCGCGTTCATTTTTTGTATCGCTGTGAAACACTCTTTGGGCTTGAAGTCGTAAGCTTGATCTACTAACGCTGCTTTGAATAAGCGCTCAGTTACAAATGCCGGTTAAAATGCGGGAAGCGAGAAATGTCTCTGTGGCGGGACTGGAGTAACGTCAAACTTTCACACCAAAACACGGATTTGACCACGTTCACGAGCACGGCATTGCTCTTTTATACCGCGTTTTGAGCTCATTTGGATTCTGAGATCAAAGCCCAGACAGAGTTTTTATGTCTGGAATTTCCCAAATTAAAACTGCACATTAATATTACTTTTTTTTTTTTTTTGCGATTTATTAACCCACACGCACGATTTAGTAATTTGCGAGAATACCAAATCGTGAATACATTTTTATTTGCCTATTAAATTTATTTGCCTATTAAATGTCTTTTTCACTTGCCTTCTGTACTCCGTGCCGGTGACTTTTCTTTCTGTTGCATGTTTGAGTTGATTCGAGGTGAATCTAGTGATGGGAAGTCTCATGAAGACTCATTTATGTGAATCGGTTCTTTCGAACAGTAATTTTCAAAGCACCCTGTTAAAAGACTGATTCAGTCGACATACGTCACCGCACGTTCCTGTTACCAGTTTACATGCTCTGCTCTGGGGCTTCCAGGCATTATTCAGCACATCGGGACAAAAGTCGTTTTGATCGTAAATATAATAAGCCTATACTAAACTGGTTAAAATAAATTTACATCGCTCGGCTGGAAACGTGTTAGAATGTTATTTCTTAAAACCAACATCTGTGTTTATAAAGCTGTCATTCCTACTATTAAACATCATATCCCCCCCATTTTTCGATTTCAATGTTTGACTCGAGAACCGCTGGCGCCGATTCAGTCCGTTTCGTGAATGGTTCAAACAGGATTTGTAACAGGTTTTTCTACCGATTCACTAAAAAAAGATCCGAATCTAAAGAACGATTCGTTCACGAATCCCTATGGTTGTCCATAAATAGAGCATTGTTGTTATTCGCTCAGTTGTTTGGTCTAACATTTATGGGCGTTATTATAGCCATAGCCTACATGCTGTTTGAAAGCAATGCTGTTACTATAAAAGATGTTTTGATGCTCATTCAGAATGTTAATATAACCAGTTCGACCTGACCGGCGCCGTGTTCTAGCATCAGCAGACTAAACTCAACTGAAGTGACATTTCGAAACTCATTGGGCCCATGTGGTCTCCCTGGGGGTCTCCATTTTAGGACTGCATTAGAAAGTGGGACAAAGTCTATTGTCTATTTAGAATATAAACATCTAGAGGGCATTCAGATAAAAAACATATGGGCATGCAGACCCTTGTTTGGACAAGATCCCCTTAAGATCCCCTGCGTTTAGGGCGGGGGATACTGTGGCTCTAGCCAAGCTGTTTGGGTTTGTAGAGGGGGGCTGCCAAACCTCTGTAGCCTACTACAAAACATCCCATGATTATGCATTTCTACAAGCCTGCAGTAATAGTCAGTGTTTTTGCTTTAAGGGTCATATACTGTTACGTATTCTACTGTAATCATGCTTCTAATCTAAAGAGACTCAGTCGTGAAAAAAGACAGTATAAGTGCACATCTATGTCAAAATGTCACTTTCAAACAAGTGGATTTCATGCTTAATTATAGCATAACTTTCCAAATGTCAGTTGTGGACTAAACAGCACACTATGACAGGATGGGTCAACGGGTGCATAGAGCTCTAGGAAGAAAATGGTCTTTGTGTAAATCCGCCTCCTTATACCAAAATCCAAACGTTGACCATTAAAGCTGGTTTGAGATCAACCATGCTGGGCAGCTCTTCTCTTTGAGAGCTTCACAAGACTTTCCAAGGAGCCGTGCCTGTGCTGTGTTAAAGTTCACTGATGCACGGCTTGAAGAGGAGTGATTAACCTGCTGTCTAGACAACAGGAGTCTGCTTAATTTGCCTACAGTCGCTTGCCCTTTCATCTGGGCCGTTAGGGGGGCTCCATCCACCTTCGTCTCCATCTCTTCCCTAAAACTGCCCTCCACTCATCTCTCTCTTAAGTAACAAAGTCCCATCTTTAATGTCTAGACTTGTCTGAGTTTCTGAATTCATAGACAGTCAGTCTGTTTCCAATTTCAGCCAAAGTGTTTCCTTACTGTCCTATTTTTCTTTTTTTTATTCTGCTCTCTATTCTCAATTCTCTCTATTTTATTTATGAATGTGTCTTGAGTTGTTTTTTGTCTTAAAAGTTTTTAATACTTGAGTTAATACTTGAGTCCAACATACTGTAGTAAACAAGATCTGTACTACAACAACATTTGACTAATATTAGTGCCTTGAGAGTCATGACAGCTTTTACCCACAAGTTACACAGAGAAGTGGTTGTGTCTGACAATAATTGGCATTGTTTACAGATTTTCCATGTTATCATGCAAGCGTGCAGCAGTGAAGCACTGTGTCTCTGTCTTTGCCAGGACAGCAGTGAGGGGAGGGAGGATTTCCAGAGGCAGCCAGACGAGGTAGCTCAGTGGTGGGGTGAATGGAGCAGCTGGTCCACCTGTTCCCGTACCTGCGGAGGAGGAGTGCGCTCTCAAGAGCGTCACTGTCTGCAGCAGAGGTAAACCTTAACCAGTACACACACGCTCACTCAGATACAGCTCAACCGAGGTAAAAGGACCCTCTGAATCTGTACTAATCAGAAGTGACAAGTCTGATGCTTTGTGCGAGGTTCTCCACTATGGGTTGAGAGCTGTCAATTTGACCCTGGTCTGAACCCACTTTTCACACCGGGTAATGTCACTCACGATCAACTAACAAAATTCATTTAATGTTGGATTATTTGGCCCTGAACGCTTAACGATTTTACTTTGATTTCATGAACAATTTTGATCGGTAACTGTATTACATTTAAAGTCAGCATGAAACAGAAGTGGTGATAGTCTTTTCTGCCCTATTGTGATGTATGTCCGGGTCAAACGGCTTCTCAAACAAGAAAGAATGTAGGACATGGGACTTGATTTTGATTGGATCTTTTGATAGTTGTGGTTTGCTATTGCTGTGATCTCATTTGAGTGACAGGTTGTCCAGACCTCATGCCAGTAAACATCATCAGAGAAGAGAAGAGATGTTGCTGCAAGAGGAAGATTATGAGAGCACATGGATTAAAAATAATAATAATGTGCAATGCATAGATAAATCATTACTAATAAATACGGCAATATTTCATAAAAAATAATAATTGTCAATTTTGCTCATGGGGACTTTAATTATTATTATTATTATTTAATGAATTTGTTCACTTTTAGTAATTATTGTAGTTTATTATTTTCTTTAAAGAAAGAGAGAAAATAGTGAAGAATTGTCCCATCCATTGAAGATAAACCATGTATAAAACAGAGTTTCCCTTCCTCAGCCTATACCAGAACGCAGACTAACCCAAGTGAACCCTCACATGAGAAAGGGGGGAAGTGGGAGAGAATTCCCCTTTGACTAATATCCTCCAGAGCACCCAGAGGAATGTCATGTGGAATTAAAATCAATCCACTGGCCCACATGACACAGGGAATTCTGCTCAGAATGACAAACATATTTATAAAATGGCTCTTAAAGCAAATGGTCAAACATTTTGAGGAGATTCCACTGAAGATAAGGGCCCTGGCTGAGCCAGTCCAGCTGGCTCCCATTAGCACTTCCCAGTATGGTGGAGGCAGCGAAAGGTGTGTGTGTGGGGGGAGGGAACAGAGAGAGCTAGAAAGATGAGGAGAATCATATACGGATACGTTTAGAGAGATCCCAGTGGCATATGCAGTGTTTTGCATGCTGGTTACCACCAGTATGGGATCCTGGTACGCTGATGTTCCCAGTAGGGTTCGTTAACTAAAACACGAACTATTATAAACACATTAATTTTTTTATTTTATTTTAGCTTTATTTCAATCAAGTCAATAAATATTAGATGAAAAACTTTTAACTAAACAGCAATTAGACATTTTGCCTGACATCTAACTGAAATAAGTTTGATATAAAGCACTAAAATTGCTTAATTAAATAAATGCTACAACTGAACTGAAATTAAAACCGAAATAAAAACTATCTCAAATTGGAATATTTAAAAAATAAGACAAAAGCACATGACAAAATGACAAAAAATTTAGTTAAAGCTAATTCAAAATATTAATAAAAACTATAGGCTAATATAAATTCTAAAATAACACTGGTCCAAAGCTGAATAAGCACCAGTACTAAAAAAAAACAAAAAAAAAAAACAGCCTTGACCGGTTTGGTCCAGTACTGGTGTCAGTTTTTTAAAAAAAATTTATAGGAATGATCGTTCCATAAAGGTTATCAGTCCATATTAAAGATTTATTGGTATTTGCTGATATTAGATATTAAATTGTTTTGCTCATTTCCCCTATTTTTATATGTTAAATATAATTTTTAACTAATCTCAAAATTAATTTCCATTTTTTTAATTATGTTACGATGCCTTAATTTACTTGTAGCATTTAAAATGACAGATTTCAAAGTGTTTTATTTTTTAAGAGGAAATAGAATATAATTTTAATGTCGCCTATTAATCGATTGTCCGCCATAGCAGATCCTTTCATGAATAGGTAAAAATGTTCTGTCCCATCAAGATGGACTTATAGATGAACTGTTTTCAGACTGACGTCAACCCACAACATCAACAGTTCCTTCTGCACTGGACCATCCAAACAGTATCAGCTGTGTACAAACCAGGTATGACCTAAAGTGTATCTTCATAAAGATGCTTGTGTATAATTAAATGATAACCCATAATAATGTGACTGTGTTTACTGGGTGGAATACTCCATCCAGGCCAACTGGCATAACTGTGCATTTTTACACATGTTGGCTTGAAGCTCTAATATCTGCAGGCTGTTTGACCTGCTGCCTGGCTCACGAGCTGTGTCTTTATTGTTGTCTGGATGTTTGCCTAGCCGTGCCCAAACAGCAGAATCAGCTTCAAACAGCACCAGTGCTCTCAATTCAATGCCAAAGCCTTCGGCAGGAAGCACTATGAGTGGGTTCCACTTTATCCGGGTAAAAAAACGTCCCTCAGTGTTTTCTTTTTCCACCTCACTCTCCTTCTCTCTCTGTTCTTTTTTTAAATCTCTCTAGTGTTCTGAGTTCATTTGCTCTCCATCTTTTAGCCTTTCAGTGTTCTAGACTCTTCTGAATTTCTTGTCTTGGCTCCTGGCCAGCTCTATTATAGCTCACAGATGCCCCTTTAGGATTATTTCCTCAGCCCATAGTCCCCTATGTACAAAAGAGGCCTCTCAATGCCATAAAGACCTATTATCTCTAGAGGAATTCTCTAAAGCCTAGATCGTAATGATGTTTTGCTGATGTCACCTCCTGTTCAGATGATTACATCAACATCTCCAATAAGCCATGTGACCTCCAGTGCACCACGACCACAGGAGAAAGGCAGCTGTTGGTGCCTGCCCACGACGGGACCTTCTGCAGGGACGGCATCTACCAGGGTGTTTGCATCGAGGGACAGTGTCAGGTGTGTCAGAATAATACTTGGTGCAAAGATTATTTCCAAGCTTCAAGAAGCCAAGGTCCTGAAAGGCGAGATGGCTACTAATGATATATGTAGGATGCTTGACATTCTAGCAAAAGCAGTTTTTCAATTGAATTTTTATTGGTTGATAGCATTGGGTCTCAGTTAACCGGTTTGTGTAGAAATCATGAATAATCAATACGCTCAAACTTAAATTTATTCGACATTTATAACAAAGACAGACATGGAAACATGGAATCTGTAGAGCTAACATTTAAATATAAATTGATTATGCACTAATATTTAAAATGATGACCGATAATTATTTTCATGTCAAGGCTGATAATAACTAACCCCCGATATTAAAATTAATTTAAACGTACACTATGTAACTTTTTTTCCAGTTATAGTACATAGTGTACCTTTAAAAAAACGGAAATAAATAAAAAATGTTTACTACGTATTCAGGCATCACAACATTATAATATGAAAAAAGAAAATTAGAAATTAATTTGAGTATTTCTAGAGATTGCATTTAACAGTGTTATTAAGTTATTAGTTATTTTAAAGATGAACTTTAAATTAGTGTTTAATGTAAAAATAGAGGAAAAGAGAAGGAAGTGGATGGAGGTGGCATGTTGCATAAACTTATTAACTCTGTGAAGACTATTTCTTAAGAACTAGTTTGACCAACTTGCTGTTAACCAACGGGTAATCTCCGTCTAACTTTTAGAATTCAAATTAGACCGATCTACCATCTCATGTAACTGACTTCAAAAAGTTTTGACCAGTCTTGAAGAAAAAATGTAGGTGACTAAATTTTAAGACTAGGCTAAGCAGTTTATGCAACCGGCTGGTTTAAGCTCTTTGGTGTCATAAAGTGATCACTGTAAACTTTCAGTTCAGTGCTAACTGTTCTGTTGTCTTTGTTGCAGGTAGTAGGGTGTGATGGGAAATTGTATTCCAGTAAAACCATAGACAAATGTGGAGTCTGTGGTGGAAACGGAGGGTCTTGTTATCGTGTCTCAGGATCTTACCGGAAAGGGATCACACAGTTAGGTATATCTAATGTTAGCATTAAAGGTTGATTAGACCATCTGTTTCCTTTTTTTTCCATGCATTTAATAAATTAAAGGAATAGTTCACCCCAAAATTTAAATTCTATCATAATTTACTCACCCTCACATTCTTCCAAACTTGTATGAATTTCTTTCTTCTGCAGAGATATTTTGAAGAATGTTGGTAACCAAACAGATTTGGTTCCCATTAACATCCATTGTTGTTGTTTTTTGTCCATACAATAAAAGTAATTGGGATCCGAAACTGTTTGGTTACCAACAATCTTCAACGTATCTTCTTTTATGTTCTACAGAACAAAGAAAGTCATATGGGTTTGGAATGACATCGGGTGAGTCAATAATGACACATTTTTATTTTTGGATGGACTATCCCTTAATGAAGATGTTTCATTTGACAGTCATTAAACACAAGCATTATTTGAACAATTTTAAATGTTTTCGTTTGTCTTTATGTCTTTAGGTTATGTGTTCTTAACCAATATACCAGTTGGTGCCACTGATATCCAAATCATAGAGCGGCGGAAAACTGAAAATATTTTGGGTCAGAGTTTCATTGGTGGATCAGTCAAAATTCTGGTGGGCAAAGAGAACAATAAAGAGTGATTAAATGTATCTTGCGTTATCTTCTAGCTCTCTCTGATGAAGCTGGTCACTTCTTCTTCAATGGGAACAGTGTGATTGACAATCCACAGAACTTCCATGTTGCTGGGACAGTCTTCAAGTATAGGAGGCCGGCTAACCTCTTCTCTGATGGCTTTGAGTACATCATGGCTCAGGGTCCCACACATCAGGCCCTGAATGTCATGGTAGGTATATAGGTATGTAAAAATCACAACCATGTTTTTATTTTATCTCATATGTGACCATCTGATAATATCTCAGACAGCATGTATGTATAATTAAAGACAATTAAATGATTAGTTCACTTCAGAATTAAAATTTGAGGAAAACATTCCAGGATTTTTCTTTATATAGTGGACTTCAATGGGGTCCAACGGGTTGAAGGTCCAAATGTCAGTTAATAAGGGTCTTATCCAGCGAAACGATCTGTCATTTTCTAAAAACAAACAAACATTTATATAGTTTTTAACCACAAATGCTCATCTTGCACTAGCTCTGCGATGTGAATGTTTCCCTTTTAAAAAATGTGAATGTTTTCCTCTAAAACCTTCATTTCTTTTCGACTGAACTGTATATAAAGACATGAACATCTTGGATGGCGTTGGGGTGAGTAAATTATTCAGGAGATTTTAATTCTGAAGTGAACTAATCCTTTAATATTTAGTCATATTTAACTGCACTGACACTATCGGATGAGAACAAAATGTGAACAGATTTGAGCTGAATAATAACTGTAACTTTGCAACATCAACACTATTATTGAACAGAGTTGAATCAACATTGAACTGACTTGAGCTGAATAATGACACTGTTGTCTTCAGCAGAGCTTGTTTCATAATTGATGAACTTTGCAACACTGGCAGTTATTGAACTGAACAGAAACAACATTGGATTAAATTGTGCTAAATAATGACGCTATAATCTTCTGTAGAGTTGTTTTACAGCTAAAATTTTATTTGTTTCATAACTGATGAATTTTACATTAACGCTGTTATTCTCCTGCTTGATAATGTGAAGCTGCTTTGAAACGAGCTAAAAAGCGATAATAAATGTGGCTTGACTTTTTTAAGTACAGTCTGTTTTTTTCTTTGTGTGTTTATGTGCAGTATTACAACCTCAATGGAAAGATGCCTCACATCACATATGAATACACAGTTCCTCGAGCTCCAGAGTTGAGAGCGCCACCTCCCATGGCCTCCACCCCTGAGCAACCTCAAATAAGCAATCTGATGTCCAAGACATCCAAAGACCCTTCATCGGCAGAGCAGAAGGTTAACGCGTCCTCCACGGAGCTCTTCTCCACTCATAATGAAATCGAGGCTCGGAAAGAATACGGAAAGAAAGACAACCAGAGCAGTTCTTTGGTAGCTCAAGATGACATGGAGGTGCACGTGGGCCACGAGGAGCTGTTGTGGGGGCTTCAGGCCTCTGTAAACTTCAGTGAGCTCCCTGGTCTGGTGTTGTTTAGACCTGCCAGTGAGGTCCTCCAGAACGAGCTTGATGATGAAATGCACCATCTTGAGGCACAAGGCAGTTTTGGTAAGTCATTTTAAGGGGGAAACATTTTGGGTTAATTCGTTGGCATTTCATTCTACTTTCACATTAGAGTTTTAGTTTAGTTTGATTTGTGTAAAAGCTGTTTTGCTTGGGAATTACCCGTGGGTCTGTTCGGAAAAAGGGGGTTCTGTTCATGTGAACTACAGTATGGTTCATGATTGATGTAAATGCAGGAATATTTTGGCAATATGAAACAAACAATGTTCATTCTACAATTATATACACTACCTTTCAAAACTTTGGGGTCAGTAATATATATATATATATTTTTTTTTAATGTTTTTGTCTATTATGCTCACCTTTGATCAAAACACATATTGGTATACACATTAATATTGTGCAATATTATTACAATTTAAAATAACCGTTTTCTATTTTAATATATATATAAGTAATTTTTTTCCTGTGAAGCTGGACTAGTCTTTGGTGTCACATGATGCTTCAGAAATTTGTTATTATTGTCAATGTTGAATTATTTTTTTGAAACCGTGATCAATTTTTAATGATACAGCCTTTATTTAAAATCGAAATCTTTTATAAAATAAATGTCTTAACTGTAACTTTTTATCAATTTAATGCATCCTTGTTAGCTGAATAGAAGTATTCATTTCTATTAAAAAACTGACCCCAGACTTTTGAACGGCACTGTATATTTTATTATTAAACAGTGCATTTGTCTATAGTACAATCTGTAGAAGTAATTGAATAAAAATATCCAAATTGTTAAGTGCACATACTGTAAATATTGTACAGAACTTTTATAAGATAAAGGAAATCTAATCTTGGCTAAAATGTCATGGCCCAATTAACTGATTTCACATTTAAGCATGCTTTGCTGTTGTCCAGGTCCTGATTCCAACTTGATTGACGGTGATTCGTCTAGTTCCAGTGACTCCAATCACACCTCGATGCCAGTTCTGAAGACTCTCTTCTATGATGGGGCGCAATGGCCCTCAGGCTCCAGACAGCCCTGTAAAGACGGTTCTGCACTCTCAGGTTGTGCCATCATCAAGCTCAACTCCAGCTCTTCACTGGACAACAGCCTGACACTAGAGATTTACCCGGGCAGCCTGGACATGCACGGTTCAGATGGAGAGCCTCAGCCTGAGCCCAGGACCAATGACTCCACAAAGCACCAGTCCAACCTTCTCCTGCTCCACCAGGTGGAGCCAGTGCAGACCCCCCACAGTGAGAGGTCAGACAGAGGGCATTTGAGCGGATTGAGCCTTTTAATGAATGCTCTGACATATTTATTGCCATGGTCTGGCTTGAGTTGTTATGAATGGAAATGTGCACCAATCTTTCAAAACGTCACTGCATCCTTTCCACAGATGTGCTTGTTAGGGTAGAAAAAAGGTAGAAAGCTTTTCCTTTCCCAGCCTTCAACGTTCTATTCTCAGAGGGCAAGTTAACATGAAATTATGAAAAATAAATTAGCCTTTTCTTAAATTATGGATATGCAGGAACTCAGGGGATTTACATTTTCTGCTGTAGTGACTGTATTGATGGTAGTGTAGTTCAATGAATCAAATTCTGGTTCAGACTTAAGCAAACATACATATAAGTGTGAAAGCGACAAAAGTGTCAGGGTGGGTGAATTCAAGGTCTAATGAGTTATGTGCACTATTTTAGCCTATGTAATCTAAAACAACAGGCTTTAGTTTTTTTTTAAAGCTATATTTTTGTGCCTTTCTGGCTTTATTTGATAGGACAGTTTGAATTGAGACAGGAATCACAGAAACAGGATTGGGAAATGACCAAGAGCTGGAACTGGAACTCAGTTGACCAATGCTAGTCTTACCTTATTCAGTTAAATGCCATATAAACTCATGTGGAAATCTCTTATATTTCGTCTGTCGTGATTAAATGACTAATTCGAAATAACTAATTTCTGATTAATTTTCCAAACTACACCAACATTTTTTTGTGCTGGTTTTTGTGGGGGGTTTTTTGGCCTGACAATATTTTCACTGTACCAACCACAAAAGAATGAACATTTTCCTTTTTAGCAATATATTTTAAAATATAATATAATAGAATATATATACCGGTATATATATATATATTTTTTTAAATGTAATGTTAAGTTTTCTTTATGATTTTTTTTCTATACTTTGACTTTTTATTTTACAAATAGTAAACAGAATTTTCTTTAAAACTATTGATTTAAAAAAAAGACGATTTGAAAAAAATGTATACAGCTATACAGCTACAATATATCTGTAATGTATAAGTGAAAACCAAAAAATCTGCATATTTTGTCTATACTGTATGATAGCTTATAAAGGTCTATTTCCTAGTAAAAATATACTTGTTTTTTTCCCTGTGAATAAATATGTTGACTGATGAAAAACATTATTTTAACACTGTATAAGCTTAATATGGTATATAATACATAATACATAGTTGAAAAATAAATAAATGAATCAGTCATTTGAACCACCATTACTCACAAACTTTTTTCTGTTTATCTGTCCTTTCTCTCTCTCTCTTTTCTCCTACTCCCGCAGTAATGAGTTTGAGGTGGAATCTCTGGATCATGACATCAGCATGTCCGACATGTACAGATGGAAGGTATCTGCGTATGCACCCTGCAGCTCAACGTGTACCACAGGTGAAATTACAAGCATATACATAGACACTGATACACATTTACAAATACACGACGAACCTGACCTTCTGCTCTGTGTCTGTAGGTATAAGCACTTCTTATGCCTTATGTGTGAAGTATGATGGGTCAGAGGTGGACGAGAGCTACTGCGACGCATTGACCAGGCCTGAGCCCACACATGAGTTCTGCACAGGGAAAGAGTGCCTGCCCAGGTTTGATACTGACACTTCATGCAGTGAATTGAGTTTTAACATAATTTGCTTCATTATACAGTAAGCCAATTCTTAAGCATAGATGTTTGGAACAGCATCTTAAGCATAGATGCAGATGCTGTTGATGATAGGTATTCTGTATTCTGAGGCAGGTGGGAAACTAGTCGCTGGAGCGAGTGTTCCCGGACATGTGGGGAGGGGTTTCAGTTCCGCACGGTGCGCTGCTGGAAGATGATGGCGCCGGGATTTGACAGCACTGTGTATGATGAGCTGTGTCAGGCCACGGAGCTGCAGAAGCCCATGACACGGAAAGCCTGCAAGAGCAAAAGCTGCGGCCCGCAGTGGGAGATCTCAGACTGGTCTGAGGTCAGTGTGTAAAGCCTTGAGTCTCAAGACTTTATTTAAAATGTGCATGTGAACTGAATATTAGCTGCCAAAAATGTATGTATTCCTGCACAGATAGTTGCATTGATCTCAATTCAGTTTATTTGTTTAATGCTTTTAAAAAGAGTACTTATTAAAGAAAGAATATACTTTAAAAGAATATACTTCAGTGCATACAGAATGTAATGTTTTCAGATGCTTAATTGCATGATAATTGGAATTAAAAATAATAATAATAATCTACTTTAAAATGATATTAAATGCAATTAGCTGAACTTTAGAGAGCTTTTTTAACCCACGTGAGTACATCTTTTTATGTAATAAGTCATTTCAAATATTTAAGAAATACAAATATAAAAGAAAAATTTCACAATACCGTTTCCATGACTTTCTAAAAGAGGGAAAAAATATAGAGAGATTGATTACAGCAGTCAGAAGAGAGAAAGATTCCGAATGTGGCAGGAACCGTAGTGTTTTTCATTGTGACAGTGTTCAGCGCGGTGCGGCGGTCGTGGGGTGAGGAGCCGTGAGGTGCGCTGCTCCATGGAGGCCAGACTCTGTAACGAATCCACCAGACCGGCCAGCCAGAGAGAGTGTGAGGGGCCGCTTTGTGACCGCAGGTGGACCGTCTCTGACTGGGGGCCGGTGGGTTTCTGAAACCATCCTGTAAAATATCACACAGAAACTTGAAATAGATTGTCCGTTAAACATGACATTATGTGTCTTTGTTTGTCCCTCTCTAAGTGCTCAGGGCCGTGTGGGGAGGGCAGGATGAGACGCTACGTGGTGTGTAAGAACAGTAATGGGAAGGTGATTTCTGATGGGCAGTGTGATCCAGAGCTCAAGCCGCTGGCGGTGCATCCGTGCGGAGACAAAAACTGCCATTCCCACTGGGTGGAACAAGAGTGGGAACAGGTGAGCTGACCTGCAGTTTATGAACGCTAACTCTTCCCATCCATCTCCTATGCAGCATTATTCATATACTATTATAGTATTTATCAATATTTCGATTTTAGTTTTAGTGAACGATAACAACTCGGCTCCTATGTGTATAATGAGTTTTTTTACTGTAGTATTTGGTCTTGAACATTCCCAGTGTAATGCCACATGTGGCCGTGGGGTGAAGACGCGTCAGGTGGTGTGTGCTGGGCTGGAGGGTGGTGTGTTCAAGGAGTTCCCCGAACGGATGTGTGACAGATCCCTCAGGCATGCAGACAGTGTGGCCTGTTTCGAGAGACCCTGCTCCAAGTGGTTCACCACTTCCTGGTCCCAGGTTAGGAGTGGTTATTATAGTTTAACTGGTTTGGAAACTCATTATTAAATGTTATATGTTCTATAGAATTCAATTTATGCCATGTGTAGCACGTTCATTGGGATGTTTACATATTAGGGTCATGTATTACACAAAATGTTATGTGCCATTTTTAAACTGTACAAATCTCAGTTATATTTTTTGTTTTCCATAAAGTAAGATGTTCAACATCCTACTGGTCATTCATAGAAGCCTGTTTAAAATAAGAAATAAAGTCACAATTTAATCGCAATTACAATAAATAAAAGTCACAATTACAAACAATAAGACAAAAATAGTCAAAATTGTGAGAAAGTCTCAGTTATGAGATATTGTGGGATTTAATTAAGATGACGAGATAAAAGTTGCAATTACTAGAAATTATCGGAAATAAAGTCTCAATTCTGAGACATGAAATGAACAAGTTCAAGCCTCCTAAACGTGCAGTCACATTTGCTTGGGGTAATTTTGCGAGTGAAATCGCAAATTTTTTAAATAGGAATCTGCACGATCTGAAGTTTCATGTGACGGTGTAAAAGTTCCCCACAATTTTGATGATTTTGCTCATGTGCAGGTTGGCCACATTGACCAACAGGTAGCTGCTTGTTTTAAAAGTGACTTCCATGTGAGGAGTGCTACATGCATCAAAGACAACAGACCTTTTTTCCCTGAAAATGAATGTGTCAGCACTTTTAGAAACACGTCTGTATGGTATCTGATGCGCATGACTGTAACCCAGCCTAATTATACAGGGCTTCTGTAAGACCAACATTTTAGAAAATATTTGCTTTTGCACATCTCTTTAAAAAAGTCATCAGTGCAAAGAGGCTGTGAT
This sequence comes from Phoxinus phoxinus, assembly GCF_949152265.1. Lineage (NCBI taxonomy): Eukaryota > Metazoa > Chordata > Actinopteri > Cypriniformes > Leuciscidae > Phoxinus > Phoxinus phoxinus. Next base: position 22,944,394 of record NC_136880.1, on the reverse strand, counting down.
TTCTCTGTTCTGGTTTATAGCTCATTCAAATGTTAGCCGCTCACACATGTGTTTGTATGTGTGTCTGTGCGCTCCAGTGCAGTAAGACATGTGGGATTGGAGTGCGTGTGCGAGAGGTCAAGTGTTATCAAGGAGAAGAACTGGGCCATAGCTGTGATTCAACGCTGAGACCAGAGGCCAGACAGAGCTGTGAGGTGCAGCCCTGCACCACTGAGCCACCAGGTACTGTTAAAGCAAACCCCAGCACCACGATACAAATATAGATTGAGGTTTCCTGACCAGCTTGAGATGGTCTAAGCTTGGATACGGACAGCAGATTTTCAACAAGACAGGCCCTGAGAGAAGTGAAAAGAAATCCAATCTATCTTTATTTGGAAAGATGCTATAAGGACGCACTCTGGCAAGGCTGTTATTTGATCATGCCAGTTGTAAGTAGTTTACGCTGTACCTTTTAATGAAACACAGCAACGAGTGCGTGTTAAAACGCTTGGCTCAATTAAAAGCACATGTGGATGTATCTTGGCACAACACAAGCTAATTCCTGTGAAATTTAGACCAGATTAATGCTTTGTTGTTTTTAAGCTTTGCAGGGCAAGTGCATCATGCATGTTGTCAATTTGGCAGCCAATTTTGTGTTTTTGGACAGCAGTGACATTCCTTGTTCTCAGTCAGAGATTTAGTAGGGGGAACATGGTACAGACCTGCAGTCGCTGATGTTCATCGAGATCTACTTAAAGCACTTTTCTCGACATCTCTGCAAAGACTTGCCTTGTGAAGGTGAAGTGTGTAATGTCTGTGCAACAAGCCGTACTGCAAAAATCATGATTGTTTCCAAACAGGTTTCCACCCATTCCACTGTTACGTTTTTTAGTGTTTTAGGTTTTCAGTCACCTGGGATTTGAACCTGAGTTTAAATCTTAGCACCGGTTCTATGCTTGTCCCGGTCTTCTTTCTCCTCTTCATTGTTTCTAAAAAAGGCATAAAAATGCCAAAAATATACTTATAACAAAATAAATTCTCACAACGTTGGTTGAAAATAAAGTCACAATTATGGGAAATGGGGCCTCATTTATAAAATATTTTCATTCATAAAATGCTTTCCATACTACATTATATCTTACGATCATTTCTCAAATGTCCTATGGGTGATTCAGAGAATGAATGTCCACACAGAAAATGTGCTTACGCCTCTCTTCCTGCAGGACTTCGACTCTCTGCCACAAGGAAAAGTGTGTATGTCTGCTTAGATCCTGACGTGACGCTAATTACTTTTCCACTTCAAAGACCGTTTTTATAAATATGAACGTTGACGTGGATTTAAATAGTCAGTAACATAGTACATTTACTTGAGTACTGTACTTAAAGGGATAGTTCACCCAAAAATGAAAATTCTGTCATAATTTACTCACCCTCAAGTTGTTTCAAACCTGTATGAGTTTCTGTCTTCTGCTGAACACAAAAGAAGATATTTTGAAGAATGTTGGTGACCAGACAGTTGATGGACCCCATTGACTTCCATAGTATCTTTTTTTCCTACTATGGAAGTCAATGGGGTCCATCAACTGTCTGGTCACCAACATTCTTCAAAATATCTTCTTTTGTGTTCAGCAGAAGACAGAAACTCATACAGGTTTGAAACAACTTGAGGGTGAGTAAATGATGACAGAATTTTCATTTTTGGGTGAACTATCCCTTTAAGTACACTTTTTGAGTATCTGTACTCTATATGTACTCTGTACTCTGTATTTTTTTCTGGAAACGTTTTACTTTAACTTCACTACATTTGAAAGACAAGTATCGTACTTTTTACTCCACATACATTTCTGTCAAGGTCCTTGAGTATAAAGTAGTAACGTCAGTCAGAGGATGATTTTGGTTACAAGGGTTGCATTTTGGTTGGAAATGAAAGTCGGGTTGACGTTAGAGCCCGACTGAACTGCTATTAAACTAGCAAAAAAACAAACATTTTATTTATTGTGATTTTAACATTTAAAAAGTTATAATAATTATATAATTAAGGTATTTTTTTAATGCAAATGTATGATGTAAGAATCAAGTTTCACATCTTTTGTCTTTTAAAAGTTTCTGTTTTCTTTTGTTTTTTTTCTATTTCTATTTTCAGCTGAGGATGCTTGTCAGGATAAAGCGACAGCCAACTGTGCCCTTGTCCTGCGGGTGAAGTTGTGCACTCACTGGTACTACAGGAAGGCCTGCTGTCTGTCCTGCAGGAACAAGAGCCAGTAGAGTCTGTCTGGCTCCTCACTGTGGCCTGGCAGTTAATGTGAAGACCCTCCTCCATATACTGGACGCACTGAACCCAGAACTTTACCCCTGCCTGTCCATAGTCCAGCCCTTCAACCCTCATTGCTGTCACTCTCCCCTCCTTGAAGAAAGGTGCTATATCAAAAGGGCACTGGTCCCAGGAAAGGCAGCTCCTGTAACTGGACTGCGGAGGAGCCGTGGGTCTACTGATGATAGAGACACACTGTCTTCTGATCAAACAACTGTACAGGCTCCTCCTGTGTACTGTAGAAGCCTTGATTCTGCTCTTACATACTTCTAAACACATCGTATGATATATGTATGTACAAAGTTTTTTTGTTTTGTTTTTGTTTGTATTTTGTGTCCACTTTTGGTCTGGAAGGAGAAATAAAACTAAAGCGGATTTGAGATCTGGGCTGTCTTTTTTTCATACATCCAGACTATTGTGTTCACCCATACTGTAAACATTCATGCTTTTCTCACCTGTAAAAGACACTCTTGCAGAAGTAAATTGAATGAAAGCAAATGTACTGAACTAAACATGTTTTTTTATTTTATACAAAATAAAATTGGACTCTTAAATTGCTAGAAAATCAAAGCCACATGTCTAACTTATTGATAAAAATTAAGCCTGTTTTCATGGTAAGGCAATGTCTAATTTGAAGTTTTGAGTGTTTAAGCTTTCAAATGATTCCTAATTTATGATGATAAAAAAGTGCACCATGTCCCACCACCGAGACACTGACATTTAATAGGCTACATAGTCTTAAGATTTGATACAAGCTTCACTACCGTATATATTGTAAATATAAATATGACAGTAGGGTACAATAAGTCTTTTATGTTGCCCTATTAAAAGAAAACGTATTTATATTACAATATCAGTATATCATTGACAAATGTAATATATTTTGAGACCATAAAAAGTGCTTTTTTTAACCCCATTGTACTTCACCAATATTCCCTGTTTCCCTGTTCCCTGTATTCGTTCTATGGGCTTCACTGTTTGAGTTTTAAACTAAAAGCCAATAAAAACTGATTAGATTAAGGATTTTGTCCAGTTTTTTTTTTTTTTTTTTTTTTTTTAAATAATTGCCAGCAGAGGTAGAAAAAAAAGACACCATGTGAGAGATATTGATGGACTTGTTCGGTTGGGTGTGGAGACTGTCACTTTGGTTGTGGAGACTGTCACTTTGGTTGTGGAGACTGTCATGTTCGGTGGGGAGGCTGTCACGTTTGGAGGATTTGTTGGCAGAAATCTAACAGGATGACTTTGAACACCAACCCAGAAGAGAGAGACATTCTGCACAAATGTTGCCCTGCAAAAAACAATTAAATCCATTTACATTTGCAATGACAGCAGGAAAAATGATTTACCTGAAAAGCACTGCATGTCATAATTATTTGTTGAAAGCATCTTTCAATGTGTCATTTCAAAGGGAGAATCCTCAATTGCTGCATTATGAATGCAATGTTTAAAAATGCTTGAAATATGATTAATCACTTGAAATATTATTAAATTGCTAATCACTTTTGACCAATAGGGGCCGCTGTTACCAAATTGATGTTGTGTGGTTACTGTGAGGAGACAATGACGCATACAAAGTTTGGTGTCAATATGCCAAAGCATAGCAGAGATACAGCCTCAGAATCAGATTGGCACCATGCCATAATTTCGTTGATGTGCTTATTCAAGAACGGTTTGTTCAACCAAAAAGCTTGTAATAACATTTGGTCAGCATGGTCTAAAGATGATCTGAGAGAATATATATACATATTATTCATTAATTATTATTATTATTATTATTTCTTTTCTTTTTTGAAAATCAGACCAACAATCTAGGATGAGTTCAAAAAGTAAATTCAAAATGGCGGACAGCAAGTTCGATCGGTATGACTCATGGAATCTACCAAGACCAGTTTAATTAAAATAGGCAAAATTAATCAAAAGCTTTTAGCATTATTTGAAATATCATTATAATTGGTAAACCTTTTTGAGAACCTTCAGGACACATAACGATTTTCATGACGATACACTAATGTGTTCAGAAAATAAAGCATTTTATGACAATTTTCAAAATGGCCATGGGAAAATCGTTGGACTCGGTATGCTGCAGTGAATTTAAAAGAGAACCGTTTTGGGATATTTTGGGCAAACTGTATAAGTAAACTTAGCCATTTTTTATATCTCCTAACCAGTATGTTGTGCTGTACAACATTGCCTCAGGTCATGCTTGTGATGGCATTTACCAAGATTCATTGCAATAAACTATGCGGAGATATATCAAAAAAGCTTTTAATATATTTTTGTCTGCATGGTCTGTAGATGATCTGAGCCAATGTGAGAATTGGACGAACCGTGTTGGACAAGTTCGAAAAAGGTTTCTCAGAAAATTCCAAATAGCAGAAGAATTTTCATGACAGAAAATGATATAATTTGCATGACGTGCAATCGAATCTTCTTGAGCCAATCAGAGGAATTTTTATTTTATTTATAGCCTTATGGTTCAAAAGTTATTAGTGTAAACAAAAGTCAGTTGGTGGTGCTTAAGGGATTGAGTTAGAGAATCCAGAATTGCCGTGGTTAATGTTGAGACTGTCCTTTATTAGTGTCAAATTTCATAATTTTCACGCAAGCCGTTCTATGGGCTGCCATAGACTCAAGAGCAGAAGAAGAAGAAGAAGGAACAATAACAGATAGGTGCCTACACACCTTTGGTGTTTGGCCTCTAATAAGTTTTACCTGAAGTGAATATCTGTGTTGTTACTGTTGGGAGCTTTCCACTGAGCCACAATAGTTGATTTGACATCCCTGGAATTATGACTGACAGCTGAGCCCTGAAAGACAGAGTATGCTGGTTCACATAAAACGAGGACAATCCTATCTTCCTTCCCTCTTTGGTATATGTATCCAGTCACTTTAGGCTATAATTATGTAATGCAAGGCCAAAACTTCTTTAATGAAGGAAGCTTCCCAAAGTCATAGAGGTTTGGAATGACATGAGGGTGAGCAAATGACAGGAATGTTCACTGTCCCTTTAATGAAATTTTACCTCGGTTCCACAGGAGAGTAATTGAGAATTGTTTCCTATGAGTGTGAAAGTTCCTACTGGACCCTCCTCATCCCTGGCCTGAAGAAGAAAGCCCTTGAATCCAGTATTATTTGCTTGTAGTGTCACTGACAATAAAACAGTGATGTTAACTGTGAACTTGAGGGAAACTGACACATACATCCAATACAAAAGATTACAAGACTCCACACTGAAAAAAATCCTCAAAATAATGTAACAAATTTTATTTTAAAAATTGTTTAATTTCAACTTATTTTTTGTTTACGAGATTCAACTAGATTTATTTAAGTTTAGTATCATTTAAGTTTAAATTAGTTGTACAGCCAAATTGATAAAAAAAAAGTATTTTTTATAGTGTTGCTTAAAGTGGTAACACTTTACAATAAGGGTCAAACCTAACCTTAGTTAACATGAACTAAGAATGAACAATAAACTTTACAAATAGGGTTAAACCTAACCTTAGTTAACATGAACTAAGAATGAACAATACTTCTTCAGCATTAATTAATCTTAGTTATTAATTTCAACATTTACTAATACATTATTAAAATCAAAGGTCGTATTTGTTAACATTAGTTAATGCACTGTGAACTAACATGAACAAACAAGCTGGATTTGTATTAACAAAGATGAATAAATATTGTAACAAATGTATTGCTCATTGTCAGGTCATTGTAGATTAACTAATATTAACGAATGAACATTGTTGTAAAGTGTTACCGTAAAAATGTGGTTATTTCTGAGAAAAGCATGTGTTTGCAGATTGTGTTTAATGAAATGTCATTTATGCATGCTTGTACAAGATGAATAGCTGTCACTAACCTGTGATCACCTGACCATCTGTGTAGCTTGAGGCGTCTGAGGTGACAGTATATGGAGGTTCTAATGAAGAGCTTAAGTTAGTCCCATGTTCAGGAGTCATAGACATGCATGCCTGAGTCACCTGTCCATTAGGGAACGCCGTTAGAGCATGAAGATTCAGCCCAAAAACCAGGATGAGAAACTGTACATGCATCTAAAACAGGATCAATCAAAAAGATGGATTTTCAATTTTAATAGCATATAGATAGCAAGTATACATTTTCTTGCAATATAGGACTATTCTCGAACAAGGATGAGAAACTGTACATGCATCTAAAACAGGATCAATCAAAAAGATGGATTTTCAATTTGAATAGCATATAGCAAGTATAAATATTCCTAATGACAATTATTGACATTTTAATAAAAACAATAAAGTTAAGTGCACTATTTTTGTACCAATAAATGTTTTAACCAAGAGTTACCAACCTTAACAAAACCAAACAGCAATGTTGCGCAGCTTTCCAGAAAATGTCACTATCTGATTTGTGTCAGGAAGAAGAGGGATTTATATGTCCTTGAGAACAGGAGTGTAAATGCAAAAAACATCATTATTGCTATCATAAAACAATAAAGAAAGGGGAGTGGATATGTGATGTATGAGGTAAAAAAATTGGTGAATTGTGAAAAATAAAAGTGGATATTTGAATTATGAGGGGAAAAAAACATTTGCCTCTCTTCTACATAAATATCCACTCTTTCATGTCTTTTGTACTTCTTAAATGTGTAAAAATGGATGAGTGGAGTGGAGTGCTTCTCTAAAACTAACAGAGATCGCCTGAATGTGCATCATAAATTGTATCCACGTTACACATACATATTTATTATTGGAAATAAAAGTGATAAGAAATCTGCTTTATTATATTTACCATAAATTGGTTGCCAGGTTTCTTGGGTCACTTTCAGTCATGTAACCAAAGAAAAAAGAAAACGCCTACGGTATTAGCTTCTAAGAACACTATACAGTACCATATAAATATATATATTTGTAGACTCCATCAAATCCCTCAGCTCCACCCACTCGTTCTCTTTCCCTGAACACTTGCCATCTGCACATACTGTGACCAAGCAAGAACTCTTATTTAAACCACTTTCACACTCACACTGTTTGGTGTATACTTTTTTAGGAGGTTTATAATAACAACTACTATTTCTTTGAAAATATAATCTCAATTTTGTATTAAAAATAAAGATTTTAAGATCAATTTTACTCAGCATAATGACTTGTTTGAATAATAGATTAAATCAAACTTTGCTCTAAATCTAAATGAATGAGAGTCAATGTCCCAATCAAAACCGAAATAAATATACATGGGAAAACTAGAACACAATATAAAGTTGCGACACACTTTACTCATGCACATTCACAAATACAAAAGAGTTTTTACACCCACATGCAATTCAATCTGTATTCAGTCTGTATATATGGGATTGAAATTTACTACTGTCAATAAAGAGCCTTCAAACAACTCTGTTTCTGGAGAAGCAAACTTCACACTCTTACACGGTAGGTTTTACTTTGCTGTCTTTGAATGAGAATTTTACAGCGGAAGAACATGCAATTATTATTTTTTTAAACATATTTTATTGGTTCCACAGCATCATAACAAATAGCTTAAAAATACTTATCATGCTTTTCACTTTAGAATACTGTTCCAAATAAGTCATTCCTTATTTGATTTCAGGATTTGGTAATACTTAAGTCATTACTATACGTTACATGATCTTTATTTTGTGCATTACTCTCATTGACTATGAGCCTGTATTTAGTAGTTTTTAGTTGTCCTCTGGGAGTTATGAAAATAATAGTAGCTGCTGAATAGTTAATAGTGAACAAGCCCATTCAACTGAGTGCTATTACTTACTAATTCATTCATCAGAGCTTAGTTAATAGTAGTTAGAATGTTAATATTGTGTTACTCGTGTGTTCCTGTGTAGTTATTCATTATAACGACGGAACCATATTCTCCAAAGTGTTACCAAAAAGTGTCTTTAACTAAGTACTAACATTTAAATTAATGATTTGTTACAATACACTTTTTGTGTATAGGACACGTTTTTACACTGTACTTATATTTACCTGCATGTAATTACGGCTGCAATTAATTTCTGAAATTACATCTATATTTTTTGATCAATCAATCAAATCTGTTAGATAAGCATTTGTTTTTGTTTTTTTAGATGCACGTTTACATTCTCCTGCTCTTGTGTGTGTGTGTGAGGGGGCTTACATCTTTCCCTGATGGGCGAGTGGAGGATTCCTGTCAAAGCATGATCCCCTATCACTCGAACTCTGAGTCCCAGACAAGCAGCTCTCCTTACAAAGTCTCTGTGAACAGCACCACATTCACACCAGGACAAACCATCACTGGTGAGGGGCAGTTTCTAACTGCTGCTTCTTTTTTAGGTTTTTAGATATTAGGTTTATTGGTAACCCTTTTGTTAAATAAATTTGATTTTTAAAGACTGACAAGCACAGTTTTCTATGATGTATTTCCTATTGAAATAGGAAGTTTGGGCAGGACATATCAAAGGGCTTGTCCCTTTAAAAAAAATTGCCAATTAGACTTCAGTTTCATCACAGTTTCAAACTGCTGATATTAAGGGAGGGACTTTCCCATTATAAATTTCACAAATAATTACAAAGACACGGCAAGTGACATTAATTAAATGTGACATTTTGAAGTAGAATGACAGAAAAAAATATTTTCGGTTTCACTTTATTTTGATGGTCCCTTTAACACATTATGTTGACTAAGTAATGTTGCACCTACATGTCCACTAACTCTCATTAGAGTGTTTGTAGAGTATGAGTAAACTGGTAGGGTTAGGGTTAGAAGTAGTTGACATGTAGTTGCAAAGTTACATATAGTCAGTAGAATGTCTGTTGGAGGACCATCACAATAAAGAGTTAGCAGATATTCAGCAGACAGTCTACTAATAGGCTACTCTAATGAGAGTTAGTTGACATGTAATTGCAAAGTTATTGATAGTGAACAGAATGTTTAAAATGGACCATCAAAATAAAGTGTTACCATATTTTCTTGTAATAGCCAATCTTTTATTTACAACTTTGTAAAAAATAAAAAAATGTAAATGCCCATATCAACTAAACCTGAATTTGTCAACATTTACACTAGAGAGGCGTGGTTGGCGGTTACAGCCGCGGACTCCGCGGTTTGGGCGGATGACGTGACGAAAAATTATATTTTAATTAAATTCGGGCGGGTGGCGGGCGGTTGAACCAATCAAATGAAAAATATATGTATACATTGTTAAATATTGTTATCTGACAATACCTACATCCAAAAAAAGAAAATAGGGGAATTACATAGCCCGTGCGTGCACGGCAGAGAGGGAGAGAGAGAGCAAGAGACCGCGCGCACACGCTCTCCCTCTCTGCCGTGCACGCGCTACGCGGTTTGAACCATAGCCAGTAAAAAAATAGTTTGGAACACACAGTCTCATCTCGCGGGCGCTCTCGTTCTAGATTCCGGGAGATTTTAACTAATTCGCGGGGATCAGTGAGCCGCTATCAATATGCGGGAGACTCCTGGAACTTCCGGGAGACTTGGGATATCTGCATTTCTATACTGAATTAATCTCGGCATTATTGATGGATGATGAGTTTTGTGATGCGGTTGCGGATGAAATAATAGCCCATACGCGCATCTCTAATTTACACGATCATGTCGACCTTAGGCGCGGCTAGAGAAACAAGCGTGCGGCCATCTTTATAATTTTGTGTTTGAACTGAATTTGTCAACATTTACACGATCATGTAGAGAAACAAAAAGCGGCCATCTTTATAATTTTGAGTTTGAACTGAATTTGTCAACATTTACACGATCATGTAGACCTTAGGCGCGGCTAGAGAAACAAGCGTGCGGCCATCTTTAGAATTTTGTGTTTGGCATCGCTGTCAACGAGTACTAATTCGCTGGTGAAGTGGATTTACTTATCGTAGACTTCGCAAAAGTTATCATGACCATTGTAATGTTTGAAGGGGATGTCATTACATAAGAAGATTTTAAAACAAGCGGTTCATTCATAAATCTGTAAGATCTTACCTTCATGCTGTGGAAATGCAAACCGGAAGACAGAGCGCAGCGCTGAAAAGAGGCAGGATAACTAAGGTCTATAGATGACATCAAAACTAACAGATATGGACTAAAAGCTAAATTTTTCTTTATTTCATGGGATCTTCTTAAAGACTTTTATTTGTATTTCAACCATAACACCTTAAAATTGCGCTGCGTTATTAAGAGTAATTTCATGGTTTCACATTATACCACATCACTACCATTGCAGTTATCCCAATAATGAAAAGCTCATGATTATGTAAGCAGCAGGGGTCTACTCGAGTTACGCTGACAGGCCTGGAGAGGTCAACACACATCTCCGTGTTTAACCTCTTATATACTGTCTATGTGTTTAACTCTCAGTAACCCTGCAGGCGGCGGAGAATGCCTCAGAATTCCAAGGCTTCATGTTACAGGCTCGAGAGGTGGACGGAAAAACTGCAGTGGGACGCTTCACATCAATAAATACCGTCCAATCCCGTGCCCTGAACTGCTTTAATATAGAGGTGCTTTATTGTTATTTTAAGATGGAGTTAACGCATTACATTGCTCATTCAGATTCATTGCATTAAATATTAGCTGCTTTAATGCTAAAAGGAGGCATGAGTCATGGAAACACTCTGGTTTTGGCCCTCAGAATTCAACTCTCAGCCAAGCTTCTGCAGTCAAGGAATCCCAATTTGAGGCTACATGGGAAGCACCGACAAACACCTCCCTGGTTGATATTCAGTTTTTGTATGCATTTAACACTCGTTTATAGCCAAATTATACTTTGCAGTCTCTTAAATGATTAAAACTCCTTGATCATAATTCTCCATTATTTGAATGCCCTTACAGTGTGACATTTGTCAGAGACTACACTGTTTTCTGGACCATGGTGAACAGCTCAACAATTCGATCAATTGACAATCAGTCCCCTCCAAACAACACTACATCTCCAACAAGACCACCGGCTGGTTCTCAACATACTTTACCAGTGAGTATTCAGAGACATGCTTCTCATTTTCAAATCATCAGGTGCTTGAATGTTTTCTTTTTCCTGACAGAATTCCTGCAAAAACACACATTTGAGTGCGATGCAACTCACTGCGATTCTCCTTGCACTAACATGTACTTCGATCAACCTTTGTTCAACTCTGATGTTTTAGATTAAAGGTAATAAAACTTGACGATACAATATTAGTATTTATAGAATATAGCCATGCAATAATTGTGGAGTATGTGAATACTGTAACCCCTTATATTGGCATAGGCCGGCCACAGCCATTACATAAATACTGTAATATCCATAATACAGTAATATCATAAACCTGAACTAATCTTGACAAACTATATATCATTTGAAAGCTTACAATCTCTAGTTTACATATTTGGTGACTGATTTTCAAGATAAGTTACAGAGGAGCCGTAATTTATCAATTTGCAACAAGAATATTTTCATACTCCTAAGGCGTGTTCAGACCTTTATTTTGAAATAGTGATGAACATGAAAAATCATGAAAGAATTGTAGAAACCTCAGTTTGTTTTCATGCCAAGAGTTCAAAAGATAGCATCCATTCAATTCTTTTAGAAAAAAAGGTCTGAAAATGTTTTAAATATAAAGAAAAAAATAATAGATTCACCATTTGTGATGTGGCAGCGAGCTATAATGCACATACGTGTTCTTTTTATGTTTCTTAGAGGTTGAATTTATTTCAAAATCTGCCAAACTTCCAATACTACTTCTGAATAGGATGTCTACTTCATAAATTGTAAAAATAATGGTTCAGATCACTCAAACAACATATGGAAATGGAGGCGCCCTTATATGGGCAGTAATGTCAACTAGTGAAAAAGTTTGGTACTGCCCAAACAAAATTTTACTGAAAGCTTTTTTTTTGAGATATCAACCTGAAATTTGAAACACAACTTATTCAGATTTTTGGCTTTTTCATTTTTAGAGTCCTCCAGGTTTTGAAAATATATATTTTATATAATATAAGAATAATAAAAATTGTAACATTGTAAATTTTCATAAACTCAAACTTCTATAACTTTTTTCTGTTTACCGGTAACTTTCTTAATTTATTTCACTTCTACAAAAATCTGCCAAAATGTCTTCTTTAAAACAAGACCAATCTTACATATTCCAAAGCATTCTTGAATTACAACCATTAAAGTTCGGAATGTGCATTTTCATGTCTATTTAAAAAAAGGTGGTGCCGCTTAAGGTGTTAAACATGTAATAAAATAAATAGTTGGCAACAAAAATGTCTCTGCTTTTTGAATTAAAAAATGTAACTTAAAAAAATAACATTTTCCAGAGACTCAGTCTTTAAACCTTTTTATTTCACATGTATCCCTGTTTTTAATTTTTCCTAAATATTCAGTCATTTCAAACATGCAAACAAATTTTTTTTTTGAGTTTTAAACGATGCATCCTAACCTTACAGCAGCGTGAAAGACGTTTGTGTGCAAAGAAGAAGGACACACATTAACTTACAGTACTAACAATGGGTTAATTATAGGTCATACTAGACAAGATCTGAATATTCTGACAGAATAACAACAACATTTTGACTATGCGCCTCAATTCTGCTACATTCACAGTCTCTAATAGTCTAGTAGAAGCTGGACGAGGGAGGGAAGACAGAACAAGGAAATGTCTTATTGACACTACTGGAAGTACAGCACATTGTCTTGTACTTTACACTGTAGCTCAGGGAGGTGATATGTCCTCAGACCTGTTAAAGTAAAGAGCAGACACAAGATTGCACAGGATCTCTGCTCACAGGTCATGAAGAATCTCAAGCACAGCGGCAAGAGACCAGGCCTGAGTTTCACAGCTAAACGGGCAGTACTGGCCATTCTCATTCGTGAGCTCTGGCAGTCCCTTCCAGGATGACCTGCGGAACAAAACACAGATATATCAAATCCAGAAGACATGAGATCTCTAAACACAGCATAAGATTTAATCATCTGTTTTTATAATCATTTATTGTTCCATTCACATTTAAAACGGTCAGCCGTTTGTTGAACCGCATTTTGAGGACTACAGCGATATTGAAATGACTCACTTTTAATTGGATTATTGAACAGGTGTTTATCTTTACGAACTTTAACGAGATTTACTACATATCAGATTGTTTAAGTAATATTTGCACTATACCAGCAATTAGTTGTGTAATTAAAAAATCCATTTTGTTCAACAAAATAGTTAAGAGAAAATACTGTTCACTGCTTCGGAGAGCAATAATTGTTTACCGTTCCATGTGGATATAATGGCGAGAAAGGACATTCTTCACCAAATACACTGTTTTGTCATAAGTGTCTTTGCCCAACTTCTTAGCAAAGTAGATCTTTGCACGGAAGAAGAAACCGATAGGCCAGAGCCACTCCTGATGAGGGTAAATGAACAGAAAGGTAAGTGATCCCTTAGACTGAAAAGCTGAAAATGTGCTGATGAAGTAGTACTATATGGATCTTACAGGGCCTTGATGGTAGTTGAAGCCCCTGGCAAGGTTGTGGTTGTCATTGTCCAGAGAATTGTCATAAACACCACAGTAAACCATGTCACTATTCAAACAAATGACATTGAGTCACTCACAGGAAACAGGGATAAAGGTAACGCAGTATAATTCATGTAAGCCGGTAGGAAAACATTCTCACTCTGGGTCTAAGGTCTTCATCCCGAGAGGTCCAAGCAGTTTCTCTTCTGTAACATTCAGTGCTTCCCAAGCGCGCTCCACAGTGAACAGCTCTGGAGCCTGGGAAGGGAAACCATTCGAAATATACAAATTACAAACTTTTAGTAACTAACTGGCCCTTTTGAGCATTATGGCATTTTTTTTTTACCCATATAAAAACTCAGCATGTTGCCCATTTAAATAAAAGGCTTGACCTAAAATCTCATTTAAATAAACTGCTGATCTACCGGTAAGTATTTTTTGATGCAACATATAAAATCAAATGAACATAAAACACAAAAATAGCTGTAAATGATTCTAAATGCTCTAAATAATGCTAAAGATTAGGATAAAACCAAATGTTAAAAAAATCACATAAATAAGCAAACAAGCAAATAAATTATATTACATTTATACATAGTATATGATCCCCCTATTACGGCACCCCTGTTCACACAAAATGAAGTGATTTTGATCTTTTAGTTCTGATCAAGTCCTAGTGTGTTACATTTGGAAGGAATCCTCACCACCACCATGGCAATGGTAAAGTTGGGTCTGAGCTGGTAGTCACACCAGGGGCTGGAGGCTCCGTAGCTGTCTTTGTAAATCCCCTGCTTATGGACCAGCTCAGGATGCTTCTCGTTGGGGTCATTTGGGTCATGAGACACATAGAACATCTTCTCAAAGTTCACTTGGATTTTTCTGTTCCAATCTTCATAGGACACAGAGAGCTGTTTGCCTGCATGTATAACAGAAACACTTGTGATTCAAAGATTCTGGATGGCCGAATGAACCGGTCACAAATATTAGCTCTGTTCCAAAGCTTAGTGAGCTGCCTTGTTGTCTACAAAGGCAGCATCCTATGATTTGAAATGCTCACAAACAATATACACAAACAAATAATTGGAGGAAATGATAAAAGGTATCTTAGAAGGTAACATCACTTGCATTGGGAATGTGCTTGATGATGCCTTAAAATGCTGTCTAGGTAGGCAGCTGACTAAGTTTTGGAACAAAGCTAATGTTATGAGCACTGTCTGGGACATCTGAGCTCACCGTCTCTGTGTATGGTCATAGTATTGTAAGGAAAGAGCCCTTTCTTATGTAGCTCCACCAGCCAGCGCAATGTAGATTTGCACAGACCCACTATTTCCACCGCTGAGCCATCTCTGCATTAGGAACAAAAGAGTCATATTCAATCATGGGAACAGACATAGAATGTGAGAAAGAAAATAGATCCACTTATAAATGGTGTCTTATAAATAGAGTATCTGTGGCTTTAAGAGATTTCAGTGCATACCTGGGTGTAGCCGGTATCCCTTTATTGCGGGCCTTCTCGCTTTCTCCCATTTTGTCCATCCAGGTCCCGCAGTTAAACCGATTTCCACCATACACAAAGCCAGTGTCGGGGTTCACCTTGGCCACTATATTGAAGCCTGAGAAAGTTCATAATAAAACAGATTAATACATTTTTCAAAAAATAAAATAAAAAAGTCTAAAAATGATTTCAATAGGCTTTACCTTCATCTTTCATGTTGCGGTCAATCTGTGGTCCGGCATTCCTCTCTCTGAACTCTATACCCTGCATGTGGCGCCCCATGGCCTCATGAATGACCTCATACAGCAGCTGATCCTGTGGCATCATCAAAACAAAACAATACTGGTGACATCTGGCTAACAGTGCCTAAATATGAATAGAGTGCATTAAATGGTCTATTTTGAATGACTACTGAAATTGATACTTTTATTCAGCAAGGATACATTTAATTATGTTACAGCAAAGACTGTTACTTACAAAATGTTTCTATTTCAAATCAATGTTCTTTCTATTCATCAAATATCATGAAGAAAATGTATCATGGTTCTCACAGAAACATTAAACAGCACAACTGTTTTCAGCATTGATACGAATAAGAATTTTTTTTTTAACACAAAAGTCAGCATATTAGATTGATCTATCCTGCTTTAAGGCTAAATGTATACATTTGAAACATATTTTAGTGGAAATCAATACTGGCAGAGAAAACACATTTTTTTTGGTGGTGTGCTCACAACGGTGCCAGGTGTCAGGGGTTTTGAGTCGTCTGTAGGGAACATCCTGGACACGGGGCTTTGGAGGATGTCATTGCCGTTGGGCACCATGGTACAGTAGTCCTGAATGCACTGCAGCCACCACCACACTGCATCACGGCAATTAAAACGGGCCCCTGTACCCTCTCCCAGCAGGTTAGGGATCAAGCCATGTCTCAGTGTGCCTGCAAAGGCCAGGATGATGTTCCTGTAAAGCAGGATGAAGAGAAACAGAAATAAATCTACTAGTCAATCAAGAATAAAATCATTTTCCTTTTTCTCAGTCTAAGGTCATCCATATTAGCAGAAGGGGAAAATAATCCATTAGCGGTTGCATCACAAATCTTTCTCAAATGATTCTAGATGGAGTGATAATTCCCTGATAAGTCCCTCAATCAAAATGAAATTGTGAGGTGCCTAAAGATTCTTATGCATATTTCACATTGGTCTCAGTTGATTGCTGAAGAAATGAACTGAATTCAGTACCTGGCCTCCAGGTGACGGCCGGTGACCAGCATCAGTCCTCGCAGGGCGATGAACGTGTCCCTACCCCAGCAGCGAAAAATCCCAGCAGAGAAATGTGGCAGACCTATGGAATGAGGAAATCATCAAGGCCAAGAATGATAACACAGGGCTTAAACAATGTACCTGGTCATAGTTAAGTTTAAAGGGCACCTATTATGGAATTTTGAAATGTACCTTTCATGTAGTGTGTAACATAGATCTAAGTGAACAAAAACATCCTGCAAAGTTTGAAATATGAAAGTGCACCGTATATAAAGTTATTGTCTTTCAAAAGTAAGAGTCGACTCGGAGTCATTTTTATGAATCGTTAGAAGACCGAAGCTTCTCTGACTAGATGACGTCAACTTGTCAAGTTATTTGAATACGATACACCCACTTATTGCGCTCCAAGCCCAGGGAAAATATCAGGGAGACGCTGTGTTCTGAAGTGCTACTCAAAAGCAAACTTTTTTCATCTGCCCAAGGAGGAGCATTTGAAGACTAAGTGGCTACAATTCATATATACAACTATACCACAGAAGTGTACCGAGCCTTGTGCTTTGTTCACGCCATTTTCAAGACGATTGCTTTACCAACTTAAATGCACTCAAACTGGGATTCGCGAGCCGGCTGATATTGAAGGAAGGTTCAGTTCCAAGTGTATTTGCATCAGCTTCCTCCTCCGTATCACAACCTGTAAGTGTTATTAATAATTTTTTGCTTTTATATTTTATGTAGCATGCTTAATAATTATTTTGTTTGTTGTGTAAGCACCGTTTAGCTTCTAGGTCTTCAATGGCAATTGTATTGAGATAGCCTATGTGAAGTGTTTGTCGTTGTCTTAAAGAATAGAGTAATATCTCGTAGTAACGTAACTGCATTTTATTTTTTTTATTTTTGTAAAAACGTTATGTTTATGCATCGGGCTAACGCAAACAAAGACTGATTGTGCTTTTACAATATGAACTCTGGGCTATGCTCGCTAACATAACATTACATGCTTTATCTTATTTTTAGTTTTTTACTACAAACTACAAAGCAGTGGACAATAATAATTATTATAACACAATTTAATTGATAAAAGCATCATTGTACTCCGTGTTAAACAATAAGTATTATCTCTGTAAACACTGCTGGGTCATCTGACCAATCAACGCAGATTAGCGTCGCGCAAAGGAGGGGTTTGAAAAATGAGTCGTTGAACGATTCATTTGGGAGTCAGTGAGCAAATCAGGTAAAAATAAATGCATATTATACGACAACAAAAGTGTTTTTTGTCATTGCATGCATGTAAAACTGTTGTTGGGGACTCCCTAAACAACATTAGGAACATTTTAAATGTCATAATAGGTGCCCTTTAAACCTACAATCCTATGTTAGCAGCCCAGACACTCTGGCTATTCGGCTAGCAACACTTAATAATTCATTTACTCTGGTGACCTGTGCAACTTGTGACATATTGAGGAGTCTATGGGTAACTATAGAGTCACCTGCAGCCAAGGAGACACAGCACTGCTCCTTCTTCTCAGTGATTTCATTGAGTCGGTAAGGCACATCACTCAGGGCTGGTGAGAGAGGTGGAAGAGCTGGATATCGTCCCACGCCACCCATTTGGACCGATCCCAGAGCCAACAGCTTCACAAAAGATGAGCCATTCTGCACAAAACTAACACATACACACAATAATAGATCTAGATCTGCAATGCTGTTCAGAATAACAGGCATTAGGATACGTTCTGCTTCTGGAGGGTAAAGTATGTAGAACCCCATAGCAGATCTAGACAAGTGGTGCTGGGGAGGATGAGGAGGGCTAAAGAACATTCCCATGTCACACAGTATTGAGCTGGACCAGGTTGTGATGGTAATAAATAAGGTTGCTAAATAAGATAGGAAATAGAGATCGATTGGTTGCTGGGTTAGGAGAATCAATCAGCTCCTCACAAGAGTTTCATGACTGAACTGAACTGTTTGTTTTCATTATTGATGCACAAACCCTATACTATGGTTGTTTTTGAAGGTGGAATCACAAGTTGAGGATGGGCTAGGATAGACACAAACACCAGGATGATCATTCTTGCTTAGACACTGACCTTGACATCTGTTTGAAGGTTGCATCAAGTGCAGTGGTGTAGGCCCCAACCAGGATGGCATCAAAATAACAGGGGATGAGGTAGCGAGGGATGTGCTTCAGGTAAGCAAACATAGCCTGGAACCACTGACCCACCTAAGCACACATTAGAGTTACACATTTAGGTCACACTTTAGATTAGATTAGCTTATCTATTAACTATGTCTTTTGTCTCAGCAAACTCATTAATAGTTGCTCATTAATAGTTCATAAGATAGTTGTTACTTTTAGATATTGGGTAGGATTAGGGATGCAGAATATAGTCATAGAGAATAAGGCATTAATATGTGCTTTTTAAGAACTAATAAACAGCCAATATCCTAGTAATATGCATGCTAATAAACAACTAGTTAATAGTAAGAATTGGACCCTAAACTAAAGTGTTACCCAAATTTAACTACTGGATTTAAAAGTAGGAGCAGCAGTTTTTAACTCTGGCTCTTCCCAAAGCATAGCAGATAACACCCTGAGATTATCAGGTATATACAGTATTTATTTTAATAGCTTGACTCATTCACCTCGGCCAGTGTGCCCCCGCGTGACATCAGTCTATTGCTCACATAGTCGATCATCCAATCCCCTTGCCTAAGGTTGTCACAGAACGGGTGGCCAAGATCGTTTTTGGGTCGAATGTCTGCCATCACCGACAACAGACCTGTGTGGGTGAAATTGTTATCTAGCAGTTATTGCCAGTTACTGTGATTTATTTAAAGGGATAGTTCACCCTCATGTCGTACCAAACCCGTAAGACTTTCATTCATCTTCGCAACACAAATGAAGATATTTTTGATGAAATCTGAGAGCTTGCTGTCCCTCTATTGACAGCTACGCAACGCTTCAAAAAGTTCATAAAGAGATTGTAAAACTAATCCACATGAATTGAGCGGTTTAGCAAAATTTTCTGAAGAGACTCGATTTCTTTATATGATGAACAGATTTAATTTAGACTTTTATTTACATTTAAACATTGATCGGCGAACATACGGTAAACAGAAGCTCAACCAAACCTGCTTGACGCGAAAGAACAAACCTCGCTGGTTCTTCCAGAAGTTCAAACATGCTGCGTAACACGAGAATGAACCTCATTGGTCCTGCGGAAGTTCAAACGTGCTGCGTAACACGAGAATGAACCTCATTGGTTCTCGCACGTCAAGCGAATATCCTTGAGCTTCTGTTTACCACAACTTATGTGCGAGTTGATGAATGTTTACATGTAAAAAAAAAACATAAAAAAAGCATAAATTAAATCTTTTTATCATATAAAGTGATCGTGCCTCTGGACTAATTTGGACTAAATTCATATGGATCAGTCTGATCAATTCATATGGATTAGTTTTACGATCTCTTTATTTTTAAGTGTCAAATTGTCAGTAGCATAGCTGTAAATGGAGAGTACAGAAAGCTCTCAGATTTCATCAAAAAGGTTTTTAGGTTTAAGACAACGGAAAAGCATTTATTTGCACAAAATACAAACCTAGTGTAAATTGTCCTTTTGAACAAAAGTTTTAAAACAAGTCCTTTTAAATACAATCTGTACCTTGCAGACCACCGTATTTGAGTGGCGTCCAGTCGGGGATGTTGTAGCAGCCCCCTCCGTCTTCCTTCTCCTCTGCGTCACAGCGAAACAGCAGAATGTTCATATCAGCCAGAGTCATCTTAGACATAATCCTGGTGTGGAGGAGAAACACCAAAAAGCATTTTCAGAACTCCTCAACAATGAACAAAACATTCACGTTCAGTCCTCTGTGCACAGAAAGAAAATCTATGGGGGACAGAAAGACTATAAGGCTGCAGTAGCTATTAAGCACAACAAAAAAAGGAACGGGATGTCCATTAGCGTCAGTGGAAATGTGCTGAACGGATCTAGACTGGGATTATTAGAAGAAAAAAAAACTGTTACTCAAACTCAAAAGATGAAATTGTTAGTGTGAACTCACTGTGTCAGGGTGCTCTTTAGTATGTCGGGTGTGTTCGGATCAGACTGACTTCCTGCTTTATACAGCGGATTGAACTGAATGAGATGGTTCCTCAACACACCAACCAGCTCCTGGGATTTGGGGTCCAGACTTACCCTGAGAAACAAAGACATATTCACTACGTACTTCTAAATAAATTGAATTAGAAGTCAAAACTTTTTTCCATAGGTCAGTGGTGGGGTCAGAGGAGTCTGCACTGTATCAGCTGAGTGTGGATAGCAGGAAACAACTATAAAATGCAAGTAATAAAATATATATATACACTACCATTGAAAAGAGTGGGGTCAGTAAGATAAAAAAAAATCAGCAAGAATTGATCAAAAGTTACAGTAGACTCTTCAAGTTCTTACACGTTCACACGCCAGGCAAATAAATGGCTTTAATTAAATCAATTTTGTCCCCACATGTGACCAGATATATGTATGTGTGTATGTAAGTGTGTGTTCTAAGGTATGTATATGAAAGGTGTGAAAATTTCCTTTTGTACATTTTTATTTGGACATTTTATTAGTTTTTCATGTATCTTAGCTTAACATCAGCCTGCCCAGGGACTACGGGTGAAAATTAGCTCTTGAGCTAAAACCCGGTACAATGCATCTCTCCCTTTGAGGTTAATGTTTATTGTACGATGTCCCTGTTTCTCTAAAAAATAAAATAAAAAAATAAATAAAATAAAAAATAGACATTTATAATGTTACAAAGGATTTCTATTTCAAATAAATGCTGTTTTTTTTCAAACTTTCCATTCATTAAACCCATCAGTAAGAAAGTAATGTAGAGTACATTCATAAAAAAGCACGACAACGCTTGGGTCTCCTCAGGAAACTGAGAAGTTTTAATATTAGCTCGCAGACTCTAACTACGTTATATCGATCAATGATTGAGAGTATTCTCACATATAATATTGTTTCATGGTACGGCAATCTAACATTAAAACAAAAGAACAAACTCTCACAAATAATTAATCAAGCAAATAAGATTATTGAACACAAACAACAGCCAATTCAGGGCTTGTTTGATCATTTTATGGGAAAAATGGCAATTGCGATTTTTAAAGATAATACACACCCTCTTCACTCTACTTTTGAATTGCTCCCATCTGGGCGTAGACTAAAAATTCCCTTGGCTAGAAGAAACGTCTATAAAAAATATTTTCTCCCAATGGCAGTGATTATCTTAAATCGTACAGTGTTTTAAGTTAAACAGCCTAGAACGGCTGGCAATATTAGTATTATTTTTTTCTTTACTTTCAGTGTTTAATTTTGTATTTGTGCTGTTGATGTGTGATGTTTTTTAAGCAGTAAGCTAATGTGAATGTATGTCGCAGTGTCAAAGATAAATTTCCGCTCTGTGAAAACAGACTGGACAATAAAGTTCAACTCAACTCATCATCACATCTGTTCTCAGTATTGATAACATTTTTATTGATAAAAATAATTAATAAATTTTAAGCAGCACAACTGTTGATAATAATAAGAAATGTTTCTTAAGCACTGAATCAGCATATAAGAATAAATCTGAAGGATCATGTGACACTGAAGACTGGAGTAATGATGCTGAAAATTCAGCTTTACCATCACAGGAATAAACTACATTTTAAAATATATTAATATGAAAATAGAAAACATTCGTGTGTATAACTACACCTGACAATTACTGTTTTAACTGTATTTTTGAATCAAATAAATGCAGCCGAGGTGAGCATACGAGACTTCTTTTAAAAAACATTGAAAATCTTACCAGCCCCAAACTTTCCAAAACACTTTCAGTCCTTTGTTGTTGACATTAAAGATTATGTGTCCAATCAAACTCCATTTAAACTTTTTAAAATTATTTTAAATAGTGTTTAGGAAAACAATTTCATGTCAATACCAGTGTATAAATGCCGTCCTATTATATAAATATTGTCCCATTTCGCCTATTACATGTTTACTTTGTATATTTTCAGGCCTATGCAGTTCATATTAATAAAAATACATTTCAAGTTGTTTTTGGGCTCGAGCACCGATGGTGTGAGGACCCTATTGGAATTGCGCCGTTTTTTACTTTTTTTATTTACTTTTTGTATGATACACAATTTTGGCATCACCACTTCATGTCCAGTGCAAAATCTAGGCAAAATCCTGATGTAAAACCATTTAAAAAACCACTGTCATAGATCGATTTAGGGACAGTAAAGCTGTTGAAGTCTAACCTGAAAGCAATAACGCTTCCAGGCGTCAGCTGCTCAAACACGATCTCCTGCACATATTCACTGCGCCCTCGAGACGTCACCCCAGCCAGCCGCACCACCTTGCTGTCCTTCAGCTGAGCAGACAGAGACGCAAACAAAAGAAACCTCTGAGACCAAAAGATAAGATTAACTAGTGCAGTGTTGACAGTACAGCAAATAAAAAGGCCATGCATGTCCAGGCGGCAGACTTTTACAACCAGGCAGGAAAGGGGAGGTTTACCAAAACAATTTGCTGAGATGAAACGAGAGCTCTTTGAGGGCTGTAGGAATAGAGCTTTTACCTTTTTGTGAATGAGTGCTCTCTGCTGAGGCCATTGTGTCGGCTTAGAACGGTTATAATTAGAGCGGTCTCACAGCACTCAAGTTACCTGGATGTGCTCTTTAATTTCCACCGTGTACCCAGGCATGCCATTAATGCTCCTCTCATCTTTTTTGTAGGAGCCCGTCTGCCTCTCCACAGTACGCGCTTCCAGCACCACCTCCTCTATCTTACCTGTGAGAGAGGATTTGTTCCAAGAGATTTCAGAGATTGATTTCCAGTCAGGCATTAAGTACAAAGGAAACATAATAGAGACAGAATAAAACCAGATACCAGAACCTAATCTCAGTAGCTGCATTTACATTGACCCTAATAATCCGAGTGTAATAAAACTAGTAGCACAGGAATAAAATAAAAAAGTCACATGTAACCACGTCAATCGGATTGAATTGGCCAAATCCGGTTAAAATTTCATTCGGATAGTAAGGGGTGGTTTAAACCTTTTCTAATTCGATCGAGAGGAAATGTAAACACTGGATGGGATTGAAACCCGAAAACTGAAAGTACTGTGCATGTGCAATGATGTAGAAATGGTTTAATGAAGTATTACGTGCGGAACGAGCTGTTGTTGCTCTCATCCATAGATGCCTTGTTTTGAGCGCGGGAAAGGGCGTTTAAACTGCTTGATAAACATAAGCAGCACGGCACAACGGTTCATGTGCTCGTCGTCTCCTATTCAGGACACGAAATACATAAATATTGTCTGCTCTTTAAAACAAAGAAAATAAGAAATATTGGAGAATGGTTAGTATGCACTAACAGCGAGAAACTCTGGTATATTCGTGCAGTCAATTGGAATGAATTCAAACAAAAGGTATCCATGTGAACGTAGCTAGTGAGAGCGAGTGAGAGAGGATATCTCATCTAGTTAAACACAAAGAAGGTTCAGCATCTCTGATAAGGAGCAGTGAGCCTGTGACACACCTGGGATGCACATCGGTGGAACCTCATCTGCATAGCGATGGTGTTTGGGGTTCTTGAAAGCAGTGCGGCACACAGCCACCACTGACTGGTGCGTGCTGGGACAATGACGGGTGACCGCCACTATGTCCTCATCCACTTGGTCCACAAACGCCTAAGAAAAGACCCAAAGACATATTGATAAAGCTTGTCAATGGACATTATAGTTTTGAATTTCAGTTTGGTTTTTATTTGAATCGTGCTTACAAATGTATTCTATTCTTTTCAGGTTATTTCTAGTTCATAATTGTATATACGATTTAGCATTTTTTTTTATATAGCATAAAATACTATATAAAAAAATTCTAAATATTTAACATTTATTTATTTAGCTGGTTAGTTTCAGCAATGGTTTATTTAGTTACAGCTTTAATTGATTAAACTTGTTCTGCATTTTTATTTTAATACCATTTATTTGTAACTGTATTTAGAACTTGCAGTGCTACATATCACTGAGACTGAGAAAAGAACATAATGCAAGGCGACAGGTAAATGGCGTTAACATTAGCTTTCTGTATGCTTATGTCTTATCCCTGTTTTCCATGTTCGTAGAGTTAGTTCATGGAGTAAGTATATGTCGGTGTGTGACGTTTGGCCAATCAACGTACAGTTTTGTCACTCGTAGCTCTTATTGTGCTGGGTTAGACCCTACCCTGAAGTAGGAGCTAATTTAGTCCCCCCAAAAGGCATTTCTATAACTAAATACGTTCCCAGTTCCTGCAGTGTGAAAAGGCCAAAAAGTGGGTTCTTCCGCGCATTACCATCACTGTGGACCCCCAGGGCTGCATTTACCTGGTTAAAGCCTTTTGCAGCCAGTTCCTGGTGTAGTCGATTGAGGGCCAGCTTTCCGGCGATGATTCCTGACTGCAGGTTGACCTCATCAGGGGATGACGGCTTAGCCTGAGGATTCCATTTGCTATAAAAGCGCTCCTCTGAAACCACTGAGATCTGATGGTAGAGGCAAAAAAGAAGGACTTTCAAGATGTACTCAAAAAAAGGAACTCAATCCATGTTTTGTGAGTCCGTGTGAAGTTGATATCTTGCCTGGTGGGGCACTAACTCATCGTAGCCTCTGGTGCTACCAGTGGCACAGCAGGCCATAGAAACAACAGCAGAGCTGGACAGTGAATCATATACAGAGCGGACCTACAACACAGAACATCAATATAAGAACTCATTCAAGAAGCACCATCAACATTAATGTAATTCAACGTGCTTCAAAATGCTATACCTGAATAGGGCACTCATTATCATGTGTGACATCGAGGAACATGGCGTGGGCAATGCTGGGCACCAGAGGCCTGAGACTGGGCTGAAGAAAAGCCCCTACTGGTTCCCCTCCATACCGGTACACCAGCCTGCCCTCCTCATGACTATCTCCTGCGCTCATCGCCTCTACGACAACACAAGGAATGACAAGTAACGCAATGCAAAATATCAATATCAATACTCCATCAGTTTAAAGTGCCCCTATTATGCTATTTAAAAGTCTCCTACATCAGGTTTACATGCATCCAAAGTAATACATTTTTTTTGGGAGATTACTTTGGAGATTTTGTTGCTCTAAACTCCTAGTTTCCAAGTCTACTCTGCTCTGATTGGTCAGACGGCCAAGTCTGTTGTGATTGGTCAAATTGCAAACGAAATGCCAATTAACACATCTGAATTTCAGCTGCGAAAGCTTCCTCAGCATTTGTATACAAAGTGAAACGAACAGTAACAATGGCATCAATTTTACCAATTTGAGCCGAAGTTGCTTCACTTTTACAGTGCATAAAACAGCGTCTTGTTATCTCGACATGTCGACAACACAAACCAAACACTTCCATGCCTCAGCTACAACTACAGTATTTGAGGGCAGGTCAAAGTAGACGTTGCTTGCAGGCAGCCAATGATGACTATAGGCTGAGATTATGCTTTTTTTTTTTTTTACAAACCTACATACGTTTGTGCAGGAAGTGAGACTGGAATTACTGACGACTCATTTCAGGCAGTTCAGAATAGCAAATCCGCATATTAGAATGATTTCTGAAGGATCATGTGGAGTAATGATGCTGAAAATTCAGCTTTGCCGTCACAGGAATAAATTATATTCAAATTGAAAAACACTTATTTTGAATACAGCCATGTTAAGCATGCGACTTCTTTCAAAAAAAAAATTCAATCCTTAGTGACCCCAAACTTTTGAATGGTAACAATTCAGGATGTTTGATAATAGTGTTAGACTTCACACTATACACTTATGTACGAACAATATAATAAAAGAGCTACAATGCAATTTTGCCAAAGACCTGGGTTATTAAAAGGCCATACCTCTGATGAGTGAGGAGATTCCTAATCTAGTCACAAAGACATTATCCAGCTCCTCGCTGCCCGTGAAGAGCTCGGCCACCACGTACAGGTCAGGCCTCAGTGTGCGGGCGGCATCCAGCATGAACTGCAGCAAGCAGGGTTAGTGCAAGACACACAGCCAAGAGGAAACCAAACCACGGGTGTTAGTATGTCAGGTGAGGGGCAAAAAAATGGGTTTAGTAAAGGAGGAGAGTCATGCCTCAAACGAAGCCAAAATGAGTGAACAGGAAACAAGGTCCAGGAGAGAGTTTTAGGACGGAAATATTCAGGAATGATAGTTCAGAGAGGAAATGACAGGATATGCAGAGCAAAAAGAGAAAAACAAACAGATAAGACATTGTTAGTGTCATGCTTACAGACATCAGTACCTCTGATGAGACTGGTTATTCCGAGCCGGTTTACAAACACATTGTCAATCAGCTCGCTGCCTGTAAAGAGCTCGGCTATCACATAGAGATTGGGTCTGACGGCTCTGGCCACCGCCAGCATGGCCTGCAGGGCACAACATGTGATAAAATTCAGAAGTGTTGCTGCCTAGAAAAGCGTCAACTGATGTTAAATTTAGCTGGGTTTCATTCATGTCCCTTAAATACAGTGCATACGTGTTAAAATAACTTTAACCCTAGACTTAATACCAATGAATACATTTATACAAATACCACCTAACCTGGTGTAACCTCAATAGCAGCAAATGTGTTTTGCAATACATGAGCACAATAGGTACATTGTACCTAACAGCTTTTTTGTTGTTGATAGTACAGTAGATAAAGACACCTAATATAAAGCGGGACCAACTTTTGTACTTTAAAAAGAACCACGTTAAACTGGAAAAGGCGTCAGTTGCAAAGCATGACTCTTATACCATCACTGATTTATCAATAAGCATAGGACAGAGAATAAGCCACACTTAATATTTCTTAGTGTGAAGTACAGCAAATGACGGAGCTATCGGTGGATGGGGAAAAGTCAGCAGCCAAAACGTACTAACCAAGACAGTAACTAACGAGCTCGCCATATAAAAATGTGTAGGGGAAAAAAACATTCCTGCCCCCCATGTCTAATATTCATCTTTACACATAGTTAATCTCAAGCAGGTTATTTATCTGCGATCTAGCCAAAAGTAATAATCCATCTTTTGACACTGCCGCTGTACCTCAGCCACATGCAGTGGAGTTGAATGGCAGTTATCCAGACGCACTCCCACAAAGTGCTTGGCCGTGATTTCGGTGTATTTCTGCATGTGGGCCCACAGGTAGGGGCAGTCCTCGGGCCCGTTGCCATACCGCAGTTTAACACTGTCACCCCAGCAGATCAGCTCCCTCCTGATGTAGACATTGGACCCTGACCAGAATGAGGAGAAGAAGAAAAAGCAACTTTGATTCACCTCACTGCCAAAAAAGCTTGGCAAGTGTTGTCAATGATTAGGATTTACAAATGTGTTGATATCGCCACCTTGTGTTTAAAGTCAGAACTGTCAGAACTTTAAATATGGTTAAAGGCGTTACACGTCAGAACTGAGAATATTAAAGTCTTAATGGTAGATGAAAACTTATTTTTTTATTTAGCCATGAATAGTTTTACCTTTTTAAACAATACAATTAATTACACTACTGTTTAAAAGTTTGGGGTCAGTAAGAATAAATAAAAAAAGTGTTTTAAAAAAAAGGTATCTAATGCTCACCACCTGATCAAAAATAAAAGTAAACTTTTTAAATATATTATGTATAATTATTTTCAACATCATTACTCTAGTCTTCAGTGTCACATGATCCTTCAGAAATCATTCTAATATGCTGATTTGCTGCTCAAGAAACATTTCTTATTATTATCAATGTTGAAAACAGTTGTGCTGCCTAATATTTCTGAGGAACACGTGATCATTTTATTTTAGTATTCAATGATGAATAGCTTTTTTTGGGAAATAAAAATGTTATTTAATTTTTTTTTTTTTAAATCTTACTGAGCCCAAACTTTTCAACGGTAATGTACTTTTCAAAGCTCTTTCAAAATGGCCATTTCAATGAAGAAAAAAACGAATAAATCAACATGCAACTTTATTTTAAAAGTTTATTTACGGTCTGTATATAAACTACAATATTTACATAATTAAAGAAAATATGTAACACAATTCTGTTAGTCAAGGAATACTGTTAAACCTGGCTCTGCGAAGTTCCTCAGAGGATCGTCCCCCATGACCCAGCCATTGTGGGCCAGGAAGTGGCATGACTTTTCTGGTTGATTCATCAGTTCCAGATCTTCCTCCAAAGTTGCCTCGTCGAATGGGAAAGTGAAATATCTGCATACAGACAAAAGTTTTCAGAAGCACCATAATTACATATATTGTATTGTATTCAGGGACATAACTAGAGGGCCGAAAGTTGGTGACAATTCTAGGGCGCAACCGACAGGGACCCACAACAACAACCCGCACCGGGGCTCTGGATACCTTAGCTACGGCCCTGATTGTATACATTGATTTTCTTACACAAAGGGACATTATGCTAAAACTTCAGCAGAGGCTGATGGAATGAACTGTGCTACCTGGTAACCAGAGGATGCTTCCTGGTGACGGGGCCCAACTTGGGTCCATGGTCAGCCAGTCGTTCATAGCTCACGGTTCCATCAATGCAGTTGGTAGCCTGAGAGTAAAGAGATGACATTACTGCACTGGACTACATTGAAATTACAGGTAATGCCACAGAGAGAGACTCACCTGCTCCTGATGGTGCTTAATTTCATGAAACTGTTCATCATTCATTTCCACTAGTCTCCTCCTCAGCCAGTTACAGCAATCTTCAATGGCACCAGGACTGCTCCTACAACAACATACATGTCTAATTCATCTGTAGAATACCAAATAAAGCATAATAAACAGTGTCCAGCAGGGGTGCAAAACTCAGTTCCCTGGAGGGCCAAAGCCCTGAAGAGTTTAGCTTTAACCCTAAATAACCGCATCTGATCCAGCTCATCAAGTCCTTCAGGCTTACTTGAAAACTACAGGTATGTGTGTTGGAGTAGGGTTGAAACTAAACTCTACAGGGCTGTGGACCCCCAGGAACTGAGTTTTGCACCCCTGGTCTACACTGAAAACATGCTCAAATGTGCATCAGCATACTAACCCATGGGGCACAAAGGTTTCTAGAGCGGAGTTCATGTCCACTGTGTTACCAAAGCGCCTGTACTGAGGGTCCTGAATGATCTTCAGTTGCTGTTTGCCATCAGTCTTGATCTTATCAGGTTTGGCTCCTGTGCAGACAATTTAGAACAAACCACTAAATACATTTAAGGGTTGGTTCACTAAAACATGAAAATTCGGTCATCATTTACTCATACTCATGCCATTGCAAACCCATCAGACTGGTCAATGTTTATATGTGAATAAAAACCTTAAATCTGTTCATCATATAACACGATCATGTCTCTTCAGAAGACTTGGATTAAAACAACTTGATTCATATGAATTTATTTTACAATTTCTTTATGAAAGTTTTGAAGCATCAGAGTTTTGGGTGAATAGGACAGAAATATCTCAGATTTCATTTAAAATTAAAATATTTTCATTTTTTATTAATGAAAAGATGAAGAATCTTGAAGATTAAGATTTCCTTAAGATGAAGGAAAGTATTATGGGTTTAGAATGACATTAGGGCGAGTAATTGGTGACATATCTTTATTTTTGGGTGAACTAATCCTTTAAAGTCACCATGAAATCAAATGGAATATTGAAGTACAAATGATTAATCTGTGCACATGATTATTTTTTTTATTCATGTGCCCTTGTCATCTTTAATCAAAATATCTTCCTCCCCCTCTTGCAAAGACATTTATTCTCTTCTCTGATGACGTGTTTACTGGCGCGAGGGACAACTTGTCACTCACATGAAATCAACCAATAGCAACCCACAACCATCCAACGATTCCCTGATGGACAAATTCAAGTGCCGCCCTACATTTTTCCTTGTTCAACAAGCCGTTTCATTTGGATATCCATCACAATAGCGGACAAAAGACTATCGCAACTTCTTTAACATTTTCATTTCTCTTAACCTAAGTGTCTGAGAACCATCCAGGAACTCACCGCTTAGTAGTAAAGCTCTGAACTGCTCCACCGCCGGTTCCACTTTGACTTGGAAGAACTCCCAGAGTTTAATCTTGGGAAACACATCCTGCCAGAGAACTCCACGAATGGCCTAGTGAAAACACATTACAGTTCGTTTTGAAAGGAAATAAGAGCACCTTACACTTCCAAATTAATTCCATTCTATGGCTTTCACAGAAAGCGATTAACTCACATGGAGGTGCGGGTGATCCTCGATCAGGGCAGGGAGACCCCTGTCTTCGTATTTGCCATCAGCTAAAGCACAGGTGACGTGCCACAGGGCCCTGTCCAGCACCCAGGCCGGCTTCAGATGAGGAGAGTTCACCAGGTTAAAACCACACTCAGGATGTTTCTCAATCCATTTGCTGTTAGAAGCTGAGAAAGGCGGACATAGAAGATGAAACGGGCATCACGTAAGTCACTGCAAGTCACGGCAGTCCACTTTTGAAGGACTTTTTTGGATTTAAATGACAACTGATGTATTTCAAGAATAAGTTGTTGGTTCTAATGAGACAGTATTTACAATGAATGTATAGATTACAAGCAATTTACAATGAGGTCCAAAGGTTTGAGACTTGTGAAATGACACTAATGAAAATGTGTCTATTTCGCAGTTTATTTATTGGAATATTTAATGGAACAATAGTAATTCCATTAGTGACCTCAAAATAATAATAATGAATATTTATTACTTTATTTTATTATTTATTCATTATTTACAATACCGTTCAAAGGTTTGAGATCAGTAAGACATTTATAAGGTCACAAAATATTTATTTTTGAAATAAATGCTGTACTTATGAACTTTCAAATGATCTAAAATCATGAAATTATGTCTTGCGAATTCCACAAAAATATCAAGCAGCACAATTTTTTGTTACAAATTGTATATTAATTGTTAGAAAAATAAGAAATGTTTCTTGAGCAGCAAATCAGCATATTGGAATGATTTCTGAAGGATCATGTGACACTGAAGACTGGAGTAACGTTGCGGAAAATTCAGCTTTGTCATCACAGGAATACATTATAATTTCAAATATATTAATAGAAAACAACTATTTAAATTTGTAATAATACTTCACAATATTACAGTTTTTACTATATATATATATTTTTTTTATCAAATAAATATTTGTATATTTATATGTATATTTGACTTTGATTCCCAGATTCATAATGTGGCCTCAGACTTTTGGACCCCACTTTTTACCCCATATGTAACCTGCACAAATACACACATACACCACACCGCACTGGACTGGACTTCCCCTTGTTTAAATGTTTGGCATTTGTACACAGCTTCAGATAAGGTATCACACACCCCCTGACCTTTAGCTGTGCTGAGTTCTGGTAGAAAGAAATTAACTATGAACTTTGCTTTCTATTAAGCCTAACTACTCAAACACATGCATGCACAGGAAGACAAGATTAAGGAAAAAGAAACATGATCTTATAGTGACATGCTTAGAGATGTCAAACAGAGACTGAAGCGCTGTATCAAGACTACGCAAAACAAGTAAACAATTCAAATTCCCCTGCAGTTATTCATCTGTAAACACATTAGCCTTCTCTAAACCTCCCACAGTCAGTCAGTGTCTGAAAGAAAGTTTTAAAGTGCTTCTCTTTAGTATTCTGCTCACATATTGAGTCCATACAACAGCTTAACCGCACTACATCGGACAGGCTAAATGTTTCACCGATAGGTCCTGTCCTCTGCAAATAAACTATTTTTAGAATTGAAGTCAATGCAAAGGCTTTTAGTGGGGGCTTACACAGGAGATTATATGCATTCACTTTGGAACTGTGGCCTTTTCCATTGGAATAAGAGAACCGACTATAGCTGGACCCTGCAAATGGATAATTGACATGCAATACTTTTGAGAAGTCATGTGGGTGTGACATGTTATACTTAATCTAAAATTATTTAACAACCTTTTGACAATTATTTTATAACGGTTATGCATCAGAGTTATTAGGATATTTTAAAAGTTATAAAGTACCAAAAATGCATAAAGCATTGTTGAAAATTGTCTATAAATTAGATAATAATAAAAAAATGGAAAAACGCGCACCGGTATGATTGTAAACCACATCCGTGATGCAAAGCATATTCCACTCATTCTTCATTTTCTCCACCAGGTTGCCAACATCTGTCCAGGTGTAAGCTTCCCCAGGAGGGGAGAAGTCTGGGTTAAGCTCCAGCTGATCGGCCAGAGAGTAACAGGAGCGAGACTCACCCAGCGTCTGCAGTGGTGTGAAGTGAATCATATTATACCCTAAAAAAGATGCAAATGAAATCAGTTACTTTGAAACAGAATACTAAGATATATTTCAGTTAATGTACTAATGTAATAAAACCACATTAATGCAATCTATAGCAAACTATGACATTCCAAATTAGCCATATATCTTCATAAATTAACCTTTAAGGCACATTGCTCATAGGAAACATTACTCATATACAGTAGTTTAAAGAAGTATAATCTACATGCATTTCAATGTGTATGATTATATACATTCATAGTGATGCATTGCTGATAATAATATTACAATTAATGTCGGGTGGGTTGCGGATTTCATGGTAAAATGCAACAAATGTGCGTCACTCCTTTACTTTGTTTCAACAACAACTTTTATCTCTTCAGGGAAAACCAATCAAAGAAAACATATACTGTACTGTAGTAAGCATCAATCACCTCCTAGTGGTCATTATATAAAACACAAATGAAAAAAAGATATTGCTTAATAACTTAACAGCTTTAAATAAAAATATACACAAGCGTAATCGAAATTATTCGGATAGGAGTGTTTTCCAACATAATGTTTGAAATATTAAAGTGTTAAAAGCTTAATTTTTTGGTCAGGCTCTCAATAAACTATGCAATTGCAGGGTTAGTGGAAGCAAAACAGATCAGAGTTGGAAGCATTTTACTGAAATAGCTAACCAGGATGAATCAAGTGGTGGGTAGCCTACGTGATATGTAATGGCTGTGAAACCGCAGTATGTATATGACAATAAACGAATAAAGCCTATATCCAGCCTTTGCTTGGACTGAACATATTATTTAATTTCTTCTGTGTGTTCGGAAAGTTGGCGGAACTAGTGGGAATTTAAGTTTGAAGAGAGTAAAGCCTTTGTTTAGGCTATTAAGGAAATGTAATTTTGCCAAAGAACTTTTACATTAAACAATGTTGATTTAAAAGCAGCCTACTTCAGTTTAATATGTTACCATATCCTCTCGCTTAACACTGAGAATTAGAATAACTGTAATGTGACGATCGGGTGCAGATATCTAAATCAGATATCTAAATCAGAGAAAATCAGTTCGGATGGGTGGCGGGTGGATGGTTTATTTTTAATAGTAGATTCGGCTGATGTTAGAGCTGACCCAAGCATCTCTATAATGGTCATTATTCTGAAAAACTAACTTGGCCTAACTAACTTTGACTAACTTAACCTCATTAAATCTATTTGTTCAGTGTCTGCATAGTTATTGGTTATTGATGTGTTAATGTAATCAAGGAGAAGGAGATAAGAGAAGTTCAAATGGAGTTAAAGTTGTAAGTGTTAAAATTGAAAGTCTAACTAATATAGCACCAGCGGTCTTCTTACCTGCCTCTTTGGCGACTCTAAGCCTGTCCAGCCATTCATCCAGGGGACCGAGGCATTTGGACAGGTATGTCTGGATACTGATGCAGTCTAGGGGCAAGATGTGGTTGTCCACCCCTACCCGGAGCACTGGGTCAACCACAATATATCCACCACCAGACCTATCCTTATCTCTGAAGAGTAAAAAAGGAAATGAACAAAGACCTGTTGTACAGTTTTTAACAACATTTAAATGCAGAACTGACAGTATATATATATAAAAAAAAGATTCTGCAACTAACTCACCCATGGCCAAAATAATACTGGTATGAGCCTGAAATCTTGAGGTCAAGGTTGCAGAACTTGTCCGAATCATCCTGTCTTCCAGCAGGGTTAATCCAGTCTAAGGCGTGAAACTTGTGGTGCTCATAGCGCTCCCCTTCTGCAGGGTAGTTGGTGTATACGTGCACGTGTTTCCCCTGAAGAGTGGGACCCAGGCGAAACTGGAGCTCAAACCCTGAGCAGAAACACATAAGCTTCATGACACAGATCTTGCTGTTTTTGAGTTGCAATAAATAAATAATAAAAGGAATTGATACAAATACTGGTGGAACTTGGCACAAACTGTTCATGACATTAACAATTAGCCTAAGCTTTCTTTTTTTCAAATAAATGTCAATGTCTTGTGGTACCATAGTAACAGTATTAGATGGAAATATGATGGTACTTTGTATTGATTCCTTATTATTATGCCATGATATTTACATGGTACTTCAAAGTTCCTTAAAGTGTAACATTGTTTTACCATCACAGTAGTCTCTAAAAAGCATTGTATTATCATGATACAATCCAAAAAAGAAGAGTTATCATCAGAAAAAAAACATATTATAATGTGAAGGATCTATAGGGCTAATAATATTATTAATAATATTAATAACATATCATCTCATAGCTTTAGCATTATGCAAATTAGATAACAACTAGACACTAACTACATTCCACTATTTTGAAATGATGCATTAACAGTATATGATGCATATGAATTTGAAGATACATTGATACAAATGACAACCTCTTCATAAGAGTATGGGATTAAAAGTGAAAAGTTCTGAACAAGATTTGTTTACTGGATTCATAGTATAATGAACAGATTACATGTCTCAAATTTATTAGCCAGTGCCAAACTACTCTGCTATATTTATATTTATATTTATACTCTGCTACATTATAAGTGCATGAATGAATAGGTACTTAATAAAGTTGGCCCCATGAGAACACCATGACACCGTCTATAAATAAGCACAAACGGAAAGTTCCGCACGTAACACAGACTACTGGCCATTATCACACTACAATGAATACACTAATACTTCTGTCATGCCTCAGGACAATGCAAAGAGTTAAACGTGAGCTGAAACTTGCCTTGGTCCAGACGGAACAGGGTCCTGTCTAGTTTCTCCATGTCATTGAGGACCATCACTCTTGTTTGTTTTGGTGTCATGATTGCCCTCCTTATTTTAGAACGTCCTTAATACAACGATGAACAGGAATTCAACGGGACCCCATTCACTGAAGAGTGAACTAAAATATATGCAAAATACAAATCATCACTCACACACACACACACTGTATTACAGGTGATGACTTGATTCAACTTAACAGAAGCCTGAAGTGTAGCTTCTGAAAAAACACAGAATTGCAACAGTTTCCTTAAAATACAAATTATTGCAACATTTTACCGTGACAATGTAAGAGCCACATAACATGATAACGAGTGAGCATTACAACCACCAAAACAGAGAGCTCTGCCGGAATACATATACGGAATATACCTCA
This sequence comes from Phoxinus phoxinus, assembly GCF_949152265.1. Classification (NCBI taxonomy): domain Eukaryota; kingdom Metazoa; phylum Chordata; class Actinopteri; order Cypriniformes; family Leuciscidae; genus Phoxinus; species Phoxinus phoxinus. Next base: position 22,908,386 of record NC_136880.1, on the reverse strand, counting down.
ATATTGTCAAGAATTGTATCCGTACGTTAGTATCTACGCTCTGCACCATCACCACCAGCTCTGATAGTTTAACAGTGTCCGATTCGTGAACGAATCGTTCATATGAGTCGGATCTTTTCAATAGGTTGAACCGGTTCACTGGATAGAACATGTCCGATTCGTAATGTAATGTACCTAACACTTGGAGTGACCACGTGACTTATCTGACTAATGGGTCGAAAAGTAAGTTTGCCGAGACGAATTGCAGAAATTATTAGCTACAAGAGATATTAATTAATTTGAGTTTTATCTAATGTAAATGCAAATTTTATTTAGCTTGTAAAATACTTGTTTTATGAACCAACTAAAACTTAATAACACGAGAATACAATAATTGTTAAAATTATTCTAATCCACAATAACCAATAGGCCTATGTGTGTACGTATTTACTAGATTATCTTCATCATTAGGCTGTAGGCCACACCGAGATGTAAAAAGAATCACTGAATCGTTTAAACCGGTTCTTTGAAACAAATTGTTCGAAAGAACCGACTGGCGGAAATATATCCGACTTCCATCACTATAGTAAACATGACTATACTATTTAAAAGGCACGGCCAAAAAAAGTATCCTCTATCTCAGACTGGTCGGGGTTAAGAATCTAGCGGATAAAGGCCAAGCAAATCTATTTTAAATAAGTAATCGGGACAACAGTAGGCTAATATTTGCCAAGCCATATTACAACATGCGTACATACTGTCCTATTCTGATGCACGACAGTCTAAAATCTAAACTGATATAAACATTTAGATCAGTTTTGCACGAGAATAGTGTTATAGAGCAGTAGGGTTAAAAGACACACCAGTGTATTTTTCCTGTTTTCGGCTTAAGGACGTTCCAGTCGCTGGTGAAGGAGGAGGCGTGTGCGCACGACTCTGCTTCCCTCTACCGTAAATACACTAATAAAATACACATTGCCATTTACATGAAATGTTTTCAGAACACCGTGTATGCTTATACAAATGATTGGATAGAAAAATATTGTACTAGTCACGTATTGACATTACATTCACGTATACGAATAAATAACGAATAAACAAATAAATACAAAGATTAAACGTGAAAACAAACATAGGCCCTACAACCTGCTGGGAGTTGTTTCAGATTTTGTCTCCATCGTGTGGTGGCAGGCCTACAGACTCTTAAAATGCGACATTGACCCGCCCATTCATGTTCAATCCATAAAACGATTATCTGCCAACATTACCTGGTCCTGAGCAGACAGGTTGCTGACAAGGTAAGAGCAGTGCTTTCTTTTGAAAACCTTCATTAACTTTTTATTAACATCTTTATTTACACACATAGCCTACTACATATTGTCATTGTTAAACTGGGTTGTTTGGAAGTCATGGAAAATTCAATAGATTGGGCAGCAAATTATAATGGCTTTGCCTTTTTCATGAGAGAAAGGGAGTCAGAACATTTTTTCATATTGGGAAAAAAACATTTTATATAACTTTTATAATTCTAATGGCAACTGACATACAAATATAAATTCACAGAAATAACAAATGACTGGAAAAGTTAAGAAAAACTATTGAAATTTAATTTGTCAATAAATGTGGGAACCCTAATGTAATGTAATACGAATCATAAGGAGCTGGTATAAACCATGACATAAGGACTAATGGCCAGTTGTACTCCTCTCAGGATCTATCCACAGATGAGGATCACTTTGCTTCTGTTGGAAATGTGGAATCTGCAAACGTCTCTGGCAATCCTTGGGACTTTGTGTTTGACAGCTGTAAGTGGATACAAAAATGGAAAGGTGGAGAAATCTTGCGAGAGCATGATGCCAGAACATCACAGCCAACCCAACACTACGGCCAGTCCATACAGGCTGACTGTGAATGCCAGTAAATTCAGCCCAGGGATGGACATCAGAGGTGAGGGGGGGGAAACACATTAAACAATGATTATCATTTTTACCAACTTAGATGTTTTGAGTAAAGTTGAACAATCATATTGCTTCCTTTTGCCAGTTGCCTTTATTTATTGACACTTCCACTGTCCATAGTCACTCTCTCTGGAAGTGACCACTTTGAAGGCTTTCTAATTCAGGCCCGAGATGCCACAAACCCTGATGGATCAGCTGTTGGCTCATTCGCATTGGTAGATCCCAAGATTTCCCAGCGTTTGACATGCAACAGTATAGAGGTACTTTATAGTGGAGGCCACGGTTTCCACGAAAATATTAATCAGCACAATTGTTTTCCACATTGATAATAATATAAGAAATGTTTCATGAGCACCAAATAAACGACACATGATCACACGACTGATCACGTGACACTGAAAACTGGCATAATGGCTGCTGAAAATTCAGCTTTACCATCACAGGAATAAATTACATATTATAATATATTAAAATAGAAAATTTAAAATGGTTATTTTTAAAATTGTGTAATATTTCACATCATTACTGTTATATTTATAATATATAACAGCCATATAAAATATTTATAATATAATATTACTGTATTTTTAATCGAAAAAATCGTAAGCATGAGAGCTTATTCAAAACATTTTGAAACTTTTAACCGGTACTGTATTTAAAAATATCACATGAGCAAAAGTTCTATTATACTAAATATCATTGGTTGATCACAGCCCTGCTGTTGTATAAATCACACTTACCATGAATTATTTGATATTACAAAGTATGCTAAAATGTGTCTCAAAATCTGCTTTTAATGTTGAAGAGTTGCCGTACAATGAAAGTATTATGTCTTTTAAAGGGCTCTGCCGTTAGTCACACCAGTAATGCCAAAAAGAACGAAATTCAGGTGATCTGGAAAGCCCCGTCGAATGCTCCTCCCACTGTACAGTTTCTGTGAGTGTGTTTCTAATCTTACTGTCATTCAATATTGAAAATACTCATAAACAAGTCACTCACTGTATTGGCTCTTTTCAAAAAACAATATTTGTGGTATATTCAAATTTAATATGTTTTTTTTCTTCCTTTTTTTCTCTCACATCAAGTGCCACAGTTCTTGCCCACTACAAGATATTCTGGCTCAAACTTCCAAGTCCGGTCATATCTCAGGGTGACGTGACTCCCGCTCCACCTCAATCTACCACCATCGTGTCTACAAACTCTGCAAGCACCTCTATACTACCTGAGCCAGTACGTGCCAAAATACTAAAGATACTCTGCTCTTATAAGCTGCTTTACATAGCATTTTAATGTAAAAAAAAAAAGCTGCATGATGCCACTTGTCTTACAGTTCACTCCAGAGGGATGTGGCAGGTGGAAGTCTTGTCTTATTGACCCTGTCGGCTGTAACCCTTCTATACACACAAACTGCTTCTTCCTTTCTTTTTCTACTTCGGGCCAAAAAGTTTCGTTTGAGCTCAGTGGCCCTGCACAGGGGTACGTCTCCTTTGCCCTGTCCAAGGATAAATGGATGGTGAGCATGATCAAATGCATTTCAAATTGTAGCATTATAATGAACTGACTTTAGATATATTATATTCATGTGACCCTGAAGATCTTATGGTTTTTCTAGGGAGATGATGATGCGTACTTGTGCGTAAATGACGGGGGTCGTGTAAGCGTTGAGTCCGCACACACAACAGGAAGGACATACCCAGAGGAGGCATCCCAGGTGAGAGAGTACTTCAGGATTTGAATGCTGCTTTTAGTTTTCAGTATGTTACAACATAAATTTAAAACCATAAAAACACTATAGTCCAAAAAGATGACAGCGTGTGCTCTAAACTTTATGCAGTGTCAGTCATAAAATGTAATCAGCATGATTTTCACTTCCTCTGCAGTCTGTGCTGACTGATGTAGGCTGGAGAGTTTCCGATGGGGTCATTCAGTGCAAGTTCTCTAGATCCATCTACACCCCTCAGGATCCAGTCCGGTTCAGTCTTAACAACAGTTACTATCTGTTCGTGGCACACGGCACTGCGGAAGATGGTGAGATTTTCTGCATCAATGACATAGAGTGTTGTTATTGTCAAATAAAGCTATTAAAAATTATTTTCACTAATTGAAATGAAGCTATATATATATATATATATATATATATATATATATATATTAGATGAAACACTTAAACTTGAAAATAAAAAATGGGAAGCATTGCCTTGGCAACTAAATAAAATAAAATAAGTTGTAGTACTAAAATTACTAAAAGTAAAATTGAAATAAAAACAAATGATGTAAAAAAAAATCTAAATAGAAATATAAAAAAACACAACAAAAGTACTACAACTTAAATAAATAATATAAAATAATACAATATAATACTGTATATATTATATGGCTTATCTACTATTCTATAATGTCATCAGTGTTACTTTAGTATATATATACAGTGTATATATATATATATATATATATATATATATATATATATATATATATATATAAAGAGTTCAGATGCAAAAGCCTCTAAGTGTCATCTGACATTTTCTTCTAGAATGATAATTTTTATCAAGCTCATATATGTGAGTTCAATAATTTCACTTAAATGACAATTATTAGGTAATTTTCATTGCCAATTAAGTGAAATAACTGAACTTTACAAGCTTGATAAAAATGATCATTCTAGAAGAAAATTTCAGATGGCACTTAGAGGCTTTTGCATCTGAACTCTTCATATATATATATATATATATATATATATATATATACTAAAATAACACTGATGAAATATTACAGAATAGATAAGCTACAGTAGATTGAATTTTTGTCTTATGTGTGCTGTCACTTTTTTTAACTGCTACATTTACAGCATGATGATATAGCAGGAATTGTCTTTCCGGCGGTCATCACGTCCTTCGCGGCTGTATTTCCCCTTTTGGCAAATGATCATGCATCTCATCAGATACAGTGTCACATATAACTTTGTTTTTATGGCCTCCCCACTGCGTGTTACTCCACAGATCCGGATTTCTGACCTTACTGGTTAACAAGTCTGTGAAGGCCTGAGCAATCAGTGCTCATTTCCTTTCATTTATTTTATGGCAGGGTCATTGGGTGCACAGGGAATAAAATAGTTACAGCTGGCTTGCTAAAGTCTGAATTAAACTTTTACAAGGAAATGAGCACACAAGCATTTCTTAAAAATCTTTGACCAGGTGATGTTCTACGATTTACACAGCAATTGTCTTTTTATTTTTATTTTTTATATCCTATCTTTATTGTATGATAAATCACCATTTTTATTGATAGAAATGGTGTGAGATTATGCTTTATCCAAGTTATCTCATCAGTTTAATTGTTGTGTTGTTTTGTTGTGCTGCAGGTATGATCCATAGACACACGTGGCAGCCACTGATATCGTCCCACCATCAGACCATAACCGGCCCTCCTGAGATACTGACAGGTTCTCGATCTCCACTGCTCATGAAATGTCATGGTAAGTGTTTTGCTGTAATTAAGTTTACTGCAGGATACCGAGACTTCCATGAATGGTTAAATATATGGTCAGGAAAAGGAAATGTTGCATGTGCAAGTGCAATTATCATCATTGTGCCATTGAAAAGTGTATTGCAACTGCTGTGGAATAAAAGCATGACAAATTGGTAATTAGATAATCTACTACATGTTATTGGTGTAAATTGCAAAATGCTGTCATTTGCAAGTTTCCAAATATAATTCCAAATGTAAATGCAGGAGCTCTAATGCTGATTGCCTGGATGCTAGCAGGAAGCACTGGAACATTACTCGCTGGCTATTTTAAACCCGATTGGCCAGAACGAACATTGTTTGGGCAAAAAATATGGTTCCAGGTATGAAGTATGTTTTTATTATGCTGTTTTTATAAACTGTTTTTTTTTTTTTTGTAGTTGCTGCTTGTTACTTATTCATGCTTTAATACTTTGCAGTTTTCTGAACATTTCACTTGTAATCAGCTTTTCTTAACTGCATATATTTTTCATTTTCTCTGTTTACAGGTGCATCGCATGTTGATGTCCCTTACAGTTTTGCTTACAGCTGTGGGCTTCATTTTCCCTTTTATCTACCGAGGAAAATGGAGCACAGTGAGTCTCTGCCTAGACAATGTTTTGCAATAAAATGCAATATTCAATGTATTAAATACCACAGTTACACTCCTTGCCAATAGGGAGCGCCCCATTTCATTGTGTGTGTTATATTGAAGCCCATGTTCTATAATATGTGTTTATCTGTACAGTATTACAGCTTTTATTATTGTTTTCAGATTGAATTTTAATTTAAGAACACTTTACAATAAGGTTTCACTTCTTTACATTAGTTAACTACAGTTGTTATAATGAACTAACAATGAACAATTACACCATTTATTAATCCAGCATTTATTAATTTATTATAGTCATTCATTAATTAACTTTTAAAGTCAAAAGTTGCATCTGTTAACATTAGTTAGTACACTGTGAACTAATATGAATGTGAACATTTTTATTAACGAACATTAACAAAGGTTAATATATGCCGTTGCCATTGTTCATTGTTAGTTCATGTAACTAACTAATTAACTAATGTTAACAAATAAGACTATTTCTAGAGATTTTTCTCTCTTTTAAAATTTTAAGATTTAAAAAAAAAATGTCATCTAATATTTAGATTTTCATTTATTTCAGATTTATTTCAATTTCTAATAATAGTTTTGGTTTTAGTTAACAATCCTATTACCAAATGTGTTTGCAGAGAGCAGGTGCTCATCCCTACCTAGGCTGCACAGTTATGATTCTCACTTTCTGTCAGCCTATAATGGCTGCATTCAGACCAGCTCCAGACTCCTCAAGGTACTGACTCATCAATGACTCCATATTTACATCTTCTGCTTACATATAAATTGAAAAACATAATAACACTAGGATAATCACTTCATTTTGCCAGGAGGTGGATATTCAACTGGTTGCACTGTGGTGTTGGACATGCTGCTGAAATTATTGCCGGTGAATTTCGCTTTTTGGAATTTTGTTGTGTAGAAAATCTATCTCAAATAAATCCGTTTCTATCTGTAATAATTACATTGTTTTTTTAATTGTTGCAGTGATTTCCATATTTTTTGGAATAAAGCAACAGTCTCTCTTGCTACCTTACCCGTGGACCACAGGGGTTCTCTCTGCTTTTGTGGTTTGGACCATCGTGTTAAAGCTTGTGTTAAAACTTCATAAGCACGATGTTATTAGAAAAGGTTTGTATGAATCATTTTCACATTAAATACACCTGAAAGACTGTGCAAAAGCAAAAGTCTGATTCATTTGGAAGTACACAGTACCTGTTCAATCACGTTCCCTCTTCCTGTGGTTCAGACATACATTTGAAGATGATTCCAACTGAGAGTGAAATGGAGCAAAATATGTTTTCAAAGATAACATTATATATTTAGTCATTTTTCTTGTTTCAACAGGAAGTGTCAATGAAGATAAACTTCCAGTTTTCTCAGACTTTTCAGGGAATGTAAACTGGGTAAGTTTACTTTACTCAGACTTAAAGGTGGAGGTTTTAAAAAAAACGTAATAAATAATAAAATAAATCAGTGTGTATTGCAATAGGCACAACAAAAACTTACAGTAAAATATAAGGCTCAAAAACAACCTTACATAATGTTAATATAAGCATCTAAATGCCCTTCTTTTTGCTTCCACAGGATACTAAGTTTAGAGTGGCTGTCCTTGCCGTGTTTGTGCTCGGAAACTCAGCTTTCTGTCTCTCACTGCTCGGCTCCATAGGGAACGTATAACCAACATATGAATCACATGGCAGTTATTCAGGACATAAACTGGGATGAAGGCCTACAGTTAGGCCTATTTATACAGCAGAACAAATCATCATCAGTTGTCATTTCATTTTATTGCAAGGTTTGAACAGTATTTTTGGATTGAAAACATCCTGCAAGGAAGAAACATATCTATTAAGATGCCATTTCAAACATGAATATTATGAAGTGAAATTCACACATATTTTCAATTATTATTTTCACACAAGAATAAATGTTGACATTATAAGCAGGCAATCAAAGCATAAAATATTTAAAAGGCTCACAATGTTATAATGGTACAGAAGCCAGCTACTTATCTGTAACACCTCTGGAAGCTACATCCATAATATTCTCTATAACAGACATTCCAAGAAGCGGTTTCTCTTGTCTTAAATTGCACTTTTAGTCTGATTTAATAATAATAATAATAAATGTATTTTATTTACTTCTGCTCACCACTGTATGGTTAAAGTGACAAAATATCTTATAAACAATAAACTGAATGGTTAAGACTCAAAATTTGTATTTTCTAAAACTATGTATGTTATATGAAATCAGAATAATATATTTCTCAGTGTTTGGCGTTATTTTTGTACATAGTGCAATTTAGGAATGCGTTACTGTATAAATGTTCCATCTGGAGTAATATAAAAGTGTACCCAGGATAAAATTCAGAATGAAAATACTATTCGCATCCAAAAAATTAAAAAAGGTATGACATCATTTCTGAATATTTTTACTCACCTATTAAGTTCCAGGTTTGTACTAATGACTGTTTTACTGTTTAATCTATTTCTACATGCGTATACTGTAATGGAAACTTGATTTGTGCGTCAGTGCTTCATTTAGGCAAATCATTCAGTCTTGTTGCTGATGATTGGCAAAGATACCTGCCTCCCACCTCTGGGCCAGGGCACTTTTTCGTCTGACTCGAGGGAAAGGAACTTCAGGGAACTAAAGGAGAAAACTTCACCTGTAAAACTGCATGCAGTTTCCAGTTTCAAGGTGAAATGGGCACAGATCAATGAGATGTCAAAGATGTGAAACAGATGAAAAACAGTTGCTTTGCAATGGAATTCAAACACTTATATATGATTCATGAGAGGACAAACAGAAAGTTATGTACAGTTTAAAATCTGCAACTTTGAATCAGCATGCCTAAATTGAATGTACCTTGTGGTCGCAGGACAAAGCGGAGCGATCCATTTTGCGCATCTTCGATGGAGATGAGGGGGATGACTTGGATTTTGCTGGTACCTCTCCTGTAAAGTGTCCAAATAAAAGAACGATGTTTACTTCACTACATCTTTGTGTAATAACATCAATGAAGTAAATATTTTACTGGTTGCAAAATGTGCTACCTGGTCTCTCATAAGTGAAATTCTGCAGTTGGCTGGGGGACACGAGGACTGTGTCATATCTCTCCTTTACATATAGTTGTGCTCTCTGCCTCCGAAGCTCCTCTTCTCTTTGCTTCACCAACTTGATCTCCTGATCCACCAGAGACTGGGTGCTGTGAGAGCGCAGTTTGAAGAAGGGATTGTTCTGAAACGTGCTCTCTTGTGTCTCTTGACATGCAGTGCTCAGGCAGAATTCCGAGGCACTTCGAATTATGAGATTTGATGTCTCCAGGATGATCACGTTGTTCATGTCTGGCCATTCTTGGAAACTGCTGGTCCCTGGAGAGAGCAGCCCACCTTTCCCTCGATTCCGTGGACTTGTGGGGTACGAATCCGGCTCGAGTATAATGACATTGCTGGCGGTCATTTCATGGTATGTGGGATTTCTTCCAGAAGATGCAGTGACGGACAAAGTTGGAGTTCTTGCACTAGGGGACCTCTGAGACCTGCATCTGTCTTCCGGTGTGTCAAACATCCGTCCTTTCACCCCAGGCTCTGATCTACTGTGGTGAAGAACACTAGGCCTGGGTTGAACTTGTGTAGCGTCACCAGCAGACATCTTTGCCATTGCCCTCTCTCGTCTGAAATTCTCCTCTCGCTCGAGAGCTTCACGGATCTCCCGCTCCACTGGAGTCTCTGGCTCATCGTAAGGTGACCTGTAGCTTGTGTCGTCCAGACCAGAATCCTCCGAACAGGGGCTGAATTGAGTGTACTGGTGCTCCCCCAGACCAAGACTCTCAATGTCAGGGTCTCTTCTAGGGCGGTCAATGTTGCGGACAGGTGTATACATGAAGCTGTGCCCACCCTGGCAAGATCCCTGCTTCATCACTGGCCGGTGCACCAGACCCTTGGTTTGCTCTTCCATCTTCTGCCATTGCTTGCGAGCAACCCTGAAATCCAGATGCTCTGTGCTGACATTCTCGCTCTTTATTTCCTGAACCACGCAGAAGTCCTGCGGCAACTTCTTGTCGAGCTCTGAAGTTGAACAAGACAGGCGCTGCAGGTTGTGTTTTGAGGTTTTCCCAAGCTCATCTTCGTCCTCTGCAATCTTAGTTAAGCTGCAGTAATGGACAGAAGAGTCCAAAGAAATATCTTGCAGCTCACATTCGGTGGGACACTCTGGTTGTTCTAGAATCTCAGTTTCATTAAGATTCAAAGCCAGGGCTTCATCTTCAGGTTCAGCATTGTTATCAATCACTTCAACTTCTTCCTGCCTTGCTTGGTCTTCCGTGTTTACCTCTGCTTGATCGATAACCAAGAGATCACCGTTCTCTTCAATCTCCTCTTTGTTGACAGCTGGTGGAACTAAAGATCTCCATGGCTCCTCAGCATCACTGTCTGATGAAATTATGGCCATTTCCACAAGCAGACAGTCACTCAGGTCATCTCGATCCATATCTGGGCAAGTTTCAGTCTGGACTTCAGAAATCACCAGCTCATTCATTTGCTGCTCCAGCACAGATTCTTCTTCTGCCTCCACCCTCTCCTCAGGTTCATTGTGCTCCTCCTCCTGGGCATCATCAGAATTGTTGATTTCCATTTCCTCTTCTGGTTGGTCATTCATGTGAGGGTCTTCATGAGAATCAGAGGTCAAAGATTCTCTACCATTCAGCTGTTCTTGTTTGTTGACCATAACGCTATCTTGAGATTCTTTGCTCCCATCAGATTCACCTGAGCTATCACTTGCATTAGTTATGCCTTTGTCGCCTTGTCCACCGAGGTCTTCGTGGGGGTTGCTCTTTCTAGTATCCAGGCACTCTGAGAAATATGTGGCAAAACATTCATTTACCTCCTCAGTGAATTGGCATGTCTGGTCCTCTGTACACCCAGGATCCATTTTACAGTCTGTTAGATCAGCCATTTCTGAAAGCTGGCTGGTCTCCATGGTGACTGTTTCAGAGAGGTATTTCTGCTCTTTTTGTTGCTGATTTACAGAGGTGCTTTTGCCTTCATTTAGTTCACTTCCATATGACCTTCCCACACCAGCTGTGGCTCTCTAAGAAAGTTACATTGAAACAGATCTATTTAGAATGAAAGGAACCAAGCTTAGAAAGACTCAAAACATGACAAACGCTAACATTTGTTTTCTCTTAGTCTTGGTCCTTGAAAAGTCTCAGATCCAATTAACATAGACAACCAGCCTTGTGCTGTTTTCTGCAGATTTGCACCGTGTCACTTTAGTTTCATCAAGCTATTCTGGCATCCATGCTGTGAGGAGTGGGTGGACCTCTTTGATACCAAATAACCTTGAGAAGTGGTTTCTAACAATGCAGGCAATTACAAAGTGGGCTGAAAATCTACATGAAAGGATGTTTTAGTAGCCTCAAATAAAATATGTGACCTCTGCTTTAATTTTAAGTATGGAATTTTAAATAAACTCGGGTTGGCCAATTAGTTAATACAAGTTGTGATCACAAAACCTTCTAAGCTTTAATAAAGAGAATGCTAACACTACTGACAAAGTACACTACTTTCTTGAAAGTACTATAAATCCAAAAGCTAATTGGATGACTTTACTCAGTTACAATCTACAATAATTCATATTTCCTTAAAATGTATCAAGTCAAGTCAAGTTACCTTCATTTATATAGCGCTTTTAACAGTATGGATTGTTTCAAAGCAGCTTTACAGTGATAATGGAAATTAGCGTAACAGTGAAGTTGCGAAGATCATTAGTCATTAACTTAGGGGCCGCTAACATGACACCGTTCTAACAGAAAACCCTTTACGCGCTCCGACCGCCCATCCGCACAAAAAGTGTAAGGTGTCTCGAGAATCCACTCCCTGAAATAGGTTAGAAGGTGCAAACGATTATCCGTTTTCTCTGCGCAAACCTCAAAAACGCAAACCCGCGAAAACGCAGACGGCACGCGCATGCGCATCACGTGTTCGGTCGATAGGTATGCACGTTTTAATATATATGTGCGCAGGCGTGTAGTCCTTCACAAATCAACCCTCAACAAACTACTTGTTAGGCCTTAGAAATGTATAATTCAGGAAAATTTTAGTTGCGTCTGCGTAGCCACGCGAACCGGAATTATCCCGACAACGTTTTATCTGTATAAAGGTAAAGGGAAGGAGGCCTTCACAGGGGAGAGTGACACTTCAGGACTGCGTTGATGTCGTGTCCTGGCGCTGGTCCTTCATCAGATCTGGATACGGCCTGGATCCGGCGGACAGCGGTAAACCTCGGGATAAACAGATATTAGACTAATATTAGCGTAGACGCCATCCTTCTTATGATGTACCAAGCACATCAAGATTTATGGGAAGTGTTCACGGTCCCGGCTGATCTAAACTATGCAGCCTAACATTGAGTTATAGAAGTCTATAATGTGTTATGTGTATGCTAGGCCAAAGAGATGTGTTTTTAGTCTAAATTTGAACTGACAGAGTGTGTCTGCTTCCCGGACAATGTTAGGAAGATTGTTCCAAAGTTTTGGTGCTAAATAGGAAAAGGATCTATATTGCGTTAAGAGCTCGCTCAAGTACTGGGGAGCTAAACCATTTAGTGCTTTGTAAGTAATCAGCAATATTTTAAAATGCATACGTTGTTTAATAGGGAGCCAATGCAGTGTTGACAGAACCGGGCTAATATGGTCATACTTCCTAGTTCTGGTAAGAACTCGAGCTGCTGCATTTTGGACAAGCTGTAGTTTGTTTATTAAGTGTGTCGAGCAACCTACCAGTAGAGCATTACAATAATCTAGCCTTGATGTCATGAATTTGTGAACTAATTGTTCTGCATTTTTCATTGAGAGCATATGACGTAGTTTAGATATATTTTTTAGATGAAAAAAATGAGGTTTTACAGATACTAGACATGTGACTTTCAAATAAAAGATTGGTATCAAAGAGCACACCTTCCTAACCGACGACGAGGACTTGACAGAGCAGCCATCTCTAGGTTATTAAGTGAGGAAGTTTTCACTTAATCGTTTATCATTCCCCTTCTTTTGTGCTGCTTCAGCTCACACTCATGCAACATAAACTGAGAGGAGCTTACATTATGAGGATGATCAAAATGCCATTTCATTTAATACTGTCATAGTAAATGTATTTGCAAGATATGACTTCAGAGGGTCTGTTCTGTGTTTTTTTCCCCATAAAGTAGTGGTTGCCTGGCAACATGCTCCATCTGAGGAGGCTGTCTTGTTTATTATACAGAGCCATGTATATGCAGCTCACTAGTCAGAGACAACCTTATCAAAGTGCCATGATGCAGTTGGTTTATTAGAGCAATCAGCCTGAGTTTATCCAGTAAGAGAGACAGAGAAACAAATCTATTGCTCATATCGAGCGGATATGGTGTTCTTTTATGCATGCCTGCTGGTGCTGTGACCACCATTAACCCCTGTCTGTTTTGGAAAATAGATTTCTAATGTCTGAACATCGCATCCACTTTGCCAGAGGTGGAATTCTGCAGATACTGTAGCAAAATTATGTCATCAGTTATTATCCAATAAGTGTGACTGTTGCATTAAAGGGAAAAATCCCCCCAAATTAAGATGTGTTAGGGACTAACACCCTCTGTCACCATTTACTTCCATTGCATCTTGTTTCCATCCAATGAAAGTGAATGGTGACTGGTCTCATTTTGTTTTCCACAGAACGTATATGGATTTGCTTTTTGTGGTGAATGTGATTTATCCCTTTAAGTCTTCTCTCTGGTAAATGGGTAGCTATATTCTACTCTATCACTGCAGTGTTGACATTACAAGCAGATAAGGAATTTATACCGATCAGTCATAGAGATTTCGGATATAGACAGCACAGCAGCATCATAACTCTTTTTAAATACACTGGACACTCTTCCAAGCACAAATGCAGCAACACAGAATTCCTGCATCACTCGCTCGTCGTGCCTTGCGCATGCAGATGTTCACCAAAGCAGATACGGATGCAACAGATGCACAAAGCTTCAATATTGTGATACCTACCAGCAGCTTTAAAAAGAGGAGCCAAACGGATATCATCTCCAATCTACCGCAATACGCACATGCCTGAATAATTTGCACTGATAACGCGAGTAACCAAATGGCGACTCGTCGCGAGTAATTCATATGGTTGAACTCGATGAGGGAAAATCAAGCTCGCGACAAATTCCTGTTCAGACCTATCGATCCGTCAGCAATTGTCAAATGTGAAATAGAGCAGATAAAGATATTGACAAAAACGACAGCAACTGAATGCACGAGCCCCGCCAGCACTGGTTGCACTGAAACGGAGCCGATCTGTTCCTCTGGGCGCCCACACTTTCTCAACCAACTATTGAACGCTTGGTTGTGCCCACGCGATTTTTGAACATGCAGTCCATATTCTAAGCAAGGTCACTCTTGGACTCTTCTTTAATATGGGTAGGATGGGGTAATATGCCCCCCCCCCCCCCCCCCCCCCCTAACAGCAATGTGGATTTAGCCTACTTTTAACTGTAACATAATAGATAACTTTAGCATGTGCAGGGTGATGATGCATCAGCCAATGTTATTATAGGAAATAAATAGAAACATTTGTTATAACACAAAATGTAAAATATATATTTATATATATAAAGGGTAAGATGGGGTAAGAAGCCCCCTGAATACACTTTTGCAGAATATAATACCTTTTTATATAATTCTTATTAATATTTATATAATGTTTAAAGTGTCATTAATGTAAAATACTAAATCAACTATTGTATTAAACATTTTATTCTGACAATTTTGGTTGATAATAATTTAATAACAGATGACAGCAGAATCCCAGTAAAATTGATTTATCTGAAAGGTAAATTATTCTATGACTTGTATATGTAACGATTATATTCTGTTATATTGCTTATGTTGCCTGTTTAGTTTGACCTAATTCCCATGCTCCAGTTCCTTATTGGTTGTCATAGTTACTGATTTGATTTGTCATGCACCTCTGTGCCATCTAGTTTCCTTTGTTTGCTCTGTGTATTTAAGTCCTCAGTTTGAGTTAGTTCCCGGTCTGGTATTGTTTGTGTTTAAGTGTTTGCGACTTAAGCTCCTGTTATTCTCTCAGTGTTTAAATAAATAGTGTTTAGATTTACTCCTGGTTTGTTCCTGAGTAACCCGTGACATATGCAGGCATTTATATTTAATATTTTAATTGAATATATGTCATAATAGCAAGACTATGAATGCATATTTAATGATTTCACTACACTAACCTAGGTTTTAATGAAAACAAAGATGTCTGGGATTAAAACAACTTACCCTAAGGGTCTAAATTTATATTTTATACACTAGAATAAAAACTATAACTTTTACTCATACAAATCTAAAAAACAATGATGTGTACACAAATTTCTCATTAACAAATAAACAAAAAATTCAACATAATATTTTAAAGTAAAATATTAACATAAAAAGTTAACCTCAAAATAGTTTGGACAGACTAAATCTCACATATGTTGATATTCTATATTTATTATCTATAAAACTCATCCTCTCATCCTCCACTTAGACTCTAAGCCAAACCAATCCTCATGTATCATTATGTTTTTCCAGGAATAACCCAGAATTCAGTATTACTCAAATCTGTTCTATTGTAATAATGTCACATGTGATGCGAACTCTATTCATTGTGTAATTCCACACTCTCTAACTTTATATCCAAATGTTTAAAAAATGTCTTTTTTAAAAAACAATCATTCCAATGGCTTGATCATGAAATTGGCGTGGCTTAAAGTGACAATCTTTTGAGAATGCATTTAATTTTGTGAAAACTAATCATGGTTTTTAGACCATATTTACAACACCATTTTGGGTGATATGATTGCAAATTGACAAATGTAAAGATCAAATGCATCTTAGATAAGCCGATATTACCTTTAACAAAAGTAAGTTTGTTGGAGGATATTCTGTCTGTTTGCTGCTTGTGTCACTGGCTCAGTCTCTGCATGTTTCCCCCATCTTTTCTGTTTTTGCTACCAACCCACACAATTGACAGAAAACCATGAGTACACTCCAGCAAATTGCAAATGTAACACCAAAAAAGGCATCATCTCTCTCTCCTCCGTCTTTTCTACTTAAGACCTTCCCACTACAATGCACAAATTCGCCAAAACTCCAAAGTGTACATCTGAGGCTTTTTTAAACTCATTAAAAAGCATTAAAAATGTTTCTCACCAGACGCAGGTGCACAATGACTCTCCCCATCCAGAAAGATGTGTTATTACACTATGTGTATTCCATATCAATACAAAAGTTTGAAATCTGAATACTTACTGTCATGGAGCTTTGAGGTCGGCTGGTTTAACAGTGAAGGTCTCGTTTCTTCCTTTGAGTGCATGTATGAATGTGTTTGACAGAAGCCACAGCTGTGATTGAATGCGTGGGAATCGACCAATGGCAGCGCAGTAACTCCACTGACAGACATGACAAGCTCAAGCTCAAACACACACAGACACATAAATGGGAAAGGAGAATAAAAAACATCTTTACACACAAGGAAAAAAGCTCGCACCAGACGACTGTTATCAGAGTTTCGCCGGTGAACAGAATTAAATACAGAGGCTCAGTGTATTAAAGGATCAGCTTTAATCTGATTTAGTATTTTATTATTTATTTTTTCTCTCTACCATCACTTTTGCAAACTACAGGGGGACCAAAAAACAACATTATAGGGTGTTTATGCATCAAACATATTTGTCAGATAGGCTGTTTCATAAAAGGGACAGTTATATCATAATTTACTCACCCTCATTTTACAATAACTCTGTATGACTCTGTGAAACACAAAAGTAGTTATTTAGCAGATTGTCCAAGCTGCTTTTTTCCCATAATGAGAATGAATAGAGACTAAGACTATCCCTGGTCCCCATTCACTTTCACTATATGATATATATCAGAAATGTCAAATATTTCATTAATATTGAAAGATATCTTAAAAAAAAGAAATAAATTATCAGCTTAGAATATCAGAAGAAAGAAAGTTCAATAAAATGAGGTTGAAAAAATGTTGACAGATTTGTAATCTTTAGCTATGCCTTTAATTTTTTAGTTGTTTTAATAAAGGTAACACTTATCTAAATAAAAACAAAAAAATACAATTATCCCTTATTAACAGTGAAAATGGGCTCACTAATCTGACTTTGACATGGACATCCAATGAAACAAAATCCACACAAAAACACAACAGAAATATTCATTCATTATAGCACAGATAATAAAGGTGTCCCAAACAGCTGTCAGCCACATACACACACACACACACACACACACACATCACGAGGGTTGACTGTCATTCTGGGTTTTGCTCAACAAGCAGAACACATCTGAAAGGAAGCTTCAGACTGTGACATATCATAATGACAACAATATCTTCCTTTTTGGACGTTTCAATCAGTCAGTGTCATTTACAGCAGATATATGTGTGGGTTATATTTCTTTGAAGCACCATTATGAATAAAAGAAACTGACAGAGGCACAAAATCTTACGCGGTTTAGATTTATAGACTATTTTTCCTGAAAAGTGTTAATAGCACATCCTCCTTTCACTGTCAGAAGACTCCGCCGAGATGTTGATCTATGTTTCTTGTCTTGCTGGCCAGTTCGGACAATCGTAAAATATTCTCAGAGTTCGCAGGGTGTGATTTCCACAAAATGTGCGTGTCGGGCACTATGCGGTTTGACCCAGTTTCTCCATCTGGATCTGTAATGCTGTTGGGAGCATGAGAGAAAAGACATTGATTTAGCAGCTCGGTTCTATCCTCCCAACCAAATAGAAGTTACTGGACAGCTGAGGCACACCATAGCTTTCCTCTGAGACCTGTCGGCAGTGCTCCACCTCCTCACTGACTCATCTTTTGTGCACGGGCAGTTTAAGTAAAAGGGTAATCTTAATAACTCAAGCTATAAAGACATTTGTCCTCATGAAACAAGCTATCCCCATTTATATAATCCCCAAGATTGATTATATAAGAGTGTTTCAAGCACACCACCCAGCCTTCTTAAAAGCCTCTTAAGGTTGGAAGACATGCACAGCAAATTATCTGCCCACCACTGGAGCGCTCCAAGTGTGTTTCTGAAGAAGATTGACAGGGCTGGATGGCGTATTTTACAATGAAGAGATGACAGAGAGGGGGCCATGTGTGGGAGTGTCCCCTATATATTAATATATATATTTTTTTTTTTTTTGTTGATAAAGCATACTGTTAAACGACATCATTTATATTGAGTCTATCAGCAACATATTGCCATAATGGCTTTAAGTTATTGTGGCCTCAAAAGATGTGAGTCACTTATCTTTTCATGCAACATTTGTGTAGGTGGATGCTGTCGTCATCCGTTTGTTTTTCAGCATAAAAAGGAATAGATCACTCAAAAATGAATATTCTGCAAAAGTAATAATGACAGCGGCTGTCAAGCTTTTGTGTTCCATGAAAAAACTTGTACACTTAAACTAAAACTATTAAAAAAATGTTTTGTTAAAGATGAAATAAAATAATAATATAAAATGAAAACAGTAAAAAAAAAAAATGGTCTTGACATTAAAAAAAAAACTCTGTTGAAGTACTAAAATTAGTAAAAGTTAAATAAAAATAAATTGAAGCTAAAAATAAAAAAAACTCAAGACAAACACACAACAGAATTCCTAAAACTTAAACAAAATTATAATGAAAACTGAAAATATAAAAAAATCTAATTCAAAATATTATTAAATAATTTCATTTACATAATAATAAAAACCTATTTATTATCATTTTGGGCGAACTATTAGGATATTAATAGTTAATTTGTTATTATTAGTTATTAATATACAACATATTAGAATATATATAAAAAAAACAAAAAAAAAACAAGACTCATTCAATCAGTTTTATTACAAAGATTAATCTCTCACTCTTTTCACACTCTCATACACTCAATGTCAAAGCAAAAGAAAGGATGCATGACAGAAAAGAAACACAATCCAAAGCATGCATGGCTGTTCATGTCACAGCAGATGGCATGCTGTCATGCTTATTGTTGAAAGCGGCAAAAGCACAGGGAGGAAATTATAAGCAACATATGAAAAAATAAATATAGAAAGTAGAGAGTTTGAAGCATAGAACGTTTGGCAGGTGAAAACAAATAAGAGTTATTGCATTCTTAATGTATTATTTTGAAAGAGAAGTGCATTTCTGCCCTTCCACCATTAGAGGGAGGTAAAGCTCTAAATCAGGGGTCTTTTTTTTTGTCAAGGAGCCCTTGGTGGATAGTGCGCACATTTTGCATACAATTTAATTGAGGTATTTTAACCATTAATAACATGTATACTGTATAGGCCTGTATACATGCATTTACATACTTATAATATTTACATTGCAAATTAATTCAAATGATCAGAATCACATATTAAGTGTATTAGGTGCAATTAAAATATAAATGAAATGTACATCTTAATATGAGAGGTACAATGACTTACACTTCCGTTCAAAAGTTTGGCCTCAAAGATATTCTGTGTTTTTTTTTAATTCATGATTTTATTCAGCAAATATGCATTTACTTGATCAAAAGCGACTGTAAAGACTAAAAAGTGCTGTCCTTTAGCACTTTCTATTCGTTAGAGAAGAAAGTGTATGACAGTTTCCACACAAATGTTAAGCAGCACAACTGTTCCCTTTCGAGGGAATGAGACGCTGTGTCATAACGTTGACGCTATGCGAACGCCCCCAGGCATGACCGGTGTGGTCATGTACCCCAAGCAGGTGTGGAAACACGGCAATTGACTGGCAGATTGCAGCCCTATGACATGCAGCCCGTGAGTATAAACCTTATTTATAGTCCTGCCTTAGACTTCATCAGCCCTTTGACTTCAGGATCCGCTTGTGTAGGTGTGTGTGTGTGTGTGTGTGTGTGTGTGTGTGTGTGTGTGTGAAGATATCGCCTGTCAATGTAAGCTTGAGAGCAGTGCGAGTGCTGTCATGCACGCACTGCAATGAGTCCTGCTCTCGCTTGATTCTGTTGTTGAGGGATCAGAATCGAGCGACTGCACATCACGTCATAGACCCTGTGTTTGCAGAGGCACCGCGGTGGTTCTGATCACGGGGACCACGGATATAAACTGGTGGATGAGTTTGACAGGGGAGTTTCCCTTTTTTATGCTTTCCTATTTCGATCCATTGATATCATCAGTTCATCAGTTAGTCTCCCCAGAGTGTATGTAGGGTAGAGCATAGATAAGCCTCCTCTCACTCTAGAGGGTCATCATGCTGAGACCTTGACAGTGATATCAAGTGTGAAGGGCTCTGTGAGTCTTCTTGGTAAGGTGTCTTTAGTGCTGGTACAGGCTAGGTAGACTGGGCAACACCACCACAGGCGTCCCACTGCCTCATCTGTCGCCTCTCCAGTTTGGACCTGGAAGTGTTAATGATGGAAGCGTTTATATACCTTGGACCTGTATTGATTAGGAAGACCGGGCAAATACCCAGACTCCTCATCTGTCGCCCCTCCAGTTTGGACATGGTGATAGTGTGGTCATAGTGGAACTATGTAACACATTTCCTAAAGGTTCGTGAGGAGAATGAAGACAGAGTATAAAGGTGGGATTGTGCTGTGGCAGCTCACTTTCTGTCCTCCTCACTAAAGCTGTGGGAATAGGCCTTTATTAGCCAATGAGGCAAAGGGTATAGAGCTTAGCCCTCTGTCGCCCTCTCCAGAACTTTAGGTCTGGAGATCAGCCTGCTGAGGAGTTACCTCATGCTCCCTTCGCTAAGGCTGTTCCTAGTGCTTAAGAGGTTGTAACGGGTTGAGGATGTTTAGAGTTGCGATAGCAATTCTGCATCTCATCCATTGTTGGGCTGTTATGGAATTTACCTGGTTAGTTAGAACATTGAGCTTCGGGAATGTCACTAGCTGAGCCGCTAGATCTTCTAGTTATTAAGGGCATTGCATATCATGGTTATGCGCCTGAACAGACTTTGATATATTAAATTCCAGTGTGAGTCCCTTGGGTTATTGACACTGGCTCACTATGATTGTGCATATCTTCACAGCTTAGTGAAGCAGGTGCTTGTTCAGCATGGCGAAGTGGGTATTAACGTTCTCATAGCGTCAACGTTATGACGCAGCGGTGAGTTCCCTCGAAGGGGAGTGTCTATGAATATAACCCCAGTTCCTTGAGAGGGAACGAGAGCTGATGCTGAAAATTCAGCTTTGCCATTAGAGGAATAAATTACATTGTAAAATGTATTAAAATAGAAAGTTATTTTGAATTGAAAACAATATTTCACAATATTACTGGTTTTACTGTATTGTTGATCAAATAAATGTAGCCTGTGTGTGTATAAGGACTTCCTTAAAAACATTAAAAACTCTTACTGACCCAAAACTTTTAAACTGTAGTGTATTTAGATGACCTTAGATTTGTTTTTACTTGACTTATTATCGATTTCTTTGTTCAACACATTTTCACAATTTTTTTTTTGAGACTTAATGATAATTGTTGGACCCTGCAGTTGAAGACCCCCGCTCTAAAGCTACACATATACGACAAGGTGTTTTTACAAACACTGTCAGACAACATAAGCAAATGACAACATGAAGGACAGTTTAAGACACTGAAAAACTGAAAACCACAGCAGTGTCCAGCATGCAGAGTGAGGAAAGCCAGTCTGGTGAGAAGCTGCATCATAGAAGAGCTGATAGAGTGTTAGTGCAACTACATCAGCACACAGCAGTGCTTGTGTCTCTCTTTGACTTTTTTAATCTTACGAGTACCTGTAGTTGATGGGTCCTCTGTGCCCTCTCTTTTGCCTTTCCATCCGGCAGAGTAGGAAAAGGCGTTTTTGTCATCTTCACCATCTCCAACGATTACCAGCTCTGCCCGAACTGAGCCCTCATAGCTCTGGCTGTCATCTTCGGCATTCTGGTAGCCCATGAAGATCATGGTGACAGGCTCGTCCGATGGCATGGCGTTCAGGATGCTGACTTTGGAGTCCTCAGAGTAGGCCGAGCACAGGCTGTGGTTTCTGATGTCACAATCCAAATTCTGCGTTACCCGGTTGCTCTCTCTTCGGTTGTAATATTGTCCATGTGCGTGTCTTTTCTCTCTATATAACTCACGGCTGTGGTTGTTCCCATTGCCGTTTTGATAGTATTCGTCTGGTCTTTCATTATAATCAGGCATTGGAAGGAGTGGAAGTCTATGACCCGCGTCCTCCGGATAGCGAACAGCATCATTGTACACAAGCTCGGGCCATGCAGATAAGTCGATGCTGTAGGGATCTTGGAGTCCGTTGGGTTTGTGGCTCTCTATGTTGTTGGGGTCTGATTGTGGTTCATGGGAGATGTTGTAGGGATAAGAAGGGTCCATTTGAACCTGATTGGACCTCTTCTTTTTCTCAGAGGCCTGTCTCAGCAGCTCCTCAACCTCCACGGGACTGAGTTCATCTACTCCGTTTGCACCAGGCTGGTCACCGTCCGTGCGTAAGGCGTAGACTGACTTCCGGCCATCGTCGTAGACTTTGATGCCTCTCTGCTGGAGCTCTTGGGGAGAAATGGCGGAGGTGGACAGCACTTGGCTTTCCCCTGTGCGCAAGTCCTTCTGAACATTAATTTCCATGGCAAACAAAGCTGTAAGAGACAAATGGAATGTGTGTAATATACCATATATGTTTTTTTAAGATATGTCCATTTCCATGAAAGTGTACAAATATTATTATTTTTTATCTTGGTTTAGTAAATGTTTCATTTTGATTGTTTTTATTTAAACTTTTAGTCAAAATTATGATTGAATTAATTAGCTTTCAATAATGAATCAACTCACAAACTCCCTGCTATTCCCAGGCATTTGTGAAACCCAGTTTGAGAAACCCTGTTTTAAGAGATATGTTTTGCTAGTTCTACATTATAGAAATATATTGAAGACGTTTGAAGTCAGTTTACCAGGTTTGGCTTGATCATTTTTTGCTTCAGTTTCCAGGTCTTGTTTCTTCCTCTGATTTAATAGAGGTGTGCTGGGCTTTAGCATATTTGGAATTGTTGAATATATATAGATCGGGTCTGCGAAAAAAAGTTACAATATTAATAAATAATCCAGAATTCAAAAAAACAGTTTTATGTTCCATAAACATTGTTATTGTGATGTAATTTTACAGCATTTACCTGATATGAAATCTGCATTCACTGCCTGTGAGGATACAAACAGAATAATTTTCTAATATAAAGTGTCTTCAATTTTCAGTTGTATAAAGCCTATTTTAAAAAGTAATATATAGATATATAGTTAATTAAAGCAAAATACACAGTTTCTCATTATTTTAAATGAACCATAACAAAAGCACTGTACCTTAATGATGTCCTCTGGAGATTTTTCAATGACTTTTAGCCTCTTTAGAATCAGCCCCTCATTTGTTGAGATGTTAATTTCCTCTCTCTCCAACGCTTCAATCTCTTTCTCTATCCTACAGAGAATTTGTAAAAAATAATTGCTTTCTAAATCTTCCGTTTTTTAGAGTTCTCGTCGACACACACACACACACACACACACGCACACGCACACGCACACGCACACACTGGCCTCTGTTACCGGGTTAAGTCACACAAGAGTGACAAAGCCTGTCACTCTGTTTACACTTTTTGCTGTATAGACATGCTAGATCCAATGAGCTAAATACACATTGAGTTGTTAAGAGGGTATGAAAGCATTATAAACAAATATTTAATAACAGACATTATAATTTTATTCTCTCATACGACAGGTTCAGTCAGAATCACCATCGGCCAAAATCATTTAACACACCCGCAAAGAATGAAACCAACAGCAATATTTGTACCAGGTTGTGTGACCTGCATGTAGCAGCTTCTCAAGGACATGGGGAGAGATTTTTTAAGCGTCCTTCTCTGACTTCATTGCTACTACAATGCAATGCGGTTACAAAGCATTGCACACCGCTTGCCTCATACTTCACTCTAAAAGATTTTATTAGGGCACCACAGGGCAAATAACATTAGCTGAGAAACATCAGGCCAACCCCTCAAGCGAAATACAAAAGATTCAGATTGAAAATGTTTTAACTGTATTCAGAAGATGCCAGAATGCCAGATATGCTATGATAATCTCAACAAACTAGCTGACATACTTTATGGAAAAATCTTAAATAGCAAAATGGTGTTTGGATCAACAGCCACTCTTGTGGTGAATATGGTTTAAATAAAACTACAGTAATGAAATCATTGAAATTAAAAGTACAATAAGGCACAACACAATTAATTTGCCTTACCGATATATATTACTCTTGAGGTGTTTCGTTTGCTGGGCATCATCAAGCGCTTTTTGGGTTTCCTGTGCATTACTGCTGTTCATCCCATCCATGAGCCACAGATCTCGCATGGACCTTTTCTATAAAAGACACATAGAGACATACTTTAAATTCCAGACCCTTATAATTCAGAAAAATGCTGATGAAAATGACACTATACTTCTAACATCAAAAATGTACCTTAACATGCTGAAGCTTCAGTTTCTCTCTGTCAATCTCAAGCCGTTTGTGGGCAATTTCCTCTTGGATCTTTTTCTTATTCTGTGGACAAATGGACACGTGTCCAAATAGAGACATGGAAAAACAGTAGTACATCTATGTGATGGGAAAGCGGTTGCCTGATGTCAACTATACACTTCATTGTTGAAAAATAATAAAGCTGAAATAAAATGCAAATTAGATAAAAAAAACCCCCCGTAACAAATTACATTTAGAAATGTCTTATCAAGTTGAACTACTAAAACGGAAATAAATATATAAAGCTAAATATGAGTATATATATATATATATATAAAGCTTAATATGAATACATTATGTAAAATAGCATGTAACAATTTGTAAAACAAATTTAAAATATAAAAAATTGTTAATTCAAAATATTAATAAAATAAGTGTATAATACAAAAAAAAGAATAACACTAAAATAACACTGATACTGTTTAGCAATCATCATTCAAAAATATTTTAGCACAGATTGCGGCATTTAACCAACCACAATCAAGTATTTCAGAGAGCTTTGAAACAAGTAGACAAACCCATGCAAGGTTACCGTAATAGCTTGAAGTCGCTCCTTTACGAGTTCTGCTTCCTCCATCCTGCCTCTGGAAGAAGAAAAAAAAAAACCCAAAAAGATTAATTTACCTTTATATGACACTATAAGAGATAAAAAGAGATAGATGAGCAAAACCCTGGATATGTTCAGTATAAATCATCATCCTAGTGGGGCCTCAAAAGGGTGTTGGCCGATATGTAGGTCAAACTCCATACAGTGACACTGATATTTTGATACATTAGTTCATGTCCATTCATCACCACTTGCTTCCTGCTTTCTAAAGATCACTGTTTCCATGAATAGCAGCAGTGGTAAAACAGTCTCTGCAATGCACCATAAATGATCTGCCTGACAGGATTTGGTTGCCCGTGTCTGAGTGGGTGACCCCTTGTAGATATTGTCTAGTTTAATAGACATCCAAGTAAGGCCTTAGGCTAGAACTTGCCCCTTGAAGTAGCTTCATGCTTCATTCAGTTAAATATCTCTTACAACTGGCCAGATGTGACTTGCAGTGATTCCCACATCAGTGCAATGCAAGAGTATGAAACATCGCAAAGGTATGCAATACATAGACCAGCATTTTAAAGAGTTATGTTTTATTAGCATGTGTAATCCAGTTATGAAAGTTACGCTGACTTTTTGACCTCATAAATCTATAATGGTTGTCCTGCATGTTTGTTTTTGCATGCGGCCACAAAGACAACGCAACTGAAAGACATTCTGTCTTTGCTTTATTTTACCATACTTTTAACTGATATAGGGTAAAATACATTTTCTTTTGCTGTGACGCTGTAGATTTAGCAGCGGAAAAGTACAGAAAACACTGCAGTTGACCGTCACTTTCTATATCATTTCAATTTACATCATCTACTTCCGTTCCGATACCCTGTCAGTTGTGTCTGTGCTAAATATACTTCAGTTACAAGTTTTTGACCAACACAAGTATTTGAAAATGTAACACTGTCATGTTATAGTGACAGAAGGGCCTGTGTCTGCGGGTCTCCAGGCTGCTCTTTCTTTTCCCAGGATATGTGAGACCGACTCCAGTCCAGACTTCATGTCTCTGTTGCTTCATACATAGACAGTATCCAGCGCTGACTCAACACAACCCTGCTCATCTGCTTTAGATATAAGGCCTCTCACTGCCCACAGTTCAATGTTACAATGTTCATTTCAGTGACATATTCTAAAAGCTCGCAAGAGAAACCGCTTTATGTATATGCAATCAATATTAACGCACAATAAAAAAATTAATCAATCTATACACTACCATTCAAAAGCTTAAGGTCAGTATTAATGTTTTAAAAGGCTGCATTTAGTTGATCAAAATACAGTAAAAACAGTAATATTGTGAAATATTATTACAATTTAAACTAGAGGTTTTCTTCAGTCTTCAGTCACATGATCCTTCAGAAATCATTCTAAGAAAATGTTCTTATTATTATCAACTTTGAAAACATTTGTGCTGCTTACATTTTTGTGAAAACAGTGATACATGTTCTTCTTTGATGAATAGAAAGTTCCAAAGTTAAAAAAGGTTAATGTATGTAAAAGTCTTTGCCGTTACTTTTTAATTAAAATGCTTCATTCTTGCTAAATTAAAGTTTCTTTCAACACACAAATTAAGTAAAATTGACTATGCCTATACATTTTTGTTTGAAAGAAAAATTTATCTTAAACTTTTCTACAACTTTTGTATATACTTTACACTCTAAAAAATGCTTGGTTGTTTCAACCCATGTTTGAATCAAATATAGACAAACCAAACTGTACAATTTTAAACCCAACAGTTGGGTTAGTCTATATTTGACCCAGAAATGGGTTGAAACAACCGAGCATTTTTTATAGTCTTAAAGAAACCACAGGCCCTTAACCATAAAAGCTTTTTAGCATAAAACTACAATTCCCATTACAACCTATCAAGTTATCTATCTATCTATCTATCTATCTATCTATCTATCTATCTATCTATCTATCTATCTATCTATCTATCTATCTATCTATCTATCTATCTATCTATCTATCTGTACATCCATCTACAGACCCCTATCGAACCCCTTATGCTCCAGAATTTCACTAGACTAAGGCACATCTAAAAATAGCAAGGCCACCCAGGGGTACATTGCCTAATGAGTCTGAGGTTGTGGGACACCAGCACTAGGTCTCTGTTCATCTCCCTGCCACGAAAACCCACCAATTGTTCTGAAACGGATCAAACTGATAAAACACTTGTGAAGCTGATGTAGAGAATGGATAACATGAGCAATAAATTAGGCTATGAACAAATACCTTCATGCCTATCTGAATGTTTTTAAATTGATCCTTGATGAGGTCAGGGTTTAAAACCCCAAAGAAATGCAAAGATAACCAGATACATGTACATTTGCATTTGCCTATATGAAAACTAAGAGTGACAATACAAGTACATATATAAACAGTTTGGGTTACTATAGCTGACAGCTTTATATGGCATATAGGAACATTTCAGCAGAGACCCAAAGCAAACTGAACAAGCTGATTGGCAGATACAATCACATGAATATGATACTCTTTGCAGGCCGCTCCTGCACATGGTCAGTTCCCCTGTCAGTTTTAGCCGAGAGGAAGTTTCTCTCTAATCTCCTCTAATCTGATCACCAGTCAGTTAAGATGTAAATCTCCTGTTGTGGCATCTGCTCAATATCCTCCTGACTGGACAAACATCCAGGAACTATACAGTTATTGTAGGCCTATTTGAATATAAAAAGATTAAGAACATCTCATACTTTATAAAACTAGTATTTAAAGACCCCCCAAAGAAAAAAACATTAGCCTAATAATGATAAAACATGCTCACATTTTTGTCAGCATTCAAACGGACTGAAAATAAAATAGTTTCCATATGTCAGAATATTTTAATGACAAACTCTTTTTAATGACTTTTGAGGGTTTAAACTTTTCGAAACTAAATGTCACCCAATTTACAGGATTCGTAGAAATGACGGGAGAATTCTGCCGCCTTATTTGAGATGATCGAGACCCATTTTACAAATTAATTAATACTACAAAAACTTTAGACAAACCCTACTCATATTATGGCATCAGTAGGCTAAATTGTCTGTGAATCCACAAGAAGAAGTAAAATAGCAGAGAACACACTTACCGGGCAGGGACGTTGGAACTATATTGTGAGAGGGGGGGCGGGATTCTTGAGGGGAGGGGGGGGGGGGGGGGGTGAGTGTAGGCCTATAGTACGCTGTGTTATCCTGATTCAATTTATGACTTCACGTCTGTGTACGCACAGCTGCGTGTGTGGCCGCTCCAATTTACCTTCAATGAAATCTGTCAAAACGCGTCAAAAGAGCCAATGCATTTACGCAGAGCAGGGTCATAAACTGAACTGACTCGTGACGTCCGTAACATTGTTTTGTCCTCATAAATGCGAACAGGAAAAATAAGATGCAATTATATATTATGTTCTGTGGAGAGCCAACCTTTCTTCATCCGGTGGAAAGAATTACTTTGCTATATGATTAGTGTAACTGACAGAATTAGCTTCTTATTCTTCTTCTTCATCATGCATGCATACTTCCCTCATATTAAATATAAAACGTAGGCTATGTGGAGGACTGATATTTTTCCAACGTCTGGACTCCTTTATTATTATTATAAACAGACGTTTAAATATATTGGTAAATGCATTTTCTGAGAATTTATATTTCAAGTTTTTACTGCAAATGTCTTCTCATAATAAAATACAAAATTGACTGATTTATGAATGTATATGAATAGTTCTCATCAGTCTTACAGATAAACGCTTTCATTTGTTGTATTTTTGAAAGAAAAAAGAACAACTAAAGAGCGAATCAGGCCTACACGGAGTCTGTATAGCCTGCAACACTATCTCACGACCAATTCGTACGAATTTGTACGAGTGATTAAAAAATGGCTAAATCGTACGAATTCGTACGACCTCACTCGTACATATTCGTACGATTTGTCTAAACCCACGTGACGGTTAGGTTTAGGGGCGGGGTCGGGAGTAGGTCATTCGTATGAATTCATACGAATTTGCAACTCGTAAAATATGTACGTTTTAGCAAAAATCGTATAAATTCGTACGAGTCAGGTCGTATGAATTAGTACGAATTAGCCACTACGTGTTATGGTCGCGGATTTGTGGGACTGAACTGGTGTCAAGGCGCAATGAATGAAATGCACAAATGGTAATTAAATAGATCCCCTGAAATAAACGAGGGAGAGCTGTTTTATTTTCACAAGTTCAAATTCACAAATTTCATATTGTTTGGAACATGGATGGATGGATGGACATTAATATCAAGCCACTGAACGAACATATAGCCCTATTAAAATAACATTGACGGTCAAAAGCTATGAACATGCTAGACACGCTACTCAAAAAGTGCATTAAACCAAAAAAAAATGTATTCATGCATTTCCAAAGGTGGATCTTCTTTCAGTTGTTCGACTTATAAAATTTTTTATCAGAGTCGAGACATCGATTTCATCCAGGAGATCACTGTGGGCATTCATAATGGCCAAGTGCGTTAGTCTCTCCTGTGACATGGTGTTACGCAGCCAGGTTTTCAACCTGCGCAAAGCCGAGAAGGAGCGCTCAGATGCAGCGACAGATATAGGCAGGCACAGGCATAGTTTGATGAGCTTTTCCACCTCTGACAGCATGGAACGGGTTTGTGGTTGCGTGGTTTGGAGAATGGACACAACATCCCGAATTGTGTTAACTTCACGCCCTGTACAGATATTCCGCAGCATGTCCAACTCATGACTTAGTCGATCTCTTGTAAAACCGGTGAGTTTCAGGGAAGTCACATTAACTTTTTTTCCTTGAGCTGCCTCAATGATCGCCTGCTCTCGCCCTGCAGCAACTTGGATTCCGACCTGATCAAAACGCCTCTCCACTTCAGAGCGCACCAGGTCCAGCGCCTCAAACATCTCCCTTTTCCACACGTTCGGATACACTGAATACAGAAATATAACATAAATAACCTTAGCAACTGAAAAGACCAATTGTGTATTTTTTATTACAAACTCGTTTCCATTACAGATGTGCGCACATGTTTAATTTAATGCGAACGACAGGAGTTTCTGATTCTCCTTAATTTCTGCTCCGAGGTTTGGATTGTGACATTTCAGATTTTTTATGACTTCTGTCGCTTTATTAAACATTCAAAATATTCACAAATTAATATGGAAAACAAGTCGATTTTACTGGTTTTGTTCTCACGCTCCACGGAGATCATGAAAGCGCGTCTGATTGTTTTATTTTATTTTACAAATGCAAAGTTTTCTTGTTATTGTGAGTTTGCACAAATAAAAATAAGTTGATAATAATGCATTAATATTGTCTGTATGACCAATGATAAATTTGTTTACACTGTTGATAAGAAAATGCAACTATTTCCAGTTATATTCCTTATATCCGAAATATTCCTTTTTCGAATTGCTTAAAAAACCACCGAGCCGAGCGTAAACTTTTTTGCGATAAACAGGAGTTTTTGCAAAACCTTACCCTCCACTTCGCTGCACTCTTGCATGTCATTGGTCTCCTCCACTTGTGTATAGCGAAAGCGTGCAGGTGTCTTGCTGCTGCGCACTGGATGTGGCGGCTTCAGGCCGTAACGCTCTGCGTATTGCTTGGTCTTGGACACAAGGTCAGTGAGGGTTTCATCCTTTCGCAGTGTGTCCAGTTGTTTGCAAAGGAGTTTGCCAGCTTCCATGGATCCTAGAGCTGTGACTTTGGTTCCTTGAAGTGATCGTGCCACTGCTTCACATGGGGTAAATAAGGTTACGCAGGCAAACAAACCAAACACTGTGCGCATATTTGTGGCTTTTGCTAGCAATCCTGCAATTTTGGCACGGGTGTCCCCCTTCACAGTCTTGTCACTCTCCAAGGTTCTGAAAGTCTGTATCATCTCTCCGTAGCAGGCCAGCAAACGTGACAGTGACCCAACTCTGACGCACCACCGAGTTGGGCAAAGGCCAAGCAAGTTCACAACGTCTCCGGCTCCAAATAGGGAATGATACAGCGCTTTTCTCTTTGCTGAATCGTTGATTATAACAGTGACTTCACGCACAAAGTTTAGCGTATCAGCAACAAGACGGACTTCACGAGCCACTTCTTGCAGCACCAGATCCAGTGAGTGATTTGTGCAGTGGACAAAAACCGAGTCGGGACATACTTCCTTCAGTTTAGCTTGCACCCCATTGAACCTCCCTGACATGTTGCTGGCTCCATCAAAGCAGTAGCCCTTCAGTCGCTCCAGTGGCAAATGGAGGCGCACCAGGACATCTTTTATGCACAGAAATAAGGTTTCAGCCGTTGTGTCAGGGGCGTTGTAAAAGCCAAGATAGAAATTTTGAACTTCTAGGTGGTCATTGCTAAACTGCAGACTGATTGAGAATTGTTCTTTGCCACTGATGTCTGTTGTCCCATCTGCAGTTAACCCAAAAAAGTCAGATTTTGATGCTGCTGCTCCAATTGTTCTCAATATGTCATGCGCAAATAGCTCCAGGATCTCATTTTGGATGTTGTTTGACATCCAGTTGTCTCTCCTTTTCAGCCACTTATCGAGGTCAGGATAATCGCGCACTCGCTCCTGCATTAGCTGCCACAAGACTCCATCCTGATTGGCATTCCCTCTCAGTGGAAGCCCCTGGCGCCCCAAGAATCTTACGCAGCTGAAAATAAGTTCGAGGGTTTTCCGCGCTGTTCTCTGCTCGTTTGCCTTGGCTTCAGAGAGTAGTGCATTTATTGGAGTGTTTTTTAACGCTGCCAATCTCTGGGTTGCATCTAAATGAGTTTTAGATTTCTCGTGGTCTCTGATTTTCTCTGTTGCTTTTTTCCAATTTGAAAATCCCTTATCTTTTAAAAACAAACTATCGGTGGTAGTTGGGCACAGCAGTTTACTTTTGACAGCCGATCTGCACACCCCACACACGATGCCATCACTGTCCGAAATATATTCCAGCCACTTCCACTCTTGGAACCAGGATGCCCTACAGCTGCGTGCGAAGCTCTCCCCACTTTTTTTTTTTACTGGAAAATTATAATCAGCCGGAGGCCTGAAGGACTGTGTAGTGCTACCTGCATATTTTTGACTATCCGCGTGTGGCGACGGGGATGGATGAGGGTGACTCCTCGTGAGGGTGGTGGGTTCAGGTTCACTCACTTGGGTCAGCTGCCGCTGCTCATCCCGGACCCGGCGGCTTTCTTCCGCTGGTGCTACACTTAACAATGAATCCAGTGATGCTGCCCCGCCTTCTCTTATTCGCTTTGCTGTGGTGGGAGCTTTTGAAAAGAAATTTGATATTCGTTTTTGTGTCATTGTGTTGTTTTCTTCAGATGCTAACCAGATTAAAACAACCGTTATTATTTTACCGTAATTTAGAATGTTTATTTTTGGTTTCCATGGTGACGCGTCATTGACACCGCAGCAGCAACAGCGCTGAATGAATGATGATCTGCTTTTATTGTATTTTTGTATTCATATTTCCTTTTTTAATTCAGAATATTCACAAATGAGTTAGATTCATATTCAATATATATATATATATATATATATATATATATATATATATATATATATATATATATATATATATATGAGGAGCTCTTTTCCAAAACGCTATAAATCCATTTCAATAGTTTTCAGGAAAATGACATTTTTTACCTAGACCCACACATTTTGTGAATATTCAATTTATCCTGTTAAAAAGGTTGTGTGGCTCAGTCTGAACATGTTGAACAATGATTATTAAATCAAACAACAATATTGTTGATGATAAATTCAAAGTTTATTTATTTATTTTTCAAAACGCTATAAATCCATTCTTCTTTTTTTTCAAAACGCTATAAATCCATCAATTGTTTCCAAAAAAAATATGGTTTGTCTTTAATACTTTAAATTAATATAAATTAAACAAGTGCAAATGCATGAAATAAATAAAAGCCAACTATAATGAATAGTTCAATAAAATAAATAATGACACATTTTAATATTGTCCAGCACATAGCCCTAACACACAAATACCAGTCCTTAAATACAACAATGTTAAAAATACATTTAAATAATTTAGTAATTTAGGCTAATTGTAATTTGGTGCCGAACCTGAAAAAAGTAATGATAGCCTAGTAGCCTAATGATAACAATATTCAATAAGTTATTTAGTAATACACTCAGAGTCATTTTTAGTAAAGTGTCAACCTGTAACAAATAGGACCAATTTGTCCACTACATATGCATGAAAAAACGAATTATTAAATAATGATAATAACGATATTCAATAGGCAAGTCAGTCAGTAATAAATAAATAAAATAAAAATCAAGATAAATAAAAATCAGATCGTCCGGTGACAGCCTCTCAGCCTGACAGAAACCTGTGGGAGCAGCTTTGTTGACATCCGACTGTTGGTATTAACGCGCCTCCCGCGAATCTTCTTTTGTTGTTGTTTTTTGTGATTATCTTTGTCCAGTCTGCGTTTAGTAAACTTTAAAGCACTCGTTTTGAGGAATTAATTAAATAAACGTCTGTTCAGATCGCCGCCTATTTTGATTGCTTAGAACGCGCCCGAATTCTGATTGGTCGAGAGGATGTATCGCGTTTAGGCTAAAAATAGGTTCGGCGCTTATCGCGTTTTGGAAAGAAACTGCATCTTGCAGTACATTTTAAACCAGGAAATATCGCGATTTTGGCATGACACGTTGATGGAGCAGTGAATAGGTTCAGTACACAGCAAAATGACATGATAAACTCATTTTTTTTTTAAATGGCGTTTATCGCGTTTTGGAAAAGAGCTCTTCATATATATAACGAAAACAACAACGAAATAAAACAGCTGGCTGACCCCTAGAGGGAGGGGGGGGCGGCCGCCCCCCCCGCCCCCCCTGTTCCAACGTCTATGTTACCGGGCCGCTGAAGACGAACGGTATCCAGAAGGGTTTTCGGAGTTCACGCGCAGTGGTCACGCAGCTCATTAAATGGCCACAGCGCTCGCAGGTGCTGTAGGCATGATTGACAGTCCTGCCCTCAGCCAATGAAACGCCAGTGAGCTTGTTCAGTTGTTCAGTCTCATCAGTTTCATCAGTGAATGACGACAGCCCACACCCATGCAGGCTCGAATGTGTCAATTTATACTTCTGTTTGATGTCTGTGGAGGTTAGCAAACCTTTGGAAACAACATTGTTTTGGAGGAACACACCATAATAGAATGCTGGAAAAGTTTTGAAAAAAGTATTTTCAAAAAAAGTCACCATGAAATCAAAATTGACAATTGTTATTTTTTTAAATGGAATAGCCTATTGCAGTATTTAGCTTAATATAAACGATTTGTCTGTGCACATTTAAAAAAAAGAAAGATGTGCCCTCATAATTTTTTTAATCAAAATAACTTAATAAATAACTTGCAACCACATATTTTCTCTTCTCTAATGACGTGTTTACTGGCGCGATGGAGGGACAACCTGTCAATCACTGCAAACTCCAATGATCCAACCATCCAATCAATTCCCGATAGACAAAATCAAGTCCCGCCCTATATAATTTTGTCTTGTTCACTGTTTCACTCAAATATATGTCACAATAGGGAATAAAAAACAAACAAAAATTGGCATTGTAAATATCTGCATTTTGTCTAAATTGAGTTTTGTCTAAAATCTAATCTTAGACTGTGGCTCAATGCTGAACAACAAGTGAATGTTGATATCAAATTATTCAATTTATAAGTTTCAGTGTTAGTGCCCTTTGTAAGGCAGAAAACAGTACGATACAGTACATGATTTCACTGGAAAGCTGTTCTTCTAATTTGTTTACATTTTTACTGGCCTATAGGTTGTACACTAGAGCAGTGTCTCTGCACTTCAAATTTTTCATTGGGCTATACACTTCAGAGCTGCTTTGGGAGCAGAAAAACAGTGTCACAAATCATTTTGACGTGCGGGCGACTCACAAGCTGCAGTCAAGTGTCAGACATTCCTACATGCACTCTCCTGTTTGTTCACACTAGCTGTAGAAAATGAAACCCACAGCAGGATGGGACATTCCGACTGTTGCATCTAATGAACAGAATGAAGAATGCTGAAATCTTTCTCATCAATCTAATCTTTTAAATCAATCTCAAATTGATGCTTTGGCCCACGCAATAACACACAACATTTTATTTGAATGTATTGATGATTTTTTTCTTTCTTCTATGCATGGAGAAACAGACACTGCAAATGTAAAACAAAACTATTCAAAGGATATTGCACAAGCCTCCCTGCAGTAGCATCTGTCATACTTTCTGCTTCCTGATCAAATGACACGTGCATTTAGATATTTAGGGTATGTGTGAGGTGGGGCATTCACAGGCTCTTGCCCTAGTGACAGCTGAGGGCACCCAATGCTTTTACAGAGGCCTCTGGAAAAAAATCAACAATCTTCAGACTATAAGCCTGCTTCAAAAATAGCATATTGATAACATATGTTACCTTTGTATTAGTTGTAATGATTAAGAAACTCTGGTTAATTTGATTACTTGTCATTTAACTGATGATTTTTTACAAAACCAACTTGCATTACACTAAAAATAAAATATACCCCGTCAAAGATGGCCCTGCATAATTATATACATATAGAGTCCTTATGCATTATTATTAGGCCTATATATAAATTAAAATATCATATATCAAAATATAAATATATCAAATATTATTAAATAATAAACATAGATACAAATAATAAACAAATATAATACAAACTAATAAAAATATAAATGTAAAAAATGCTTAATCATGATTCAGTGTAATCGCAGTGTGATTATTTTATTCCATTCATTATAATATGCAGTATTGTAAAACATGTTTGTGTCAGTAACTTTCTTATATGAATGAATTTTCATTAAATGCATATTAATTTAATTAGTGTGAATTTGATGTTCTAATGCTGACTGATCAGATTAGCTAACTTATATGCTTTACTGACCTCTAGAGATGAGACCTCTAGTTTGTCTCTATCACCTTTAACTCTTCTAAATTTCTACAGAATTCAAGGCCTTTTTCCCCTGTTTGGGAAGTGACAGAATGCCCATGTACGTCTGATATATTTGTGGCATCCAAGATGCTTAACCCACTTTTCTGTCCTAATCCAATAAGGCTGTGATTCTTTCCACTGTTTTGATCAGAAGTTGTGAATATTAGAGAGTGTGTGTGTGTTCAAAAGTCACATGATCCTAATACTCATTTTAAACTGCTTTTTAATTTAAAGTTGCACTATGTAACTTTTTTTTTCTCAAAATTTGGTCAACCACTCAACAGGTAGGCTAAGTGATTTCATTGAACAGACAAATTGCCATAGCTCTCTTACAGAATTAATTATAAAGCATTATATATTGTGAAGGGTCATATTCATCCGCACAGTCATGCTGAGCCGAAGCACAACCAAAACCATGTTCTTCCACAAAATGCATGCAGTTTTTTTTTAACAGCTAGAGGGCAAAAAGTTACATACTGTACCTCTAAAAGTCACAGAGTTGTTATTATTTATTGTGACCAAATCATATTTCCCACGTCCTGTCATTTTTAACTCATAAATTTGTGAGTGCTACATGTTACACAGCAGAAAGGCATTTGTACGGTTCTTGTGAGACAACCAAGGTCTGGTCAACCCCATAAAAATAGATGCCTGAGAAATGCGCTAATTTTCGAGCTCTGTTGCCATGTCATACAAAATGACTTCATAGAGACCTTACTCTTCAAGAACATTAAGTGCTGTAACGCTTAGAAGGAACAGAAACATGTAATGAGAGATGAGAAAGTGCTTTTTATATACTTTAAGTGCAACCCATATTAATCTGCAAATGAGAATAAGGCAAACCGGTTGTTCAATGTTATTGTATTGCCATGTACACCACATTCTAGCAGCCTGTCATTATTTGCTCACAGTGACGTGGTCATTGACAGTAACTATGTATATTTAGAATCTAAAGCCTGAACAAGAGAAAGGATTCCTGTCTATAGAGCAGCTCTTTTTTTTTACCAGCCTCAATGATAATGTTGTTTCTCTGTATTATATTTTGACCTTTCATTTATTTGTTCTGATGCATCATTATGGTTGCCAAAGCACAATCTCTTGTTCATAAACTCTGTTTAAATATTGACAAAAATTCCATACACAGACATAGAGTGTTATAATGTTTAGTACAACAGTCTAATTTCTTGCATTTCTATAAAAACAAACAAACATACAGTACCTGAGAATGGGATATTAATATACTGTAAGAAAGTTCTAGTTTTAGCTTTCAGGAACAATATGGAACCTACATTTTAATTATCTAAAGTAAAATGAAAACTTTTAAGTAAAATGCATGCAAAAAATGGACATCAAAAAATATATTTGTACATCTCAGCATTGATTTATAAATTGTGCTTTATTCAAAGTTCCAGTAGATGGCATTGCTCTGCATCCGATGCTCATTCCAGGAGGATTGCTCAAAAGATAAAGAAAAATCAGCAGCAGATCTAATATACAGTAGCTTGACACACAGTGTTGCTCATGAAGGCACTACGGTAACAGTTATGCAATAGCATCATAGAAATAAATAGCGTCCCACATAATGAAAGTGTGTTGACCTTGCAAAATTTGATAAGAGCTTGCCATTTTGAAAAGCTGCTTCACTCCAGTGATGCATCAAGAGCTATTCTTTGAAACGTTTCCGTGCCGTGGCCCATGGATATAGGAAAACAGATAGCTGGCAAGACTACAACACAATAATGTGAATTATTCTATTACTTTATACGGTATACCTTAAAAAAAAAAAGACCATCATGCATCTTTGTCATTCATGACTCATTTAAGCTTAAAAATAACAATGGATTTGCTCCACCACCGGTACAGACTGTTTTAATATGCTAATGCCCCTGATGTAGCCTTAATCACACACTTCAGTTTGCTTTATCAAAGGGTTTGGGACAGTGCCAAATAACACTTCTATTTTCTTTGATAGGGGTTGTGATAAAAGCACACCTACCTGCACATTTACACACACGCTTACACACTCAGACACACAGCAAATAACATGACATCTGTACATTAGAAAACACAAATAATACATGCCAAAATGTACATGCTAATTTGTATGCATGAATTAAATGCATAATTGATTACTTTATTAATAATGCATAGGTGAATACTGTACATATTAAAAGATTAATCTGCAATATTCAAGGATGTGACAGTATTCGGGCTGTGCTGTGTCAAGCTGAGTCGTCTATTGCAGTGAATGACGCTCTCGTTGCTTCAGTGGCATGGTTGCTATGGTGAATTTTCACATGGATTGCATGTTCTCTAGTGCCCTCCACAGTATGTCATGCAGCTAACTATAAAAATGCCTTGAAAAAAGAGGATGAAAAAAAAAGGAAGGTCTTTTATGCCTCTCTCTGTAAACATGATTCACTTTGGGCCTCTCTGCTCCTGGATCTCAATTACAAAGGCAGTTTTCTTAGATTATATGAACATTATTCATAATCAAACGAGAATGCAATAATCAAAGGGATGCAATTGCAAAAGAAAATGTAACTGATTTATTTTAATGGATATGGTATCACTAACTGGTAAGTATGGGATGTATTGATTGAAAACAGCTGTGCAGTCACCCCTGAAATGTCACATCTGTTAAAGGAGAACTCCGGCGCAAAATGAACCTTTGGTCTAATTACACATTGTTACCTAGTCAACCGTTATCTGAGATTTGTTTTCATGATTATCGAATGTAAATAGTTTTATCTCTAAAAACAGTTTAGCCTATAACGCTAGTATAACACTAGTATATGGGCATTGAGTAATGACAAATAAAAATCGCTTGTTAATACCACTAACAAGGCTCAACATAGCCCCACACTAACACGGTTTGAAGGTAGGGACCCTCATTATGCTACCATGTTAGTGTGGGGCTATGTTGAGCCTTGTTAGTGGTATTAACAAGCGATTTTTATTTATCATTACTCAATGCCCTATATACTAGCGTTATACTAGCGTTATACTAGCATTATAGGCTAAACTGTTTTAGAGATAAAACTATTTACATTCAATAATCATGAAAACAAATCTCAGATAATGGTTGACTAGGTAACAATGTGTAATTAGACCAAAGGTTCATTTTGCGCCGGAGTTCTCCTTTAAGTCACCTTTATGCCACCCCAACCCACATGTTTCTTTAAAGGGATAGTTCACCCAAAAATGAAAGTTTTGTCATCATTTATTCACCCTCGTTGTTCCAGACAAAAAAAGTCAATGTGTGCCGTCAAATGTCTGGTGACCAACATTCTTTAAAATATCTTATTTTGTGATCAACAGAAGTATACAGATTTGGAACAACATGGTGATATATGATCATAAAATATCTATTTTTTGGGTGAACTATCCCTTTAATCAGTGTGTCAAAATAAGATTCCAGATAATTGTGATGTGAATCATAGATAGATCATGTCTCAAACACATCATCACATACTGTTAGGCTACATGTTGTACGTATACAACTTTATTTGATGACATTCTGTTGACTAATTAATGATGTATATACAAGTCAACTAACTCATAGTAGAGTAGACTGTCTGCATAGTATCTAACACATTATAGTAAATGTCTCCCAACAGACATTCTACTGACTATACTTTGCAAGTACTGTACAGGTCAACTTATTCTAATAGCCATAACGCCTGATTCTACTATCCCTAACCCTACCCTAGTCTACTAAAACTTAACCAATACTCTAATACAGTGGTTCCCACATTTTTTCCTGCCAGGCCAATACCCTAATAGGGTCTTGTATCATCCTGAAGAGGTTTCTTTTGCATACCAATCTGCTGACTGTACACATCCCCCAGTCTTACCGAACTCTTAAACAAATCTTTCTGCCCCCAAACTTTTGAACAGTAGTGTACATTCTTGAACTTACTGTAATGCATTTTTTTCCACACTGAAACATTTAGCTGAACTTTAGTTACCTTTTACTTTTGTTACAATTTTGCTTATGAATATTTTCATTTTTCACACTTAGTTTGAGAGCAAAAAATAATTGGGAGACCCCCTACAGTACTACCACGAACCCCCTGTGAAGACCTCATGCATGGTTTACAGTGTATTCAGACACACAAGCATGCATGCTTGCAGATGCACAGACTGATTTAGCCAAGTAGACACAAGCAGACAGTGTAAGTTCTTCAAAGATTCTATCCCTGTCAGGACGATGCCTAATGAGTGTCATTCATGGATGAGCTGAAGATGATTCATCCACTTCATGTCTATAGGGACATCACTGAGTTTGCAAAGGAGGAACAATCTGAGTGTACTTAGATGAACTCATCTTGATTTTCGAGCTCCCACATCTATTTCTAGTAGTGATGCATGTGACAAATCATATACTGTAGGTTGTAACTGACAATATATGCATTACAATATAATTCTGTCTTCATTTAGGTCATTCACCCTCATCTCACTCCAACTGTATATTATTATATTTATTTTCATAAAATTAAAAATGAGGTGCTATGCAGAAAGTGTAAGTTGATTTTCATACTTGTCCATCACGATACAGTAGGTTATTTAACATAACATAACATAACATAACATAACATAACATAACATAACATAACATAACATAACATAACATAACATAACATAACATAACATAACATAACATAACATAACATAACATAATGCTTTCCTGTAGCTCAAACATAGAGCGTGGCGCTTGCAACACTAAGGTCATGGATTTGATTCCCAGGGAATGCAAGAACTGATAAGAATGTAAAATGTGTACCTTGAAATGCAATGTGAGTCACTTTGGATAAAAGCACCTGCAAAATGTAAACACAAATTCAGACAGATGGGATTTTCAGTGAACAATGGTTAAAATGTCAGTCAAATAAAACTATTATTTGATTTCAGAAGAGTACACTAGTACTAGAATTACCACATAGTACACTACACACTTATGGACCACATACTGTATACACTAGGCCATTCAAAAATGTAGGATCAGTAGTTCTACCAGAAAGACTCGGGAGAATTATTTCAATCGTACATTTATTGACAGCTCAGCAAGCTGATAATATACAAAGTCATTTGGCGTAGGCCCCGTCCGTAGTGCATAATAGGGTATCGGATCTGCAATTCCGGCGCAGCCGTCCAACCCCAACCAAAATAATACAGGACTGAAAAGACAGATGAGTAAATAATAATAAAAAATTGCCGAAAACAAATGCATTTTGCCTTATAGGTATTGCAGCCCTTGTGGGCTTGAGATCTCCCATCACTGCCTGTAACAACACATTTACTTTACCTCAATTCCAACTCTTCTGACTCTCATCCAGGCCAAGGCGTAACTTCCTACATACAGGCTGAGCTTCTGCCAGTTCTGTGCAGTTCTGTGTGTGCTGCCCAGCAGGGGGGAGGCTAGTAGCAAATGTTTTTTTGCAAAAAGACTACTGCACGTTCACATGCATGAGAACAGTTTCTTCCCCTGCAGGCAATGATACCGGCTGCTGATCACTCCAATCCACAAGCAAACACTTTACACATTTCTTTTTAATATTACAGAGGGTCCGCGTGCAGAAACAAAACATGATTATAAGCCTCACAATAACTACAGCTAGCAAAAATATGTTCTAAGAATGTTTTGCTTATTCCCGTTTGGTTATGAAAAAGTTTTTTTCTGAATGTTCTCAGAACGTTCAAAACGTCCAATTTATTAAATGTTTTTTATTGGTTATACGAACGTCAAAGGAACACGCCGACTTTTTGGGACTTTAGCCTATTCATCGTATCCCCCAGAGTTAGATGAGTCTATACATACCCTTTTCATCTCTGTGCGTGCCGTAACTCTGTCTGACGCACCCACTGCTAGCCTAGCTTAGCACAAAGACTGGAGGTAAACGGCTCCAGCTAGCATACATAAGCTCAATAAGTGACAAAATAACGCCAACATTTTCCTATTTACATGTTGTGATGTGTATAGTCACAGCGTGTACAAATAACAGGGTCACATGAGACAAAGCCATCTTCAAACCGTAAACATACTGGGAACTATATTCTCAAAAGGAGAAGCACTGCTACTATTTTTTTTATTTATGGACTTAATAAGCTTCGGTAAATAAGCTAAAGTCCCAAAAAGTCAGCATGTTCCTTTAAGGGAATATTCCATTAGATAATTTTACAAACATAATGGGATGTTACTTTTGACTGTTTTCCGAAAATTCTAAAACATTAAATGAACGTCCAACCAAATAGTTCCCGTTCCCTGTTAGCTGGGTAGAGTGTTTGTCATTCATTTGTCAATACTCTGATAGAGTACAGAAACGTGTACATTAAAATGT
Organism: Phoxinus phoxinus; assembly: GCF_949152265.1. NCBI lineage: Eukaryota > Metazoa > Chordata > Actinopteri > Cypriniformes > Leuciscidae > Phoxinus > Phoxinus phoxinus. The sequence continues at coordinate 22,865,849 of NC_136880.1, read as the reverse complement.
ACAAATGTACACCAGTAGTTTAAGCAATAGTTCATTATTATCATTATCTAACAATAAGCAAGCATATATTACTCTCAGATCTTTTTAACAAATGTACCATGTTTCAATCAACAAAATTTCCCTCAAAGTCAGTGCCGGAAATGCAAAAACAAATATTCCAACATCGCCTATAATAAGCCAGATTTTAACTATGTGTATTAGTATATTTTAGTAAACAACAATATTTTATAGAAGTGTTTCTGTTACATCAACACTTCAGTTTCGTTTGCATTCCCAAAGCCTCAGTGTGGAGGATTTGGGGGTCTCACATGGCATGACCTACATTTGCCACAATCACCATTTTCAGGTGTTTCAGCCCAAAGGACACACTGCTTAGACCTTTCAGCTACATATGAGAGCCAGAGAAAAATGTGAAACAGAAACAGAAAAACAACAAAAAGCATAAATGTATTGTTGATCCTACAAAAAAAGGTGAAACCTGTGAAAACAGTGAGAAGCATTTAACGCAGCAGGATTGATCTATCTGCTGAGGGAGGGGAGAAAAACAACCCTGCAAAAGAATGAATGAGACTTAATGATTATGTCTACTACTTCATTACCAACACATTTGCTTTTGGATTAGCTCAACAAATTCAGACAGCAGCCAGACTGGAGTCAAGGGAGGACCTTGGAAGCTGATAAACTGGTGTAGCTGTTTTCACATATTAAACTGTAAATGATTAAAATTATTTCACTATAACCACATTTACATATTAAACTTGGTCAAATCAAATTAAAATGGCTGGAATGACTTTTCCAGTAAATCAGAAATCAGGAAAAAAGAAAGTTAAAAAAAGAGAAAAAAGTCTGCTGTTCGGAAGCAATAGCTTGGTCCGGACCAAAACAAACAAACAGACAAAAAACATTTAGTCTTGGTCCGCTTAAAGGATGGTTCGGAGTAATTTCAACCTAGGGTCCTGTGCACCATGACCTCGAGGCAAACAAAGTTTTTTTCCCCTTGGTCGAACATTATTATAGTTTGAGCTTATTCAGATATATCAGCCGAATGGCTTAGTGCAGGCGCTAACGGATCCAAGGTTGTATCACGTAAATTACCCCACTAATAGCCTTAGCCTAATGCCCGGAATGGTACCAAACTTCTACAGTAGTAGAAATAGGTTCTGTACTCATAAAACGAGGCACTGGAAAGTTTGTAAGTATCTGGAGTTTATTTAAATAGCACTTGCCTGATAGTTTATGCTACCGCTAAACTGGACGTCGAGGTCACTTCCTTGATTTGGTAAAAAAAAAAAAGAGATTTAAAGTTGTAGTTGTGACATATAAAGTTAACATTGTTGTATTGTGAGATTTAAAGTGAAAATGGTTAGAAATAATGTAATTATAAAGTCACATTATGAGATTGGAAGTATTTTTTATTCTTTGAGGCAGAAACAGGCTTCCATAAGCAAGAGTCCATCAGATCAGGCCATATTCTGCATACAAAGACTATTGTAATCATTAGAAAAGTAACTTACTGTATCTTCTGCTCATGCTGTGAGGAACCATAAAAATAAATAGGAGAGAACAATAAGAGCAGCTTCCCAGGAGAAACATCTAGACTGATAATATGGCTACATCATCATGCACAGTCTCTTCTAGATTCACATGGGAATAAATGATATCATAATAGCCAAACGACTTCATTTACATGCCAGGTTGTGCATGAATACAGTTTTACAACTTATTTACGCACCACTATTTCCAAGCAGCTCCATGTGCCTCATGGGCAATCCCATTAAATAAGGAAAAACTCTGCAGGAAACAGAAATACAATTTCCTCATTCAGCTCATGAGAGAGATTTCATTTTGCGGTTAAACCCCAGGCTCACCTTAATGGACTGGCTTCCATTAAAGGTTCAGCTTTATTTGCCTGCCTTTGTTGCCACAATGAGGTGTTGTAAGCAGAGACATACCGTAGACATGCAAATGTTCAGTGGCTTGAGCTGAAATGTGTAAAATAATCTTCATCCGAGGATAAGCGTAGGCGTCCTGTCCTTCTGGTAACCTCAAGATGTCTGCACAAGCTTTTTGCACCTTGCTTATATCAAGCATGAGGGTATGAATAGTGTCTAAAATGTTGTTTTTCAGATTCAGAAGCAGCACCGCCAAGGCCATCGGCTACACAATGTGCTCTCACACTCATCGTAGAGGGAAAAAAAGCATTGATTGGAAACACTCTCGTTCTATCCAGAGTCTGCTGAGGAGTTGCCATGGCAACATCGCAGAGATGGAAAACTTGCTGTTCTTTGCCTCACAGATTCATCGCCTGGCTTTGGTTAAATAGGACAGTGTGTTGTCCTGTGTTGATAGCACTGTGTATGATGGACGAAGCTGACTGTGTAAGGTACATGTGCCTGATGACTCTGTGAATATCTGTTTATGAAAGTACATATGGGATTGTGGAAAAATACCATTTTCTGAGGCAATAGAGGTAGGAGGGCATCAAAGCACATCCAAATCCACTGTTTACGTAGCCTAACATCCTGTCAACTAAGATGCCCGATGGTTTTTGAAGGAAGCATGCCATGCTGACGGTGGAACATTTACAAATAGTATCTGATGAAGACGTTGAAAGTAAATGAATTCATGAATTTCATTTCCCCCCTTTATTTACCTTAAAGGCATGTTCACCATGTTATACTTACTCTCATGTCGTTCCAAACCCATACAACATTGGTTATTTATTCTTTGAAACACAAATTAAGATTTTTTATTGAAACCTGAGAGGTTTTTGGCCCACCATTTATTTCACAAATACTTAGAAGATCCAATAAGGTCACAAAGGCATAGTAAAATGAATCCATATGAATTGAGCGCTTTAATCCAAGTGAGGAGATATGATGGCTTATATAATGATCCGATTTAATGTAGGCTTTCATTCACATCTAAACACATACATAGAGCACATACAGTATATGGTAAACACGGAAGCACAAATGTGCCTGCATCACACTTTAAAATAAAACTCATCGGTTAGTGTTTGAACTTCCGTGTTTACTATATTTGATGTGCTCTATATATGTGCCTTGACTATTGTTTAGATGTAAAAAAAAAAGGGTTAGTTCACTGAAATTTTTTAATTCTGTCAGTAATTACTCACCCTCATGTTGTTCCAACTCCGTAAGACTTGTGTTCATCTTTGGAACACACATTAAGATGTTTTTTGATTAATAACCTTAACCTCTGATTGTAAGTATATCAGGAGTTTATTTAAATAACACTTGCCTGATGGCTTATGCTAACCCGGACGTCGAGGTCACTTCCTTGATTTGGGAAATCACATCCTGATTGGACGGCTTTTATGACGTATATTTCGAGACGGAACTTACCGAACATCCCAAAACAATGCTGTGCGCTGGGCTAAATGCGCTTCTGTGTTGTACGTCACACGCATCACACACATGACCAGCGCCAGCCAATAGTGAGCCTACCTGCTGACGTTACAACCCAGAAGTGCTGCGCTGTTACCCTACGTGAACTCACTCAGAGGCCCACACAGACAAGTATTCTCGGCGCTTGATAAACTTGAGCTCGAGCCACTGTAGTCACTCGGACTATTTTACCGATGTCTTTTACTAACTTTTCTGGGCAGACAAGTTTCAATCCCATAGAAGCCTATGGAGGAGTGATCCAGCTCTCAGATTTAATAAAAAATATCTTAATTTGTGTTCCGAAGATTAAGGAAAGTCTTACGGGGTTGGAACAACATGAGAGTGAGTACTGACAGAATTTTCATTTTTGGGTGAACTAACCCTTTAAATTAAATATGTTAATATAAAGCAATCTTATATATTCACAGGACTTGGATTAAGACTATAAGTGAATAGATAGAAACCTTTCAGGTTTCATTAAAATATTTTAGTTTGTGTTTAATGGTATAGCCTAAGGGTGATGACAGATTTGTCCTTTTTGGGTGAACTTTCCATTTAAAGTTGCATTTCTGCTGATAAATTAGCACAGTCATCAAATATTTGCTTGGTTATGTCTTATGCATCAATAGATGTGACATAATGGTGCCTTGTAAACCAACAACAAGTCGCATTCTGTGTTATAGGGCATCAAAAGAACAACTAATATGTATGTGCTGCCACTGTTACCTGTTAATATGGTCTAATGCAACATACAATGTAGTCCAGAATATGCAAAGTGTAACAAGATGTCTGCTGTGTGAAGGCTTTATTTGACAGTCATGTCTGTCCCTCTCTGTTGGAGGAACCACCTTGACATTACCTTGACAGGTCGTGCCTGACAGCCATGAAATGAACTTGACATTGTCTCTCCCCCTTGGAGCTGATCTGTGGACGCATTATCTTTGCCAGATGACCCCTCCATCTGTCTCCCTCTGTGTACTGCATTCAGGCTGTTCTCGCTTAATACGCTAAAAAAATCATGGAAAGCAAGTTTAGACGTTCTTGCATGTATAATCTCAAAAGTTTCTGTTGTTGAAAACTGAGACATTACAAGGTGAATTGATGGACCATTTGTAGAGAAATCATAAAAATCTCCGAACATCTGTTTGTTTACTCTAGAACACGCTGGACCAGCCTAAAAAATACAGGATTTTGTTTTTGTGAGATTTGATTTATTACTGTAACTTAACTGTCACTTTTAAACAAAATTCACTTTGTCATTGCTGAATAAAAAAGAAAAAAAAAAAGAATGAAAATGTGCTGACCCCAAACATTTGAATGGACTGCATCTAGTCCTCAGCTACTTGCAGTCCTGAATTGATAGAGAGTAAAAAATAATATCTACACTCAGGGTGGGAAATTAACTTTTTTGCCCACCAGCCACAGTGGCTGGTGGATGCCCAATTTTACCAGCCACTTATATTTTTTACCAGCCACTTTTCCGGAATTCAAATTTATAAAAGAAAGTGCACTAGCATATTTTGAATAGCTTCAATAATCTATTTTTTATTATTATTAATACATATTTTCTTAATGTAGGCAAATAACAAGTGATGTGAAAAAAAGCCAGCAAGACCATGGTAAAATTGTGTTTGGTTATATTCTGCATTAATTGTAGGCCTACATGTTTAATGAAAAAAAAAAAAAAATATTGACTCATCTCTCAGTAATAGGGTTGGGCCAATAGGGCCGACTGTGAATCTGATATGAATAAAACAAGTCGGCAAATATATTTGAATCAGGATTGGCTCTATGCACGATCGCTTCCGCGTTTTTTCTCTCTATATGGCTCTGCTCTGGTCGACGTGTGCGTGAACGCGCTTTTCCGAGAGCAATGCTCATATAAGGAGTTCCACTCTGGTCTACGTCATTAGATCTACGATAGAAAAAAAACAGCCGAAACGTGTTGCAACCCGGAAGTATGATTTTCAGCACAGAAATTCTCTGTTATTCGTTCAAAATAACTTTTCAAACTTTGGCCATTATTAGCATGAGAATCCATCTCTTTAACACTGTAAACAACTCTGAATACATGAAACACCATTGTACCCCCCTTTAAACTAACTGACATTTTGGTTTGCATAAAAAAATAAAGATTCATCACTAACCAGATATTTATGGCGAAAACTTTGCAGGCAGGCAGCGACACGAGACAAAGGCTCTCAAAGTTGCTCTGAGAACTGAAGTTCTTCATAAAATGGCAGTTTGTGGTTATTTTTTCGCGGTCTTTTCGTATCTATTTAAATTTACCGAAGGCTAACATGTTCCAAACTACATCGAAACCTTAGTATCATTTAGGCTACACAAAAACAAATGTTGAGAATAAATTAAATACCTTGAATATGCGGTCAGCTATTCAACTAACATTGAAGTTATAAGCTAGAAATTCTGAATCCATGTATGCATGAAAATATCAAAATGTATTACTCACCACACGACGAAGTTCCAGGTCGGCAGAGAAGACACGATGCACTGACATCACAGAAAACTTTTTTTTTTTTTTAAATGCGCTCTCATGCACCCCCCACTGATAGAAATTAAGAGTGTTATGGTCACCCAGTGCTTTATGTAAGAATAATGTTAGTTGGCTAGCAATTTTAGCTGCAAATTGTGTGTGCTGTTTTTCGCAGTCCATTTGCACTGCTGTATTTAGATTTGCAGTAACTGATAATTTCCCAGAATGCATTGCAAATCTACAGTAACTAACTGTCAATTGTGTTCACAGTACAGAACTGTTGAAAAAACGAAATAATACTGTGAAAACAACAAAATCTACAGTAACATACTGTTCAAAGGTTATACAGCAATAAACTGTTGATAAAAACAGTTTAATACTGTGAAAACAACATAAATCGTTTACAGTGTAGTCTAGTATAGTAGATGCAGATCAACTTCTAAACCATCAGTTCACATTCAGATAACACTGGCAATTATTCAGATAAATATCACCTTTTTTGAAAACCAAAATTTGTCTCTTCAAAGTCTTGAAATAAGACAGAATAATGGAAAAAAGAGCACATTAATGCGATACTGAAACCAGGCCGTCTTATCATAGACAAAATCTGCTGGTATATTTGATAAACCCATGTTACTAGCCCATTTTGTTAAGCAATCTAGGGGACAGATGGTTTGGATGTATACATGCAATGTTATTTACTGCCAAATGACATGCTGATAGATATCAGAGAATAAACATAAGCGAGTTCAGGTTTGAAATGACAATTTAATGGAACAAATGGAAGAAACGTGAAAATGTAAAAATACACTGTGTAGCTACTGTACTTTCCAATGTTGGAAGGACTCAAACATCGCTCACCTTCATTTTAACAGATGCTGTGCTGTTGTTTGCATTAGCCAGGTGACATAAGAGATGTTTTCATGTTGCTGTATTTTCAGTGAGCAATGGCTCTTCGCTTCAGGGCAATAACATGATGTGCATCGGCCGATGACAAGCTTGAAAGTAATGGATCAGGCATCTATTAATCACTTTTTCTCTTAGATGTCTCTGTTTCCTTGTTGTCTTAGTCTCTACATTACACGGCTATTCACGCTCTACTCCCCTCTCAACACAATGCATTAGGTCTTCAGGGGATGCTGTATGAAATGAAGGGGAGTGAGAATCTCTTCCTCAATTTAGGTCAGCTTTCTGACCTACTTAGGACCCACTGATTGGATTCAGCAATTCTAACCAGACCCACTTTCCTGGCTTTTAACACTTCCTAGAGGGATGTGTTTAATCCAAAATGCCACATGTACTCTGAGCCAAACACTGCAGCTTGGCAGAGGATATAAATAAAGATGAAGTGATTGTGAGGGAAGGAGACCTTTGATTCTAGCTATGAACATAACGTGAGGTCATTTGTTAGAGCTGGTCAGTGCGTTTACTTAAGATGTGTCCTAAGGACAGACAAGGTTGGATAAATACACTTGTACAAAGACATGGAAACTACAACTTATTGGTTTCAGCACAGACAGACTGAAGCAGCCTTAAAGCACACATACAAAGGGAAAATACTTTCCGCTGGTGTGCAATTGCTGAAATAAGATGCTGAAAACAGGGTCTTTGTTTAGCTGTACCCCACTTTTTTTCATTTAGAATGTGCAACTACATGTAATAAAAGCATTGGCTGAATGGGGTTCTTCTGGCTCAGAGATGTCAACTTTAGGGACATTTTGAAAGGCATAATTTTTACTATTTGTCATACTTGGGTATTAAAATTAACCATACATATTTAAGGATAATTATGCTAACATGCTAATAACCACTCAGAACACCTTAGAAACGACATTACAAAGGGTTGGCAACCATACCGAAAACCCTGGCCTCATAGCAGAGTTTATTCAGGCCAGGAACCTGACTGACAGCAATTAATCACAGTTATTTTTGTGCATATGTGCCATTTAGGGGCAGGTTTATTATACTGAGCTTTATAATACCGAAATAATAGACTAGCATAGAATAATAATAATGTCATGGCTCTATGAATGATTGTACAGAAGAAAATAGCAGAAAATATGACAGGACTGTATTGGAAATTAGTACTATTTCACAAAAATAACTGAAATCAAAGCAGATATATAATGTGTAACACAACTATGAGAATATTTCAAAGATTTGATGTCACTAACCTTGCAAACAACTGTTGTTTTCCAGACTGATACAATTGGTGCTCGTACTCACAGAAAATTGCAAAGCCAGTTAGATTTAAACAAGATTGAGAAAGTGCTTGCCAGTTTTGTGTACAATATGGATCATCAGATGTTTAGTGAACTGACTGTGGGAGGTCCGTGGGCATGCCGTTTGAGGCTGAGATAATATACTGTCACATATAGAAGGTGTATTTTCCTATAAATGTGGAAGAAACAGACCACTTCACAAAAGGCACATAAACAATGTGGTGATATACTTTTTTATATTTTATGATGCTATGTGAAAGTGTGGAAATAAAGGAAAAATGCTTATTTTGGCTATGATACCAAATATTTATTTCAATATATATTAAGACATATCCTCAGTTAAAATACAATGCTAAACAAAACCCCAACAAGGCAAAACTTCCAAATATCTGTCAACGGGTTCAACTGAAAGGCCATTTTTTCTGATTTATCGGATCTGGTATAGAGCATTAATAAAGGAAGTGTGTCAATGACACTCAAATTATAACCCACTGATCTCTTTCACATCTCAGTTTGCTGGCAAAGTTACAAATACTTATTTACAGGGGTAAAAATATTTAATGATTATCTGGTTGATTCCACAGAAAGTACCAGCCATGACTATTAAAGGCATCATTTACAAAAGAAAAGCAAAACGAAACAAATCCTTTAGTTACAGTACATACAGTATTAAGTCACCATGCATATGTAAAGACAGGTTAAAGCCATAATGTGGGGTACAATTATACTGTAAAAGCACATATAAAACTTTAAAATGTGTTGGTTCTGATTCACTCTTTTTAAAACAGACACATTAAAATAGGTATATACTATATAATTGAAATCTAAGTTCAATTAAAAAAAGCCCAACATCATATAAATGACACTGTACATGAATTAACTAAATGTATCTGTCCCCTTTTTCAACATACATTCTTATTTGGCAATATTTATGTATATTACAACATGATCCTAACAAGGATGTAAACAATGAGCTAGAAATACAAATACACAGTTTAGAACTGTTTAGAAATACACACGCCACACAGGACGAATCCTAACATTGTCTATTATGTGGATTTGATTAAAACTTTAGTTTACACAGCACTTGTCATTATGCAATGACTGTGTCCGTTTTCCAATGCCATTTGATGGCACAGACAGTGGTTGTTTAAAGCAAAGTCAATGAACATCTGTCAATTCTGCACCATAATAATTACAGCAGCAACTTTTTGTACAGTTACTGCAAGATGGAGCTAAGTAATTACCAGCTAATAGGCATGTAGTTCTTTTTGAGGCACTCTATGAATATGATTATTAGTGTTTTTTAGTTGTTTACAAAAATAAGCAATGAATTCCCACTAGTACCTTTGGGGGCCTCCTATTGCTCTTATATTGTATGCTTCTCTGCAATGTGCAGTGAAGTATGAGTCATTTGTTTATGCCCACACGCTTAACAATGAAGGGGACGACGCACCTCAGTAGCTATATAACCCCATTCTGCCAGGCAAAATTGGGGGACAACCAAGAAAATATGCACACTACATCACTGTAAACATACAGCAATGGGCCATAAAACACAATTATACCTGTGCTCAAAGCACACTAGTACAAAATACAGGGGCTTGCAAATCAATATATACGAGTGAAATAGTGCTCATTGGCCTGTGGAACCAAATAACAGTTCTATATTACACAAAGGCAATACGACATTAATATCTGAAGAATGTATTGTTCTCTGCATTACAATGCCAAAGGCTGTCTCTATAAATTCATTGTCTCTATGCCAGCAAAGAGCGCTTTCAGCTGTTTGAATGAAAATAGCTCATTCATGGTCACCAAAACACACAGTGCATATGGTAAAACAAGCCCACCAAACAAAACATCCATTTGGTTAAAACACTGTCGCTAAAACCTTCTGTAAACATCACAATAACATTCTCCTATTTGTCTAAAAGCTATGAGTCTGATTGAAAGACCGTATTAAATATTTCATAGCGACATAGTGAAAACAGTTATTTTCCTTAAGCATGTGATTGAGTGGTCCAGTATACATACAAATATTTATTTTCAGAAAATATATATAAATTTACAACGATTTTAAAAGCACCCACGTTGCCATGAGACAACAGACAGATTCCGATAAGACAATGGATTCGATAACAAAATGAATCTGGAAAATCAAAGGCAAATCAAACAATCACCTTTACATAACAGCCTCAAATTTCATATTTTGTGCTTATGTTTCCGTAACGAGACCTAGAGAATGTAGATTGAAAATGCACGACGTTGCCTTATGTGTTCTGGAGAGTTCATGTGTGTCTAAAGGTCAGGGAATGTAGATTTACTCAGAAAGACTAGCTCTACTCATTCCCTTAACAGAACCTTCAGTCTTCAGAGTTCAGAGAGTGAGGCAACTCTTAGGATTGGTACGGAAAGGGGTTTCTGTCACTCTTTGAAAGTCAAAATGGGGGGAGGTGTAGGGGAGGATTTGAAAAAGTGAGGCAGGTTCCTGGTGTTATCCGGACTAGGTCCTCTGTCAGGCAGCAGGATGATGTTGCCTTTCCTACGTAGGGTTGAGTCTCGACTGGAGGTGCTAGAGAGAGTTTCCGAGGTGGCTTCACTGCTGGCTTCCACCGGTGTGACTCGGATGGTGGTGATACTCTGTTGGCGGTGGTGATGGTGGAAATGGGGATGATGGGGGTTGCTGATGTCAGGTAGGCTCCGGTTGCCATCTATGGAGCCGTAGCCATCTTTCAATGACTCGCAGCTTTCAGAGTCCCGGTTCAGGTCGTTGAGCTCAAGCGACTGCCGGATGCTGACCCGCTCCTGCGGTTTCCACCTCCAGGACCCACTGCCATCTGTGGATGGTGGTTTAACCACAGGCTTGCTCTCAGGGTGCGCCTCCACTCGAACAATGCCCGAGTTAGGTTCCTGATCCATCAGGGCTTTGTAACGGATGGATCCAGTACAACTCACGGTGCTGCCTTCACTTTTAGGACTACCATGCAACATGCCTTGCTGCTTAGACATTGCGATGACCTGCATTATACGTGGCTGGCTGTTAGTCCGGCAGACGGTGCTCTTCTCTGCCACCTTCAACCATTTCGACCGTGCTGACCCACCCCCTCCCCCACCATCATTAATCTCTCCACACTCCTCCTGAGGTGAGGAGCTAACATACTCTTGGGCCTCCTCAGGGATGTGCACCAGTTGAGAGGATCCTGGTCGTGACTGGATACATACCCTGGCTCCACCAGCTAGGCCACCAGAGTTATTATGATTGGCTAATGGCACAGCACTAGCGGCAAGCTTCATGTACTGTCCGGGAGGTCCACCTCGGAGCTCACCATCCAAGCCTACAGCTGAGGGTTCAGAGCTGCAGCGGAGCTCCATGTTTCGCTGGGGAGAAAGTTGTCCAGCCTCATTCTCCATCACCTGCAGAGACATCTTGCGGTTCTCGTTCTTGGTCTTCCATTGCGAGAGCAGCTGCTTGGAACGTGTGGAGTCCATGGAGGTATGGATAGCGGCATGGCGGCGAGGCACCGGTTCTTCAAATCCGGTTGAGTGCACGCGAGGCAAGGTGTTACTGAACGTCACAAAGCTCTCCTTGCAGAGAGGACTGGGTGGCGTAATGCACTCCACCTCTGTGCTTGACCTCTTCAAGCTGGACATGGAGTTTCCTCTGTAGGACGGGCCACGTAGCAGGATACTTTCAGAGCGTGCCGAGGTGGGACGTTCCCGCATGCTCAGGCTCTTAGGTGGCAGTAAGCGTGGTGGATCTGTGTTCAAGTTGGGTAGAGGTCTCAGAGGCTCCCGCATAGAAGGTGGAGGCACCACTGGCTGGGGCTGTGGTGGAGGCTGTGGTGGCTGTGGTTGCCGGAGAGGAGGATGTGCATGTGTCTTCAAAGATGTGTCTTCACTAGGTTTAAAGTTCCCGACTGCATACAGACCCTAAAGGTAAAAAGGTAGAATTTTTACCCGCAACGAATCAATGCCGATAAAGTTAAGATGCCATAAAGAGGTTAGTCAGGATAGTGATACTGTACTTATTTTTTTGCACATGAAATTAAGGTTCTAAGAGATACTTGCACAGTCTATTCAAAAGGTTGTATTCCCTGCTGAAAAAACCCTCTAGATGTTTAAGCTGGTCTTCCAGCCTGACCAAGCGGGTGTTTGGCTGAGTAGCCGGCAAGACACCCAGCCTGACCACCTGTAAAGTACTCAAACCCCTCTAGGACCAGTCGACAGACCAGCCTGTCCAGAAGATTTTGGTCTTTTCCCAACAGAGTTGTCCTAAGGTTCAATGTCACCAGTAATTGTTTTGCCAAGACATATTTTCAACATTTATACTAATAATAATACTATTAATACACTTTTTATGTCAGTACGGTTCCCCTACAGACTAAGGTGCATTATGAGCCTACATTAACTTCTTAGAACTTTCCTCATACTGTCTATGTTCTACACTCTGAATGTGGGACTTCACAGTCAGAGTATCAAACAGTATTACATAGCTAATCTCTTGGCCTGATAAATGTACTTTATGTTAAGCAAACAATAAAACCAGGACCTGATGTACTGATTTGTCTCAGCTTCGTTAATTCCACCTAAAGGTGTATTGGCATTGTTGACGGTGTTTGAAAGTACGGGATGTACATAGCCCTCAGATCAGATTGAGCAGAGAGTAAGGAGAGAGAGTGAGAGAAAACGAAAGAAATGGTGGGAGGAATGTGAGGGGTGTGTGTGGGTGGAGAGCAGAAAAGGAGCCACAAGGGATTTGCATGTGTGAGCTATTTTTACCTCTATTAAAACAGTATTGTCTTATAGCACCTTGCTAATTCTCTATGATTCTTCTCCAGAGTCAAGTTAAATAGAGAATTATATATCGGTCATGGGATTATGAAATAAATTATCATTCACACATTGCCTTTGTTTCTGCATTGCTGTGACAGCAGGACTCACCAGGTAGACGGCTATGCTCCCTCCGATAAGAAAGCCACAGTAGACATCCACGGCATGGTTCTTGAACTGAATAATACGAGTAAGGCCGCAGATAATGCCGCAGATGATGAAGGAGAACACCAGGAGTGGCTTCAGGAGCTTGGATGAGTCAGTCAGAGTGGCATTAAAGTACATCTGTGGAAGGAGACCAGCCTTTTGACTGAAGTTTTAGGAAATTCTTAATAGTGGAAACGACAGTGAGATTATTTGGCAAGCAGTTAGAAATCGCTTGAGTCAACTGTGCCATGAGTCAAGTGGATTACTTACGGAGATGTACACAGCCGCAAAGGCTGCCAGAGTGGCATGCTGAGATGGGAAGGACTTCCTGTAAAGAGAGACAGACCGCCTTGTTAGATCATTAGATCTTTTTCACACTGAGCACATTTGAGGTACTGTATCATGCTAAAGGACAGATGGGAACGGAAAGCCACAGATGATCACGTCCACAGTGCCACAATTCATATAGTGTGGCAAACAGAATCCGGGCTTTTGATTTCCAAGAAAACCAAGAGATATGTCTGTATTTGCATGTCTGCTTGATATTCTGGAGAGACATTTCAATACACGTCACAGTAGTGTAAGCCTTCGGGGACACACGCACAACACTGACCCTCTTTCCGTCTAATTTTTACGTTATAAAAAATGTCTGCACAATTGTGGCTATTGAGAGTGCATGAAATGAGTGGAAGATTGAAAAGCAGAGCTGTGCAAATGGATGTGAGTGGGTGTGTTGGAATGGGCAGTCATGTTGTGAGTGAAGCATCAAGACTCAACCCTGTGTGGGTTTTACAGGAACTCCATGTGCCAGAGGACAGCGCCACATTTATTCAGCTGCCTTCACATTTATCTACACTGTTTACACCAATGATTTTATACAAATCAATTGATCCATTTAGACCTTTACTGTATGTAGAGTTGTTGCGCAGCAGGAACAATTGAATTTGGTTAGCCACAATATGTCTAATCATCTTTGCTTGGTTATATTGTTAATCACCCACACTCCATTATCGGAGTTTCTGAGTCAGTTTTTCATTAGATCAGTCTTGCATCATTGCATGACACAAGTATTTAAAATGCAGTTGCTTGAGGAACAATCTTGAAATGGGACAAAAATCTCGCCAATTTCAACTCAAGCAGGAGTGAACTAAAATGCCTTTAAGAATAAGATTATCCTGGTTGGAGGCTAATCTCAGTCCATTGAGATAAAAAAAAAAACTTTAAAGACCAGATTAAATCAAAATAATGGACCCTATTTACTTTCTAAACTCATGCTCACAGTCTTATTGTGATATATAGCTGTGACTCGTTCTTACAAATATATATATTTATATTTTTGTAAAATAAAATATATTTTTTGTAATCTTTAATCTAAATATAGGGTAACAGTAACTTGCTCTGCCTCTAAAACGACATTCCTCTGTCCCCGACATCATTTTGACCACACAGGCTATTGGATAAAGTTAACCAATAGCCGAATAGCTATATGCCCACTGTTTTAGCAAACTCACATAAAGTCTGTTTTCATTTTGATTATATTACCTAAATTATTCCCGATGGATAAAATTATGTCTTGCCATTCATTTTTGCCTTGTTAAATTTCACTTGGAAATGCATCACAATATGGAAGCAAAAAGGGTTGCAAACAACATTTCATGTTGACTTTAAAATCCTAGATTTTTTGTAGACCTTTATTGAGCGAGATTATGCATTGGGTCGACAAACTACAATATGACACAGATACCGCTCTCTGACCTGCCGGCGTTGATGGCAGCTGGATCAGGCCCAGAGCAGATGTCATCCACAATGAAAGAGTTCTCATCACAGGAAGTGTTGAGGCTGGTGTAGTTGGGCTTGCACACAGTAAGGAAGTAGGGAGCGTGATATCCTGTAGCCAGCTGGATAATATCTGTGATGAGTGCTGTGACACACAGGCCGAACACGTGGACCCCTGCAAATGAGACACACAGACATAGACACAGAGACACACACACCTTTTTCAAATACGGTACTAGATTTCATAAGTAGCAAGTAGACTTCATAAGCTTTTAATAAAATAGATGGAGCTTTCATTATTACTAGCAAACTCAATTTAGCACAAGACTATAAAAAAGACAGAATGAGTCAAGATCAAGAGAGTATTATTCCAAACAATATTTATACAAGCTACATGGCTTTTTATAGTCACAAAGGGCAGAAAAATATACACCCACCCACAAACCTCACAGCCCGTCGGATGTAAGAGTTGAAATTGCAGCCAGCTGCATTTATATTAGCCTCTGTTTTGATGCTGATATTTCTTCTGGCCAAGCAGCAGTACAGGATCCCTTCCCCAATCATAATCTGTGGGAAGATGGTCATCTGTGTTTACCCAAACAAACAGCACTGTCATAAAACTCCCATCCCTCCTCTAGTGGCTTCCAGGGGTCATTTCTAATAGAATCACTGACACATCAACCCCATTACTGTAATTAAATAATCACTCTCATCCATCCATCCATTCAGTCATAGCCATATGAGGGGGATTTCATCCAAAACTGTAAAAACCGATGAGGGGAAGGGGGGTATCTTGTAAGTCGTTCGGGCCTCCACTAATGCAATGACTAAAATGTTAATTCCATGTAAATGAAAAGTAGAAACTAGGGGTGTGCCGGTTTCAGAATTGGTGATGACGGTTATGATGTGAGTCAAATGTGACGGTTCGTAACATAACCGTCGGGGGGCGGGGGGTGGGGTTCAAATATTTGCTTTTTATTTATTAAATACATGCAATTGGTTGATGAAACATTTATTAAATAAACGAGCAGACACTGATTAGCTACTTGCTATACGTTTATTTATATACACACAGTAAACAAATCCTTTTAAAAAAGTAGGCTGCTTAAATTATATAAGAGCTGCATAAAAATGAATGAGTAGGCCTAAATTACAAATGATAAAATCGACATACCTTTATCAAAGAAAAAAAAAGTCGAACAACGATTGTTGTGATAATACCTTAATTAAACAAACTAAATACAGGAAACAAAAAAAGTGCAATGACATTTTAAATTCCTAATCTTTTTCGACTTCCAAGTTCCGTGACAGGAACACCAACATGTTCACTTTACTCGGTTTTAGTGACGATCTGACAGGGGTAGCTATGTTACCCGCAGTGCTAAAAACTCGCTCTGATGCTGTGCTTGTAGCACAAATACACATGTATTTACGTGCCAATTTTGCTAAGAGCGGATAGCGTGTTTCATTGTCTCCACACCATGCTAGTGGATTAGCCGTAGAGTCAATTGGTTCCTCTTGGAGATAGCGGGTTAACTCCGTGTCAGCGCGCGCTCTGATCAGTAACGGGGCAGAGATTTCAGACCTCCGTTTATTAAGGAGATCTCCAAGATTTCTCAAAACCGCACCCGCCTAGAAAGGATGTAGCAAAGATATTTAATGCTAATGCATGAGGCATAGTCATAGTTTCATTCTTTTACGTTGAGATGCGCTCTAGTTCACAATGCAATGCAAGTGAACGCGGCGCGCCGGCGCCTCCATGTCACGGTTATTATATTGTCTGCTATATTATTAAATACATGCAATTGGTTGATGAAACATTACAATTAAGATACAATTTGTACAAAACGAAATTCGCTTTAAGGAAAGGCTTTCTAAAAAGCAAAACTTATATGAAGTGGTAAGTTTTTTTGTTTTTTTTTATGTTTGTAAAAAATATTTTAATAACACGGTTTTGGCGGTTATAGAGTTCTAATGACGGTGTTTAACTATAACCGTCGGTCTCACGGTTATATACTAACCGTCACACCCCTAGTAGAAACCCATAGATTTATATGTAAATGCTTCTGCATTGAATGACGAGATAGAGAGTGAAAGATATGAACAAGTTAGCATACCCCCCTGAGATCACACTTGCCACACACCTACAGTCAAGTGCAGCACTCGAGTGTAGCAGGCACTGCCATAACAGCTGGAGCTACCAGCAGGACACACATTCACATGCTGCCTGCTAGCACAGGCTCAGCCATCACACCCATACAGTACTGAGGCACAAAACTCAGCTGGGTGATTTAACATCAAGAGAGTGTTGTTGAGTGATCAGACATGGAGCAAAAGTCACAATTATAACGTAAATATTTGTGCTGAGGTGGAGATTTTAAGGGTGCTCAGACTGATCGGCTAACGATTGCTATCGGCCGATAATCGCTTCTAATGACTCAATCTGCGATCTCTCAATTTGCCGATCTCAGAAACCAATCTCATGCTGAGGACACATAAAGATGAATACCTTCTTAATCTCTGCCATCTCAAAACACATGTATAACAGTATTTTTTGGATCCGTGCATCAGGTCTTAAAGGATTAGTTTACTTCAGAATTAAAATTTTCGGATAATTTACTCACCCGCACGTCATCCAAGATGCTTATGTCTTTCTTTCTTCAGTCGAATTAAGGTTTTTGAGGAAAACATTCCAGGTTTTATCTCCATATAGTGGACTTCAATGGGGTACAATGGTTTGAAGGTCCAAATTGCAGTTTCAATGCAGCTTCAAAGGGCTCTACAACGAACCCAGCCAAGGAATAAGGGTCTCATCTAGGAAAACGATCTGTCATTTTCTAAAAAATGTATAATATACATACTTTTTAACCACAATGCTCGTCTTGCACTAGTACTAGGAAGTACCGACCTGGGGTGTGTTTCCCAAAGCCAACTATGGTCGCAAGTTCTGTCGTTACCAATAGAGTTCAATGGAACTTGCGACCATAGTTGGCTAACGATGCTTTTGGGAAACGCACCCCTGGTTTTACAAAGCGAACGTGCAAATAGGACTTAATGCCATTTACAAAGAATAAAATAAATAAAAGGTAAAAAAAAAACAATGTCGGATGATTTTGAAGTTGGAGGAGAAAATGAGATGGAATAATATATATTTTTAGAAAATGACATAATTATAATTTCGCTAGATAAGACCCTTATTCCTCATCTGGGATCATGTAGAGCCTTTGAAGCTGCATTGAAACTGCAATTTGGACCTTCAAACCATTGAACCCCATTGAAGTCCACTATGGAGAAAAATCCTGGAATATTTTCCTCAAAAACCTTTTTTCTTTTCGACTGAAGAAAGAAAGACATGAACATCTTGGATGATGTGGGGGTGAGTAAATTATCAGGACATTTTAATTCTGAAGTGAAGTGATCCTTTAAAGTGACAGCGGCCTATACCTGTTGCTGTCTATGTCATTAATGGTAATCAAACAACAAATGACAAAACCGCTCACTGTTCTTGAATGAATTCAGGCCTTGAATTTATGTCTGCAAAACCCTGATTGGAACATCTCTATAAATAATGCTACATGATAAAAATAAGGTTTCATATAGACTCCATGATCGGTATCGGTAATCGTTATTGGTGACCGGTTGATCGTTTATCTGTGATCGGCCCCAACAATTCTGATTTGTACTCATGCTTCATTGCAGACCCAAGTCTCCTTTCATTTACAGTGGCTGACAAATGCATAAGGCACAGGATAACCAACAGTGATCGCACTTAAAAGAGCCTTGCTAAATTAATTAGGCCAGTATGGTGGAGCACCTAATGTGATGAAAACACCCAAGCGACATGCTGGGGAGTTGATGAAACAAATATGTCATTAAACATTAAACGAATCTGCTCTCTGATGAATATAGGTGAAGAGCGAGGCAATTTTTTAAGATGATGTTGATGAGACCAACAGTGGAATAACAATCTTTGAAAAAGCCATTGTGAATACATAAGCAGCTGGGACAATGCCATAAAGCTATCTTTTTTTTTGGCTCGAATCTATTAATAATAAAAAAAAACATTAAAATTAAATTCACATATTTCAATTCATCATGAAATTATATAAAATAATTAATAATCAGAGTAGCTGTCAATAGAAGAACAAAAATCTCTCTGTTGAAAATTATGAAATTTGTGATTATGAAAAATATTCCTTTGTCTTCCGAAGATGAACAAAAGTCTTTCGGGTTTGGAAAGACATGAGGGTGAGTAATTAATGACAGAATTTTCCTTTTTGGGTGAACTAGCCCTTTAACTCCATAAACTCAATGAGCCAAACCCAAACAACAAGTATGATTTCAAGAGACTATAACCGTAATCACAAACCGTATGTAACAGTAATGTAACAGGTGAGCTATCAGGTAATGTGATGGTAATGAGATGGCATTTGTGTGTCAAATTAACACGTTTATTTCAGCCTTCACCAAGCAGTCCATGTTCAGAAATATGCTTCCTTTACTCACAACACAGCTCACTGTGCGTGTCTGTGTTACTCATGGTGTTTGTGAAATTACAGTCTGAAAAAAAGATTTCAAACTATTATTAATATTTTCTGCATTGTAAACATTGAGCTTATGGTAAAATGATGCACAATACTCGCAATCACGAGCTGAAATTCAGGCCCTGCAAAGATTGATGCTTGGTGTCTGTGTATTTATACAATATTCCCATGCAAAACATTGTGATACTATGCATGGTGTATTCGTTTTTTTCACCCTATCTTTACTGTCACTTTTGATCATTTCTTTAAAAAAAAAAAAAAAAAAAAAAAAACACTTACTGGCCCTAAATTTTTAAATGGTAGTATGACTCTCAAAAGCTACACTTTCCAAACATTTCCAAACTTCTAACTTTTGAAAGTTTGAAAGGAAATGTGATAATTAGCTATTGGAGATTTCTTCCTGGAGGCTGCCTTTGCAGTGACACTCTTGTAAACCTCAACATGTACAGATGGTGAAAAGCAATTGAGGACAATCTATTAGACTCATGAGTTCATCACCCAGGGTCTTGATAATACACTCACAACATGCCTGGAGAGGCTTAGAGCCTTGTCGCCCAGCTAATGCTCGAAATGCATGCTGGGTAGGCGGTAGTCAAAACTTCAATGACAGTTTGGGGAAAAGACAACATGCAAAAGAGCATAAAAGAAAGAAAGAAAGAAAGAAAGAAAGAAAGAAAGAAAGAAAGAAAGAAAGAAAGAAATAAAGAAAGAAAGAAAGAAAGAAAGAAAGATGAATAGAAATGCTAACAACAATTTAGATGAGGTGAAAGCTGAGAAACTTATTCTTAAAGTTAGGGTAGGCAATGTTTTTCATAAACACTTTTTGTTATACTGGTTGAGACTCTCTTTACATCCTTATAGCAATCAATAATAGAAGTGGGCAAAATATTAAAACATTTAAATATACAGTATTTTCTGTGGAAGTCTCAAGACCAAAAATGTTCATCCAATCATTGCATTCGGCATTTCTATACCTCCACGCACCCTGCTCGCGCAGACATCACATTTACATTTATTCATTTAGCAGACGCTTTTATTTTTTACAAATGAGAACAATAGAAGCAGTCAAACTAACAGTAGCTTAACAAAATATAAGTGCTATGACCTATTACAGTTTAATCCATGACCTATCACAGTTCAATCTAATGCAGTACATGTAATTATATATATATATATATATATATATATATATATATATATATTTTTTTTTTAAATAGATATAATAGAAGAGAAAGTGTTAGTCATTTGACCACACGTCATCAGTGTGTCCCGTAAAGCTACGCAGAGTTGTAGACAGACAGTCACCGAGCGCCACAAACAGCAGCCTCCTTTTACAGTTCCTCTTAAACCAAAACAACAAGCTTATGCTGCGTTCACACCATGTCATAACAGTAATTTCAAGATGGCAACCCCTGACGTTCTGCCCGGAGCTGTTCATATCCTCAGACTCAGATTTATGTGCTTTTATGGCAAAACTATCAATGCCAAAAATCAATCTTCAGCAGCCAGGTGGTCAGAGTTCTCTAAGTGATTTATATGTATTATTATTGTAATGTTATGTGCTTTGAGAAATTAGATAATTTAATGTCATCTCTTGTGATGTTTTGCTACGGAGCCCTGCATATGACATGCAAGAACAAAAAGTAAATCGTGCGCACGATTTATCCTACTATTTTTTTTCTGCATGTCATGTGCGGGGCTCCGTACTTTGCAGACTCTGCTGTGTGCGTTAACGTGTTTTGAAGGAGGCGTGGCTTTGGAGAGCACTGAAGGGAGGTTGGTATCTTATGCTTTCAAATTGCTAGCCTCTCTGAAATTGCCAACCCTACCTTTAATTATGTAATTTGTACGCTTACATTGGCATTTCTGTCTATTAGCTTTGAAGTTATCGAAGTCAAAATATTGATGACTCATCCTACACTACACAGACTTTTGTCCAATCAGATGCTCTCTAGAATGAGAATGCCCCTCCCCCTAATGCCGGGGGCACACTTAACTACTAGCTGAAACATTCTAAGACAGAACTGCACACTAACAGACTTTCCAATGACTAGAGCAAATATTAAACACAGACTGTGAACACTGACTGAACGCTACTGTCGCTGACTCTGACTCTTTGGGCATGATCAGTCATAAGTATGAAATCACATTCATAATCGGCCTTGCAGTCGTTAAGTGTGTCCCCGGCTTTATGTCACCTGCAAAAGACTAGGAAGCAGCAAATCATTGTTCTTGGCTCAGACGAGACTAAATCCATTAAGCAACTTCATAGGCCTTTTGACATGAAGAAAATGCAAAGCTAGTAACAATTTACAACCAAATACAGCAAAAAATCATCTACCACGTTCAACTTCAGGTGACTACATAGAAACTGTCATATTGTCATTGTCATATTATGAGTCATACCATCAAACATAGATAACTTATTATTCACTTTAATATGCATCCTTGCCTATCGAAACTGGGATCGAACACTAAGGCCTGCATGAATAAGTAAGAGTGCCCTCTACACTAAATCAGAGCAGGAGAGGCACTATGGCATTTACCGTTGCTGCCGGCCCGGCGAAAGCCAGACTGAAGAGCATGAGGAAGGGGATGACCTCCTTTGTGGGCTCAATGTAAGGCATGCTGAGACTCCGGTCATTGCAGCTGTAGCCTGAACGCACTGGCTTAAAAATGTCTGTCAACTCCAAGAAGTACAAGCTGACCACCGAGGACACCAGAATCGGGAGCTGAAGAGATAAAATAGAAGGAATATGATAAATATGCAAGATGAGAAGTGAACAACAATAACATTATGCTAAATTTATCAAATGGTGCACAACACACTCATCCAGGCTGATTTGAAAACCGTTGCAAACGTGATAGAAAGTAATTATTCCATTGACAAGGTAATGAGCCAATTATAGCACAATGGAGGCACTGCGTCTGATCATGTGACTTTTGAACTGTATTTTTGCCACTGTTTCATGCTTAGGATTTCAGTGATAACAGATTGATCCGCTGTTATCCTTTTAAGTCGCAATCCGTAAAAGTTGTTCTCATTAATCGAAAACACGATTGGTGTCGAAGCAGGAGATGCATTGGGAGATCCTTGCTTCTAAAAACCTGGCTGTGTAGATCAGCGTTACGTTGGTAAACCAGCTTCATACTCTGATACATGTAATGAGGGTTTGGATGGAACTATGCTGGAGATATATCCCTTAAGGCTTTTCACACTCTTCAACGATACCAGGGTCATGCTAAGGTTAGACAGAAGATGTGTGATTACGGCAGATTGAAGGTTACTCTCAGGTGAATATGCATGGAACGTCTTTAGATATCGTAGGCTTACTGTTGTCATTGGCACGGTTCACCCAGTATCTCAGTGAACAAGGATCAGCTGGAAATGTCATAGCAGTGTTCCAATGAGGAAATATATTGCGCTGTGCTATGCAAAGTGGAAATGTGCCACGCACTGAATAATTATGAAACGTGAACGGACAGCGTGAAGATCAAAGGTGGGGGTAGGGGGATTAATTACTGTAATCAACCCCCTTCTAAAAAGGGGAGAGCATCTAAAGCCCCTGTGGTCTAAACTCCTATTGATGCTACAGCACAGATACTAATAACCTCTATGATACTGTACTGGATATATTAGCAGATACTCTCTTTTACCAGCCATAACCATTACTAATTCTGTACTTTGACTGTACCGATGTTAAACAGTGACTTGCAATTAAAAGCATTTTCAACTTAAAACATGTGTAGTTCATATTTTCAACAAGTAACTAAAACTCAACTTATAATGCACATACACCAGAACAAAAATGTGTTGTAATTTATCAAAACTTGTCATGTTTTATGACAATAATGCAACAAATGAAAATAAATTTTAAAACAACTTACTTTTTAAAGAACATTTGCTGCTTGTAATACATATAAAAATGTTCAAGAGTGCACATGCATTTTTTTATATTTAAACCTAAGAATACACAATATATCGGAACTATATCGGTTATCGGCTGATATTTTAGATTTTTTTATTATTTATCAATATATTGTCATAAATGGATATTTAATAGGGCATGCTGACATCCACAATTTTTACGTTTACCTTTGCTGTCATCTAATGATCACTTAAATGTTACTATTTACAAACATACTGAACACTCTGTTTTGATGGTTTAATGTTATTGTAGCTCTTAAAAGCACTTTATTTTAGATTTCTGTTTTTTTTTTTTTTTTTTTTGTTTATATTAAATAGTATGGGATTTTATTATCATCTATTTATTGGTTATCATCCAGAAATAATCTGCTTATTGGTATCGGCCATTGATATTGGTATCAGCATCTGTGTCTAAAACCCAAAATAAAATCATATTTTGATATTAATGTCACATACAAAACACGTTTTATTTCAAACAGCATTAACTGGGTTAAAAAAACTATGGCTGAGCAAATTAACAAGAACTAATTTGGTATTTACATCATTATAAGTAACTGTGGAAACTTTTTGAAAGAATGTGGGCATGTACTAATGTATAGAAGGTTGACATGGTAAATTACAACCTAAAGTGAGATCTGTCAGTGAATTGTATACATTTAAATATGAAGTTTTCAGGAACTATTTCTTTTGTGGGAGGACAAGTTAAAGTTCACGGCCATATTGTAAACTGAAACATTAGTGAAACAGGGAAGTTAATTAGCCAAAATTAGTGAAGTGAAGCAGATTAAATGACTCTGTTTTTAATTCATTTTCCGCTTAGGACAGAAACAAGGTCTCTGCATGCAGCAAAGAAACTCTATAGAAGGCAACCAGGTCACACCTGGGGACATGATATTAATGTCAGTGCAGCCAGTGAGCTTTGATTCTGTCTGATCTGACAAAACAGAGACTATTCCAAGTTAACCGTTTACAGAAGCGTTTTACACTTGGTTTACATTGGATCTGGAGCATGCATGTATCATAAAATCTTTCTCACTGCTAAAATGATAAAGATAATCTGTATATATCTGTAAATATACATATATTGTTATACATTTATCAACAACATGAGTAAAGCATTATGTCAGTCATTAAGTTTTTAATCAGGCACTCACAAATCTTGTCTACAGTATATGGGGGAAAAGGGTTTTATACCGGTATGTATCTTACATCTTGTAGTAGTTCATCATACCCACATTCTCAAATGAAAATTAACTTTTAAAGCAGAATAGAAAGACAACATCAATCGTTCATGATCGTGCTGTTTAATATAGAACAGAATGTTTAATATTCTTCAATATAAAAAATAATAATAGGGAATTCAGTACTGCAGCTTGACAAGTAAACAAGACAGATCAAAGACTGCCAGCATTATCTCCACGACACCAGCCATCAGCACTCATTGTTTGTGATATCTAGGCCACGTCAGATTGGCTTTCATTTAATAACTGCCTATTTTCTAACCTCATTAATGCTCAATAATGCCCTCTTAATTCAGCAATAGACAACATTGTTTTTTACCAAGACTTATTTTTATTAGGTTTCCAGTTCTGTTTTATAAGCAATATGGATGATTCCCTTCACCTTGACTTTGAAGTAATACTTTACTAAGGCCATGTTGCCAATGCCAATGAACACTGCACCTTACAATCAGGAAAAGAGTGTTTTTGAATGGCTGACATCAAGAAGCAAGCCAAACTTGATGTGCAAAAACCAGCAAACAATTGTTCTTTATTCCCCCCCCCCCACACATAGCCTATCCCCTTAACATTAACATGACATACAACAAGTGCAATGCATTTTGTCCTTCATGATCATAACTGCAAATGCCCATGTAAAGTTAAGGAGCAGTCATGCAGAATGAACAGACTGTGGTTCCAACCGCTTGCTTTGATTTCGAACGTGACCATCGCGTGAAGGAAGACCATCATACCCTCAACTCTCGTATATTAATCAGACATAATACATATTGAAACATCTCTCTCAATGTGTAGGCTAGACTCACACTTACCTCCACGAAATAAAAGCACGGCAGCAAGGTAACGCTGTCTTTGGTCATCCTGCCTTTGAGTCTTTCCTTCGCAGACATGATAAACGGTACGTCCCTTTATAACGCGGTGCGTGAATAGAGGAATAGTGAATTTGTCCTCTTGTGCAGTAAATGCGCTCCTTTAGGCTGTCGCTTTCTCCATCCCCAAGTGCGCATTTACTGCGGATACAGACACACGGAAAGATGCTGTCTCAATCATGACTGAAACCATGACAACACAATCGCCATCCCCTGAGGACGCGCCGATGAAGATCTTAACAGTGTCCAACAGCGATTAATGTTTCAAACCAACACTCAAACCTTTCTGATTAGAGGCAATATGCTGACCAGATGACGTCAGAGGTGTGCTAAAAACCCATTTTCACCAGAAGCGCGCGCACGTGTGTGTGAGAGGTGGGGGCGTTCACGCTTGTTCACACTATCGTGATTGTCAAATGGCTCAAATACGGCTCCAAGAGGATGTAAGCTGATTATATATTGCCTATATAACTACTCTGTAATGATTTTCCCAGCCATAAATACACTGGAAGCATTATGCATGAGGTAAAATACCCAATATCCACCGCTGGTCTTTTAAATAGCTATAGACATGAAAATTACAAATGCAGTTTTTGGTAGGCTTTTGGAGTCTCAACAGTCTTATAGGCTACATATTGCATTCAACATGAAACAATCCCTTAACAAATATTGCAGTGCGCCAAGGACCACTGCACTTAAAATAAACATCTCAGACCTCATACTCGTATGTCCTTCTGCCAAATATACATAAAGTGATAATAAAGAGCCTATACTTTATAAAATGAGAATCTGTCCGGAGTTCTAAATAACTAGCCAACAATTTACTTTTATTTTATTTTATTCAGTAGGCCTATATAACTCAGAGTCTTCTTAAATGTTCTCCTAAAACTCATCCAGAGAGAAATTAGATGAGAAATAGCACAACTCAGACATGAATCTACTTTTCTTTAAATTTTGTTTCAGTGGGCAAACACGCCATCTAGTGGATATTTCTTGATGACAATCTTAGATGGATGAGTGGCGACTGCAAGCATTTTAAAATGTAGTCCACATCCAACTTTAACTTATTAGTATAAGCTTTAAAGCAGAGTCAAATAGGTTATAGTACTAATTATTCGTATGCATGTTAAACAGTTCACAAACACATTATCGGCTATAGTTTACTTGCTGTCTGCTTAATGCCATCATGATTTTCTCTGCCTCAAACGTGTTTCTATACATTCAGTTTAACGTGTCACTGGAAAACAATTTGCATATCAGCAAAACATTACGGTATATCCCACTTAAATATTGTATTGGTTAAGATATAAGCTGGGCCTAGATTTAAGTTTGCAAAATATTTTTTTCCCCCCTAGGCCTACTCTTTTTTTCCCAACCACTAGGTGACACAAGGGACGAAATTTGTCTTAAATTAATTTCCAGGGGCATTTCTTTACCTTTTATAAGGTCAAATTTTTATTTATATGCATTCTTAAATTTATTCAGTAGATGAAATATAGACACTATAGGGTTGTGGATTTCAGTCAAATTAAATCTTTATCGAAATATTTGCACTGCAGAGGTGTAACAGACGCTGCAACTACAGTGTCATTTAGATGTATTAAATTAAATTAAACTAAACAAGACTATTTAATGCAGCTCATATACACCATGAATATTTACACTGGTACAATTACAAAAATAATGTTATGAGATTAATGTTTTAAATAGTGCTGTCAATCGATTAAAAAAATATTAATCACACAATTTTTCTGATTAATCGCAATTAAAACACGTTATTATAAGTTTTGATATTTTATAATGTAATAATTTCACAGTTAATCTCCAAATTAATGTAGAAACAACAGTAGCCTATAATTGAAATTATTTTTTATGAAAAGGCCAGTAGGCTTTCACTGATACTAATACAGCTAGCCTACATGATGTCTCAATTAAAAATGTTTTTTTTTTTAAAACATGAATTATAGCCATTCAACATAACAGTGTAATTGGAAGCTGTCAAATTTGTAACATTTATTTGGCTTAAAAAATATAACAACTTAGCAAATTAAGTGAACTTAAAGGAACACTTCACCCATTTGCATTAGACTTTGTATCTTTAGAAACCCAGTCACATTTTCGAATGGTCATGGTTTATTCCCTTATTTTCCCCTGAGATGGGAGAAATAAGGATTTAAGTGTTCCACTTCCTGCTTTTTATGACGGAAAAATCGTCATTTTGCGTCATAAAAAGCAGGAAGTCAAATTTCTTTGAATAAGGGTAAGACTACAAACACTAGCTCATCATTTATCCAGTAGAAGGCGCTGTTCCGCATGTTTTCAACCCGCCCATAGAGGGAGGGATCTCACTCACAGAATGTACATATAGTGTCAGCCATTCTTTATTTGGAAGCTAAGCTAACAGTTTCTTATTCTGTGGAGAAAGCTGAGTAGTAGCGGTGACCATCCTCTTTTTCCCGGACATGTCCGGCCGTCGAGATGGTCCAAATTGTCCGGGATTCGTCTTTTGCTTTCTGCAGTCGCATTTATAGTTTACATGCACACCTTTTGTTTCAATCTAACTGAATTCATTCCGATTGGTGAATCTGAATGTAGTGTTTACATGAACGCTAAACAAGTGATCGTTTGATGTGCGTTTTAACATTGCTAGGAAATTTCCCGCTCCTCCGTGAGAGATACGAGACGAGACCGGTGTGTCTCACAGGCGCCGGCGCCACTCATCAGTAATCACGCCACCGGGCTCGCATCGACCTCCGCGGCCGTCAGTCTCGTTCCTGCTCGTCACAGTAAACATGAGGAATGGCGACTGTAGAACGCAAAAGCCGAATCCTGGACATTTTGGGCGACATCAAAATACTGGGCAGACTCACGGAGACTCACTAGTAGCATAACCTTGTTGTTTACTGTGATCTCTTACCGGTAGGCGTGGCCTCCTAGGGCAGCGAAGCAAGTGCATTCTGGGAGTTGTTGTCTTTCATCCCCATAAGCCAAAAATACATTTTCTGGCTTTTCTCAGTCTAGAAGGCTCCAAATTCAAAAATAATTTCACATTTCTTCTACATAAATGACCCATTTTAAATACACATTCATCTTTCCAGAGGTGAAGTGTTCCTTTAAGCAGATGCGCTTTTAGAGAGAAATGCACCTTTCATACGGATTACTTAAAGGATAATTCCGATATTTAACACCTTGAGTCTATATTGTAGTTTGTTTTGGATGAACAAGAGTGGTGGACAACACTTTTTTGACAATGGTTCCTCTCTCGAGTTTTTGACTATAATAGAATTGGCCATGGACCCATTTAACATTGGAGTCAATGGTCATGTCCGAAAATGTCATTAAAACAGCCAATAATGTTCGTTTACAAAACTGTTAAACTCACCGAGTGGTTAGTGATGTTAGTTGATGATTATAAACAATATATCGTCGCAATATATGATTCCAATCCGTTTATTTTGCTATAGTGGAACTATTTTTTCAGACACTTCACAACCGTGTAACTTCCGCTCAATATTTGAATCTGAAGCGTTAGCACACTCCCGACCACTTGATGGCGATAACCGATGCTTATGTCTCGCGGGACACTCACGGTCACAGTCGAGTTCAACTTCATATTGCACTGGTCAGCATCATAGACAGTATATAAACGGTCAGCATACATGCCAACCCTCCCGATTTTTCCGGGAGACTCCCGAATTTCAAAGCCCCTCCCGAAAATCTCCCGGACCGACCTTTCTCCCGAATTTCTCCCGATTTCCACCTGGACAACAATATTGCTACACCATCCGTCACTGGGCGCCGTTGACCGAACAATAATAAAGGTTACACACCTAGAAGTCAAGCGCGGCAATCAGAACGGAAAAAGAAGCAGTCTATGCGCTGTCAGAGCCGTCTATATGGGCCTTTCACACAGGACGCGGTATGCGCGGCGCTTGCCGCTGGGTTCAGCGTTGCCCTTCAGATACAACGCGATTTGCGCTGCGCTGCGCTATGGCGTAGGCGGAGTTTTAAAACTTTTAGCGGGAGCTCTATTGTCTGTTGTTCCTCCTTTCGGTCAGCAGCAAACATATCTGTCCCGTTGCATTTCCGAGCATACGATGTCTTAATGCTGACTGCGCGCGCGCCTCCCCCACGAGGCATTTATACTTCGCGCAAGTATGCTGGTCAGTGGTCACGTCTTTCAATATGGTTAGAATTTGTGCGGTCAAAAACTGCGGTAAAGTTCCTAAAAAAAAATATTGTTTATTTCGCTTACTCTCCCGGAGCACAGTTGCTCTGCTCGCTAGCCTTATGAGAAACTGTAGCGAGCAAAAAGACTACATTGACCAAATGTAAACAACCCCCTTTCAGTTTCCGGTAGCGCATTTATATTAACGAGCACGCAGTCCTTCAACAGAATTCAATGGGATTTTACAAAATGACGAATAAAACACGACAGAAACTGTATTTCGCAACACTTTTTGTTTCTGGAACATCAACTAACATCACTAATCACTCAGTTGAACAGTTTTGAAAACTAATGTTAAAGGTTGTTTTAATTACATTTTTGGACATGACCATTGACTCCAATGTTAAATGGGTCCGTGGCCACTTCTTTTATAGTCAAAAACTCGAGAGAGGAACCATTGTCAAAAAAAATTTGTCCACCACTCTTGTTCATCCAAAACAAACTACAATATAGACTCAAGGTGTTAAATACCGGAATTATCCTTTAATCAGAACAAAATGTAGCCTATTAGCTTTCGATTCGAATTTGTTCGATTTAAAGTGGACATTTCAAGCTTTAGCCTATAGGCTATAGGCCTATTTTGTTTCAGTTCTCGCGCTCCAGTTCACGGAGATCATGAAACGCGCGCGATTGTTTTATTTTATTTTACAAAAGCACAACGTTTTCTTGTTATTGTTTAAACAAATAAGAGTAGTTACAAATAATGTATTATTATTTTCTGTATGACCAGAAATGATAGAGTATTTTAAATTGTTTCACTGTTGATAGGAAAAAGTGTTCGCGCGCGCGCCTCCGTGCCATCCAGTGCGCGTTCCACACTACGCTCCACAAACCCTTGGATATGCGTCAAAATCTTGTGTTTATTTGTGATAATCTTAGTCCCATTTGACGAATTGCTGTTCCTTTTTTGGATAAAAGCGTCTTCTATAGCCTAGTAATAATGATGATAATTATTATTATTTGCGTAGGCCTACACGGACCCCAAACACACCGCGTCTTTTAAGTCAGGTGACTGTAAATGCGCAAAAACTGTTTCCATTGCAGTTTTGCGAAAAATTCCTTTTTTCAAATTGCCTGAAAAACCACCTCATGCGAGCGTAAAAACTTTTTTGCGATAAACGCGAGTTTTTGCGAAATTGACGTGTTTCCATTGGGCGTATTTTCAATTCACAATTTCAATTTGCGCAATTTAAAGGGTAATGGAAACGCGGCTGAAAGCCTTTCATTACTGAACCCAGTCCGTGCGCACATGCGGGCTTAACTTAGAAATTATAAACTTCAGTGTTTATTTTTGTATGTTGTTTTTTTTTTTACAGTGGGTCATAATATATCATATCTTTAGTTTGTCAGTGCGTTTTGTGGTGTTAGGAATTGTTTTTCTGCGCATTTCAGCACTAACTCAAAACGTGCGTACATGTACTACCACCTCCTGAGCTGGCGTAGGATTTGAGCGTGCCGTACGCCAACGTCCATATTGATAAATCGCAAAGTCACCGTGGTTTTGGGTGTACGCCAGGTGTAGCCTACGCCTGAAATTTGGTGTACGCACTTTTCATAAATGAGGGCCATTGAGTGGAAATCCTCATTTATTGCACTCATTGAAAGAAAATGCATCTCATCTGCCGAAAAGCTGTTCTATCTTATTAAAGGGCACCTATTATGACATTTAAAATGTTCCTAATGTTGTTTTGGGAGTCCCCAACAACAGTTTTACATGCATGCAATGACAAAAAACACTTTTGTTGTCGTATAATATGCATTTATTTTTTACCTGATTTGCTCACCGACTCCCAAATGATTCGTTCAACGACTCATGTTTCCAAACCCCTCCTTTGCGCGACGCTAATCTGCGTTGATTGGTCAGATGACCCAGCAGTGTTTACAGAGATAATACTTATTTTTAACACGGAGTACAATGATGCTTTTATCAATTCAATTTTGTTATATTAATGATTATAGTCCACTGCTTTAGTTTGTAGTAAAAAACTAAAAATAAGATGAAGAATTTAATGTTATGTTAGCGAGCATATCCCTAGCGGCCCTGTCAGTAGGGCTGGGACAATAAATCGATGCATAGTGAATCGAGAAATTATTCTGGATCGATTCCAATTTTTTCCAAATGCATCTCGATTTTCAAATCGATTCTTAGTTTTTAACAGTAGATGGCACTGTGTGCTTTAGAAACAGCCATACTCTGCTGGCTTCCAATGCCTTACACACAACTTTCTATAAAATAATCATTCATAAAGTTTGAAACGGTTGAAGTGAATTACAAGGCAGTGGGCTTTTTAACATTAATCTCGCGGCGGCGTCATAAAAGCATTGTCACTCTCATTAAACTTCCGGCTTTTGAACTGGTTGCAGTTCCACACTGGTTCCATGAGGGTGCTCACAGGACGAGTGCAGAATGAATGGAGGTCTATGAAGCTATACCCCTCAAAATCCACTTTTCTCAGGATATCATTTTTTGTCTAGTAATTTGAATGTTGTATTCGAAAGGAGATGCAAATAAATTACACATTGCT
This sequence comes from Phoxinus phoxinus, assembly GCF_949152265.1. Classification (NCBI taxonomy): domain Eukaryota; kingdom Metazoa; phylum Chordata; class Actinopteri; order Cypriniformes; family Leuciscidae; genus Phoxinus; species Phoxinus phoxinus. Next base: position 22,833,635 of record NC_136880.1, on the reverse strand, counting down.
GGGTGTTAGATTTGTTAGATTTTTTTGCAACAACAACTCAACCTGTAATAAATCGAAAGGACATAAGTACTCGTTCATTCAAATTTCGACCTATAACCCATGTTGAATTTGCAAAACCTACAATCAAATCTAAAATTTCTCAACGGCAAAAAGAGACAAATTTAGCCGTCTAGCTCCATAGACTCCCATTCATTTTGCACTCATGGGCGATCGCCCCTAGTGGAACTCTGGTGGAACTACAACCAAAATTCGGTACAATAGGACTTAATAGGGAGTGGCCAGGCTCTCCAACCAAGGGGGTAACCGAAGCTTCCCCGGGAGCCGCCATTGGCTATCAAACCATCACCTGCTGTTAGCATTCCATTGACTCCCAGTCATTTTGGCGTCACTTTGACAGCGCAAAACTTTACATCTGAGGCTTCTAAAGACTCCATTTGTCCATTCTTTATTTCTAAAGAAACACGACAATGTATAAAATGCTCCATTACCTTGTATATTATGTTATGGCCCTGTAGAAGCAATTTTTGTAAAAATAGGCTAACGATTGCGTCATAACCACTCGACTCTGTCGCACAAGTCGAGAAATTACCGTATAGACAGGCGGAGAAGCTTGCAAGCAATCGGAGGGACGTGAAGGCATAAAGTCCGATAAAGTCAAGGGAGAAGCCCATAGAGAGTCATAAAGTTGCTCCTGCTGCTAGCTCATGGACAGCTAATGCCCACGCTCTCCGTCTCTGCGAGATTCGGAAGGGAATGATCCAGATTTCTCTCGGCACAGCTACTAGAAGACTTACAACTGTCAGACAGGTTGCTCACGTCACATCTACGTCGTCAAGCTCACTTTGAGGCTGCGCACTATGCTCAGCCATCAGAAAGTGAGTGCTTCTAATTGACTTCACTTTTCTCCGTTGAAACCTATGGGGTCGCAGTGTCCAGTTTATATACTGTCTATGGGTCCAACACAAGAGCGCTCTTCAGCACTCTTCTTCATGAGCATTTAAGCTTGGCTTGCGGTTAAAAACTATCCTGGAGCGCCATCTGCTGTTAAAAACTAAGCTCAGAATCGATTCGAGAGAGAATCGAGGCATTCGGAGGAATCTCAATGCATCGATGTATTGCAAGGGGGTAATCCAGCATCCGGGGGCAACCATTGGCTAACAAGCCATCACCTGCTGTGAGCATTCCATTGACTCCCATTCATTTTGGAGTCACTTTGACAGTGAATAACTTTATATCTGAGGCTTTAAAAGACTATATCCGTCCATTGTTTATTTCTAAAGAAACACGACAAATATATAAAAGGCTCCATTACCTTGTATACGTCATGGCCCAAACCGTTTTTGTAAAAAATAGGCTAACGATTGCATCATAACCATGCGACTCTCTGTCGCACAGTAGAGAAATGACCGTTTAGACAGGAGGAGACGCTCGCAGGGGGGACATGGATGACAAAATAATTAATCAGAATACTTACCAAAAGTTGCTCATGCTCATAGCTCATGGACAGCTCCTACTCACGCTCTCCGTCTCTGCAAGATTCGGAAGGGAATGATTCAGATTTCTCTCAGCACAGCTAGAAGACTTACAACTGTCAGACAGGTTGCTCACGTCACATCTATGTCGTCAAGTTCATTTTGAGGCTGCGCTCAGCCATCAGGAATGAGTGCTTCTAATTGACTTTACTGGTCTCCGTCGAAGTCTATGGGGTCACTGTGTCCATTTCTTTTACTGTCTATGATTTATTGTCCCAGCCCTACCTGTCAGTAAGGCTTTGGGGGGTATTTTCTTTATAACTAATGATGAAGCTCATTCTGATGCCTGGGATAATCATCTTGTCCTGCATGGCAGCAACTTTATAAAAAGAGTGAAGTCAGAACCTGTCTTTCCAAAGTGTTATTAATGGTAGCGCAAATGCAGTAACTTTGAGTGTAGCAGAAGGGCAGACTGCAAATACTTCAATGATTTTGCCTATGGATATCAACGATGCAGAATCCTAACTGTGAAAGACTTGTGTATGCTCTGCTGGACTGTAAAAGTGATACCACCTTTGTCAATCAAGGTGTAAGTAATGCTCTTATTAGTATGAAACAGACCAGAGAAAAAGAAAAACAAACAAATTCACAGTGAAGCTTCAGCATGTGGTAAACAAACTTCAAAGCATCCAGACCAGTAGGTGTCAATACTCAACCCACAAAACGCATTATTTTGAGGAAAGAGCCAGCTGCGCAAACAAAACGTAAGTGTAACCTTAATATGCACATTTAGGGCTACCTCTATTTTTATTTAACATTTAGAATCAATGGTTTTTTATGTTATCTGTTTTTAAAATGTGAAACTGCTAAATCTTTTTCAAAACCAAACATACATTCACAAGAGGGCAGCAGCTCACAGTTCCTCAAGTCTTCAAAAATACATCGAAGCCTACATCAACAGTATGCAAATGAAATATCTTGAAGAAAGGCATTTAATTTTTCAAATATTTTTTTCAAATATATATATCCAGGCATTATTTCAGTATTTCTGTTTAGAGACAACTGTAAGCTGATCTTTTTCGTATTTGACCATGTTGTTAATGAAGAGCAACTTGCTTCACAACTCCTTATGCAATTGAGCAGCAGAAAAGTGAGACTCTCCAGGTATGAAATATTTGAAGGAGTCTTATAACAGCACGAACGATTCGATAATCTATAACAACTTAAGACAGTTCAAGTGCATTTTTTGTGCAGCCATCCCATCACTTAAAAAACAGAGGCACGCCTACAGTGCGTGCTGCTGCCCAGCCTGCGCGATCTCTAACCCAATTCATTTTCATAGACTACAGCGCACTTTTAAAGCGCTCTGTCACGGACACAATGCGCTACTATTTCTGGCGGATTTATTAGGAAGGATGATAATGGAATAAGAGGAAATCATGCCAGTGCTATCGTAGGACTAGGAGACGAAGCCGAAGAACCTTCAGTTATTTTCCAGGATCTGTTTGACCCTTATAGACAATGCTTTACTTTCAGTTGGTGATCATGGCTGGTACTGTCATGCTGGCATACTACTTTGAGTACACTGATACTTTCAGCGTGCACATCCAAGGATTTTTCTGTAATGATAATGCCTATACGAAGCCATATCTCGGACCAGAGGAGTCCGGCGCCATCCCACCAGCTGTCCTGTACGCGGTGGTCGCAGGTGTCCCCGCACTTGTGGTGAGTGTATGTTGAAGGATAAAGGAGTTTAGAAAGAGCAGGCCTATATAGTTCATGGCAATATCTTTATTTATATATAATAGTGTAATGTCAATCAGTTTGTGATTTGTATAGATAGTTAATATCCTGTTAAAATATCCTGTTGATATAGGGTCTCATATTGAGCTAGCCTGTCTGCAAAAAGTAAGGATAATGTAAATAAATAATTATTATACACATAGAATAATGTGGCCAATTAAGTATAACCAAATGTACAGATATTTATTAAATGATCAGTGTAAGTTCAGAATTAAATGTTTAACACATCAAACATTATGCACAATATATGAATTATCCAGTGTGGTTTCTGTGTATTTTTGCACTTTTGATGGTGGGTCAGTGACAGTGTATAAAATTTGGGGCAACAAAAAAAAAGAAGAAGAAATAAATATTTGTATTCATCAAGGACGCATTAAATTGTTACAAATTATAAAGTCAACTAAGACATGTTGCCTATAATGTTACAATATATATATATATATTTCAAATAAATACTGTTCTAATAATCAAAGAATCCTGAAAAAAAAGTATCACAAATATATTTCCACAAAAATATTAAGCAGTACAACCGTTTTCAACTTTGATAATAATAAGGCATTTTTCTTATGCATAAAATCAGCATAGAAGGATTTCTGAAGGATCATGTGACGCTGAAGACTGGAGTAATGGCTGCAAAATAATTATACATTGCCATCACAGGAATAATGACAATTTAAAATATAAGTTGCAGTAATATTTCACAATATTACCGTTTAAAAATAGAAATAAAAAACAAACAAAAGTTGACACTTAGTAAATGGTCATTTAAATTAACATAGGATAGTTCATAATTTTAAGAATGAGAAATGTTAGTTGAAAGACATCAGTAAGTTTAAAAGCTTATCTGCAGGGTTGCCATTGCTTAATGTTTGCATTTGCACACTGAATGTTGGAATCTGTCTTTGAGAGTCACTTTTTGGGCTCTGGACTCTAGCTCTGTGTGCCTACAGTATATTAAAAGAGAATTTATGATGAGCAAGATATTGGCAGCTCCGAGGATCAATTAAAGAGCACCAGGATCACTACTGAGCCTCCCTGCTCTCATCTCTCATAAGAATGCCAATGGATTTGCTCAATCGATCTGAAAACACTCTGCATGGCCTTATATTAAGGCCACACAAATTCAGCCCCAAATGACTGTTATTATCACCCATTTGCTAAAAGCATCACTTTTGAGCCAAGTGTGGAGTGAAAACTTCGATCTGGTCTCAACAAGCGCGCTCTGCGGTGGACAGGAAAGGTCAGCTATCAGCCTGACGGGTTCTAAAAGTGGAAGGCTTATACAGTGTAAGTCCCAAATATTGCTGGCATGCTTAACTTGGCCATTTCTGACAAGACAACTGATAAGTTTACAGTATCTCAGACTTTTATGCAGACTTATCCTCATGTTGTTTCTTACTGTGTGACTTTCTGTCTTCTGTGTAATACAAATTACAGTTTATTTTGAAGAAACTGTAAGTCATTTAGCCATGAAATTATTTCTGTCAGGACCACTATCGTCAAATATACGGTTGACAATAAGCATGCAGTTTGGATTGGTGGTATGGTTCCATTCTGGTCAAGAACTCCATCATGCAGCCTAGCATGGATAAGATCAGGGAGAGCAGCAATGACCCCCCTTAGGCTAAACAGAACCAACATGAATGTATTGCAGATATCATTCATTTAAGATGTTAAAGTACAGCATAAATCGAGAATTTATTCTGATTCAAGGGGAATCAGAATGCCAAATCCTGACTGACGAGAGGTGGAGCTGGGGATGGAGGAGGGTAATTCGCTCCTGAGAAACGCGATAGCTGCTGATAACACTGAAGGAGCTTATATATGTATACAGTGATAGGCGTCGTATTCCTATAGGTAGACGTGTATCAGCTGAGAGTCAGCTGATGCGAGCTTGACTAACGTGACCTGCCAGAACTGACTGATAATTAATGCTGACTGGAGCTTTTAAATTTCAAACACAAAATCACTATAAAAAAGTGAATGACTCATGTGCTGTATTACAACTCTTTGTAGTTATACGATAGCTTTGTGTAAGGAAAAAAGAAAGAAATTGAAGTTGTTACAATTTTCCGGTCTGGTGAGCTGTTATAATTCTGAGATAAACATTTTAAATGATGACATACTTCACATAAGTCATAATTATAAGTTGTGATTATGATATAAAAATGTGAATGTATGCTTTTATGCTTATACTTTTTTATCCATCATTTTATGTTTTTGTCATAACTATGACTTTATCTCATAATTTTTTATTATTTTTTTGTAATAATTATTTGACTTTTTTGTTATAATTATTACTTTGTCAAAATGTCAACGTGTCTCACAATTTTGATTATTTATGTTTATTTATAATTATGATTATCTTTATCTAATGTGTTGGAAATGTGATTTCATAGATTTCGGTTTGTTCACCACAAAGCCATCATATATATAGCTTCTTTTTATGATACATTTATGGTGTGTTTGTGTCCTTTTGAAGCTTGAAAGTTAATGTAATTGGATGGAAAAAAATCACAAGTATTCTTCAAAATGTCTCTTTTTGTGTTTGATAAAAGGAAAACATCATATGAATTGGGAACGACATTATGATGATTAATTGATGACATCATTTTTTGATTTTGGCCAAACTAAGTCAGCTCTGTATTTGGAAAAGCACTTAACAAACAGTTGCTTGCTGTGGCACTTGTGATACAGCGTGCATATATCGACCGGTGGTGTCTCAAGCATCAAAACTGTACAAAGGTAAAAGGAGTCGAACCCTAATAACAGTTAAAACCTTCTATCTGGCAGGTTTTTGCCATTTAAAACTGGCGAGGCACAAAGGTTAAAGCACACTGAAAAATGATGGTGGCTTTAGCAGGTCAGCATGTATAAGCGCTCTGAAACCAAACATCTCTTGTATGATGTAGTGGTTATATGTGCTTTCAGAGCGCTTGTATATGCTAACCTGCTAAAGCTAATGTGAATTAAATTCGCCAAGTTGACTAACAAAACTCTGTTTAAAAGTGACTTCTGTGCGAGCTTCACACATAACTACACTATTGACAAATTTGTGTCAGAATTTGCTTATGTAATATGACTGCACTGTAGCAAATTAGTTCTAAAGAAATATTAATAATCAATCATAACTTGTTATAATTGATTATGAATATTTGGATCAGTTAATAGAATTAAAGTAATGTAGTAAAATTAATATAACAATCAATTAACATGTTTGTGTCTTGAACACGCAGTGTTAATCGTTTATTAATTCTAAGAAATGTACATATCCGGGGTATGGGAAATGTCTTTCTTACTGTACAGCACCATTCAGAGCCTGTAGTAACAATCTATATGATTAGGGACTTCAGTACATGAGCTTTACGTGTGACATGAACAATACTTTATTGACTAAACACTTAAACTACTCTAACATACACGTATACACATGCATACAGGTTACAAAGGGAAAGAGAGCTGAAGCAGAAAAGCAAGAAGTTATAGCATTGTGAAATTCAGCAGATCAACAGCCTTGAGCAAACCATCAGTTAATCCGCCCTTCTTTAAAAGGGCTAAGGATACTTAATGTATCAAATAATGAGACTAAATTTGATACTTGCATGTCTCACTCATTTGAATGAACCCTTTGATGCACAAGCGCAAACCCCTTCTAATGCACAACATGGGTCTAAAAGACCCGTATTCATTTACTATGTTATTTCATGCATGGCTGGGCATTTTTTTGTTTCATCTTTTGAAATCACTTTATTTCAGCATTTAATATTCCATGATCTATGAATTCCATGATGAATTCCCAATTCAAAAATGACCCATCTATGCAAGCGTGATAAAACAAATGAATAAAGACAACATTTTGTTAAAATAACCGTTTTAGCAGTTATTTAGAACACATTTACTGTAACACTTGACATATGTTTATTTGCCACTTTGTCACACATAACATACACATAACCAATAACACTGAAATTGAACTGTAGTGTAGTGAAACTGTGGTGAATGTGACCGAATGAAAGAAAATAAAACTGACAAAATCAAATTAAACAGGTACAGCACCATCTCAAATTGCCATCTCAGTGCTTACATGCCTCACAAATGACAACTACACGTTAGTGCTACTTGCAAGGTAACCTTAGCCTAACATTCAAATATTATATCCATTTGTCTTACACAAAAAATCAAATATCTTCTGTGATAATTTTTAAGACTAACATGCATGAAATATACAAAAGCAGCCGTGTTGAGTTGTGAAATGTGTGGCAGATGAATATATTTCTACAGTAATTATGTTTCTATTTACAAATATCAAAGGTTTCTATATGGGTCAATTGAATGTGTGTAAAATGTATGTAGAAATACAAAAACTGTGTTTGTTTATAAAGTAAGTTTATTTTATTTATATAAAATAAAAATAATGATTTGTGGAAATCCAAAACAAGATATTTAATGAATACCTGGATTAATAAATTATAAAATATATTTCTTTCAAAGATTCAGCAAAGAAGCACTCAGCCATGATTGAAATAACATAGGGAATGAATATGGGTCATTTTAGACCCATGTTGTGTATTAGAAGGGTAGTGACACAAAAACGATTTTTATTCGAAAAGTAAGAAAGAAAAAATTTCAATAAGGATTTGTAATGATCTAAAACAAGTTAATTGAGGAATGCCTGGAATACTGAATGATGAAATTAATTTCTTGCTAAGATATAGAAAATAAAAACGTCCAAGTTCAGCATCATTTTCACATCAGGATTTCAGAAAGGGACTAAGAGCCGTGATCTTGTGATCAGTGATTTTTAAAGCGTGAAGATGTCACACCCTCTGGAGGTGTGTGAGCCAATAAGAAGTTGTTCCCTTTGGAGGGAATTTCTTTACGACCCTTTGTTCAAGCAGGCCTTTGAACATGTCATTTGATTGGGTGTTTAACAAAAGAATCTTCAAGATTCTTATAATACTAATGCATCACAACTCTCTGCAAATTCCTTTTGGGGTCCTAAAATTCTTTTCAGTCTTAATGTGTCCTGTAACAGGACACCGGTAAAATGTTAGTTTTGGGGGAAGTTTCATAGACCTTGTTTGGGAGAGTGAGTTTGCTTGATTATTCATTAAATATAATGAATATTTTGTGTGTCTCTGATTGGTCCAGATGCTATAGCACCTTAGACAACCCTTTCAAGTGGGCTCAGATGTGGTTCGCTAGTGCACAAACAAGTTTGGGAAAGCACCCTGATAGCTACATTACTTAAATCTTAAAGTAAAACTCCACAACAAGTGTGTTGCAGGTGAAACTTAAAATTGTGCTGAATGCCCGATAAAAGAGGAGATTGTCGTCTTGACTCTAGGCCATGTGTTGCTGGAGGCAGAAGTCCAATTCATAGAATTCCTCCTTTGGGCTGTATCTCACATTTTTCATATTAAATATGAAAACAAATAAAAAATAAATGAAAGAATTTTTGGACGGCCCACATGACAGTTAGAAGAACCGTCTCACTCATCAGGCTTGGCTGTGTGACATATATGGGCCAGAATGGCTTGATGTCTATTAGAAATGAACAGTGAGTCATGTCCATCCACGTTCACAGTCGCGAGTTACATTTGTTGAGAAATATGAATTCCTTTTGTAGAAGCCATGAAATGATTTGTTGACAGATCAGACCTTATTTATAGTTAATTATGAAAATGTGTACGTTCAAAAAATCTCAGAATTTGCCATATCATGGGTTATATTCTGTTGATGATCTAAAGGAATATGTCATAAAAGTGAAGTTAAAAAATAACAAATTTGTCATTCTGTAATATCATTCTCTAGAAAGAATGTCATTCTGTAGAAATAATCAACCACCACACATAATTTATCTGACGCCTCTAAATTTTAATAATAAATACAATAAATAATAAATACAATTTGTCTTTCTGAGCTTATTGCACATACCTCAGATGTAATATACAAATTGTAGAGTTTCACACTGCAGCACTAACAGGTGATGTCAAAGTGATGAATCTGGCGTAGAGTTCTCACTTCAAAAGCTTGCTCAGCCGTGCTAATATTGAGATATTACTGCTGTTGTAACCTGGAGTTTGCTGCACTGTTGAGTTTAGCGCAAGAGTTCACAAGTTCACCTGTCACTTCCTGTGATTTTTCACATTGAATTTGGTAGTAGAAGTATTGGGCTCTGATGCAGCTTAACTCTTCACATGCTATGAACTGGTTAGTTGTGACGTGAAATAGAGTTACAAATGAGTAACCTGTCTAGCATTTTATGAGGCTGCTGTAAGTAGCAAGAAAAGTGTACACATTAAACAACGAAATCATGTTTGAGTTACAAAAAAACAACAACGTTCTGGTGTTTTTTTGATAAGTCGCAGGAAAAAGGGCTCGACAATCATGGGTTAACGAAATAACTTTACATTTTTAGTTACTGGGTTACTTGTTTATGTAACCGGTCCTACTCGACCCACTCCGAGCGGGACTGAATTGGGGTCTCCGGCATGGGAGGTGGGCCTGTAACAAGGATGCTTAAGACTACAGCCTCTATAGCGTCAGTCACTAACGCGCCTCTTGAGGCCAGGGGAGTGAGCGCACAGCTTTTACTGGCCTACTTCCTTTACACTTACCCCCCTATACCTCACTCCCACCCGGGTCAATTGCACCAAATTTTACCAGTCCTACCTGACTTGCTCTGAGCAGGATTCGAACCAGGGTAATCGGCATGGGAGGAGGGTGCACTAATAAGGACGCTAAAGACTGCAGCCTCTAGTGTTAGTCACTAGCGAGTGTCTTTAGGCCAGGGGAGTGAGGTTTACACACACAGCTTTTACTGGCCTATGTCCGTTACATTTATGGTGCTTTTCCACTACATAGTACGGCTCGGTACAGCTCACTTTTTGGCGCTTTTCCACTGCAGGGTACGGCTCACTGAAATAGTACCACCACGGTTGAGGTTCCAAGCGAGCCGAACCGATACTAAAATGTGACGTGTAACCACTGCAGATCACTGATTTGTCAGAGAGAATCGTCACTATATATATATATATATATATACCACCGTCATTGGATTTGCGACACGAGACACCAAACCCGAACAAACAAACTTCTTTTTCTTGCAGTGAAAAACTTCCACATACCGAGAATCAAGAAAACCATTGCATCGATATGCTCCATTGCTCTTGTGTTGTGCGTTTGTTTGTGTCGCGTTTACGATTATGTCACGGAAGTAGAGGCGGCGCAACTATAACGATCAGTCTCTAATCCCACCAACTTTGAAGCAGCACTAAACTGCAATGTAAAAGCAAACCGGGCCGAGCCGAGCCGAGCCGTGCCGTGCCGTGCCATGCAGTGGAAAAGCGCCATTTGACTGTCAGTTAAAATCCAATTATTTGTGTTTCCATTTGGAATCTGATCTACATGATTGACAGTCCACAGTGTGTATCACAATTGTTCAGATCCGATATGTGTCCCTGTGGCTGGATATGTGGCTGTCTTTTTTTTTCTGGAATGTCGGCGTAGGTTTCCATTTCAATGACATTATGTCGGTAGAACTACGGCAAAAACAACATGGAGGGGTTTTCAATGGGATAAGACAATGAAGTTTAGTCAAGGGGTGGAATAGCTACTACTACGTCTAATGAAGCAGCAGCAGAAACGGAAACTGGCATGAGCGGCAATATTCTGTGCTGCCGTCCCTGACGCACAGAGAAAGAAGTGAAGACACCTCATCACTGGACCACAGAGATGTCTCTGTTATATTATAATTTTCTGCGTGACTTGCACATTGACAACAACACAACGGCTTGAAACGGATTTGTTTGCATTTGCTATAAATAATCAGATTCCAATCAGATATGCATAACATTTTTTACTTAGACTTTGAATCTGAACAAGGCTTAAGAACTGAGGCACCATGATGAAAAGTCTCAACTAATTTCACCTTTGGGCACAATCTCAGAAAAAATCTGCAAAAAAATTACCTTTGGGTACAACAATCTTTTCCTTATTTACCCCTAGGTGTCTCTTTTCTGATGACTGGTGCAAGGGCAGGACAACCTGTCACTCATATGAGATCACAGCAGTAGCAAAACCCAATGATCCAACGATCCAATCAATTAAAGATGGACAATATCAAGTCCCGTCCTTTTTTCTTGTTTGAGAAGCCGTTTTACTCATATATACATCACTATAGGGAAGAAAAGACTATCGCAACTTCTGTTTCATAATGACTTTAAAGTAACATGACATACAAATATTGAAAATTACAAGTTATATATGTATAAAATATGTAAAGGTCAATACATAAAGGTTTTGCAAAAGATGATGTGTCCCAATATTTTTTTTGTCAAAATATATGCTAAATTATATAGAGATTTAGATTAATTCCTTATATGACAGGCATTCTAACTTTTTCATATATCAACGCTAGTTGTCACAAAACCCCCATAGCCGTCTACAGCTTTATTCTTTCAAACCAAGCACTAATTGCGATTTTTTTTTTTCTTACTTCCTTTGCCCCGGGTGCGCTCCCTGCCAGTTTGGCAAAATCAGGTTCAAGACCTTGCTGGGAACTGGCATCTGGCCAGCAGAAAATCAGACCTCTAATCATTTCCATTGTGTTCATGAATTGGTCTTTATTCTTCTTCCAGTGTTACAAATAGCCGAAATACAGCCTGTTTTCTTGATTTTGCCTTCAAGGCGAGAATTTGATTTTAGCTTAATTTACATCTTAGATCTAAGTAAAGATCAAGGAAAAATCAAAAAAGAGAGAAGGGAGCGGGAGAGTCTACAAACGAAATGTGCCATTAAAAGCCTTGTTTGGTTTTTGGTTTTGTCTGCAGATTACAGTGACAGAGTCCGTGCTCTTCTTGCTGCAGTATGTCTCTGAGGATCTAGACAACCGAGAGAAGATCATTGTGATGGGCGACTGTTGTTACCTCAACCCTCTGGTCCGAAGGACATTTCGCTTTCTTGGTATGTCTTCACAGGCTGGAGCGTCACTAATTAGGACAAATGTAGATTTAGACTTTTTCTTCTATCTTTGTGCACTCGCGCCTGCAGCAGAAGAAAATATGTCAGGCACACAAACAGTACTTGCAAGTTTCTTGTGTGGGGCAGACGCTCATGGTTCATGTCAAAGCATTCTCTTAAATTATTTATAATATTTCTTGTGCGGAGAGGAGTTGAAGGGGAAAACTATGGGATGTTACTTGCCCTGAAATCACACCAGACTATATATTAGCTCCCATAACTCCAGCAAACACTAAAAGGGAAGCATACTCTCCCCCACAATATATTTAATTTAGTGATTCCATTATATTTATATAATCTTACAAAATGAAGCAAAAAGATTTTGAATATTGTAAAGAAATACTAAAAAGTGGCATTTCAGGTCAAAAACCTTGATAATGGTCACTAACTACAAAAAATCTTAACCAGATTGTGAATGTGCTGAAATATTCAAATCTACACCTCCTTATGAAGCTTGTCAGAATGTGCCTTGTTCAGAAATTTCGCCACAGACCAGGAAAAACCTAGTCTAAAGTCAGTGGCGCGTTATTCAGATGCTATTTTAAGGGTGCGTGCTTCGCCACAATGTAGTGTGCACAACACGCATAAACTTTGCTTCTCTCATCTACACAGACGCAGCAGTTCCCATTCTTGAAAACCATACATAATTACAAGGAAAAATTTTACCACACGAGGGAAATCATTGTGATGTCCATGAAGATGTAAAAAAATAGGCATAAATCTAGCTTACACATTTACCCAAATTATTCAGGTTAATGTAATGACGGATCAAACCTGTTTGACCAATAGTGGCAAGACACACATATATATATAAGGACATAAGGAAACCTGACAAAGTAGGTTGTCCGTCAAGAACCAGGAAACAAATTTCTGAAGACTGCAAAATCACCTTTACCATCATGTAAGTTGCGTGCACCTGGCATATCTGCCGTTATAATAGCAATCCGCCATGGAACAAGCGCGCCTGCTCTTAAAGGGGATGTGAGATGACGCTCCGATTGATTTATTGCACGTTACGCTTAAACCACACCTATGAGTAATGTAGCTACTTCAGACCAACCCATTTTAGATTTGCGCCGGGATCCACCCACAAAGTTACATGCGTTTCGCGTTTGATACTTGCGTATCAGATCGTCAAAATATTGCCCTATACATGTTAAAGAGCTGATTCAGGTGTCTACATTGCTAGGTGTTACGGATCTTCAGGAACGAACCCAACCGCAGACAGTTTGCTGACACACAGGGTTTATTGATAACAAAAGGGAAAACAAAACCCCACTATGGGGGAAAAAACAGCACAGGCAAAGCAAAAGAATAACAACACTAGACTAAGACTTAGACATTAAACTTCACATGAACAAAATAACAATTACAAGAAAACTTCTTAGTTAACAGAACTCTAGATAAGGTACTCACAGGAACATGTTAACCATGTAAGAATATACAATGAACCAGCACAGGACAGCAAACACCAGCGGATAATATAGGGAGAACAGATAACGACAGCAGGTGACACTGATCAGGCAATGAAGACAAGATGAGGATAACAAGGGGGCGGGGTAAGAGAACGAGACAACACAAGCACACAGCCCAAACACAAGACCATGTGCTTGAACACAAAACATGGGTCTGTCATGATCCTGCCTCAAGACTAGAGAATGAAAATGACAAGAGGGCAGAATCATGACACTAGGTCTCTATAATATTGCTCAACTACTGCAAAGTATACAGATTGCGGTAGTCTGCTCCATCCTCCACAATCTAGCATTTAGAAGTCGGCCTGCAAAATGAAGAATTAAAAAAAAGCCCCAATGTCCTGAGAGTGAACCCTTCACGAGTTTATCCTGACACAAACACTGTGTTTGTACTCATGCAGTAAGTGTTAGAGAGAAAGTTGCATAGTTTCTGCATTATTCCAGCACAGTACATTTTCTGGCTCTTGTCTGTTACACGGCACCTCGCGCTTCTCATCGAAGTGTGCTATCATGTGGTTTTACAAACTATATGATTACTCTTGAATTTTGTTGCAAGAACAACTCAGCCTAAATTCAGCGCTGTGCCCACATTAGGTTTCTGGTTAAATATGGAGTCCTCTGGAGCATAATGAATAAGCGCGTTAATGTGGAGGCAGACGGAGGAGCTGTGAGTAAACTGACAGTGGTAGCGCTCATTGTAAACTAGTTTCAGTCTGCTGCTTCACTCATAGACAAAATTCAATGTGACAAAGCTGCCCACGCTTACATTAAGATTTAAGTCTGGTTGCTCTGCTTTCGTGCCCAATATTCTGGTTGTAAAAAAAGCTCTAGACTCACCCAGTGCTGAATGAGCTTTTCAGGATTTGTTTAGTGAATAGTCATCTTTAAATCATTGCTATTGTGAGATATTTATATTGGGGCTATCTATTTAACATGTTCATTTAGTGTGATTAATAATGCACAATTAGTCATCCACCTTAACCACATGCACACTTCTGTTCAAAAGTTTGGGGTCAGAAGGTTGCTGTTTTAAAAAAAAGAAATTTATACTTTTATTTAGAAAGGATGCATTAAAATGATCAAAAGTAACAGTGAAGACATTTATAACGTTACAAAATATTTCTATTTCAAATAAATGCTGTTCTTTTGACCTTTCTTTTTTCATCAAAGAGACCTGGAACTGTTTTCAACATTGGTATATTAAGAAATGTTTCTTGAGCAGCAAATAAGCATATTTGAATGATTTCTAAAGGATCATGTGACACTGAAGACTGGAGTAATGATGCTGAAAATGTAGCTTTGCCATTACATAAATAAATTATATAGTAAAATATAGTAAAATCCAAAACAGTTATTTCAAACATTAATAATATTTCACAATATTAGGGTTTACTTTATTTTTGATCAAATGAATGTAGCCTTGGTGAGCATAAAAGACTTCTTTCAAAAACATTGTAAAATCTTACCGACCCCAAACTTCCGAACGGTAGTGTAAATTCCTTAAGTAAGGCTGAAATTTGTCTCTGTGTCCCTCCAGGTGTGTATGCTTTTGGCCTCTTTGCCACTGACATCTTTGTAAATGCCGGGCAGGTGGTAACGGGAAATCTGTCCCCACACTTCCTGACGGTGTGCAAACCCAACTACACAGCGCTGGGGTGCCAACAGGTGGTGCGTTTCATCAACCAACAGGAAGTCTGCACAGGCAATGAGGATGATGTCTTGCACGCTCGCAAATCCTTTCCGTCCAAAGAGGCGGCCATCAGTGTGTATGCAGCTGTTTATGTTGCCGTGAGTAAACCCTACTTGTACACATACAATAGAAAAGGATCACACTGTAGTCTAAACAGCAAATAACAAATAGGTATCTGGTTTACTACGGCTAAAAAGGTTTGTAAACAGTTGCATTCTGTTTGTGGAAGCTTTATGCATGATATTTCACATGTGAGGTTGTTTATGGATAAATTAAATCAGCAAAAAGTTATAAGTGTAGCTCAGGGGAAAGTAAATTTTTTGTCAGAATTAACATTTTAGACTAAAATATTTTGTTCTAACACTCCTTCAACTTCTCATGAGAGAAGCTTTTTATCCGTACTATGGTATTGATCCAGGCATGAATTGGGTTTCATAACATGTTTTTCCAAAAATGGTACTCCTTTTAAAAGAAGCATAAAAATACATTTTCCATTTATTCTTGAAGTCAAAAAGCTACAAGGCCTGTCCCAGCAACACACAGCATTCACTTTGGCCACAGAAAATGGATTTTCATTTTCCATCAGTTCTCTGAAGGTTTTTAAGTTACTTTGCCTTGCTTTCTGATTTTTGATCATGTAACATCTGGAGTGACCTGTGAGATCTCACTCAGGGCTTTCATCTCAGTCAGATCCATTGGACTTTAAGCAGTGTCACAAGTTAGTGTACACATCAAACTTCACATTTTTGTGCATTGTCTTAATAAATAAATAAATAAATAACAATGTAAGTGCATATTTCATCTTGCAACCATCAAACCTTAATCATACTAATCAAATTGATTGCTCTGTATGACTCCAGTCATTAAGTAAATC
Organism: Phoxinus phoxinus; assembly: GCF_949152265.1. Taxonomy (NCBI): domain Eukaryota; kingdom Metazoa; phylum Chordata; class Actinopteri; order Cypriniformes; family Leuciscidae; genus Phoxinus; species Phoxinus phoxinus. The sequence goes on along the minus strand of NC_136880.1, from coordinate 22,817,297 downwards.
AGAAATGGTTTACATTCTGAGTCGGCACGTTTAAGCTAAAAGCCCCAAGGATGGTAGGAGATCCATTTAATGGTTCCTATTACATTAATAAAACAAATAACTTCCCTATAGACGGAACAACTTTCATCTGTCATATCCAAATGGCATTGTGTCATAGAGTTAGTGGAGAGAAGGAAAATCAATAGATCTACCATGACTAAGGGCTGCTCTATTATTTAATCACCTCATTTTGCCTGTGATGGAATCTTAAAATAGTTCTTCACCTAGAAAACTAAATTGTGTCACTATTTACTCACTCGCACTCATTCCTATCCCATTTTCTGCTATCTTTGTCCAGTGTACCACAGAAGTACAAATTCATGAGCTGTAAAATACACCATAACAAAGTTTGCATCTAGCTTGCATCCAGATAAAAAAATAATAATTCAACTTTAATATTTGACACCAAAATGACAAGTTCTATGAAACAAATCTTCAAAAATGTCTAATTGTGTTCCACTAAAAAATACCAGCAAGATATTTTTTAGAATGAGATGAAAGTATAAATGACAGAATTATTTGTACTGGTTATCATACGATTTTATAGATAAAAAAAAACAAAATTATCAGTATCGGCTGATATTGGATATGTAATTGCGCATTCTGCTATATATATATATATATATATATATATATATATATATATATATATATATATATATATATATATATATATATATATATAATTATTATTATTATTATTATTTTATTTTTTTGTCATTATCTAATGCTCAGATGAAGTTTATATTCAAAAACACAATTCATGTAAATGTAATCTTTAGCGAATCTAAATGTTGCACTGTACTGTTGTAAAGACTAAAGTAAACCATTTGCAGCATTCTATTTAGACAAAATAGTATGTAATTATTAATTATAATATCATCCATTTGTCCGTAAAGGGACAAAACATGGAAATAATTATCGGCTTATCGTATTGGCCAGAATTTTAAGACGTGAAGCTTCCACAGGAACAGTTAAATGGATGCTTGGACAACATCTGTCTGAATGTCGCTGGTGCTCCCTGCTCAAGACATTAAGAGTTGTACTTGATCAAACCCTCACAGTGAGATGAATACAAGACCACCCCCCACCCCACCTTCCCTCATTCCCCTAGGGCTTAATTCTGGACTAAAGCGACAGGTTTTCTTCAAATACCACCAGACTAGCCTTCAAATGCCACCTTTCCAGTCAATGCCAATACATTGGATAATTGAAACAATGTAACTGAACCATGCAAATGTATTTCCTTTGAAAAGCACCTGCATGTCAGCAGCATCGGACACATTCAAATGTTTGCGTACACTGATCAGAGTAATGTTAGAGTGCAGTTTATTGAACAGGTGTTTCAACAGTAAAAATGAAACCTGTGTGTATTTAGACAAACATGTCCACACGTGAGCAGGGAATGAATGAACTATGAAAAGCGTTTACACAGTGGTTAGAATGAAGATGTATTACAGAGTGCTCCGTTCTTCCTCAGATGTACATCACATTCTCTGTGAAGGCCAAAGGGACACGGCTGGCCAAGCCGGTGCTCTCTCTGGGGCTCATGTGTCTGGCTTTCCTAACTGGGATTAATCGAGTGGTGGAGTACCGCAACCACTGGTCTGATGTCATCGCTGGCTTCATCATCGGTGGAGCCATTGCTGTCTTTATGGTGAGCTCACATATGAGAACACACTGAGGATAAAGATACAAATTCTTTGATATAGTTGATCTTCTTGAATATTTACAAATACAAGTACTGAGTGTTTCTAATTAACTGTTTGTTCTTATTTGTGAATACCTTTTATTAATATTATGTTTAGTTATAGTAACTACCGTTCAAAAGTTTGGGGTCAGTATGTTTTTTGGAAGAAGCCTCTTATGCTCACCATGTCTGCGTTTTTTTTATTAAAAACACAGTAAAAACAGTAATATTGTGAAGTATTGTATTACAATTCAAAATAACGGCTTTCTATTTTAATATATTTTAAAAAGTAATTTATTCCTGTGATGGTTTTCAGCATCATTACTCCAGTCTCCAGTGTCACATGATCATTCAGAAATCATTCTAATATGCTGATTTGATGCTAAATAAGCATTTCTTATTATTATCAATGTTGAAAATAGTTGTGTTAAAAAACATCTCATTGACCCCAAACTTTTGTACAGTTGTACACAATAATGTAAAATATTGTATACTGTAGTGTTATGCAGTGTTGTTCCTTTTGCGTTTTTATATATTTTTTATTGATAAAACATGCAAATTATGTTATCAAAAGGTTATTACATGATATGCACAAATCTAAGTGCCTATGAAGTCACCAAAAATGTGACACTAAAATAAAAACTGTGTAAAATAATGTGTTGTGGAACAGTAAAAGCAAACGTTTCATTGAAACTCCTGTTTAATCTGGTCCCATATAACTATATATAACCAGGCAGACATTTCTAAGCAGTGTTGAGAAAGTGGGCATCAAAAAGTTTGAAGACACCTGATTTAGACAAATTATAAATAAACATTATTGTGCTGAATATTTTCATAGTGCTTTTAACAGAAATGCAAGCTTCTGTTTAAATGCATCAGACTTTTTTGTGCCTGACTCACTGTACAACATTTTTTTTGACAGTACACAGTGCATCTTGACAGAGAGTTTGAGGGATCTGCGGTACAGAGTTGCCTTCAAGCCATCTGAAATTTAAAGAAGCCACATAGCAGCAAACCACTGAGCTTATGCAGACTTTTGCCTATCACGCACACTGCATATGCCTACATACTAAGAGAAAATATTTCAGTTGTATTTCTCAGTAAAAGCAAGAAATACATAAAAATATGCATTATTTATATGAAAAAATATGGTAATTCATAAAGTAATGTTACACTCAAGAAGAAATGTGACATATGGCTAGATAATTAGGTCAGGCCACAGGATAGGGCACATGTGCTGCTTCCTCTTCAACAAAACACAAGCGTTTGTACAGTGCTGGGCACACTGTTGTTTGAAGAGTGCACAGTGAAGATGAGAAACTCATTGTGAGCATTAGAGGAAGGTCACACATGAGCTCATGCGTGCTTGCCTCACATTAGGCATAACAGCATTGTGAGTGAGTTTGTGGAAGCGTGAATATTTTATTTTTTGTGGTGCTTTAGTCATACTGTATGAGATATGCACTGACCTATTTCTGCTGTTAGGGTAGGTTGGGGGAGGGGTGCAGTGAGGAAGGTGAATATACACATCAAACTCATGGTCAGATCAAATCTCTTAAACGTCACATCATCAGAAAGGAGGCGGTAGTGGGGAACAACAGTTTGTGCTTAAGTAAATGCATTGCAGTCTTCTTTCTTGCTAATGTCCGTTTCCTTCTGATTCCCTAGCAGTTTGTTTTGCAATGGAGTTCAGCAATAATGTGTTTCCCCCCCTGCTGTTATTGTCAGGACAGGAGAGTAGTTCAGATTTTACTTGACCTTTTATTTGTGTCAGAGACATTTTTTTAACCAGGATCATACATGCAAGAGGGCTGTATTCCCATTATTAACAGGAGTAAGCCAAAGCAAAACGTCTCCAAGCAATACACGGTAGTGGTGTTTGATTCCTGAATGAATCAGTGTTTGAATCAGAAAGAATGATTTAATGATTCACACATAAATATAGTCACTTGTTTCAGTTCTGAATGAATTCGTGTTTTGAATGAATCGAATGAGTAAAATTTTCAATGACTCACCCATAAAGATAGTCACTTGTTTAATTGCGCACGGAATCTGAATGAGTTTGAATAGGAGTGAATGATTCAATGGGCCCTATTTTAATGATCTAAGCTCATGGTCTAAAGCGCAAGGCGCAAGTGAACTTAGTGTTTCCAGAGAGCAAACGGATCTGCTCGTGCGCGAGGTAAAAGCACGCAAGCAGACCATCTACGGGACAAGCCGGATTCCACCATATCTTTATGTACACAATATTAATCTTTTACATTGTAATCCTTTTATTTTTAATATTTGGCTAGTTTGTGTGCTGATGGGCTCTTACTTTGCAACCACTCAAAAAGTATGTTGTATATAGTATGAACAAATGTGAGTAGTATGAATGTAGTCTGGACTTACTTCATTCTCCATGTTGTCATTATCATGTGACCTTCCAGTGTTAGACACGTCGTTTAAATGTTGATGGAAATGGAAACCATACTGCCATTCACAAATCCTCTCATGTGCCTCATCTAATAGTACATAGGGTGTAGAGTGTTTGGGGTGTTGTGCCGAAAAGGCCCCCCGCAGCTTGGGACGTCCGTTAATCCATCATTGGATTTCGGATGCAGCCAGTTACTTGTTTTGTTTCAGAACGAATCACTATAGTGAATGAATCATTGACTCACTTGTGAAGACTTGTCTTGGCTTATCGGTGTAACTTGGAGTAAGAGTTGTTGCATAATTGAGTATTTTCTTTACAAAAAAAAGTAGCGGCATGACATCATAAATTAATCACTTTTAGTGGCATATGGAACAAAACATTTTTGCTATCATTTTCAACAAGTTCTGATACTTCTAATACTATCACAAGTCATTATTTTTGTTGTGATAAGATCACAGCTATATTAGCCAAGCTGACAGTGCTACCTTAGCGGCATTACATACGTACAATTGGACACTGTTCAGGACATCCCCCCCCCCCCAAAAAAAATAAAATAAATAAATTATAAGGCATAAAAGCACATATACATGTTCAACAACCAAAAGACAATGACTACGCAAAACTCTCTCCATCCTCTCAGCCAGGCTCAGGCTCAGGCTCAGGCTCATTTTTATAGTTCGGCCCTGCTGTACGGTTTAGCAAATGGTAAGGGCAGCACACACAGCACATAAAATTAATTCCTCCATCTGTTTAGTTCAAGTTAGGGCTACGGGAATGAGAACGCCCTGAGATGTCCTCCGCTGAAACTCTCCCTTGTGTTATGCTGCAGTCTTGCAGAGCATTGCCTGTAGTGTCTCATTGAAAGTACTCATTTTGGTCCGATAATGGATGAATCTCCTCCAGGACATGGACTCGCATGCTTCCTCCCTCCCGAAAGAGCACAGAGCCTTTTTACTTTGGGCAACAAGTCATGCGAGCATCTTTGCCCTTTCGAGACTTACATAAATCATCATTTACACTCCGAGAAAAGCCATGCATGTGTATGTGTGCTACAAAAAGCCTTTCAGAGGTGTAAAACTTCCCTCTTTTCTCTCTTTCCTTTCTCTTTCCCTACGGGCACTCTTGTGTTAGGTGGTGTGTGTGGTGAAAAATTTCAAAGGGAAGCCCTTACTTGATGAGATACCACCGGAGGAGAGTGTGTCCAGTGGTCCCATGATCAGTCAGCCAAGGATGGAGAACACCATGGAGAAATACATAGCGTCCCAGGTATTCAACCTCAAGCCTTCATGTACACTAAAATCATTAATAAAATTCAGTCATTATTAAAGTGCTTTATTATAGTAAGTGGCCATTTTCTATCCAAAATGAGAATATTAACAGCATTAAAGCCTGTTTATATCATCACAGATGTTTTACGATACTTTTCTGTCCGCTTTTCGCATGCGATTTGTCTTTAGACTGTTGATTGAACATACAATCTCTGAAGTAGGTGGCGCTCATAGAAAACCAAAATACGTTTTTTTTTTTGTAACAATAGCAGCTCTGGGCATGTGACCAAAAGCTCAAATCTAATTGGTTGGCCAATTTTCCACAGTGCTATGTAAAAGAGATTAGGATGCATTAACAGCCATTCATTCAAAATCGAGCTGCTTAAATTTGCGTGGATTCTGATTGGCTGTCGTTGTTTTTATTTTTCATCAGCTGGAAAAAAAATAGCTTTGAAAGGGATTTAAACAATATATATGCTCTGTGTCATTATAGTTCTCATAGAATTAGAACAATCATTAAACCTTATAGTTATTGTTATATTTAGTGTCCTTGGTGTGAAAGGTCCTTTACTCTAATGTAGATGAGCTTCTTACATATGTCTCCTACCAGATCATTCATCCACACTTTAAAGATTTGCTAAATACGATGTCAGCCTTATGTGGGTCATCTTATGAGTTTCCCTGTGGCAGTTTTCAGTTTTTGCAGCATTGAATTTTTAACTGTAGGGACATGAATATAAAACCTTAAACGGTATTAAACAGATTTTTGGTAAAGGTTCTTAAAAATCATATATGAAATCACAAGGAATGCAGCTGTTTGATAAACAGAGCTTTCTTTTTAGCTTCTTAAAGAGTACTGAACTTAATCTCTGTCCACTTTAGTCCCTTCAAGCATAATAACATACTTTTGATGACAGCCATCACATTGAACAGCCTTTGGACACTGAATATTATATGTTCTTCCCTTGTAAATCCCATTATTTCTTTTCAGTATGTTCATTTGGCTCCTTTGCTGCAGGCCAGATTTTCTTGTATTTTTCTTGTATCTGTGTCACAAGAGATCAGAGTTAGTCAGTGGGTTTATCTTCCAGTCTCAGAAAAAAATAGGCCCATGCAGCTGAATATATAATTTCTTCTTCCTGCTTTTGAACCAAACCAATGAATTAGATGTGCACACCTTTCTGTTGTTGATTTCCAGGTTGCATGATTTAGGGTTTTAAGTCCTATGTTTTTCACCTCAGAGAGCTAATTATAAAATCACAGATGTCCACAGATCAGATATACACTGCTGATTATTTCAGTATTCAGCAGCATTGTTCAGCAGGGCTGCCATACAATATTCAACAGGTAGTCGGTCCCCATAAGGTCATTAACCCACAGTCCGGTAGCAGATATTGTTGCCTTTGAATTCCATTATTCATCAAAATCAGAGGGGTCCCGCCCATATTTGATTAATAGTTCAATATTACTTCCCAGGATTCATTTCAAATTCATATAAGTGTGAGCCCAGGGGCTCCGTGAGGCCGTTCATCAAGATTACGTATAAGCCCTAGACATGTGCACCTGCAATGCATGGCTAGCACTCACATCACACTTGGTTATTTCAAGGATACATCATTAATCTTTAAGGTAGCTATTACTTATTTCCACAGCCTTGGAAAAGTGTGCTCCAGTTCTTTATCTTTGCAATGAGATGGAGAGGTAAAAAAAAGCAGCTGTTAACGCTCCTCATGTCTCATTTACAAAAACTATTTAACATTGAGTTTGAAACGTGACAAATCTTTTGTTGGATTCAAATGGTTTTGAACATTTTTTAATATTTTCAAGAAAGTTCTAATTTAAGGCATCTAAAAATGTTGTGTAACTAAGTAAAAATACCAAATTTTCCATGATTATGTAGTAATATGTTATTTTACACCTTCAATATTTGTGTGTCAGGACCAGAACCCACATGCAGATGAATACAAAAGGCAAAACTCACAATAAAAAAGTCCTTAGCCAGAAAAAAAGACATTGTGTAGCAGGAAAAAACCAAGCAGGCAAAAATCCCAGAAGGGGCAGGCTGGTACTGATGTCGGGACAGGGGAGGGTCAGTAGGGATCCAGGAAACCAGGATGGCTGGGGCAAGAGAAAGGGAGAGATTTAACAGTCCCGGCTAACAGAACCAGGTCAGGAGAAGAAAACCTCAGGGTCCCAGGGAGGCCAGATTAGGCAGACTAAGCCAGGCAGGGGTAGACAACAAGGGAATGCAGGACAGAATCCTAGAGCCACAAAAAACTGGATAGCCGACAAAAACACTAACTGGATGTTGAGAGCAGAGGCAAACAACTATCCGGCACATTCAAAGGAAATAAACAGGGCAGCAAACTAAGTTTTGATAATAAGGTTTTCTTTGTCAGAATTTTAGGTTTTCTTTTCTTTTTGGGAGTTTTTTTTTCTTAATTGTTATAGGAGCTGATATTTCTGCCATTATGCTCACCAAAAATATTTTAAAACATTCTCAGGATAGAACAGGGGTTTTGTAGTTATAGTATCTATGAAATACATTTGAAAGTTTGTGAATTATTTATTAGATCTGGACAAAATGAGTGTGATGTAATTGACCCAGATACTTAACTGTATATTTTTGGTTGATTTTCAGAATCCCATCACCTATGCTGAGATCACATGACAATGAAAAGCCTGCTAGCGAGACGAATGCTGTGGATAATGTTGCTGCTCTCCGGTGCGACTTCTTACTCTGAGTGCAACGCCGATATGTTCTACTTTTAGACTTCTATTTTCAAGTGTGTGAAAAAATTGTTGTCCTCCTCGTAACTTTTTTTTTTTTTTTTTAATAGGTATGGTAGGGTCGCATCCATATTTTTATACAAACATATCACTGTTAGCATTTTTTAGGTGCGGAGGGTATGGAGTGAACGTGGAATTGAAACATGATGTCAAATGAAATGTGTTGAACAAATTATGATGTTCCATTTACAACTGTGAATCCATAGCAGAGGTTTCTGACTGACAACAAATATTGTTGTTGATCCTCATAGAAATCTGGCTCTTCTGATATTTTCTTTGATGATAGTATTTTTTGCTTGCCAAAATACATCACAGCACATTTACAGAGGTTTTTCTTTTCAGAACAGCAAACTGTATCACTGTTGCATCAGCTGTTATTCTCCGTATTTTGAAGCATGTTTAAATATCCAATAGGTTTTAGTTATGTTACAGTCATGAACTATGATTTTCGACTTGCTCGTGCAGATGGCAGAGGGAGAGACATGCTCATTATAGAAAGCATTTGATTGGTCCAAACTCAGTGCAGTACATGATGAGTATTTCCAGGAACTATATTAGCATACGGTCTCAATGGACCAAAAATAAACCCTCTAATTTTGATTTCACCGGTTTCTTTAAAGTGAGCTGATGTGGGCATGAGGTGATAAACCGATTTCATGATTGATTTGGTGTTATACTGGCAGAGAGCACCTTGGGCAGAGCTGAGGGTTTTAATTGTGACTGGCAATGCATTACAGGGCTCGCAAAAGATTAGATGCTCAAGCTTTTGTCCAAAGAAGCTGCTAGGTTGTTTATGAAGGGTTGCTTTGTGTGTTTTTATGTAGTGTGTGTATTTGTGAGTCTGCCCTTGATGTTGCCTCTGTGAGAACACGGTCTCTAGTTGCTTATGGAGAAGGCTTTTTTTTTTTTTTTTTGCCAAACAATGAAATAATACCTGTATATGTTTTGAGAGAGAGATGGAAAGATAGAGGGGATGTACCTTCATTGTGTGGAAAACAGTGCATCTCAGTCAGTTCATACAAATATATAGCAATGTTTGCATTTGGACACATTTGCGATTTCACAGTTGTATGTGTTTTAATTGTACCACAGACCTCGTAGCATTAAAAATAGTGTAGTGCAGAGTGATTTTATACATTATACTGAGCATATGTTTGATCTCTCACTGGCCAGTGATGAGATTTGATTTTAAAATGATTGCTTGAATACATTAAATATAGTGTCTCCTAATGATGTAAATCATTTATCCTGTTTATCTCACTCATGTAGTACTACTGAACATCCCCAACCCTTTTATGTCCACTGTTAGTGTCAGCAGTGGATGCTTTCATCATGGAAAGCTTGTGAATATAATACCGTGAGAGTTTTTGGCTGGCTAAATGAGGAGTTTATAAGGCACACAAAGCTGCGTTGAGATTGTGAAAGTCAAATGAATCAGAGCTACTGCATTAACTGCACAATGACTTTAATTCAGGGTTATTTATAATGACAGTTGTTTGATTCACCCCTCCCCCTGGGTTGGTACAGTATGTGATATGCATATACATGTTTGAGATTATGTTCCAGTCATGAAAGCTATATGGTAACTCCTCGTTGTTTCCTATGAGATTTTTTTAACAAACTTTTAAAAAGTTGTTTACAGTATACATACATTCCTTCATATTTGGTTTGCAATAGGATTCGATGCCTAAAACCCCCAAAATTGTGAATGGAATTTTGATTGTGCAAAAGCTTGACATGTTTTTATAACCATATTGTGTAAACGTTGGACAGTATATTTAACCAGCTTGTGTCGATGGTCAATCATTGACCTTTGAGACTGAGCTGGAAAGGAAAGCAGATCTTCCCTGAGCCCGAGGTGTCACAGTAATAAAATATTTACTCTCAGACTCACTGTCACTCTGTATCTTTTATGTATGATCTCTCGCGTTCTGTGATTTTTTTTAAATGTCCATAATATGTAATTTGAAGACGCATTTTCTCATTTTAACTTTGTCTGAGCTGGATGATATAGCTAAAATAAAAAACATTTTTTAATCATTTGTAATAGTCAATTTATATCTTGATATTTTCTCTGAAATGGCTTAAATTAGTAAGTGTTGTTGAATGCAATAGCGTATTTTTTTATATATATATAAAAGGCTATCATAATGAAAAAAAAACTTTTTTTTTTGATGGAACACATTAAATCATGTAAAATGGCACGCTGAGGATTTTAACACCTTTGAGTGATAAAAGCCCGATAATCATTGAAACTAATCTTTTTAACAGTTCATGGGATTTCATCAAAAAATATCTTAATTTGTGTTCAGATGAACGAAGGTCTTACGTGTTTGGAACGACACAAGGCCAAGGGTGAGTAACTATTGACATAAATTCAATTTTTGGGTGAACTAACCCAGACTGGAGTAATGTCTGAAAACAGTTATTTTAAATTGTACACATATTTGACAATATTATTGTTTTTACTGTATTTTTGCAAGCACACGATTCTTAGCGAGTAAGAAAAGTAAGTGACTACTGAATTTTGTTTGTACCATGTGGTCTATATTAAAAAAAATAAGTTATTAAAAGTATTTACTTTCCTTAGAAATATAATTGAGTAAAGTTTCACTTACTTACTAAAATAGATCAAGATGAAGTGTAGAATTACGAAAATCAAGATGACCGTGAAGTGTAAATATGACAACTGTGATGTGTGTATATGTGTATATAATGAAATGTAATGTTTCTGTTCAAATATATCTCATCTCATAGACTGTGTTCTTTTATCTAAGACGCATGCCCTTGTCATGCCCTTCCTTTGAATTAAATTAATTTTATGAGAAGCTTGAATGAAATCTTCAGAAATGAAATCAAGATTCCCTCTGGGTACAGAGTTCTTGAAATGTCATTCGAAACATCCAATGCATTTTTAATTTACATTTTGTCCATGGGAGACTTGCACTGTAAATGGGGCAAAGGGGAGGCGGTGGGCATATGCACTGGGACTCACCCAGCACACATGAGCTTCATTAATGGAGGAGATGAAAGCAGGACGTCCAGGAGGACCCCTGAACTCCAGCATCCGCATGCTTGGACCAGCCGCTTACGTGACCAGATAACTGATATAACCAGAACAACACAGCACACGTTTTTCTACATCTCTATTCATATGTGATGATGTGAATGTTTGGATTGTTAAGAGGATGGAAGTAGTTGTAAAACATATGTTAGCAATGTAACATTTTGAGCATAAAGAACATCACATCCCTAGAATGGTTACGTAAGACCACGTAGCTTGACTGAAATTGATCACTATGCTAAAACATCTGAAGATATGAAAGAACACAAGTGCTACTGAAGTATTTAGCCTAATTAACATATTAAAATGTTCCCATTTGTTTAATCTATTTTTTATTTCTTTTTTTATTTTTATTCTGCATGCTAATCAGTCAGACAATAACTAATTGTTGAAACGATATTGCTTTGTTGACTCCCGATTTGAGAAAATAACTTGTAAACGATGTAAAACTGACCCTGACATTATTTGAGAAGCTGTTATACTTGCACATCACAATAGGGAAGAAAAGAAGATGGCAGCTTCCGGTTCATTGCCATTAAATTCTCTTGATTTTTACATGAATTTCTATATTATTCATGTTCAATGATCCAATATGCGCTGGAACCCAAATAAATGAAATAGCAGTGCCCTGATGATTAATTCTGTGCATTATTTCAAGAATAAGATCTTGTCTGCAGCTAGATTGAATGCTCTTTAATGCTGCCAATGAATCTGAGCATATTATTTCTCCATTCTTCCTCTACCCACTAGAGAGCCATGACAATAGCTACCAACTGTAAATACAGATACAAAAAATCGGGAGTTCTTTAAAAAAGAAAAATCATTTTGAGTTACAACTACTGCTACTCCTGTTTTCTAATATCTGGATTATTTGATCCATCTGTAAATAATTGTTTCATATAATATTACTGGTCAATATAATGATTAACTCATATTTGTATTAGGTTACAATTCTGTTTCTTCACTTCTTCTATTAAATTAAGGTATAGGCATTATAAACATCCAAGGTGGGATTACTGACATTTTGACTGCATTACTGTATATTTTATGTGTTTTTTAAACCAATAGATTTCGATATTTCCCATCCAATATTGTATTATTACTTCTTCCATGTTCCCAACATTCTGAGAATATTGCCTTAGGATGTTCATTATTGTGTCCCTTTAAGTGTCACATGTTTATTTCATATACCAGAAGTTTTGTAATAATGTAAAAAGTATTTACTGTAACTTTTATTAAATGTAATGCATCCTTGCTGAATAAAATCCTGACCCTACTTGAATGGTAGTGTATAAAAAATATATATTTTTTGTCTTGCTATCCTAACAAGTCAAATACAAAAAAAAAAAATCATCATTAAAAAAATAACTTGGAATGAGTACAAACGCAATCCGCTTATAAACAACAATAAAACAACTATAAAATCATCTGCAACTGAATGTAATATTTTATAATTGCAGTGACAGGTTATTGGATATTGGTTTCAGTTAACATCTGGCGTGTCTAATAGAATATTATACAGTCAGGATATAAAGAAAATGATAAAAACACGATTAAACAGGTTGCTTTGCAGTGTTACTTTAAAAGAAATCTTAAATGTAATTAGTCAATTTCAAAATCTGTTTTTTATATATTTGATGCCAAAGTGGCTTACAGTTTATTCAAGCTGGAGATTCTATCAGATTGTGTGTTTAAGTTTAACCCATTACCCATGACCTTGGTTGATCTACTGAAATGCATTCTTTTTAAAAGTTTAGTAGAATTAAATGTGGAAACTTTGTAACTTGGGTATGTTTTTTGCAACTTTGACTTTTGAGTAAAAGTTGGACACAAACTTACTTTGTGAGCCCCTGTCATTAAATAAGGAGACACATTTTTAAACGCAGGCCAAAACCAATTGACGTTACTTTTTACAATAAACAATAAACTAATGTGGCTGGGAGAATATAGGGAAGATAGAGAGAGCGATGAGAGTATCATGACCTGCCGTATATTCAGCAGTGTCACTTTCACATTTCACATGACTTTATTGCTAGGATTCATTGCCTGAACACCCTCTAGGGTGTTGAGCTGATCTTAGATCAGTTGTGTAGAAGAACAGTGTATGTTTTGATTTATTCATGAGTAAGTCGCACCCTGACCTTGAGAAAGGTTGTTGATGTGTCAGTTGGCTGCTTTCATTCTCGTCTGTTCTCCATTCATTCACCGATCACATAGCAGAGAACTCCACACAGGCATAAGTCTCTCATATTCTGTGTGAAGTTCACATCTGTGAGTAATCCAGACGTTCAGTCCTGTGACCATGTGCTGGGTCTTAAACTCTCGGAGGTGTCAAATATTTGAGTAACAGTACTATAATTATGAGATATTTGAGGGAATCAGTATTACTTGATCAGTACCAGTACTTTACGGATACTTTTACATTTAGAAAAATATTACTTTTTACACGATTACAGTTTCATGTAGACTTAAAAGTACAAAGAATATTGAAAAAAAAAAAAAAAAATCCTATTGAAAACCGGTGGTGAGGACTGTCTGTAAATGATGACAAAATGATAATTTTTGAGTGAACTATCCCTTTCAGACACAGACTCTGAGCTATTGTGTTATTTATGATAACCATCGTTGCAGAAGGATGAACTTGAGTTCATGGGTGAACACGGTTCATGATTAGTTCTTCATCGTCTATATTTTAATGTCGAACCACTGTAAAAAATCACCTGCTGCTAATTTTAGGTTTTAGGAAACAGGTTTACCTTAACATCTTCTGTATTGTTCTGCTACATAGTAAGAACAATGAGAGAATAGTGATTTTTAACATGTTTCTTTGCAAAGATTTGCATCAAAAAAAGTGAACTTCTCTACCGCCTCTTGTTTTTAAAAGCTTTTTTTTTTATCTTAGAAAAGTGTTTAATTTTAAACTTTTCAGTTCTTAAGTACAAATACTTTTGGATACACTCTTACTTTCACTCAATTTTGGGTAGTTACTTAGACTTTTAATTGAGTCAAATTTTTGACATGGTATATCCTGTGTACTTTACCTTTAAACTTAAATACAATTTCTCAGTACTTTTTACAGCCATGTAAACACTTAACCCGTCTACACTGCTATCGATTGTGACAATCAAGAATGTTGCCATTACAATATATGCATAATGTTATCATAACGGTAAAGGCCTAGTTTTTATCATGTTGAGTTTAAAGGGGCTTAAATGTTATTTATTTTTATTTTTTTATTGTAATATTTTTCCAGTAATTTTACCAATATTTAAGTCACTGTAAGTCATAGGTCTGGCCTTCAGGGCAGCATGTTTATCATTTCACTGTTATTTTAGTAAAGGTCAGGATTAGGGTAAGGATATTGATCTAGAAACATGTCCTTTCTGGTTAAATCACAAATCATGGCACAATCATAACACACTGCAGAGTGAGGTGAATAACAAACACACATCTGCCAATGACAGCTGTGCAAGGTCTCACAGCACCAATGCTTCAGCAGCCATGTGAATGTACGCTTTCATTGGGGCGCAATAATTGGATGCTTTCCTTTGCTGAGACACAAACTCTGCATTGCATGAAGCTGCACTTGATTTGACATAAATCAAGACTCATTGCAATGCTTTATCTGGCTGAGGACCTGACAATGACCAGTGTAATTGCATTTGGTATAAATTTAGAGCTGGTTTCTCTTGCGTTGTGTCTATTTTTTTAATCAGAGTCAGTGTAACAATTGTAGAGTAAAGGTTAGAGTAAAATGGTAAAACAACAGTGTTAAGAGACTCATTATTTTCATCTGAAGATAATGAAAACATTAGCTTCAAAATTATTTTCTTTTAAAATTATATGCAGAAGTTTTATGGTGGCAAATGCCTTACGGGATTTATTACAGTGAATGTTTTAAATCGTTAAAAAAGCTTTGATTTAATATTTAATATTCTGAATGCTCTGTTGTATCATTTCTCAGGATTAGACCAAGATGTATCAAGATGATAGAAGCAGAAAACATTAAAACTTATTTGATGGTATAACAGGAAAAACAATGAAATGAGAATTATATTACATTGTAACAATGCATGCATGGAAGCTGAGGACAGAAGACTCAGGTTCTCAGAAAACACTAATAAGTTTAAAGGGCACCTATTATGGAATTTTGAAATGTACCTTTCATGTAGTGTGTAACATAGATCTAAGTGAACGAAAACATCCTGCAAAGTTTGAAATATGAAAGTGCACCGTATATAAAGTTATTGTCTTTCAAAAGTGAGAGTCGACTCTGAGTCATTTTTATGAATCGTTAGAAGACCGAAGCTTTTTCTCTGACTAGATGACGTCAACTTGTCAAGTTATTTGAATACGATACGCCCACTTATTGCGCTCCAAGGCCGTAGTACCCCAGAGTGCAGTCTGGACGATGGGGCGGGGCGACACTTTGGGGCGGGGTTACACGTGTCGCTCCGCCCACCCCCAATTTAATTGGCTTATTATACAGCAATCTTATTGGCCCAGATGATTCAAGCCTGAGCATGCGCATTCTTTATGTACTATTTTTGTGAATGATTTGTCCATATTAACGAAATATTAAATGCTAACTCTAATCGTATATTATCGGTTTACCATGGTCATTTTAGTTAGGATCTATACATGGGTTTCTGTGCAACGTCATCACGTAGATGCGCGCGCATCTAAGAGGCAGAAAGCAACAGTCTTTACGGCTATATCTAGCAGAAGCAGAGATGACGCGGAGCTGCTGTGCTGTAAACTAACCTGAATGCATAGGGTATGTCAGGTTTTTATGATTCGCAAACTTAGTTGGACAATTTCATACTAGTCAACTAACTAACTTTTTACATAATGTTATATTAATATGCAAATGAAACACAAGCAAACAGATTCAACTCTGAAATTGCAGTTTATTATTGAGTCAACAAGAATTTACAAACAATGCGAAATCTACGTTAATTACAATGTTCTTTTACAGAACTCGGCATAACATATAGCGGTCTTGCCTCTTGAATGCGCGCGCATCCGGTATTGTTTGTATACAAGAAACCTGTGTATTGGCTAATGTTTTATTGTTAAGACACAGAATAGACAAAGTTATTGTTTAAAAACGAACGCTTGGTGACAGCACCTCAGCTGTTTTCATATTTCCATCAGGTCGGTCGGTGGATCATCTCAAACTCGGGATTTTACGCAAATTATGATAAATCGCTGTATTAAAGGAAATACATCGGACAAACCCGAACGCAAGCAGCTGATTTTAAATGTTATATTTAAAAAATTTTTTTTTTATTTAAAGCGCGACCGTTTTTTGTTGATTTTTTTAAACGAGATTTGTTCTCCAATGCTTGCATTTTTTGACACAAAGTGCAAATAAAATGTTTAATGGCAAACTCATATTTCCTTGTTGTTTACCTGTTAAAAATAGGTTCAAATATTAACACTGGCAAAGGCTACAGCTGCAGCCTAACTATTAAAAAAATCACCGCTGTAAATCTGGGCATTGCCTATAGCCTAACAGCCTACTTCAAATAGTTACATATTTATACTTAAATTGAGCACATAAAAAATAATATTTGCTATAGAGCGACATATTAATATCTGTTTTAGTATTTTTTTTTCCACTTTTCAGCACTGCAGGTTTTTAAATTCCCATTGTAGATGAAACATTCTGGACAGCTTCTCTTTTATGAAAAGACTTTAACATATTAACGTGACACACACGAGTCTTCCTTCTCCTATCTGGAGTACCGATCACGTAATCTGTAGTACTAAGTTTCCTAACCACCTCGTATGGTCCAGAAAATCGTGCTGATAAAGCAGACCCTACCATAGGTAGCAGAACCAACACCGAATCGCCCTCATTAAAGGTACGCTGTACAGATTTACGATCGTAGTGATGTTTCATTTTTCCCTGTGCCACTTCTAATGACTCCTTGGCCGCAGAACAAGCTTGATGCAAACGCTCACGGAATTTACTCACATAATCCAGCACGTTCATTTTCGGGCTAGACTCAACAGACAGCAGGTTCTCTTTGAGCATTTTCAAAGGACCTCTAACAGTGTGACCGAACACTAATTCAGCAGGACTGAATCCGAGACTTTCCTGAACTGCTTCCCTAATCGCGAATAAAAGTAATGGTACACCTTCATCCCACTCTTTTCCTGTTTGCATACAGTATTTTCGAAGCATTGACTTTAACGTTTGGTGGAAACGTTCGAGTGCCCCCTGACTTTCGGCGTGATAGGCACTGGCGATCCTATGCGATACATTTAAACTAGACAACACTTGAGTAAAAATTTTTGACAAAAAATTAGTGCCTTGATCTGTCTGCACAATTTTTGGTAAACCAAACGTAGAAAAAAATTTAACAAGTGCTCTAGTTATGACAGGTGCCGTAATTTTTCTCAAGGGAATCGCCTCAGGAAACCTGGTCGCGGTACACATCATCGTCAGTAAAAATTGATTACCAGTCTTAGATTTAGGTAGTGGACCGACACAACCAACAATGACGTGCTCGAATGGTTCTCCAACCACTGGGATAGGAATGAGAGGAGCACACGGAATTACCTGGTTCGGTTTGCCAGTAATCTGACAAACGTGACAGGTGCGACAAAATTGTGTGACATCACCTTTTATTCTGGGCCAAAAGAAGTGCGTTAAAACTCGGTGATAAGTTTTCTTAATCCCTAAATGTCCTGACAGGTCATGATCGTGAGCTAACGACAATACTTGTTGTCGGTAACATGAAGGAATTATTATCTGATACACAGTACTCCACTCAGCATCATCTGCCATCTCCGAACACCACTTGCGCATCAGTAACCCGTTCTCGACAAAATATGCAGCTTTTCTCTTTCGAGCTTCCTCTGGAGAAACAGCAGCAGCAAAACATTTCTGAAGACTTTTATCCTGCTTTTGAGCATCAATAATTCTCTCACGCGTCACACGCATTTTTACACAAGGAGTATCTTGAGCAAGCACACTTTCAGTAGTTTTACCCTCCTCAGGTAGAACATCATCAATAAAAACAGGTGCAATAAAAGATGCAGCTAAATCGTCAGCATCTATTTTACGAGCTTGAGCCCGCGTAACTACACAAGTTGAAAAGGTTTCAGGATATGACTGTGATAATTCATCAGGCTGCACAGGTGCAACTGGATTGTCAAGGACTTCCAACAAAGGCATAATTCTCCCACCAGCTAAATCATTGCCTAAGATAAACTGTACCCCACTCACAGGCAGGCGTTCACGGACAGCTACCTTCACAAAGCCCGTGCACAGTTCTGATTCCAAGTGAATTCGATGTAACGGAACTCGCACGAGACCCATCTCTATGCCCTGCACTAGGACATTACTGCCACAGAAGGTCTGTTCAGAGAACGGCAGTACATCTGCACTAATAAAGGACTGCATAGCCCCTGTGTCACGGAGCATCTGAACTCGAATTCGTTCCTCAGATTCCCCTGTAACGGAAATTAACCCTTCCATCAGAAAAGGCGCATAACTGCCATCAGGCTTGTCATTACACTCGATCTTTTTAGAATCAATCCGTTTCACAAAACCAGCACTCTTAGGTGCAGAACTCGACTGTTTTCGTCTTAGCACAATACAATCGGCGATTAAATGGCCAGGTTTGCGACAATAAAAACATTCTCGATCCTCCTTAGATTTAAAAGTAACTGGTTTCGGTCTAGACGGACTACTCGAACTCACTGGAACCGCAGTCTTCTCAGAACGTACCGGAGTAAACACATTTTTATGCGTCAGGGAAAACTCATCTGCCAAGACAGAGGCTTGAGATAACGATGTGACTTTTTGTTCATTCAAGTAAACAACAACACGCTCAGGAATACAATTCTTAAATTCTTCTAAAAGAATAAGTTCTCGCATGTCTTTAAGATCATTTACTTTGCTAGATGTGCACCACTTGTCAAACAAACTTCCCTTCTCCCTTGCAAATTCAACAAAGGTCTGGCTGAAGTGTTTTTTGTGACTTCTAAAACGCTGTCTATAGGCTTCTGGTACAAGTTCATATGCACGTAATATCGCAACTTTCACTAGCTCATACTCCAAACTATCCTCTAAGGATAACGTAGCGCAGACATCTTGAGCTTTACCGGTTAACTTACACTGTAATAACAGAGGCCAAACCTCTTTAGGCCAATGGAGCGTAGATGCAATCCGCTCGAATACACTAAAGTAAGAATCAACTTCTGCTTCCCGGAACTGTGGCACTAGTGAAATGTGTCTACTGACCTCAAAAGTGGTCCCCGCTGTGCCAGCATCAGCAGACTGCAAGGGTTGCGTAACCGGAATAGGTGTCCTGTTAGCTGCACTCAGCTCAAGTTCACGCAGCTTAATCTGCGTCTCCGCCTCGATTTCGAGCCTGCGGATTTCAAGTCGGTATTTCAGATCTGCCTCCATTCTACGGCTTTCCGCCCGTTCGCGCCCCTCCATTTGCACTCGCGCTAAACGGACTTTCAGTCGCGCCCCTCCTCCAGACCCATCTGAGGCAGGAGAAAAAGGATCGGAAGGCGGCAAAACAGCCTTGGCTTCAGAGTCCTCCACCTCAGCCGTTTCGCTCCGCTCCTCCTCACCAGAGCGACCGTCAGAATCGGAGATACCTTCACCGACACCTGTGGACAATTTTAGGACACCTAATTCCACCAACCCCTGAGATACAGCAGACCTGATCTCTAGTTTACGCAGTTGCTTCGAGACAGAAAGTTTATAGTGAGCAGCGATCAGTACCAGATCCTCCTTCCTGCATTTACTAAGTTGCTCTTCCGTGGGTGCGCTTACAAAAGTGTTCAAATCAAAGTCAGCCATACTTACGCCTATCAACGCACTAATATACTCAACCAGCCCATCCACTCACTAGACTACATCAAGAACATTGACTCTACACGAAAAGTTCTGTCATAGTCATTCCACCACTCACACCAGCAGTAAATTTTCAAATAATTACTCGGGAGAAATATGGATATCAATATTTTATCCCGGACGAGCCCCCATTAAATGTTACGAACTTTTAAATGTCTAGAAGGTATTTCGTAACACTTATTTTGAACCTACTGCTGCTGTCTGAGTAGGGTGGAATAAACACATGACACACTCGATTTGATGAGAAGTAAAACTGGAATTTATTACAAAAAGCCGAAGCCACTAAATCCAGCTCATTAATGTGACATGCCGTGCGCTATGTACAATCTCTGAGATAAAACAATAGAAATAAATAGTTGGTAAGAGAACATAAAGTGGCGCCAAAGAAAAGAAATGAGTATAACAAAACAATCCTTACGCTAATCCTAACCCTGACCAAAGAAAGATGTGAAAAGAAAACCGAGATCTTCAGTGCATGCGGGCACCTACATAAACTAGCTAAATAACAAAACATACAGGGAGTGGCGCTCACTCCTAACCTAGTGTGTCTAACAAGTTACCACTACGGGCGTTATGTATACCGCGGCATACTAACCTGACATTCTCTTACCAAAAGAGCAGTTTGTAGGCAACCTCGTAGCGTTGAACTTGAACACACAGTTCTAAATTTCGCTATCTCAAAAGTATACTGGTCGAGTTCCAAGGAACAGACAAACAGAGCGACACGTGCATCTCTCACGAGGATATCGAACAGGTCTTTACATAGTTCTCAGTTTAAAAACAACAAGCTAATCGTGATCAAAATGGTGACGGTGAACAGGGCGCTTAACACGCTGAGAGAGAGAGAGAGCATGAATGAACAGGTCGTTCTTTGGAAGTCATCGCATCTACGTCCTGATTGGTTCCCAGACGCCGCCCCTAATGATGGAATGATGAGTGACGTACTGCTAGGCCAATCACAGCAGAGTGAAGACTAAAACACAGAGAGAAGATAATGAGCATCAATCATTCACACGTGCAAATCATACTAGCGTGCCGCTAGTCTCTAGACTGAATAAAAACAAACCCCACGTGGAACGTAACAGATCTAGAAATAAGGATTCTTGAATTTTATAATAGACTTGATCTCAAAGAAGAGATAGTTTGAACACGACATGATTTGAACACGCAATCGTCTTATCTGGAGTCAGACGCGCTACCGTTGCGCCACGAGGCCCAGCGCTTCCGTTAATTTCCATATCTAGTTTTAGGGTCTAGCAATAAGGAATCCTGAATTTTATAAAAGACCTGCTCTCAAAGAAGAGATAGTTTGACCCCGACGTGATTTGACCACGCAACCTTCTGATCTGGAGTCAGACCCAATACCTTTGCGACACGAGGACCAGTTTATCTCTGAATTTGCTTATCTAGTTATAGGATCTAGAAATAAGGATTCCTGAAATTTATAATAGACTTGATCTCAAAGAAGAGATAGTTTGACCCCGACGTGATTTGAACACGCAACCTTCTGATCTGGAGTCAGACGCGCTACCTTTGCGCCATGAGGCCCTGCACTTGGTAAATTTTGCCTTGTAATTCTGTGAATTTGTTTATCTAATTATAGGATTTAGCAATAAGGATTCCTGAAATTTATAAAAGACTTGAGCTCAAAGAAGAGATAGATTGACCCCAACATGATTTGAACAAGCAACCTTCTGATCTGGAGTCAGACCCAATACTTTTGCGACACAAAGACCAGTGTATCTGTGAATTTGCTTATCTAGTTATAGGATCTAGAAATAAGGATTCTTTAATTTTGTAATAGACCTTGATCTCAAAGAAGAGATAGTTTGACCCCGACGCGATTTGAACACGCAACCTTCTGATCTGGAGGCAGTTGCACCACGAGGCTAAGCGCTTATGTTGATTTCCATATCTAGTTTTAGGGTCTAGCAATAAGGCTTCTTGAATTTTATGTGAATTTGTTTATCTAATTATAGGATTTAGCAATAAGGAATCCTGAATTTTATAATAGACTTGATCTCAAAAAAGAAATAGTCTGACCCCGACGTGATTTGAACATTCAACCTTCTGATCTGGAGCCAGACGCGGTACCGTTGCGCCACGAGGCCCAGCGCTTTTGCTGATTTCCATATCTAGTTTTAGGGTCTAGTAATAAGGCTTCTTGAATTTTATGTGAATTTGTTTATCTAATTATAGGATTTAGCTATAAGGATTCCTGAATTTATAACAGACCTGATCTCAAAGAAGAGATAGTTTGACCCCGACGTGATTTGAACACGCAACCTTCTGATCTGGAGCCAGACGCGATACCGTTGCGCCACGAGGCCTTGCAATTGGTGAATTTTGCCTTGCGATTCTGTGAATTTGTTTATCTAATTATAGGATTTAGCTATAAGGATTCTTGAATTTTATAATAGACTTGATCTCAAAGAAGAGATAGTTTGACCCCGACTTGATTTGAACACGCAACCTTCTGATCTGGAGTCAGACGCGCTACCGTTGCGCCACGAGGCCCAGCGTTTCTGGTAATTTCCATATCTAGTTTTAGGGTCTAGCAATAAGGATTCTTGAATTTTATAACAGACTTCATCTCAAAAAAAGAGATAGTCTGACCCCGACATGATTTGAACACAAAACCTTCTAATCTGGAGTCAGACGCCCTAACGTTGCACCACGAGGCCCTGCACTTGGTGAATTCTGCCTTGCGATTCTGTGAATTTGTTTATCTAATTATAGGATTTAGTTATAAGGATTCCTGAATTTATAACAGACTTGATCTCAAAGAAGAGATAGTTTGACCCCGACGTGATTTGAACACGCAGCCTTCTGATCTGGAGTCAGACGCGCTACCGTTGCGCCACTAGGCCCAGCGCTTATGTTGATTTCCATATCCAGTTTTAGGATCTAGAAATAAGGATTCTTTATTTTTATAATAGACTTGATCTCAAAGAAGAGATAGTTTGACCCCAACATGATTTGAACTCAAAACCTTCTGATCTGGAGTCAGACGCGCTACCGTTGCGCCACGCGGCCCAGCCCTTACTGTAACAAACAAACAAATATATTTTTTAGACCAAAACGAAACACAACTTGCTGCAGGCATGCTAGAACATACTAGTTGGTGTCGGCTTCAAGCATTTTATTACTTTTTATCATTAATAATTAAGTCTAGATATTAGAGGCTGTGTCTGACGAACTAAAATAAACATGATTTGTCTATAAATTTCAGCGTCAGCTAACCAAATCAACATAGACAATAATATCACTCAATATTACTATTAAATACTATGCCGTAATTGAGTCCTGCCTGTCGTAATATTAGCTTCTCTGCCTTCCCTTTTAAAATAACCTTTTTATCATAGTAAATTCTACATATAGTTCCCAACAAAAGTATTGTTTAGCATAAAACATGTTGAAGATTAGCGAACAGGCTGTTGATTGCTTAAATTATTAGGTGTTTCCTCAAAAATGTGCTTTATTCAAGTGAAGCCTCTTCTCCATAGACATCCATTCATAACAAACGCCTCTGCTCTCCTTCCCTGCGTACCAGCGTTAGCGTTAGCATTAGTCGTTATGCTTTTTTGGCTAAAGCTTGCAGGCTTGTCATCAATTGGCTTTGGGTTCACTGAGTTGTATTAGAAACATTAGTAAAGGGGCGAGCTCCCGCACCCTCTGCACTTTTCATTGTGGCAAGGAAGAGGTTAGGGCACCTGACTGATTTTAGCTTGGTTTTGGTTTTTATTTTTGATTTGATTTGGAACCCACCCATGACCCTTCTCCAATACTCTCCCCCCTATACAGTAAATAACCTATTATTTTGATTACTTCTATCCCCACGGTGTAAATACATTGTGTGTTTGCAACATACAGTATTACGGCCTCTTGTGTTTGCATTGCCACCTCAGTTTGGTATGGTATGTATGCATATGCGTTTCTCCCAACTTTAATGTTATTCTCCTCTACCCCTTTGCTCGATGCCACTAGGGGTCTTAACAGATGTCTTTTATTGAGAGCTATTTTACCTGTGATATGGTTCATTTGGGATAGTGAAGTGTCTTGCTTAGATCTGAAGAATCTATGTCTCCAGTTTGCATTTAAAATGCTTAGCTTGTTCTGTTGCAATGTTTTCAGCTTGAGTTATACCTCACCTGTACTGTGATTCTGGTACTGGTAATGTCTGTGTGGAATAATCATGCTGTGTTGGTGTATGATGGTGATACATACTGTAGCTTGGCCAGTGTGTTATTCTAATGTTGATCTAGCTTACTGCTAAAATTATTGACTACATGGGGGACTTTAAAGTACCCAGTCAACACTCACAGTGATCTCATAATGAGCTTCCAGTATACTCATGATGTAGTCACTACTGGCTATGTTTACATGCGCAACTTCTGTTTCAATCAGACTGAATTCAAATCTGAATGTAGTGTTTACATGAACGCTAAACATGTGATCGGGTTAATGTGTGCGCATTTATATGTCACAAGCTTCAAAAGGGAATAGATTTTTTTGACATGTGCACTGCATGAATATAGAGTTTCCCACTGTTTGTGCATAATAACCATTCTCCTACATTGGTTATTTGTTTGTTTTAAACAGCAGACTTAATATTTATCAATTTCTGGTCATAATTTGGAGACAATGTGCATATGAACCGTTGTGCCGTGCTGCTTATATTTATCACGCAGTAAAAATGCCCCTCCCTGTGCCCATCCAGTCGTCTGTGGATAAGAATCCGAAAGAACAAGGGATGGTGGGACGTTGTCCTGCTCCACTTCACAGATGCTGAGTGAAAGGATAATTTTAGAATGACGGGAAACATTACACTTTATTTAACAGGAAGAACAGCTCGTTCCACCCAACGTCATTACACTATTTACACCATTTCAACATTCCAACTTCCAGTTTTGGTTTTCAATCCGATCAAGTGTTTACATGCCCTCTCGATCGGATAAGAAAAGGAATAAACCACCCCTTTCAATCGGATCGAAATTTCATTAGGATCGAGCTCAATCGGATCGATTAAGGTGTTTATATTAATTTCTTTCAGTACGATTAAGCCGTCAATCCGATTACTAGCGGATTATTTGGTTGCATGTAAGTAGCCAATGTGAGGTCATGGCGAGCTAAAAGATGAACCACACAGTGCACTCACTGTGTGCTCATACTATGGTTACATTGGTCAGTGCACTCACTGTGTGCTCATACTATGGTTACATTGGTCAGTGCACTCACTTGTGAGACCACTGTGATATCACTGTGATCTAAAATTTCTCTAATATTGGTCAGTTATATCACAAACATTTGAAATATGAAGTTCATATTTTATTTCCACCAACAAAGGTAAAGTTTCCCTGTTTGTGTTCTTTTCAGCCTGGTAGCATTTGACACAAATATTTATATTTGACGGATGCATTCAGATTCTGATGTTGGTTTGGTGACTCCTTTTTATTTCTTAACCTCCATTTCTTTTACCCCTTGAAAAAACTTGACACATCCTGAAACACAGAGAGCAATATGTCAATGCAATTAGTTTGATTACTGGTGTGATTACTGAAGCCAGGTGATTCTACACCTGAGCTTGCAAGATGCCTGGTTCACATGTACCTGGCCATGTGCCAGTACTCTGCTAACACAGGGCCAGGCCACAGTGCATATTGCCATTATAATATCTTATGAGCGTACGTAAATAGCAATTAAAGAGACCACTCACCATTTGTCCAGTGTAACAATTCCACGCTGAGTCCAGAATACACAGCACAAACGGTTTGCTAACAAATCCTGCAGTATCCACATTTTTCCGTGTTGAGAAACAGAAACTATAATGTTCCCCCGGTGACCGACATGCAAACTGTTTTCTCAACCTGCTCAACATTTTGAATTCACAATGAGCTCACATATTACTCACACTGTATCACAGTATGATAATCATGTGATGTCACTGCTCAACATTTTGAATTCACAATGAGCTCACTTATTACTCACAGTGTATCACAGTATGAGTATCGCTTGAATTCACAATGAGTTCACGTATTACACTGTGAGTATCACAGTATAATCGTGTGATGTCACTGTGATCATGATCTCACGTGTTGACTGGGTAAATTTTATCCCTCAGTAAGCAGGCTGTGTCTCTTTAGCCTATATGCCACAGAGCTAGGGGATTTCAGAGTTTCAAAAGAGAGAGAGAGAGAGCGAGAGAGAGAAGAATGGTCATATGATGGGCTGCCTGCCTCTCTGTCTCATTGAATCAGGCGAGTATCTCAGTGCCCCAAATGCATCCTCTCTTACAATGAAAGTTTTCACTGCAGAGATAAAACAGAAAGCTGAAAGAGCAGAGAGCTCCCGGGGCTTACACTTACTTGCATTACTTTCTCTATACACACTGGCCACTTGCACAGAGACATAATGGCATGTAATTTTTTATCAACATCAGCTCATCTAGATAGTTTGGGGCAAGTTTAGTACAGAGGATATAATTTGTCCCACGGGTAAAAAATAAATAACTAGAATTAGAAAAATCTAATTTAAATTATTAAATCTAACAAAACTCTTAATATCCTAATTTATTCAAGTTTTAGGATTGAAACAAATAGATATTGAAACAAAGGTTAAAACAAAGAAATGCAATGGAATATATTACGGAATTGTTTAATATACATTCCTGGTCACTTAATCACGTAAATTAGCTGATCATGTACAGATGGTCAGATGTTCTTCCATTGAATCTCAAGATGCTATTTGATTATCTCAGTTCATACTGGAGAACATAATCAACACAAACTTCTGGAGTTCATGCAGCTCAAGTTTTGTTGTCATTTTACTTTTCACAAATCAACTTTTCACTCAAATGGTTATGATTACTGTATATTAAGTTATATTACATTGGAGAGAGATCTTGTTCCTGGTCTGCAACAATGCACAAAGCTGGCAAGTAGTGGCAACAAGTTGGTGGCATGTGTGGCAAATTTACATCCACATAAATGGCAGGACCCAGGGTTTCCCAGCAGAACATTGCCCAGAGCATCTCACTCCCTCCACTGGCTTGTCGTCGTCCTACAGTACATCCTGCTGCCATCACTTACCCAGGTAAACGGTGCACATGTGCACGGCCGTCCACGTGATGTAAAGGAAAAAGGGACTCATCCGACCAGGCGAACTTCTTCCAGTTGCTTCAAGGTCCAGTTTCGATGCTCGCATTTGACGGTGGATGGGATCATCATAAGCACTCTCATTGGTCCGCGACTATGAAGCCTCATACACAGCAGAGTGCCATGCACTGTGTGTTGTGACGCATTCTTTCCATAACCATCATTAACATTTTGTGTTACTTGTGCCACAGTAGACCTTCTGTTGGCTCGGACCAGATGGGAAATCCTCCATTGCCCTCGTGGATTAATTATTGCTTTGATTTGTTTAATCTTTTGACAGACACACAGTTGACCGTTGCTCATGTTGTTCATTTGCATAACTTTTCTATTGAATCTGTCTGACCAACATAGTTCCTCTGATGATGGTTGATCAAGGAGGTCTCTAGCATCAGCATCATCTTCAGGAAATGCCTTGTGTAGAAAGCACAAGTGGCTCCCCTTGACTCGTTTCTCTTTGTTACTGTGAGGCGCTGAGGCGCTGTTGGAGGTGCCACTCAGTCCGGTGTCCCTCTTTCTACATCACAGCTCCTGCTGATGTACTCTGACAGGCCGAGCAACAGGCTGATATCACACCTGCCTTTGCTCTCTTATCAGCAAGGGAACTGAGGGTCAGCTGAGTGGATGGACGAGTGGGCAAAGCTACTGTTCTGACGATCTGAATGGCACAGTCCAGCTCTCTGATTAAGAACATGTTTCATAGTCTGTCACGGTGCTCTTTAATCAGATGTGCTTAGTATTTGTAAACAGAGCTAATGAGTCATGGGCTTAAGAGTGTATTGCCTCATGCTCAAAATTTGATAAGGAATTAATACATGACTAGGGACAAATAAACAGGGTGACGATGAAGCCAAATAGGTCAAGGTTTGGCTGGTTAGCCCTGCTGATAGATACTATAGCCGTATAACTATAACTTTATTCAACTGTTCTCTAAGTTTGAATCTAAATTAAAATGTTCACTTCACCGGTCACCACAGTAATATCGACAATTTAATGCCAACAGACCACTGGCTTATAAAGGTTTTTAGATTGAATTTCAATCAGCGGCAAAAGGAATTCTTCTGTGTTTAAGGGTGATGTTCAAAGCCACAGTGTTTTAGTGTCTTTACTGCCGGGAAGAAAAACACATTTTTCTGATGTGAGCTGACTTTGTCTGAGCTTGCATGCACAATTGCACACAATTGTAGACCTTTGGACATGACAACTCACACGTGATTATTATAACCAACCTGACGCAGAGGCCTCTCAATTTTTAGATACTTAAAAACAGTCTCAATCCAGCTGGTCTTCATTATCAGCAGGTCACACCAAACATGCTTTTGTATGACTGATAATGTTCAAGTTATAACCTGTATATCTACCAGAAAGACTCGGGAGAATAAATACTGTGACAATTAACATTTATTAAGAGCTCAGCAAGCAATCAAGTTCTTTGGCGAAGGCCCCGTCCGTAGCTTGCAATCCTAGGGTTCGGACTCTGCATATCCTGCCTGAAGATGAAGGCAGGGGCGCAGGCGAACCCCTGCGAAGTAAGGGAAGGGGCCATCTGGTGGTGGTGGGGTGGATGGAGGAGAAAGACATCTTGGTGTTATGTCGAGGATGGAGGGAAGGACCCGTCTTGGTGGTGTTGGGGAGGATGAAGGGAAGGTCCCATCTTGGAGGTGGTGGGGAGGATGGAGGTGAATGGATGGAGCGACAGCATCTGCGAACTCAGGCGTGTGTAAGTACCAACCTTTTATACCAAAAGTATTAGGATATGATTGGATAGATGAGAAGGTAATAAGTTATGTAACAATTGAGTCTCCCCGGCAGAACTTACGCTAGAGCTTCATGCCTATAATAATCACTCTCATGAAAAGCTTCTTACAGAACCTCGTCATACCAAAATGTATTTTGAAAAATCTTCACATTGAAAATCCAGCGTTTATTTGATCATGATATGGCTCATTGTCACAGTTGTAAACACATTGGCATTCTTCTTCCATGAGGGGGTTTGACACAACAAGTCACAAACGGGACGCACACATCTCCCGGAAAATCCTGTTGAATTCTACCAATCAGATGACGACCTCGAAACTCCTGAAGTGTTTTCAATTTTGTGTGCCATATGCATTAGACGTTCAGCCAACATGAACGTTCAGGGCATGACGTCTGGAGCTGAGACTAAATGTGTTGAAACTCACAGTTATGGTAAAGGCCTTGACATTTCTGAAATGCGCTCGAAGCGGTTGAGCCATAACAACACACACTGGTCCAGCCGGCCAATCAGAGCACATTGCGCATTTCGGAAGGATGGATTTCATAAACAGTTTTGCAGACAGACAGGGAAAACTGCAACAAAAATATGTAGGGCCTAGTAGTATTCTACTACCGGTATTCTAGACCCCAAAAACAAAATTAAGACTTTGTTAAAAAGGCATAATCTGGCATCTTTAAAGGGATAGTTCACTTTAAAATGAAAATTATGTCATCATATAATCATCCTCAAGTTGTTTCAAACCTGTATGAATTTCTTTCTTCTGCTGAACACAAAGGAAGGTATTTTGAAGAACGTCAGTAACCAGACAGTTAACTGTTCCCATTGACTGCCATAGTATTTTTTTCCCTACTATGGCAGTCAATGGTAACAGTAAACAGTTTGGTTACTGACGTTCTTCAAAATATCATCCTTTGTGTTCAGCAGAAGAAAGAAATTCATACAGTATATGATGACATAATTTTCATTTTAAAGTGAACTATCCCTTTAAGTTTAGTTTACTAAAAGCAAAAAAATATTTTTTTACTTCTTGTTTATTGAACAGATTCATAAAAGAAACCTAATTATCGCAATTCCAGCAAAAATAATGCTGTTTTATACATTCAAGGAAAATATTTTTCATCCATAGTTAGCATACTGAAGTGTCTTTGTATGAGCACTATGATCCATCAGAGCATCTGGTTGATAAGTGCCTGCATCCAGCCCCTGCCTTTGCTCCTGGCATTAGTATGGTGGCACTCGCCTGTGGCCTGGGCAGCCTCTGTAAAAGAGGACACAAAGAACTGATAGCTCCATCAGAGGGGTCTCTTCCAGATGGCAGTCCCAGCACAATAGATTCTTCCTTCATCTAACCTTTAATAATCTATACATATGAGATGGTCCGCTGTGTTGAAGGGGTAGAATTATTTTGTACCATATGTGACTATTATAACACTACTGTGCAAACCGAGTAAAGCATTATAAAATATTCAAAATACAAGGCAATGATAGAAACAATGTTGTAAAAGGATTTAACATTTAACAAAGTTTTAGGCTATAGATTCTCTCAGGGCAGTAAATACTTCTAATGCTTCATTAATTAATTGGAATTGAAGTTCTTTATTTTTGGTAGTGTTCATGTTGCCATGGTATCACCATAGCAATAACATTAGATGCAAAGTATGAAGTAAACTGATGAAAATATAATCCACAGTGAATAATAATTAATCATCTGAAGGCTTTCAGGCCAATGTAACAAAATGAGCAAAGATTAAAATGTGTCAAGCATAAAAAGAGCAGAAGGTGAGAAGTAATAATGCAATTAAAATTATAATATTTCATAATTAAGGTCCTGATAAGAATAATATGCCCGGGACCCTGAAATTCTGCATGGATATATGTATATACAAACCACATATGGCTCCTGGGGTACCTCAGAAATGACGCTTTAGATACTTTCCCAAGGCAACTGAAAGACTTCAGTTTGGCAGCAAGTTAAGTTACTGTTTGATACTTCTCTCAGTTATCTTCTGTTTGAGACTGTTTTATGTTGGACCTTTTGAGTTTCAGTTTATTTCCCTGGAGATCTCTGTATCTGTTGTTGAGATACTCACCTGTTGATAAAAGTTTATTGAGCAGCAAATTAGCATATTACAATGATTTCTGAAGGATTATGTGACACTGAAGACTAGAGTAATGATATACTGAAAATTCAGCTTTGCCATCACATGATTTAAAATATATTAAAATGGAAAACAGTTCTACACGGAACTTGGTTTGTAAATGGTTTCAAAGTAATTTCTAAAGTTATTGAACCCCATTGAAGCAGTGTGAGCTATTATCTCCAGATATAGTCTACATTTGAAATCGCATACTTCCCATATGGTGAAAAACAGTATGTGACAAAAGAAGTTTGTCCGAATTCACAGTACTCATAAAAATAGGCATCCGGATAAGTATCCGGATGACCTATGCTTGCGAGATTCTGAAGTGTGCATATACAATGGAACGTGCATACAACTGAAATGTACATACAACATGGCACATGTATGTCCAGATTGCACTCACAGACATTCATATAGAGAGTTATTATTCAAAATAATACTTACTCAAGAGAGTATGTGATTTTGGACGCAGCCAAATGATGTATCCCTAAGAGAATCTCAGGACCAATCAAGCAAAGTCAACCACTTGAGTATGACTCATTTAGCACTGAACGTACTCTAAAAGATAGAGCAGAGGATAGAAAGGTCTCTCTCTCTCTCTCTCTCTCTCTCTCTCTCTCTCATAGGGTCTCGCTCTCTTCTCTCTCACACACATGTACACAGTGCAGTTACTCTGTGCAAGACCCCAGAATCAGAGCTAATTACCACACATTAGCAGTAATTCACACAGCTGTCGGTGAGGCTGCCGGGACATACATATTGAACTGTTAATACTCCTCCACAATCCAGACAAGGGCAGTTATGCTAAATTTGGCAACACTGTTGGTTTTATATGGAATGTGAGCTCAGAACACCACAGAATGCATAGCAACTTATAAGAGAAAACCCATGAATTCAATTGGATGCGCCATGTGTTAAAACGCACACATACTGTAGGTTTGCAATTTTTCCATTATTTATGTACTACCTTTAATCCATAAATGTATGTGTATGTCAAATTGATATTTTCTAAAATAAGTATCAAAATCATGTTTTTGCTGTTGAAAAGTTTATAAAAAGACAATGATTTTATTAAATAATTTCAGTAAAGCAGTGTTTTGGATCTCAGCCCATCTCTCCACAAGTCAATTAGCTGTTGATGAAAGAGCTTTGTAAAGAGGTTGTTTCTTTTTGGGGAGAGGTGGATATCTAAAGTGCTCTGAGATGCAGCTCCAGGAAGCACCATTTTTGTTGTCAGGCTCTGTAAGTGCTCTTGTGTTGTTTTTCCAAGTCTTCACATCAGAATTCTCTTCAGTGGTTTGGGACGCATCTGTTGACGCGGCCACTTGTACCTCAACACAGGAAACAAAGATGGAGAGAATACTTGAAAGAAACACAACCCTGCTTTTGAATTCCAAACCTGACTGAAACCCAGCTAACTAGATATACTTGTGCTGGTATATGTTCAATGACTCAAGGGGCTTTTTTACAGCTTGATTTAACCACTTGATTAGCTTCAGCTCACAGGGCTCTTTGACATAAGGATATCACGCCTGTGAGACCATTCACGATGTGGAGAAGATGTATTGATAGTGAATCAATTACAGGCCATTTCATCCATTTATATACAGAGATAATACAGTGCTGTGTTAATTGGATTTACTCGCCAGGGCACTGTACATCAATATGTCTCAGAGTACATTTATTTTTGGAAATTAGTTTGTGTAGACGCACACCTTAAAGTTGGCATGAAACGGAAATTGCGATAGTCTTTTCTTCCCTTTTGTGATATATATCGAGAGTGAAACAACTTTCATCAGGAAAAACTGTATGGCGGGACTTGATTTTGTCCATTGGGAAACGATTGGATGGTTGTGGTTTGCTATTGGTTGATCAAATGTGAGTGACAGGTTGTCTCAGGTTGCCAGTGAAGAGAAGAGATGTCTCTGCAAGAAGGGAAGTTATTTTTTTTATATTATTAAAAAATAATGGAGTGCATGGATAAATCATTTATAATAAATACTGCAATGTTACATTAAAAAAATAAGAAAAGTCAATTTTGATTTCATGGTGACTTTAAAGTTAATTTTTATTATCATTATTTAAGCTATATTTAATAAAAAGTTGTATTTTGTATATATCTAAAAAAATAGTTAATAAGAACATTTGTATAATTTGAATATTATATTTGTATATATATAAAACACGTGACAACATGCCCCTGACCTGACATTCATGAAAAGTAGTGAGAACATATTTTGGTTTAAATCTATTTTCACTATAGTTGCTTCTAATGTCCGCATGTACGTGTGAGTAAGAATACTAAACTGTGTTATGCGAGTATGACTGCTGTGGTCTGTTGACTCCTCAGGCTGAAGTTCTTCACTCCACTGAGCACAGCTGAGATGATGACATCAGCGAGGCCCCAGGAGGGGATAGCAGGACCTTGCCGCTGATTTGCTGGGTTTTAGGTCCGTAATGCTGTCTGTTGTTGCCTATTGGCTAGTGTTTTGGGCAAGGGGGCAAGATCTTATGGTTGACTGGCTGGGCATGCTGATTGATTAGACACTGTTATGCTTTCCTTTCCAATCGAGACTTCGGTCAACTCATCATCCACAGTCAGTGAGTCTGCTGTCAGAAGCACAGCTTAACAGTGACACCTCCCTAAATGCCTAATTACATGCATTTAGAACAGCTGAATTTTGATAAGAATGAGTAAATTCAAGCAATTATGCAGACGTAATTGCCCTGCTGTGCTCATGAAAAACAAAACAAAAGTTTTATTTGGAACGTTTGCGGAAATCAATATGGGCTACTCTGAAATTAGTTTTCAGCACAAAGAGAAGGACATTAAGAGAAGGGAAATATAATGCTATAAAGTTACCATTTAGAATTATAATTGTGTTTATATAATACGGTGCATACATTTTCATTGTTATATAATCAGATTTAATGCCAAATGATCTAACACTTTAGAAGAGATATCTCTGGAATCTCTTTATTTTTACGTGCATTTGCCTCCATCTGTTGGATAGAAAATGTACTACAGTATTTAATGAAGCAAAAAATCCTTTCTATTCCAATAACTTTCCTTTGAAGAAAAAAAATATACGTGCATATTAACGGATGTAAAAATCGTAAAAACTTAGTTTTAAAATGTAAACAAAAATCCTGAAATGTAGACAATGAGAACAATAAAAATAGGCGGCAGATTCAGTAAATCATTCTACTGAGGTTATTATTAAATGAACAGTATACATTTATCCCTTTTAATTAGAACAGTTCACCCCTAAATTAGCAATTTAGTTCTTAAAGTCTTGAGAACTAAACATGTTACATTACATTACAACTACTTTCTGTCAGTTGATGTTACATGTCACAAAACAAAGGTTAGCTCTTTGTGTGTGTGTGTGTGTGTGTGTGTGTGTGTGTGTGTACTTGAGTATTATTTTTTCCTGGAAACTTTTTACTTTAACAAGGGATGATTTTGGTTGCAGGGGTAGCATTTTGGTTGGAAATTGTTTTGGAGCACACTGGCTTATAACAGTACGGCTAAACTATTCATACTAAAAGCCAAAAAACTTTAATTATGCACTGTTTGAGGGAACAGCCATTCGGGTGTCTGAAACCATTGTGGACGTTATTGAGTGCACTTATTCAATCTCACATTCAATCCCACTACTGGAACTGTGTTATAACTTTGATATTGATATGAGGGTAGGCAGGAATAGATTCAGAGGCATAAGGTAGGCCTACTGTAAGTATTACATACACCAATGGAACAATAATAAAACAATGCATTGATATTTACTTTTTTTACTTTTGATACTTAAAGCTGCATTCCGTAACTTTTTTGGGTTAAAATTTATCCAAAATAAATTCTTGAGCAAGTACACAACCAACCAGTGTACAATATCTTCCTTCGCTCGCTTCAAAATGGTAAGCTTGTAATAATGTTTTTAATTCCAGTGGTACTGGTGGATTTCCACGGGAAATTCGAGCATGTCTTTGCGTCATTACGTCACATCTGTACACTTCAGCTATGTCTCAATTCATGGGCTGCATCCTCCGAAGGCCGCATTTGAAGGCGGATTGCGTCACAGCGGCGCGACGAAGGCTGTCCCAAGCATAGACAGTATATAAACTGGACACAGCGACCCCATAGGTTTCAACGGAGAGAAATGAAGTCAATTAGAAGCACTCACTTCCTGATCGCAAGGCGTACTGCGCAGGCTCAAACTGAGCTTGACGACGTAGATGTGACGTGAGCAACCTGTAGGTCTTCTAGTAGCTGTGCAGAGAGAAATCTGAATCATTCCCTTCCGAATCCCGCAGAGACGGAGAGCGTGGGTATTAGCTGTCCATGAGCTAGCAACGGGAGCAACTTTATCACTCTCTATGGGTTTCTCCCTTGACTTTATGCCTCCACGTCCTCCCGATTGCTTGCGAGCTTCTCTGCCTGTCCATACGGTCCATACGGAGTCGCGCGGGTATGACGCAATCGTTAGCCTATTTTTACAAAAACTGCTTCTACAGGGCCATAACGTAAGATACAAGGTAATGGAGCCTTTTATACATTTTCGTGTTTCTTTAGAAATAAACAATGGACAAACGGTGTCTTTAAACGCCTCAGATGTAAAGTTATTCGCTGTCAAAGTGACGCCAAAATGAATGGGAGTCAATGGAATGCTAACAGCAGGTGGGGGTCCGCTAGCCAATGGCGGCGCCCGGGGATGCTTCAGTGTCTTCCGAAACACTGCCCCCCTGGTCCCAAGTCGAAGGCTCCTTCAAATGCGGCCTACCGTCAGTGTTGCCAAGTCCAAAATTTTCCCGCAGAATTTGGATACTTTTAAGGTGTAACTCAACCCCTGGTCAGAGCCTAACTCCACCCACTAGCAATATTTGACAAATGCTGGAAAAGTGGGCAGAGCCCAGCGGAGACAGAGGGGACGAACTGAGGGTGGGGCTGAGCGGGGGGCGTGCACCTGAGACCCGCAGTGACCGATTGATTGACAACTGTCAGACTCACAAAGATTGAGAGTGACTTGAGTGACGCCAGTGGCTTATCAACAGAGCGGTCATTCGAGGTAGAGGACTTTTCTCCCCCAC
The DNA here is from genome assembly GCF_949152265.1 of Phoxinus phoxinus. Classification (NCBI taxonomy): domain Eukaryota; kingdom Metazoa; phylum Chordata; class Actinopteri; order Cypriniformes; family Leuciscidae; genus Phoxinus; species Phoxinus phoxinus. The sequence goes on along the minus strand of NC_136880.1, from coordinate 22,781,004 downwards.
CTTCACCTGAAGTGGAGGAGGGTTAATTGTCTGTGGACACAGGGCCAGAGCCTTATCAATTCGAGCCGCTGGCAGTTCTGTGCTCTTAATTCCCAATGCCGACGATGCTGTAGCAGCGCAAGAGAGAATGGGGCCTGTGTCTGAGTGGTAAAACATTAGCATTATGGCTAATGCTCATGGCAAATGCTAACGAACTTTCAATAATATCGTACCCATGCATTTAGGTAAATTTTTGCATGATTTAGTGTTAATAAGTAAGCAAAAAACAGAGATTTCAAGTCTCTCTACAGTTACAAATGATTCGGTCTCAACAGGTGCACCTTTGGGCAGCTCTGCAGATTACTGTCCCTGGTAGAGAATGTCTGTTGTAGGGAGATACCCATAGCTATGAAATATGACAAGACCAGAATGCTGGTCTAAAAATCTAAACAAATGCTAAAAAAAAATCTACGCTAACTTGAAGTTATAACTGATGCAATACTATGCTTCTAAAGCCCCTTTCACACAGAGATTCCACAGATCGTTTGATTTTGGTTCATTCACACTGCCAGTGATTTTCCAGGATCCGTGAGTGCGTTCACACACATCCCGGTAAGCGTTCCACAAAGCTGGCGATCGATCTCAGCTTCAGCGCGTATATTAAGGAGCTCCCTGGTTTCTGCTTTGTTCCAGTTTGCAGACATTTTTTTGTTCTTTCTTTGTTGATGACGAACACAAACTTTCTTCTAAGAGCAACAGAGTCGCGCGATGGCACGTCACTACGACACACCCCTTACAGCATTGATCCTGGCTTTTGTTCACAAAGGGTGCGTTCCGGGACTGATCCCGGCAATGTTACTAGGTCCCCAACCCGGGATCGATCCCGGGATCAATCCCGGGATGTGTTTGCATTCACACAGAAGGCACTCTGGCAATTTGGTCATCTCTGGTGCATAAGGTCTATAAGGGCATGGTAGTGAGCCATTGTCAGAGCCATCATACATCACGCTGGGAGTACTTGAAACAACTTCCAATAGGAAAATTCAACTGCAGTAGCCACCGTTCAACTGGAAGAGGGCAGCACTCAGATGTTTTTACACCATATATTGTAGAATTAAAAACACTGTATACCCAAATGTTAAAACATTTACTTGAATCAATGAACAGCACTAATAAAACCCCAGTCTTAGATCATTAACTAAAAAAAAGTAGTTTTATAGGGTTAAGTTGCTCTTTAAGTTGTTATCGCAGGTAAAAAAAATTTCCCACGGGTTGTTTTGTTTTCCCCGTAAGTATACGATTTCTGCGCTCCAACAGCCCCAAAACATCCCTCAGACTCACTAATCCAGTGGAGAATTCACCTGCGCGATGGAGAAAAGCCGATGGGATTTTTGGGCTATTTTGTTGCATAGACCTGGCAACAAAATGTTTTTCTTACAGTACTTTTTACAACTATTTAAAAGATAAATTATGTTTAAGATAAGAAAAACTAAATAAAGGTTTAAAATGAAAACAGATTGTAAGAAAACATTTTTCTGTAGACTTTCATTGAGCTGATATCCTGGTGGTGTTGCTGGACAGGGATGGGGTGCACAATAGAGACCCTGCGGGATGAATGCATATTTCCAATATCCACCAACAGGTTTGCAGGGCTGACTCAAGTGTGGTCTGCCAGTCACTGAGATGTTCTCAGAAAGAGGGAAGAATAAATTAAATTAACTTGCATAGTAAATAAAAAATATTTTACCATGCAAAACTGTCCTATGAGCTAACTCTGGACAGCGGCCCTCCAGGACCAATGTTGCCTGTCCCTGATCTAGAAGACATATTTTTAGTGTTTCTATTATATACTGTTCATAAAATATTTGCCTCTGAGATGAAGTGGAGTTGAATAACAATCTAAAGAACTTCAAATACTTAAATACAGAGTAAATGTATTTAGTTACATTCCACCACTGTTTTGTTTTTTTGTTGGGGGGGAATGAAACTAACATATACATATACATATATGTATACATATATAGTTATAACTGCTAACAAAACGGGGTTGGAGTGTTCTAGAATGTCTAAAATGTTCACCATGATCAATTTAAGTGCATTATAATCAAATCACATACTGGTAACATAACTCAACATTTGAAACTTAGCCTAATTGTATTTTTTTCTTTCATTTTCATCATTAGATGCATCTGATTACTCAATAAAATTAAAACCCAATACTTAGATTTAAATCCTAAAATCTGGCAATTTTGTCTCTGGCGCGCAATGAATTCTGGGGAAGGCAAGGCTGCAAAGGATCCTGATGTAACCTACATTTACGGGAAAAGAAGGACGCATTTGCAGGCCGCATTTTGAAGGAGCCTTCGAAGTGGCACTGCCTTTGTCGCGCCGCGGTAACGCAATCGGCCATACTTTCCCCTTTAAACAAGTCTCGGTGCGTCTTCCGAAGGCCGCGGCCTTTAAAGAATGCAGCCCCTGAATTGGGACACAGCTATAAAGAAGCTGTCTCGGCTAGTATACAGGCTATATTGCGAGTGAGGATGTTGGAGATGGAGATTTATAGCCTTTTCTCACAGCACTTGATATTATTAAACTTATCAATTTGATGGCGAACCCAGAAAGGTTGAAACGACAGCAGTGACCAGTGACAACTGGAGATTCGTTTTAAAATGCAAAAGACTTCGGAGTAAATCTCGTGTAGAGATTTTGAAGCTGCATTGAGACGGACATTTGGACCTTCTTTTGATCATTGGAATAGATGGTTGCCATTGAAGATAATTCTGTGTAGAAAAATCCATGTTTTCCTCAAAAACCTACATTTTGTCTGAAAGACAGACGATGACATCGGGGTGAGTAAATTATTTTTTTGAAAGTGAACTAATCCTTTAACCAAAGCACATAATTGGCTAAACTAAGGTCTTCTCATTCCAACAAAAAACACGAGAATGATTTCTTAAAGAGACAGTGGCAAGAAAATGAACAAAGAGTATGTTGCCATATGGCAACACTATGCGGTAGAAGGTTAAGTACTTTTAAAAACAAGTAGCCTACTTCTGTACATTTACTTAAGTAAAAATCGGTCTTTACAAAACTTGTAACGGAGTAATTGTTGCTTATGAGGACAAAATATCCCCCCAACAAGGATAGTAAGCTACTAGTAATCTTTGACCTTGAACTTAATTATGTTTTTTTTATTGTTTTTTTTATGTAAACATGCTGAACATTTTCTCTGAGGTTGTGAGATTTAGAGTTAGGGATACAGTTTGTACAGTTTAAATCATTTTGTCTATGGAAAGTCCACATAAAACATGGAAACCAACCCAGATAGCAAAATTGCTGTGTGGCCCAGATCCACACCGACACTTTTATCTGGCCCACATACCGCGTGGAATGATAACACTTTGGCCATATTTGGGCTACAAGGAAGCCATAATGCCGCATATCAGCCGAGTTATGTTCTATTTAGTTCATTGACTTCTAGTTTATTTTCATCCATCACATGTGTTTTTTTGTCTTTGTTTTCCCGCCACTGATCAGTCACCATGGACACTGACACTAATCATCACAGTCTTTTAGTTAATCATCACTGTGTATTTAAGTTCCTCTCTTCGTGCTGTTCATTGTCGGTTGTTGTTTGTCCATAGCACATTGTCTCACATGTTTTCTTGTTATTCTGAGTTTGTAATACATCTTATGTTATTTTATAATCATCTTTGTCTTCTGTGGATCGAGCGTTACACAGTCACTCACAGTCCAGTCAAACCACAACCATCCAACAATCCAATCAAATTCAGATGGACAAAATCACGTCCCGGCCTTTCTTTTTTTATTTTTCGAGAAGCTGTTTCAATCGTATATACATCACAATAGGGAAGACAAGACTAGCACAACTTCCATTCATGCTAAATTTAAAGTGACTTCACCTGAGATTAAGTGCTTTGTTCTAGGCCACAATGACAGAGCAGGGAGGAGAGGGAACTCAAATCTGTAACCTTTCAGTTATTAGTCTTCTTACCAAACTATTAGCTACCACCTAAGACACAAAGTCAAGCAAGGGAAATGTCCTTATCTGGCCAATGTAACCTCAAATACAGCCTAATGCATTATAGATGTTACACCATCTCCCATGAGTCAATATTATGACTTGTGACAGTAGACTCATCAGTGGGGGAAAAAATGGCAAATTGCGACTGAATGTGAACTACTAAATTAACTATGAACAGTGCAGAATATTGCAATTCTCATCCGTTACACTATTATACCAGGAGACGAATGCTAATTTTTGGAAAAACTTGTTTCATGCTTCAAGTTCAAGCTGAATTAGGTTTAGTTGACTTGATAATTATTTCAATCTGAAATTGAAAATGAGGTATGGGACACATTAAGAACCCAAGAGGGGGCAAGAGTTCCCAAATTTCTTAGAAAGGGAGCAACATTTTTTTTTTTTTAAGAAACCCACTTTACCAATGAGTGACTGTAATGAGGCTGAAATCTGAAAGGCATTTGTGAGATGGCTGCTTTTTGAAAGTTCTATCTATCTGTAACTCTCTTTGATCCAAAAGCAGCTCTTTTAAATAGACTCAAATGTGCTAGTTTTTATGACTCCGCTTCTAATTAGGTAGAAATATATTGAGAAGAATGATCTCAGTAATGTAGACTCAATGATGTGCTTCCCAAAATTCACACTGTAAAGAAATTATTTAAATGACATTCATCAATATCTCATCAATACCATAACTATGGTAATTGAAGCAGTTCAAAATGACGACTTGAACTCAAAAAGTGACTTCTAAAGTGCAGTTTGAGCACACACACACACACACACACACACACACACACACACACACACACACACACACACACACACACACACACACACACACACACACACACACACACACACACACACACACACACACACACACAAACAAACACACACACAATATATATATGTATAATGTGCTCAAACTGCACAAAGTCTTTTTAAACAAATTAAATAAAAGTGGTTTAAATATGATACAGGCAAACATATGAATTTAGGTTTCTATCATATTATGAATTTATGAAACATGAGCGTCACACCAGCAGGTGTCACTGTTGCCTGCTACATTGTACAGTAATTATGTGAGGAAACTTAAATAGAATCACAAAACCTTACATCTTCTTACAACCTTACAAACCTTACATCTACATGAATCTCTGCTAAGTATTAATAGTGTGTCATAGATAGAGATAGATGGATGGATAGATGGAGGGAGGGATTGATAGATCGATTTTCTTCAAAGACTTTGCATATAAACAAGTGAATAAAACAAAAACAAAAAGTGGAATACAACAGCATTTTTAAAACACTTTTATTCTACATGCAGTGGGCAGCCATGTGATCTCAGTTGTAAGCAGTACAAATTGGACACCTCTGCTGGCAAATAATAATAATAATCACATTTGTAATGATTGCTTGACAAACAAAAATGTCTGAGTGAGAAGAACGTCATCCTGATTAGTTTTTTTTTTTTTTGCCTAAACAGCAGTACGAATCCTGTATCACTCGAATATCGTAACTAATTTCTGTACTTTGAATAACCTTTTGTTGATCTGTAATTGGACACATGGAAAGATCCACACAGAAGGTCATTCCTTTGTTTAGACAATGCAGACCGCCTGCTCCTGATTTTCTTATTGATGGCCTGAGATTCCTCTGTTCTACTGTTACAAAGCGATCCAGCGTGTAACCTTCTGTTTCATATGCATTTATAAAGGGTAATCCTAGTGAACGTCCTGAAAGGTCACATCTTAAACTGACTAGATTACAGTTCTGTATGAAAAAGAGCACTAGAAAGGTCATCACAAGCCAGCCATAACTCTTAACACACTTTCAATAGATTTTCGCTTTGATTAATTTAACCATTATCTGTTTGCTACCGACAGCCGGTATGCATAAATATGCATTAACCCTGATGAATGCGCGGACGCAAGCACGAACGAAAGCCGTGACATAAATAAATTCACGTTTCTGTCATGACCTCTCATCACATTGATCCAAAACGTTATCTCGACGTAAATTGTTGGTGCGGAGGAAAGAAGTCAAACCCTGAGGGGGCTTAATGCGTTTACAATGGATGGAAGTCGTCTTGCTGGACGATTCAGGGACAAGATGTTACAAATGCTCAGGAGAGAAAATATTAAGATGAATGTTTCCTGGGACGCCACCTAGCAGATGCCAATAGCGAGAAGGAGAACCATGCATCCTGATCCCAATTGAGCCTGGTGGCACTGTCCCGTCCCTGGAGTGAGTCAGGGCTCCGTACTCGGCCCTGCTTCATCACTGCCAGTCTCTAATCAGATCAACACTAACCTCCCCCTCAACAACAGCCTCCATACATCAGTTCCTTTCACATGGCATTTCCGTCCATTTGCTTCATTAGTGTGGCCAGTGCAGACAGTCTCTGTTCTGAGCATTTCTGGCTGAACCACATTGAGGTGAATGGGTGCATTATGCCCTATTAGGTCCTGTGGTCTAGAAATCACCAACAGGCTTTTGCTGACTTGATTTTTGATGGAGTGCTATTGCTAATGTGTAGGCCTCGGCTGTAGATAGATGAGCAAACACTTCGGGGCAATTTCACTAAACAGTATTTCAGCACAAAAATAAAATAAAAAACATTTATTCACAAGTCACCCACAATCCGGTTTAAGCAGCAGCTAAATGTGCAGTGCTGAAATAGTGAGTATCCACTGAATAATGAGTGTTCGCAATAAAGAAAGAAGGAAAAGTCATATAAAAATATAGTTTAAAATGTAGTTAACCAGTGAATTTCATGGTTAAAAGCAGGTGCACAGACCCAAAATAATAAGAATAAAAAGTATTTTGTTTTGTCAGTTTCTCAACTACCCTCAGAGGGTATTAACATTTATGCATTTGTCTGATGCTTTTATTCAAAGAAATGTACACTGCGTTAAATGTACATTTTCATCATTTCTGCTGCAAATTGAACCCATGATATTGGCATTGCTAGGGCATGGTCTACAGTTTGAGCTTCAGGAAAGCCCACAAACCAAACAATAAAAAAAGTATTAATGAGAAATATTCATGCTTAATGTGCTGGTAATGTTAATGTTAGCCTAATGTAAAAAAAAAAAAAAAAAAAAAAATAGTGTGATTTTTTTTATTTATATTAATTGTATCAAATCCAGTTACATTGATTACCCAGGATTAACACATACTTGTAATACATAATAACATTTAACATAAAAAATATTTTCTTGAAAAAATTTAATCTTATCATTTAATGGGTCTTTTTTTTATGATATAAAATCAAAATAAAAATAAAAATAATTAAAAACGTATTAATGAACTGCATTTTACACAAATAGGCCACCTGACACATAAACCTGTACATTTCAAGGTGGCTGCTGGAGAAATCGACAGAGGACATGTCATGAGCTCCAGAGATCAATGCTAAAGATAAGGCACAAAAGATGAAAAGATGATTGTCACAATGAATTGGGGGAGGGGGGAGGGGGGGGGGTATTCTCTCCCAGAATCCTTTTCTTCTCATCTCCGTCCTCCCACCTCCCTCCACCAGCCATCTCTGTCTCTTTTCTCTCTCGCACAGATCTCTCAGTTCATTTCCTGTGAACACATTCTCCTAATCCTCTGTGCGCGCGCGGCTCCTGCATGCTATCAGACAGTTCACGGGAGTCACATTCGCTCCAACACACACCGGCCAGGCCTCCTCTCCTCTGCCTGCCGTTACTATAGCAACCTGGCCAGAGCTGCGTTACAGTGGCTCCAGTGCCGCTGCCAGTGCACTAAATGACTCCAATGTACAATTTGAAATTGATCGAGTTCCCTGGCACTTTGATTTGCCAGGTCTAAATTACAGGCCGTCTTTGGCGGTAGAACCACACAGGTTAAAGAGCCCAGGCCTTAGATTGTGCACGGCCACTCGCCATTTATATCAGCCATGTGCACGCATGCTGGCGGATCCAATCTAGATCGACAGATAGGCTATGCAGTGAGCGCTTACATCTATCAAGGGCATTTTAAGTGGGAGAATAGCTGATTTTGAGTTTCTAATATTCATTTACAAGTCCCTCGGGATGTCGGCCCATAGTATCTAAAGCAGTCTTCCATTAATAGCTCACACAGAGATTTTTCTAAAACAACTAATGCCTCAAGTAATTACTGGATGTGTTTTTCCCTGAGTTGTTGGAAATTCTTTTCAGTGCTAATTATGCTCTTTTAGTTGGCCGGTTAATTAAGGGATACATTGAATAGTGGTCAGTTCTCATATAGAGGTGTCATCGCAATAATGAGTTATTATCCCCGTATAGATTTACCTTGCAAATAAATTAGTTCCAGTTGAAGAGAGTGGGCGTTTTACATACCAATAATACTCGCATCAAATTGGCTCTGACAGCAGAACTAAAAAAAAAGTTCTGATATTCTCCTGGCAGAACAATGAAAAACAGCTTAGCCTCTTTTGAAAGGTGCGCAGATTAATTAATTGGTGTAACGAGAAACGCGTAGCGTGATGTTTTCAGATCCTAAAAAATGTCTTGATCATGTCAGTTTTGTAATGTGATGTGCTGTGAAATTAAACTGCATAAACACATCTGTAATGTAGACCTAAGTTTTACTAAGAAAGTTTAGGTTAATGTGTTATTCCAATAAACCACGAGCACAAACAAAAGTAAAGCAAGAAATCCATCAAGCAATGTTGCACACAGTGTCACCATACAATCCAACACTCTTAAAGTCGCTGCGAGCTATTTACTTTTTTTGGAAACAGCACGCAAAAAGTCCCTACTTCCTTACAGATATCACTGAAATAGGTGTCCTGAGAAATCACACCTGTCTCTATGGCAGCCCTGGGCTCAAAGAGAGAGAAAAAAGTTTTGTTTTGTTTTGTCGGAAACATTGTCTGCCTGTCAATCCTTGTATACGTTTTTGTCTTTGCTGCCATGAGGTTGGCCGACACTTTGTTGGGTCGTTTTTTTTTTTAGGGTATATGTGATTGAAGGGATGGCGGTGTCATTCTTATTATGGGAAAATACCAAGCTCTGTGGCTCTACCATTGGAGAAAACGGTCAACTTGAATCACGTTTGTGCCTACCAATCACATGATGATATCATTGAATCCTACATGTCGCAAAATGATCTGTGACTTCTCTTATAAAACAGCTTTTTTTTTAAATGTAAACTTTAAAAATAGATCAATCCAACTTGGATGTTTTCTGACAAAAGCAGTTTATTCAGTGCATTACGTAAAAAGCCTTCCACCTCATATCAGAAGATTCTTCACTTTTGCTGCACCTGGGAAATGCACCTCTGAATTGGGAATTTGTTATTACTACATGGCATGCATTTAAGTCGGAAACATGGAAGTAGCCTAAACAAAATAATAATATTGTGAACAATAAACCCAAATATTAAAATAATAAATAATAATATTATTGTGAACAATAAACCCAAATATTAAAACTGAAATACAGCATACTGTAAAATAAAAGAATTTGCAAAATCACTGTTGGTGTCAGTGAAAAGGCTGAAATATAGATGCAAAAGTGGTGTGTTTTTAATAAATTTGCCCATAAATGAAAATTCTGTCATCATTTACTCGTCCTCATGTTCTTCCGAACCAGTATGAATTTCTTTATACTGCTGAACACAAAATAAGTTATTTTGAAGAATGTTTGTAACCAAACAGTTGTGGGAGAAAAACAAATACTATAGTCAATTGGGTCCATCAACTGTTTGGTTACTAAATACATTCTTTTGTGTTCAGCAGAAGAATTAAATTCATACATGTTCTGAACAACTTGAGGGTGAGTAAATGATGACAGGAACTTCATTTTTGGGTGAACTATCGCTTTAAATCACTTTTGAATTTCACTTTTTACCAATTGTGTTTTGTTCCACCTTTTCCCCTGTCTGTCCTAAAAGAAAGTTAATTAGCACATGCACCCTCTTCCTTTTACAGTTAATGCAAGTAACCGTGCGTGTGTGTGTGTGTGTGTGTGTGTGTGTGTGTGTGTGTGTGTGTGTGTGTGTGTGTGTGTGTGTGTGTGTGTGTGTGTGTGTGTGTGTGTGTGTGTGTGTGTTTAAAGGAAGAAAGGAAAGAAAGAGAGTATTTAAACAGAATTGGAGTCTGGTAGTTCACCCTTACAAACTCGCCCATTATTTTCTGACCCCTAGCCAGATCCAACACCCATTCCTCCCTTTTCATCCATCTCTTCTCTCATCTTCTCTCTCATGCACTTTGTTTCCAGGTTGCTTTTATTATCGGCAGGCAAGAGAAATGTTTTCTGCCTTTGGAACATATGGGATCCCAGCTCAGGTCCAAACGTATGGATGATATGGATGACAGGAACTACATCGCTCCAAAAGCACACACGGCATGGGACCCGAAAACACAAATATCGGTGAGTGAGAAGGGATGGGAGGCTGGCGGGGGTGTTGAGTGGGAGGCATCATGGTAGCTCCACTCTTTAATGAGGCCTTTGTGAGCACACGGCAGTTTGGATGAATTTCATCACCTCCTTCCCTCAAAGGTATTGATTTAAACTCGGCCTGCAATTAGCATACACAAGGGAGCGATGCTAACAAAGACAGGCAGGATGTGAAAGCCAAAATAATGGTTGGCTACAAGCACACCAGTCATAATTTTTTACAGTCTATGCTTCTCTGCTTCGATCAGCTTGTTTGTACTGCTCAAAAGCTGATATATGTTTCTTTCTAGCGCCACCTTTCAGTTTATGCTACATCATGTCGCGCTGTAATTTGCTGATAGTTATAATTACTTGCGATGGTAAATGTTCTGCTGCAAAACTTCTGAGCGATGGTAGGAAATGATTTTTTTTGTTTAAATTAAGACATTTTTGTTGCATGTTCTGAAAAAAATCCTTTTAAAAAAGTTTTTGTTTTTGTTAATTGGATGCTAAAAGAGTATGATTTTTTTTTTCATACTTGAAAAATAGATTACTGAAAGTCACTGTAAGTGTTTATATGTGCAAAAAATGTTTGCTACTTAGTTCATCATATAAAAATTCAGTTCATTATAAAGAAACAGGTCAACAAAAGATATCTGTTTACATGAACATTTTGGAAATGCTATAGGTTTTAAAGTGGGGTTTTGGATGATATCAGCTTAAATCCTTGCAGTAAAGTAAAGTCCTTAAAGTAACTTGCAATTATGACTGAAGATTAGCAATAATTATTTTCTTTTTGATTACATAACAATGGCAATACATGCGTGCCCCTTTGACAGCTTTTGGATAAAACTGCTTTTTCAGGTTATTAGTGGTTCAGCACATCTTTATAGCTGAAAATATATTTTTATTTTATTTAATAAAATATTTCATAGTTATTTTACGAAGTGCATAATTGTATTTATATAGCGATTTGTATATTGCTTTATAGAGTTTTTGCTCATTTCTTATTTTGCTACTGATACCACTGCAAAAAAAAAAACATAATAATAATAATAATACTGAACTATCTAATGTAAGTCAAACCTTATTCAGATATTGAATACACATAAACAGGCAGTAAAAAATTAATAACAAAGAAGTGTGTAATAAGCAACAGGACAAATAAATACAAAAACACAAATTAAATAAACAGTTTGTTAACTTTGCCAGGTAGGTCTATGTATTCATGTAAGAAATACTACAACAGTTGAATAAAATAATTCAAATGTAAAATAAAATACTGCATAAACTTTCACTTTAAAACCTAATACATGGATCTAATATACTGACACGCCCCCCCCCCCCCCCAACTGTTTACGTTTACTTTTACTTTATACATAAGCGACTGTTTATGTGAAAAGACAGGCATTTTGAAATAATGTTACAGTACGTGTATTTGACTGTTCAATCATAAGCTGCAAAAGATAAATGATTAACATCTTTACTCAAAATTGTATATTGTTGCCACAATGTACAGTATATCAACATTAAGCCCAGCCCTAATGCAAAGTCATTGCAAAATTATAAGATTATAATGCAGATAGTATTTTGCTTAAACCATTTATAACCTTTTTCTGATAAAAGAACAGAAAAGAAAGACGTCACCTTTATTTATATAGCGCTTTTTACAATACAGATTGTCAAGTCAAGTCAGATTGAAAGTCAAGTTAAGAATAATCGGTGGAAGATGGTGTATGTACAGTATACGCACTCAGTGAGTATTAGCTTCATGTCAGTTTCTTATTTCAATACATGATCATTAATCAGACTTTGTTAGGCTTTTGTAGCAACAATTGTATTACTACAGGAATTTACGCACATAAATGAGTGCAGTTTTGAAGATCACACAGCATTTTTTTGCGTACTTGTCAAACTTGTACTAGTTTACTGTGGTATTACCAGCCTATGTTTGGACGCACAAACAAAACAACCACAAAAACCTGCTTGCTGCTACAAAACCCCACATTAATCCTACAACTCACACATTCCTTCGAAGAGCACTTGTGTGATATTTTGTGTGCTGTTGCTAAACCAAAAAAAAGAAAAAAGAAAAGAGAGATAAAAAGCATCAAAAGTCTTTAAGTAAACAAAGTCTGGGACGCCAAAACAGTGCAAAGGGAATATGAACAGCTAATATGTCAGCTGGAGATGTGACAGCGTTCAAAAATGTGCAGGGAAACACACTTTAGTCAGTCAGCAGCGGCGTGGATGAGTCACCTGAATGTAGTCAAGAGTTCTTATGCTCTCTCTTTATTTTGATGTGGAATTCCATTGTCTTCTCATGGGTACACGAGAACAAACAAATATTAATAAATAAATAAACCGCACACAATACAACAAACAACCCACAGCTATTTAGAAATGTGACAGAACAGCTGTGGCGCCTGCTTCGCCTGAGCGCCTCGGCCTGTTAATAAAATACGCCGGATAAATATTTAATCCCCAGTTGAAACGAAACAACCTGTGCTTTTTATTTGTCCTGCATCTGTGTATGAAATGCATGCCGGCGGAGTCAGAGGAGAACAGGTTTCACCGGGTGTTTGACAAAGAGGCTTCCCATGGGTGGGGAATAGCAAGGCTGATGTGCTTCCTTGAATTACACACTTCACAAGCCTCCGTCTCTCAATCAAGCCCTGTTATCTCCGGCTGCTCCGACACTGATCATGCCCCGCTTTTTACACCCCATCTGCGGTGTTGGGACTCTGCGATCTTTTACCCGACAAGAGCTCTTCGTGTTGATGTTCCACCAGGAGGTGTCATTGATTTGTCTGAGCGAACGGGCAGGGATCAGCAACACGTGGCGCTCGGAAACAGAGTTGTAAAGTTTCGACGCGGTCTCGGGTCAGCGGGTTAAAAAGAGTGAGGGCAGTCTTGCGGTGCTTAGGTTGGCATGTGGATCAGAGGCTGCTTGGAGTGTGGCGTCACTCATTAAGCCGTTCCTCTAATGCAGTCCCCCATCCCAATTAACCACCGCCCCTGTTTAGAGCAATTAGCTAAGCTATTAGCACTCCGCTCGTGACTGCAAGCATGGAAATGAGATGAGCGCCGCTGCATTATTTATGAGGCGAGAGCAGGAAAAGTGCCTCAAACGGGCCTTTGGCTCGCTCGCTCCTCTTGGCCCTCTCAGCAGTTCAGCTCTTCCACCCCATTGCCTCTGCTGGAATTTGAACCTCTTTAGCAATTCCACTTCATGGAAGACGGCTCCAGTCTTTCCAAAACCCCTCTCATGTTTAATGTATCGCTCCATGCCACAGGCGCACACTAAACAATAAAACTGTGATCTTTAGAATCGAGAATGTAGCCAAATTCAAATTGGAGGATGAATGTAAAAGTGTAAGAATCCACTGAAAAACCCATATTGAATAACCACTTGAATGTGTACCTCTCAATGTTACTCTTACAGGTCAGATACACTTTTCTACACAAATCACCTATATGAATGTCACATGATCTGAGGACATATGGGCAGGTACATGAAATTGGATTTTGGGGCCCATTTACTTGAAAGCTGTGTTTGAAATTTGTATTTATTACATATTTACATTACATATACTGTAATAGGACAATGGAGTGCTGTGTTCATAGTTATGATTAAAATATTACATACACAATAGTAATAAATAACATTAATAAGTAAATTGCATACACATTTATTTAAGTTGTAATTTTAAATAAAAAATATTTCAAAAGATAATGACAAAAATGAAAAATGAACGCATTTAAGTAATTTAAGTAATGCTAAAATAAAATAAAACATATTTATTTATTTTAGTTTTTTGGGTGATTTGATTAATTCAATATTGTCATATTTAAGTATGTATTTAATTATTTATTTAACTATTTATTTAATTATTACATTTTGAGTAATTTGGCCCTCCATGTCACTTGTATCACAGCAGCAATGTGTGATACATTTAAATTAAAAATACATCCCACATTCAATGTGCTCTTATACTTTTGAAATGAATGATTAAATGAATAAATGAATACATATATGCATAAACATACATATTATAGGCATACATACATAATATATTTTCAATGCTGTCTCAGACTTTTGAACTAAACATTCTCTCAAAATTGACTTAAACAGGTCATTAAGTGTTCAACTCAATCACTTTTGTTATAATTAAAAATGGGTAGTTTAAGAATCAGTTTTTGAAAAATATTACTAAATTCAAATAAATGTAGGAATTTAGGAATGAATGAAAAGGCTTTCTGCTTCTTATGTATCTATTTTTACCTTGTTTATTGTTGGGATTCAACCTCTTTTTGGGGGCCCCTTATTGGTCAGGGGCCAATGTGTCTCGCACATACCCCAATATTCACACCTCTGACTGTGATTGCACACTCAAAGTTGTCTTTTATTTACTTTGTACTTTCACGGTGAGGCCATAGATCAGTGGTTGTTGGACTTCAACTGCACGCTTGCTTATGCTGCCAAGATATTTCAGAGCGATGCAACGGAGCAGACTTTATATTCTCACACCCGCACACATGAAACTGCCCACTCATCACTGGCTCCCTGGCAGAAAACCATCAGCGGAGAGGTTTTCCAATAACTGCTCCTCATTGCACAAATAAGTAATCTCCGCAAACATTCTCTGATCTCCATCGTGTGCGTTTGAAACAGCCTTTGAGACCTTTTTCTCTTAAAAGCCAGAACCTGCTGCACCACTGGTGGTTTGTAGGACTGTAGATTAATCTGATATAATTGATCGGCTCTAAAGTCAAACGCAGAGCGCACCTGGTCAGGAAGCTCATCATTTCTTTCCCCTCATGTCAATCATTAGGCTAACGATCCCGTTATTCGTGTGCCTTTCCAGCACCTCGCAACAGGGAGCGGTGGCGACTGTTTCTCGCCCTTGTGTTTGTTGAGTTTCCAAATATACCCATGCTGCCATGAAGGAGAGAAAGAGCGCAGAGAAAGAGAGAGAGAGAGAGCCTCCCCCGAAACATTTGGAGGTCCATCTGTGAGGGGAGTTTTTTTTTTAAAAAGAGAAAAAAAAGTGGTATGTACTCTCCGCTCGTCATTGGACCTATCAGAAATTTCCATTACAGAGAGCTGTATGACTTCCTTGACAGCTGGAGCCGTATCTAGCAAGCTCCACGTTTTCCCTCCCAACACACTTTTTCCCATCTTCCTCTCTTTCTCTTTCTTTCTCTCTCCCTTACCCTCCCTTTTTTTACAGCTTCATAAGGGAAAGCTGACTTTTTGATGCTGGACTTTGATTCTCTTTCAATCTCTCTCTCTCTCTCTGCTGGTTTTATCTTGCTCCCTGCAGGCGATGCGTTCCAGTCCACCATGCTCGGCAGGGGCTGCTGGAGCGCTGGGGTATTTGGAGAACATTAATGATTCTAAACAGCCAGAGGAGCTGCCAGGAGAGCCTGATGCTTCGCAGTCCATGGGTAGAAACCAATATATATGTGTGTGTATAAAAATACATAAAACCGTCTTGACAAGTCATCTGCTGCCCGGCCACAGAGCAGAGCGACCAGCTGCGTGGAGCCATGGGCTTTAAAAACAGGCCCACTCGCTTAACTGAGTCCATTTGCTCTGATCAAAATGGTTTTACTTGGATGGACACGTCTTTAAAACGAAGCGCAGGGCTTAGCCTGCGAAAGAAAGGCGCAAGTGCGTCGAAACCCTGTGGACACTGGGGATGACTGGATATTAATGAGAGTGCCATGTTCAGTGTTGTAGGTGTTAATGATTCAAATGTGTTGGAATACAGGCATCAGTTATTCACACAGGATGCCATGTCTGTAAGGGATCGTGTGGGTTTGTTTCTGTTTTTGTTTTGTTTTTTTGTCTTTAGTACTGTGTTCTAGTTTTCAGTTTGTTGCTATGGTTTTTCATTGATTATATTACACACCTGCTGATCATTTAATTTAGTCTGATTTTTGTATTTAAAGGTTTAGTTCACCCAGAAATGAAAAATTTCCCATACTGTACTCACCCTAGCCATTCTAGGTGTATACGACTTTCTTCTTTCAGGCAAACACAATCAGAGTTCCTGGCTCATCCAAGCTTTACAATGGGAGTGAAAGGGCACTTAGATTTTGAAGCCCAAAAAAAACGCATCCATCCATCATTAAAGTAATCCATATGGCTCCAGAAGATTAATAAAGGACTTCTGAAATGAAGCGATGGGTTTTTGCAAGAAAAATATCCATATTTATAACTTTATAAACTATGACTGGCTTCCTGTAACGGGCGTACGCAAGACGAGTTCTGGTCCAAGAGTGAACTTTGACCCGACGCATGACCTTTTGATGAACGCGGAAGAGCAGAAGATAGAGCAAAACAAAACATTCGTCAGAAATTTGAAGTCTAAAATGAGAATTTTTAAAGAGAGATGTTGGAGGAGCTTGAGTTTGTAGCCCTGCCCTATTTGTTTGAAGTAGACGCGTCTACTTTCACCTGCTTACGCTACTCCTACGTCGGGTCAGAGGTCGCTCTTCGCCTGGAACTGGACTCGCATACACCTAGGATCGCTTGAGGGTGAGTAAATTATGGGATCATTTAAAAAAAAAATTTACCTAACCCTTTAAACTGTATTTATTTTAGTTAATTGTTATCGTCACATTTACGTTGGTAGTTTCATTTGTTTTCTGTATCCTGAGTCTCCTCGCCATTAGATCTTGCATTCATCTTTATTTGCACCCAACTGTGACAACGTCTGGGCAAGGATACAACTATTTTTTTTTATATTATATATTTCATGAGCATGCAGGGAAAGAATGCAATGAGCAGCATGTGTCTAAACGGTTTTGTGAGGGAGATACTGAAGGGCATGCAGATCGCTGCAAAGTCTTGTCATGGAATACATTATCAGGCTTCAGACTACCCACACACAACTCTCACAAGAAACAAATTAGTCACCGCAAACTTTTCCCGAAATGAAAACTGATTCATGCGGTGAGATTTGCAGGCTAGATTGGACTTGGTAAACATTATGCAGTATGTTTGTTTTCTGCTCTTGCCTGATTACCCACGCTTGTCATAGTTTGCTTGTTAGCCTGTGATCGTTTTCTAAAAGTGACTAAATGCTTTGAGAAAATACTGCACAACAGATTTTTTTCTGAGACCACTAGTGAAAATGCTTCTAATTTAGTCATTTATTTTAATTACAAATTATATTATTGGTGAAAAGTATAATTGAATTTCATAATGTTATATTTGGTTTGCCAGCATTATTTGAGAATGATTCACAGAGAATCTTGAGCTTCATTGGAAGAACATCTGACCTTTTGTACAAAGATTATACTATGGTTATGAATACTGAAGAAATCTTATCCATACTGTAGTATAAAAAAAATTAAAAAAAGTTTTGTGCCCTGTGCCCCAGTACTGATTAAAAAAGATGTTAGTGATATAGTGCAGAATCTGAAATATTGTTATAATATTATAAAATGTTTATAATATAAATATATGAATTACTTTATTCATATTTATTATATTTTACATCATAATGTTTCTTTGTTTAAAGTTCTTTCAAAATTCTAAACTTGATTTACATGTTTAAATTTGCTTTTTATATCATAAATGTTCAATTCCTTTTGGATGCCAGTATTTTGAAAAGTTTACCGGTTAAAATTTACCCTGCAAAGACTTCGTTGGCTACCACTTTGTTTCTCTGTCTATAAATAGCTATTGGACTTCCCTGGGACAGTCAGACAGAGCCATTAAAACACAAATCAGTGAGCATGGAGACGGCTAATGATCGACCCAGCAGATCTATGAGCAGCAGGGGAAAATTCCTCATTATAAGCTATATGCTGTCTAACTGCTCCCACCTGAAGGCAGCATTCTCCATATCCTTTACCATTTTGCCATGCTCACTGACCACTTGCAGTATGTACAGATTCGGGCATGATCAAAATGTTCTAAATTGTTTCCTCATTTAAAAGGATGTTACACCTGTAATAAATGTTCTGTCATTATTTATACAACTCCTTGTTCTGAAGCAATAGCTTTTTGTTTGACTAACAGTACAAAAATAAAGTTGTTCATTGATAATCTTCCCCTCCATTGAGCTGTTAACCGCTGCTAATGAGTCAATTGTGCATCAGTCCAAGGATTCATTCATGAAAACTACTTCTTTAATGGACGTGCCAAGAAAGGATATCACAACTTTCTGAAATTATCAATATTGAATGCTTCAAAGTGTAATGCTTTATTTTACACTGTCACTGTTGCGGTAGCGTGCAAATAATCCAACAAGAGATGCGTAATGCAGATCAAACGTAGAAATACTATTTTTATTAAACACAGAGAGCATACACATAATAACAACATAACATTAACGCAAGACAATGACTTGATCATAGGGCTTAAAGTCCCCTTGTAGTCAAAAATGTTATCCCTTAAAACTCTTATTTGATCACCAAAATTACATATTTAAACATTATTTCCTTAAAAAAAAAATCTTCATGCCTTAAAATAGCTTGAATGTAACTCTACACCCATGCCTCATTTATTATAGTATGAATATGCAAATTAGCCCCGCTTCCACTCACTCACACCAGCTCAGAGATCCACTGGTTGGCAACCACTCGTTGATGTGATTGGTTACAAGGTACTTTGTGACGTCAGAAACACCAGTGATTTCAAACCACGAGTTTGAGACTGTCTTTGGTTCCCTGCAGATTTAAAGAGAAAATACTCAGCAGTGGTGCTGACTTATGAATTTGCACTTGGTTTGTCTTAAAGAACAGCACTTAGACATAAACAACATTAAAAGCTTGATTTTCACCACATGGGGACTTTAGGATGATAATCAATGGAACAGGGAACAGATGAGGACTAATCAATCTCCATAGTAACAAACAAGAACTCGGGCAATGACAATGAAAACCATGAAAAAGAAAATTAACAAAACTAAACCGTGCCTACATGTTGTTCATTAATATTTTTCAGTATTATTTGTGTAATTACAGTGTAAGAACACATTCAATTAAATTGTCAAAGAACTTGAAATATAGAGCACATTTTTACGATAACTTTATTTAGTTCTACCAGAAAGACTTGGGAGAATAAATACTGTGACAATTAAACATTTATTAACAGCAAGCAATCAAGTTCTTTGGCGTAGCTTGCAATCCAAGGGTCCGGACTCTGCATATCCTGCCTAATGACGAAGGCAGGGGCGCAGCCGACCCCCTGCTAGGTATGGGAAGGGACCATCCTGGGGGTGATGGGAAGGATGGAGGGAAAGACCCGTCTTGGTGGTGGTGGGGAGGATGGAGGTGAATGGAAGCGTCAGCATCTGCGAACTCAGACGCGTGTAAGTACCAATCTTTTATACCACAAGTATAAGAATATGATTGGATAGATGAGAAGGTAATAAGTGACATAACAATTGAGTCTACCCGGCAGAACTTATGCTAAAGATTTAATTTCTTGTTGTTGTTGTTTGTACATGTATATTCTGTATGATTAGTTTTCGCTGTGTTTCCTGTGTTTTGCGTGAGTCCTCTTAGTTTCCCTGGTTGTTAATTAGTTCCTGCACCTGTTCTGTTTTACTTTGATTACTCTCCCTTTGTATTTAAGCCCACTTTCTGTTCAGTGCTTGGTGTCATCAATGTTTAAGTGTAGTACTAGCTTAGATTGGTCACACTTTAGATTAGGTGAATACTTTAGATTAGAATTATCCAA
This sequence comes from Phoxinus phoxinus, assembly GCF_949152265.1. Taxonomy (NCBI): domain Eukaryota; kingdom Metazoa; phylum Chordata; class Actinopteri; order Cypriniformes; family Leuciscidae; genus Phoxinus; species Phoxinus phoxinus. The sequence continues at coordinate 22,760,888 of NC_136880.1, read as the reverse complement.
TTCTCACTATTAACTACAACTTTGCCTCAATAAACTCCTAAATTCTGCTTATTAATAGTTAGTAAGGTAGTTGTTTAGTTTAAGTATTGGATTGGATTAAGGGATGTCGAATATTGTCATGAAGAATAAGGCATTAATATGTGCTTTATAAGTACTAATAAACAGCCAATATCCTTGTAATATGCATGCTAATAAGCAACTGTTAATAGTGAATATTGAACCCTAAACTAAAGTGTTACCCTGTAACGTGACAAATTTCAGCAAGAATTCCTTTCTGCTTTACTCTTTGACAAATAATATTTTTAAACACAGAGGAGAAACAGCATATCAGGGGCTTTGCGAAAAATGGCAAACTACGTTTTTTAATGCATTAGATCTTGTTTGTGTTTTCTATTGCATAGCTACAGGCTGAGAGTATATCAGCATGAGAGATGATTAAGAATTAATTTGATGTAACAATAATTTGGTTTTGTTTACAATTTAGTTATTTAAAATGCTTTGGTTTTACAAAGGGATCTCTCTCTCTGTGTGGATTCCCAAAACTGAGGGATAATATCTGAAATAAAGCTGTTTTTTTTATCATATAATACCTCTCACCAATGATTATCTAAAGAATGGCAGTAACATTCCTGGATGTTTCAGTTCTTTACACAGTAATGAAAGCCACTTTGAGAAAGACACTTCCCCTCACACCTCCCTACAGGTTCGCCGGATAAGCTTCATGCTGATTATCTTGTCGGATCCTGTTCCTGTGCTAGGCGGCTTGATGCCAGCGCAGTCAGACTAACCTGCTAACCTGCCCGACGACAGTACACACATGACGAATGGTGTGCGGGGGAGCTGCTCGCTATTAATTAAGTCAAATGGTCGAATGTCAAAGCGGCAAAGGTCAGCGCTAATCTCTGCGACCTGTCTCTACTGCTCCATGCCAGAGACTGTCTCATGGCTGACCGTATCGACAGAAACCTATTGCTTTATCTTTTGATTATGAGTCACCCTTAATTCTAACCCTACAGAATTGATTGTTTACAAGGCGTAATCTCCAGGGGAATAGGAAAGAGCAGAGAATAAAAATGAGCTTTGTAAAATATGGCTGTTCAGAACAGCTTGTGATGTAATCCAGGGTAATGTCTAACCACAAAGTGCCCAGACATTTCCCTTTTTGCGACACAGTTTTGTCACATTTTCATCATCATCTTTTAACCTTTAATTTATTTTTTACTCTTTTAGAAAATTCCTAGCACATCATTATAGTTCACCCAAAAAAATTAAATCCTGCCATTATTTACAATCATCCTTACGGAGACCCTAAAGGGACCTTTGCAACAATAAAAATATGCAGACTTTCACATGTTCATGAGAAACTTTTGCGTGCTCACGAGAAACTATTTTAGTGCGCACGATAAAAATATCACGTTAGTGCGATATTTTCTTGTGAGCACGCGATAGTTTCTCGTGCGTACTCAAAAGTTTCTCGTAAGCACGAGATACGTTTCTCGTGAGCATGTGAAAGTTTGTATATTTTAATTTTTGCAAAGGTCGCTTTAGGGGCGTACATCCTCGTGTCCTTTCACATGTGTTTGACTTTTATTTCTTCTAAGGGTCACAAAAGTAATTATGACTTGAATGGTGAAAAACATCTCTGGTTACGACTGAATCCCTGGTTCCCTGAAGTGGGAACGAGACGCTGCGTCGAGACGCTGTGGGAACGCCTCTGCTTGATTGCGTCATGAAGCACTTATGAAATCACTCCAATGGCGTGACGGAACGTCATGTGACGTCATCGACCAGGAAACTATAAAGCATGCCTGGAACAAACAGTCACTAGCCTCTGATAGGCTGAAGCAAGTCGCTCAAAGGCATCCAGGGAGTATAGCAGGGCGATGCAGCGATGCAACGCTGTGGGAACACTATACCCAAGACCCATAGGAAAAATTGCCTGTCCGTGTGAAATCTCTGCGCACACCAAGACGAAAACACCTATGTCCCTGGAGTGGAGCCGAGGTCAAGGTCAAAAACCTCACTAATGTGTGCAGCGAGGCAACATCCTGCCACATCACAAACATTTTGGAGGGAACTACTGATGATAATGTTTTAGTGCCACGAGACTTAAGTTCCCTCTACTTAAAGGGATGAGGTAAGCAGCTAAGGCCGCCATGTACACCTTTAGTGTGGAGGGGGATAGACCTGCGGAGAAACTGTCCTACAGGAACTCCAGCACTGCAACCACAGGGCAGATAACTGGGTCCGGCTAGTGCTCTTCGCACCAGGAACTGAAAAATACCCACTACAAGATGTAGAGTTTTCTTCTGGAGGGAGCTCTGGAGTGGAGGATGGTCTCAACATCCTCAGTTGAGAGTCCTGAACTTATGAGTTGGGCCCCCTCAGAGGCCAAGCCCAAAGTTTCCACAATTCTGGGCGGGGGTGAAGGAACAACCCTCGGCCAACGTCTCGGGGTGGAGTCTCCATTCCCCGGGCCTCGGCCCCTACCTCGACAGAATGTCTGCTCCCTGATTTAAAAACCCCGGGATGTAAATTGCCTTTAACAGAGGATATGCTTTCCCTTGGGCCCACAGGATGATCTGGTGAGCCAGTTTGCATAAGTGACGTGACAGACCCCCCTGATGGTGATGTAAGAGACCACCAATGTGTTGTCCATGCGGGCAAGGAACCAAGGTTTCTTCTACATGACTGGCACGTAGGCGTCGCCGCGTGACCTTGATCATGCGAAACAGATTTCCCCTCGGAGAAAACCCTTTGGTTCTGTGCCATCACTGCAGGGGCCTCGTGTACAGGAGCTGCCATGAGACGCAGCTGCCATGAGACCCAACAGTTTCTGAAACTGTTTCACAGTGAGTGACTGGCCTAGCCAAACTTTCTCATGTGAGACAGAATGACATCTCGATGCCGAATCGCCACCTGCTCAGATTGAGCTATGATAAACCTAGGTCGAAAGGAAAAACACGATATTGGTACACTTCGCCCCCGAAAGAGAACCTCTGGGACTTTCTGTGATGAGAATGGATGGCTTCATGGAAGGATGCGTCCTTCAAATCTATCGTGACAAACCAGTCCTCGGACTGAATCTGTGACACAATCTGTTTGAATGTAAGCCTCCATCCTTCTTTGGAACAATGAAGTAATGGCTGTAAACCCTTTACTCCCTGCTGCGAAGAGGAACTCTTTCTATAGCCTCCTTTCGCAGAAGAGTCTGTACTTCTTGCTCCATAACCAGAGCCTGCTCGGGGTCCACCACCATAGGGAGGATCCATAGAAATCTGGGTGGACAAGAACTGCTGAATCCCTGAAGCGGCGAAACTGCAGGGAACAACCAAACTGACTGCTTTACAACCCTCCTCAGAGAGTCGCTTCCCAGAGGGGGCGCCGAGGAGAAACGGGCACCGTATCTTGATGAGATGGAAACAGTTTCTTACCGGAGGGGACTGGCCTCCAAAATCTGACGGCCAAAGCGTCAGGACTTCTGCTTAGTTGAAGCCTTCTTCGAGATAACGACTGTCCTCAGATCGGCCTTATCCCAAGACGACTACAGCTGAGACTACTAAAGGAACCAGCCTCTTGAAACTTGTCTCTAGTATAGCTTGAGATGCCAATCCTACATTTAATTTTTTTTATTTTATTAAATGCAGCCAAATATCAACCAGACAAGTAAACACGGTCTGGATGAAAAAGCTGAATAGTATATTAATATAGACATCTGACTCCTCAACGATATGATGAGTACATATTTAATTTTCTCAAAAATTAAATGCAGCCAGATATCAACCAGACAAATAGAAACAGTCCGGATGAAAGGCTGCATATTTTGTATTAATATAGACTTCAAATCAGAAGAGAATTTAACATTTCATTTTGTCAAAATTAAATGCAGACAATTGATTACATGGTTTGAATGACAGGCTGAATATTCTAAAAATTAATTTTATAATCTCAAACAAAAAGAACCATCGCCTAAATAATAGATTGCAAACACTATTTTGCACACAATCATAAGAGAGAAAAAAAAGAAAGGGAATTCCAGTCTGCTCAGTTCCCTGCATATACATTGCGGACCCATTATCTACACGTTGCCTCGACAAACGCGAGATAGATTCTTATTGTAGAGATGCAGACCCAAAAGATGTATAGACCCATAATCTACACGCTGCCTCGGCACACGCGAGATCCGAGGTCGAGTCACAAAAACTTTATTGCAGCCCTGTAATCTACGCGCTGCCTCGGCAAACACGAGATCCGAGCGAAATAATCTTTATTGACTTTCTTCTCTCAAGAAGAAAGCCAACAGAAGAAGAGCTAAAACTCTCCATAGTGCATTATATTACACGTCGGGAAATCTATGAATGAACACTGACAGCCCTCTTTTACTAGAGCTGACCGTGCATGCTCCACTCGCAAACAAACAACACATTCGCGTGTATCCCCAATCCAGCCCAGTCTCACCCCAAAACGTCATATACTGACGGGTTTTGACCATACGTCAACATACGACGAAAAGGGTACCCCTATAACGTCAATATGAGACGCAGACATAAGCGCACCAGCAGCGCCTCCTAGCGGTACCCTAACGCATACCTAAACCCAACCATACCCGAATCGTCACACATGGACGTTAAAGGGTACCCTTTTCGTCGTATGTTGCCGTATGGTCAAGACCCGTCAGTATGTGACGTTTTGGGGCGAGACTGTGTTACCCAATCGTAATGAATCACGCAGAGGCGCTCCCACACGTCTCGACGCAGCTCGAGTTCCCTTGAAAGGGAACTTGTACACTTCCTGCTATAGATGTTAGGCTATTTCAGTGTCCTCAGTTGATTTTTAACAGTGGGCTATCAAAAATAAAGCATTATTTTCTGTTTAATGCATTAAACAGAAAATATAAAAATATTTTAAGCAATTAACGATTAAAGCCGTGGTCACACTAGATTTTGCTAAATTTCTTCCGACACTGCAACGGTCGTGATATGTTGTCACGCTTCGTATCATCTTTTTATATAAACATGAATTCAACATTACAAATAGTAATACACTCAAAATGTAAAAAATATACAATCTACTCGACTTTACTGCAAAATCATCATTCTATATAATAGATCATTCTATTAATTCAGCCAAGAGGTCACGCACGCCATGACGTATCGATCTTCTACGGGTCACACGTCTTCACGTGATGTGAATTCGTAGCTCAGGAGTTCACATATCAGATTGATCATGTGAATTTTGTACAAACAGTCAGATGTTTGTATCTCTACTGAAGCACAAGATGTTCTGTGATTTTTATTATTTTTTATTATCCTGGAGAACATGATAATCAGATTCAGTCCATTCAGCTTGAGTACTGCTGCTGTTGCCATTCTGAAACCCTGAAATTTCTCAAGGTTTCAGAATGGTAAAACACTAAAACTTTTTAACACAAATTATTATGCTGACTATATAATTATTAATTATCAATCATCTGTGATTTAAATTCTTTTTAACCTTTATATGGCACGTACAAAGACAATGGGCCCTATCTTGCACCCAGCGCAATTGACTTTGAACACCGACGCATGTATCATTCCTATTTTGCACCCGCGCACAGCGGACTTTTCCCTCCACAGACGCACGTCGGTAAATTAGGGAATGAACTTGCGCTCGCCGGGGCGGTTCAGCGCAAAGAGGAGGCGTGTTCCGGCGCAAAACTGCCCTGGTGCTATTTTCCAGTTTTAGAAAGCAATAGCGCCACAGACCAGGAAAAAAACAGTCTAAAGACAGTGGCGCGTTGCGCGTTAGTGATGTGGTATTTTAAGGGCGCGTGCTTGGCCATAATGCAGTGTGTTAACGCGCATACACTTTGATTCTCTAATATAAACAGATGCAGCAGTTTTCATTTTTGCAAATCATACATTATTACAAGGAAAAATATTAACACACGAGGGAGGTTGTGTCCGTGAAGATGTGAAAAAGATCTATCTAGATTTTTTTTAAAAAAAATCTAGATTAGGCTACACATTTACCCAAATTATACGCCTGTTTAACCGAAGCTAATTTGGGTGGGTTTCTCCCATCATCCCCAATGTCACTTCTCTGTGTTTTACGCCCTGACGAGAACGTCGGCCTCTTTGGCTGTGAACTGCTGCTGGCGTACGTGCGCTGGCAAATCCGCCGTTATAATAGCGATCCGCCGTGGAACAAGCGCGTCTGCTCTTAAAGGGAATGTAAGAGGACGCTCTGATTGGTTTATGTCACGTTACGCCCAAACCACACCTATGAATAATGAATCTACTTCAGACCAACCCCTTTTAGATTTGCGCTGGGCGCAAGAGTCATTTATCCGCCGGGAAAATAGCAACAGCGCCGAGATCCGCCCACAAAGTTACTTGCGCTTTGCGCTTTGACACTTGCGTTTCAGATCGTTAAAATAGGGCCCAATATGTCCAATGTTTTCACTGACCAACTTAATTGTATTGTGTAAATATGAACACATTTAGATTGTAATGTTCTGTTTAGTTAGTTCCTGTTCACATTGTCTTAAACTTTTATCACTGGCTCCAAGTGACCAGACCACAGCAGTAATTGCTCTTGCCAGAACCGGCAACAAATCAACAAGCAACCAGCAGCTGCTTCCAGGTCAATAATTTCCATTCAGGTCTAAATGAGCTTTTTCTTAACTTATCAGTATTCCTGTCCACCCAACCCCTCCCCACATCCTACTGGGGTCGATTGGCCAGTCAATCTCATGGGAAATCTGCATGTAATTGAGGGTTATGTAACATTTGCAGGACACCATAAAGCCTTATTTTATTCAGGTCTTTTGGAGCTTTCTTTAAATGCCAGTGGGTGGCAGGGGCAGACGTATGATGGCAGCGAGCTGGAGACGGGCAGAGCTGTTTGGTTCAGCTGCTTCATCACAGTCAAGTGCTATACAGCTTTGGCATATTGACAGTACTATTATATGCATCAATGTGGTAAAAGATTACATTGTAAACTCAATTTACATTGCAATTACACTGATAAATAAAGTAATAAGCCACGAGAGGCTGTGCATTACAGTGATTTTATGAGACAAGGTTGCAGCAAAAAGCAATGCATATGATTCTGGTGTTTTCCAACGGTCAAAAGAGTTAATTTAGTCTTTTCATATACTTTTGTACATGCCTGAATCATTGTCAGTAATAAACAAATACCATTACAATTTTAATTGGTAACATTTTACAATAGGGTTCAGTTATCTTTGGAAAATGTTGAAGTATTACATATTAGTGGTTTCCGAGATTCCCACTAATGAGAGCTAATGATCACCTGTTAAACATTTACAATTCCTTATTAATTTGGTTCTGTAAAGCTTTACAAATGAAATCCCTGTCACAAGGTTTAATTTCAGCCTATACTGCACAGAAAGGGTCATTTTAAATTGCACTTGCATAAAACTAACTATGAATATAATTTTTGTTGTGAAAATCCCCAAATGAAGATCCCCAACATAACAATAAGTGGGTTTAGAAGTCATTATAATGGTTTTATTTCCATATCATTGACCAAAGCCCGGTAACACTATAAGCCCATGCTTATAATAAATTAGCTCCATTTATACTTATTTATAAATAAGTTTTACTATTCTATAAATATATTTATAAAGACTGCATTATAAGAACAGTTAGTTACGTTTATATTATTTTTTAAGTCATGCATTTGCTTTTTCAATGCGCATGCTCATAATCCATTATACACTGATTTATAAGTATTAATAAGACAGTTGATTTCTATCTCATCTGGTGTAAATAAAGTTTATAGCAGGTGTTAACGGTGATTAACAACCATTAATAATGAAGGACAGGGTGAAGTGGGGATGCTATAAACCATTCATGCTTATTTGATTAGAGAGAATAATTACCCCGACCTGCTTTTGTCAATCACTGTGTCACACCCTCCACCACACAACACACCACAGCAGACCAATCATTTACGACTCTACACGCACCCCACAGGCACACCCACAGCCCACCCCAGCCCAGAACGGGGGCAAGTATACCGACTTCACCCCAGGGGGTGTGCACGTCAAAAGGGGAGCCAGGCCATGCTGGTCAGCAGGTAAAGTGGTTGAATTTGGTCATCAAAGGTCAACAGCAAAGACATTGATTAATAAAGTGAGATTAAATACATATTGGATAGCCTATTTCTGTTATAACATTTAATTCATGCTGGTTTGTGTAATATTCTGAGTTTGCATTTCACTATTTTTATTCATTTTGAGGAATACTGAATTTGTTTTTGTGCAAGTGAGATGAGTAAATGCATGCTCACATTTAATCTAGAACTTCAATAACCATGTTGACACAGCGCACACAACGTCTCTAAAACCTCAACATGGGGACTGGAGAGGGGGAAGTCAACAAATGGGAAAACAAAGTAACTTGCGTCACTTATTGAAAAACTAACTCAGATAAAGTAATGTGTTACCTTACTAGGCTACTTCAAAAAAGTAATCTGATTACATAACTTGCATAGAGGGGGTACACATATTTAGCTATGAGTGGGTCATCTGGAGTTTATTTTTATTATAGACTAAAATATTTTTAAAAATTATATATGAAGGTTGTAATGACCAAAAGTGATATCCGGGTAAAGCGTTACAAGGTCACATTAAAAATTGTCTTCTAACATTTTTACCACATCTTAATAATTTATTTTGCACCTTTTTAATTTCTTTTTTTATTGTTTTACCTTTGTCCCCAACAAACTTTCGGATGTAAAACATCCCAAAATATGAATTAGTACATATTTACAATGATTAGCTAAACAAAGAGTAAAATAATTACACTGTTTCAGTATTTATTGTTTGTGCATGATTTTTTTTTTTTTTAAATCCAAAAAATGTCTTTTGGTTGGGATGTTACTGCACAACTGCTTTTTGCCACCAATAGTGTTTGTAAAACATAAGCGAGACAACAGTGTCAGCGAAGAGCTTGAGAAAAGACAAAACGTGAAAATGTGGCGTGGCGTGACTTGAGGCAGACGATACACAACCAATCAGAAAAATAGCACCCCGAACGCAAGCATCTTCTGGACACATTTTCATGACTTCTGCGTTGCTTCACTAGACGGTATGTTTTTTACGGTTTCTTGGGGAATCTTGAGGTATTTTTCACATAATTTCAACTTTTAAACGTCCATATAAGTCTCTGCACGTCCTCGTTCGATGTGTAGCCTGACCCTAACCCAGTGAGACACCACAGAGATAGTCATCAAAGAAACCGAAGCAATATTGTTGTTTTTTATGTTTTTCTTTGGTGAAATTTAAGAGATTATGTCATGAAATATCCGTTTCCAAACTTAATCAATCAGTCTCTCCTCATGTTTGGTGATTATTGATTAATGTTACCTTCACTTTATCGGGTTCCTTTCCAGTCCTAAAGTCGTGAAACTCAGGTTTAAAAATTATCTACGACTTGAGAGGGTGTTCATGTCAAATTTCTGACTCGTATTTATGATCATTCTAATAAAAAAAGGCAGCATTATTAGGCTACGTTTCTTATTTACGAGTTGAGGAGTCGTAATTTGATGTCAGGTGGTTTAGATCGCTTTCCTGGTGATGTAGCCTACTTTTTCTACAAAAAATACAGAAAAAAAAAATTTATTTTTGTGGAAAGATCACAAAATGACGAACAAACAATGTGCACCAGTTGTGTTTTTGCTTTTCAATGTTTTTTATTCAATTTATAAAGGTGCTGTAAACGGAAATTTTTATAGATACAAAGTAATGTTATACCTGCACCACTCTATTATGTTGTAATTATACATATTTCGTACATGCAACTAGTTTTACTGTAAATAAAAATAATAACAGTTTAATTCAAACATTGCCATCCATTGCATCCGCCATGTTTTCTCACTGACCCAACTTCCTAAGAAAATCCCAAGTTTCCCAATATTCCGACTTGATGTGCATGGATGTGGATGTGCATTTAACTCGTAAATACAAACGTTCCGACATGACTTGATTGCACAGTAGGCTACTTACATCAGCTGTAGGCTACTTTGGTCCATTGAGATGTCAGTGTAGGCAGTTTTACCTAACGCAATGCCACGAAAATATGATCTACACGGCAGACAAAATACTAGGGCTGCTGGATATTCTGGCTTATTAAAAAGCCTACAAGACTTAATGTCAATCTGATTACAACCGATGAAAACATTATCCTATATGTGACTGAGGACAAAAACAAATAGAAACACTGCAACTCCTAAATGAACAAAGTGAGTAGTCTGATACAAAAATGATCAGGAAACTATTCAGCAAGTGCTGAGTATTTGTGCCCTTCCTTCCTGCATCATACTTACATATACAGCTGTACTGAATAGTCACTCACTATCAACACCTGAGCGTTAAACATTAAGCACTAGAAATAGAAATAGAAATACAACACAATTGCATAAAGTAATCAAATGTAAAAAAAATTTAAAAAAAATTGCATAATCTTCACAAAAGTGATTTACTTTAGAGCAATAAGAGACTGCTTGATTAACATGAATGCAAGGACGGCAGCAGTTTTATTAGCCTGCTTTCACTTTAACACTGAATGCACTGTTTACGTTAACTTAAAGCTGCAGTTCGTAGCTTTTCCTCTTTGTCGCCATCTCTGTTTGAAATCTGCAATTGCAGTTATTCGCGGAATTATCAACTTAACGTGGGTTGTGCCTCGGCACGGCACAGCGCGGTTGAATCCAATGTTTTGAGGAGAATGTGCGGCTGTCAGTCGCCGCACCGGTGTGGATACTGTCATTCAGAATCACAGATTATAGTTTTTGGGGCATTGGGGCAGCAGTGGCTCAGTGGTTCATGTAGGTTTTCTACAAACCGGAACCAAGTGTCGAGGTGTCCATGAGCAAGACACCTAGCCCCAGCTGCTCCCGACGAGCTGGATGGCGCCTTGCGTGGCTGACACCGCTGTCGATGTATGAATGAGTGAATGAATGGATGAATGTGAGGCAATATGTAAAGCGCTTTGGTGGCCATGGGTCTGTTAAAGCGCTATATAAATGCAGTCCATTTACCATAAGAATTTTTACCGGAAAATATAATCTGAACTGTAAGTAAATGTAAGTAACATCCACTTTTGTTCTGACCAACTAAGGGGGAAAAGGCATTGTAGTAGAGTTCACGCCACCTTGAACTTGTTTTCGCATGAGCCTGGTTGCAGTCTCTTTTTCTTTTAGTCTTTTGCATTTTACAACGGGTGAATCTCGTCACTGGTGATTGTCGTTTGTACCTTTCTGGATCCACCATCAAATTGATAAGTTTAATTATATCAAGTGCTGTGAAAAAAGGCCATAAATCTCCACTTCCAACATCCTCACTTGCAATACAGCATACTATTCTTTATGTGTACAGATGTGACGTAATGACGCAAAGACATGCTCGTATTTCCCGCAGAAACCCACCAGTACCACTGGAATTAAAAACATTATCACAAGCTTACCGTTATAAAGCGAGCGAAGGCAAGCAGATACTCTTGAACACTTTGAGTTACTTATGTACTTGCTCAAAATTTAATTTTGGATCATTTTTAACACAAAAAATCTACAGACTGCAGCTTTAAGACAGACACTATAAGTGTGTGTATTTGACCGTCCAATCCCAGTAAGTTAAGTGCTCAACATGAGCAGCAGCTTTATGTGCGTGCGTGCGTTCCAGGTGTGTGCGCTGATTGGACCCGTCTCTCAGACAGCGCACACATATCCATTGAGCTCTGTTTCACTGCTTACTGCAAGTGAGCGGTTTCAAATCACTTCTCCTTAAATCGCAAGGCTTAAAAAAACGCATTGTTTCTGGGGACCGCGTAATAACTCCTCACTGGTGATGACATGACTGTGGCGCTAAAGTCTGACGTCATCAATTTGCAATCGGTTGGTCAGATCGACCTATTTTAGGGACTCCCCATGGAGTCATAGAATGTGATTATCGGCCGATACCAATCTGCGGTCGATCGATCGGAGCATCCCTACACGTTTGTGGTTGGTGATGAAAAGGATAAAGGGATATAAATATGACGAATATGGATTCCTTTTGTTTTATCGTTACAAAATCTCTGTAACGACTCGAGTTGCTCATATACCGGCTGCAGTAGCACTATGGTAAAATAAGAATGTTCAATAAAGTGTTAGATTTATTATTACTAATTATAAAAATTCCTGTAAATAAATGTAAACTATTTTTCAAAGTAACATAGTGCATTATCCTTTTGGTACTATCCATTATATAAATGTAAACATAAACAATACAACAGACTGGTTTAAATGATAATAATTTTCTAGAAAAGGTGTTTTGTATGTCTTTTAATGACATTGTCATAATCAAACAGTCCATGAGTTGTTGATAATAGAATAGTGTCTGAGTGTGTGTGAGGTAGAGGAACCGCAGCCAGCCACTCGGGGCCAAAAGCAACATGATCCCAATGTAATGAGAATGTGTCAACATCCCGTCAGCCACGGTCCAACACACACATAGACACGCTTGCACATACACACACGTAAAAAATACACTCACCACCGTGTGTGTATCTCATGCTGGAGTGGACGTCCAATCAAGAGCTCATATGTTTTGCATGATTTCATGCACAGTCCCCCTGTCAGGCAGGGATTCAACTGGAGTTGGCCTTCTCCGCTGCAAATCAAATGGCCTGTAAGACTGTTGACTGCTGAATGATGTGGAGATGTACTGCTGTGCTGTCATGCATGCTGAATGCCACTGTCTGATGCTGGCGGCGGCCTACCAGACACAATATCGAGATGAGAGATTTGCAAGATTATTTGGTGAAAAGCCACTCAGTTCAGCATTACTGGATCAGATATAAGTCTAACGTTTAGAATATGAGATCCGAATGTGTGAACTTCCACTTAATGGTGCGTTTTGCAGGCAAAAATAAATACTAATCACGGCTACATAAAAATGTCCTGATGAGTATTTTTATGCAATACAACTACATCTAGTTAACTACATTATATCAACCCAGAACGACTTGCGCACATGCTTGAACCAGACCGGTCTTAGCAGATGCCACTCTGAGCACTCATAACTTGCAAATAATTTGCATGAGAGAGTAGCTAATTAGCATATTTGTGAGGGGGAGGGGTGGAGTGAAAGAGTGCCGCTCCCTTCTGATTGCTTCCAATCTGACAGGATGGGCCAATCCCGTGATCCGCTGGTGCGTGGGTGTATGTTTTGCATCTCGGGCCACTGGCAGGTTCAGCCGTCTTGGCGAACCCTTATACTGTACTGCATATTATTAAACTGCTGACACCATTTCAATTTTATCAGTTGTCTACTTTTAGTCCAGGATGCGCAAAACTGCACTATTGGAGGAGAATGGTGTAGCTGTGAATGCAGGTACGATTTCCAGGCAATCCATTTTCTCTTGCAGCACAATAAATAAACGCTGAAGTTGGAAAAAGTCGTTTTTAAAAATAGATACTGATACAATGTATATTCTCAGTTAAAGATACCATGCCAAGTCAAGCCTCTGAAAGGAGCCAGGCGTTTAGGAACAGGGAGAATAAACATTCAGTATGTATCGCACTATTGATTCAAAAGATTTACGTTTCCTTAAACGAGAGCGAGTGAATTATAGGAAACGCTCGCCATGACCAAAACCACTCAGGAGAGGCCTGTTCGCAAAGCACATTCAGCTGAGATTCATGGCTGGATGCGTAATGTTGTAAGAGAGGAAAGGTTGTGAGTGAGCAGCTTTATGCTTCCTTGACAGATACTTATCCTTTAATTCAGCTTGCCACCGATTAGCCTACTTGAAAAAGAGTGATTATTGATAGTAGAGGTGTATTTGATTTACTAACTGATATCTTGACCCTCTGTAGTAAAGAACAGGGCCAATGAAACACAGCAGCAGTATGTAATGCACATTCGCTGAGGAATTGTAAATCTGAGGTTCTGATGTGTTATAGCCTGAATGCAACTTTGTGAAAAGAAATGTTTATTCAGATTCATTTAATGTTTCTTAGGGATTTTCACTGTTGATATGATCATTTATGATTGTTGATTGCATCATTGGCTCAATCATTTAAATACAAAATACAACGAATAAAAGTAAAATGAATAAATAATATACAAATTAAATATATATTAAAAATCATAAATGTATTCTTTATAATTGACTTAAGTATTGACCAAAAAATCCCATTAAGCATTGTCAAAATTGTCAGTATATTGTTAAATAGCGTATATCATAACACAAAATCAGCAGATTTTAATATAATTTTCCTGTCAAGTAGCCAGAGAAACCACATATTCTGAGCATAATGGTAACGATGGCTACAGTAATAAAATCAACCCAAAGGAGTGGCTCTGAAATATGGGAACTACTGCTGGACAAACCAACAGAGGGCAGTATGTAGTTGCAAAATGGGGTCAATCACTTCTTTGCTTTTGTCTAAGCTAAAAGCTCTGAAATGTGTTTTTTTCAATGAAGTGATATATCTGGATTCTATTTAAGCAATATGCTAACTTTGTACTCTGATGTTAGGATATCATTTTCCATCTAAATAATTATCCATTAAAATCTTTCCATTTTTTAAATGTGTCTTGAATGTGAGAAAAAGACATATTGCACAAGATAATAATATAATTTAATAACATTTAAATATGTATGTTGGTGTGGCTTAAACAGGCTTTTTATAAAAATGATTTTGGTCACTACGCTCATTCTGCAATAATTGAATATGATAAATCTGATTCATGTTGTACATCTTTGGATTTAATAAGCAAATTACATATATCTTATGTTATATTATTTAGTTGATAAAACAGTCATGACGAACTGACATATATGGAAAATGGAAAATGATTTAGATCTTCAATTATAGAACATTTGCAAGGTTTTTCAGTTTCTAATATGTAGTAAGTTTCATTCAAATATGAACACAAAAACGTTAACATGACATCTTTCTCATTTTTTCTTCACATCTCTCTACAGCGAATGACTCTCACAGTGAACTGAAGGGTTTCTGAGAAGCGGTGAAGTCATGCATACAGATGGCAGTGCCGGTGTTGGTGGAAATGATGCTTCCTGAACGGTTGTAACAGCAGTCCCAGAGGACTGAGCCACAGTCCAATAAGATGTCATGAAGACTAGACCGGGAGGAGTGCGCATCAGATCTCCCTCAATTAATCCACCATTAGATGCCTGAGATTCATGGCTCACTGCCTTTGCTTACTGTGTTGGAGCTCAAATCTAATTAGACCCTCTCTCTCGGCTTCTCTTTCTCCGTGTCCGTCCCTCCTTAGATCGAAAGATAGACGGATCTTTCCTCACTGAGCGCTGTGGTTGGGTATTTTAGGTGTTCCTCCCTCTCTCTCTCTCTCTCTCTCTCTCTCCCTCTCTCTCTCTCTCTCTCCCCCCCCCCTCTCTCTCTCTCTCTCTCTCTCTCTCTCTCTCTCTCTCTCTCTCTCTCTCTCAGTATCTTATCCTTACAGCCACATACTCACTCCCAGTCTGTCCCTCTCCCTCCCACTCTCTCTCTCTCTCTCTCTCTCTCTCTCTCTCTCAGTATCTTATCCTTACAGCCACATACTCACTCCCAGTCTGTCCCTCTCCCTCCCACTCTCTCTGTAACTCCTTCGCTCCTCTCATCCTCCTGTGACTTAGTTTGCTGTGCGCAACAACTGTCAGACCTCTCTCCTCTTCTCGGGCGAGGTGGCAAGCGTGTCCTCGGGCAGGCAGGGATTCGACTCCCTCGGGGGATCCTGCACGTTTGGGCACATGGTCTTACGGCGACGACGCATCCACGGCACAACGAACGGAGGCACGGCAGCCTCAGCCTTCCCCGTCACTGCCGGCTCAAGGCAGCGGACGAATGGGCGGCTTTGTGCTCAGCGGGTGCCGCTCTGTAGAGATCTCTAGGGTAAGCCTGCTTCAGTGGAGTAAGGATTTGTGCCTGTTTTTTTTTGTTTTTTTTCTGCCACTACTTTGCCTTTTGTTCCTTTTGTGACTCGTCACAATATCGTGGGGGAAAGAAAGATTTGTTGCCATGGGTATTGTGTGAGCTGATTGTCACTGTGCTGCAGATTTGTGTAATCGCGCTACTATCGGGGCGGTGGATATTTTTCTGCTGGATTTGTCAACTGTGTTTGCCGTATTAACATATTCATGGGATTCCTGCTCCTTCAATTAAATGGCAATCACTGGCAGGCAGCAGGAGCCCTGTGTCAGTGAGCCTCTGTAATGATGTGTGAGTGGAATGAAGAGGAGCTTCACGAGAGAGAGAGAGAAAGAAAAAAAAGCTTTTTTTTGTCCCCTTCTGTCCACGTTTTGTCTTCTCTTTTCTTTCGTTTGTCCTCTTTGTCCACCTCACGTCATGTTTCGTTGTTTTGTTGTTCTCAAAATCCCCAAAATGGAGGGAAAAGTCACAAAAGGATTGGGACAGTCACTGTGACTTCTCGTTCGCGCACCTGCTGCAGGAAAACGCTTCTGGAGACGAGAGTGAAGACTGTGTATTTTTGCTATTTAATTGTGCCTGGCCAGAGGAAGATGCTTTACCATGGGAACCTGGCTGTATGCATGCTTTGGGGGCACGGGAGGGTGGTCTTTTAGCTTTGACAGGGCTGTCCAAACAAGATAAGAAGAGAGTTTGTTTTTTGACAAGCCCGGTGTGCTAAACCAGTGGTTGTGCTGCTGTCACATTGTCTCCAATGTGTTGTTTCTCTACTACGTGTCTTGTTTGGTGTGAATTCTGAGCAAAATGTTGTAAGCATCAGTGGATGGGTGTGTCTGTGTGTTTCGAGCATGTTAAGATAGCCACGG
The DNA here is from genome assembly GCF_949152265.1 of Phoxinus phoxinus. Lineage (NCBI taxonomy): Eukaryota > Metazoa > Chordata > Actinopteri > Cypriniformes > Leuciscidae > Phoxinus > Phoxinus phoxinus. The sequence continues at coordinate 22,744,080 of NC_136880.1, read as the reverse complement.
TCCATGTTTACGCCATGTTTTTGAATGTATTATGTTGTGTTGTTGGCTTTACACTCTAATTGTCATGGCGAATCACCATTGTTCAGTGCTCATTCTCTTAATATTTGCATTTAAATGCTCCCCCCCCCCCCCCCCACCCCCCCCCCCCCCTAATGGCCTGTGATAAATGTTTCATGAAAGATGTTGTAAACACATATACATCCTCAATGATACCCAGCACAGTCTTTGGATTTTTTCTTTGTTCGTGTTAATTTGTGGTTCCACGTGAATCAGAAGTGTGAATGAATGAATTCCACAAAGCTGGAAAAATACATGTTCTGATGTCCATCTTTCTCCACTTCCATTTGGGAGCTGCTGCACCCCTCGGAAAATGAAAGCCATAATAACAGTCATTGTTCCCCGTTTCTGACAGCCATCATTGCATTCCCTTTTTTCCCCCAAACGATCTGTAATTTGCTTCCCGCTGCTAATGGATTTTCTGTATGACTCCTCTTTCTCTCTCTCTCTCTCTCTCTCTCTCTCTCTCTCTCTCTCTCTCTCTCTCTCTCTCTCTCTCTCTCTCTCTCTCTCTCTCTCTCTCTCTCTCTCTCTCTCTCTCTCGCTCCCTCCCTGAATGTGTGTGATGAGCATGTGAGACTTTGAAGGTGACAGTGTTTGACTGTTAATGCGGTGTGCACTAGCGACGTTAAACCTATGGTGGAGAATGTATCAAGCCTGTGCACGTATCAACTTTTGTTTAATTCCTACCTTTTTAACATCGTTCCCAGATTTGGCCTGGATGTTTGCGAGCGCTTCCGCCCGCAGAGGCCGGCTGGACCGAGGACAGGACGTGAGGTCCGTGAGCACCCTCTCCCAGGTAAGATGATCCCCCTCACCATCTGTCTCTCCACATAACTAGTTAAACCCAGGAAGGGAAGCATTTTTTACATGCAATATCCTCCCTCTCCTGCTACAAATGCAAAGTGTGTTCATTTCTGTCTGCAGATGCAACCTTTGACGGGGGGCCTTGGCTTGTGGTAAAGGGCATCTTCAATCAATTCCCCTAGAGAGAAAACTCTGCTTTGGCCTATGCCACTGTGGATGGCTGAAAGTCAGGCGAAGCCCCCTTTTTCTAAGGCTCTCTTCGGTGACGGGTATTCTTGGGTGGATAATACGGCTCTCGTTGTTATTGCTTAAGAATACGCGTAGTTGAGGAGAGTCATTGTCGACTGTCTTCGGGGAGATAACCTCCACTGGTCCCAAAAACCTTCTGGCTTTGCAATGTGGCCGTTTATGTTGCAACTAGACAGCTAATCATTTTCACTGTGGTTTGTTTGATTTCTGCAACAGGAGACAGTCAGCTCCTGCTCTCAGTGTAGTGTCTCCACCTACATTGGCAAATCGCCGCTTTATGTGCTGTCCAACGAGCGGTGTTTTGCATTTCACACAACTTGTTTATTTTTCATACTCTGAGTGTGCGTGCGAGGGGAGGTTCATGGGGAACGGCGTTTATTTTTGCTCTCTTCGGGGAGTGTTTTAGTGTACACACGCCTGCTTGCCTGGCTGATCGGAATGCATTTACTGCTCTTTATTGTTAGTCCTGAGCACCAGCGGGAGCCCCGGACTGCATGGGGTGTTCACACAGATTGATTTTGAGATGGCATTAGTCGTACAGTTTTCGCCATTCAGCTGACAGCGATGGGAGGCAAAATGTCCACGGAATCGAAACAGGCTCTCCTATAAAAGGGGAGGGGCTTCAAGTCTAATGACAAAACACAGCTAAGTAGAAGCAGCATAACAGATTACATGATCGTGTCTGCTGGGCTCATAGCATCCGCTGGTTCTGATTGTAGAAACAGATCGAATATCTTTTTTCCTCCTAGATAAAGACACACATACACAAAATGTCCTTTTCCAAACCACTAATTACTTTTTAATGATGCGCTCAAATGTCTGAGCTAGCTTGTGCCGGGGAAAGCCAATGAGGCACATAAAGATGGCCAGTGTTTGTTAAAGCAGTCATATCTATATCTCAGATCTTTATCATAGGAATATGTTGTTTGTTTAATATTTAACCAAACAACTTTAATTTAACTGAATGCATTTAAGATTAATGTGAAATCTTTTTTTAATGGCTTGTTTTTAAAAACATACAGACTGGCAATTTTAAGATATTCTCTGCTCTGAAAAAAAGAGAGTTTTGTATTTATGAATAATATTGTGTGGGTTAATATTGAATTGATGTAAGGAACTGTTAAGAAACACTTGTTTTTAAATGCATAGCTTGCTTCTTTCATTCTCTGCTGTATGAAGGCCTGGAAGACATAGAGGCGAAATGCAAATTGGCTGCTAGTTTAGTCATATTAGCCACAGAGTTTGTGAAAATAACTAGAGGCTTATTAGAAATGCTTGTGAAAATTCCCCAGCCCCAGAAACAAAACATATTACTTATATTATTATGTAATCTACTGATGCTTTACTTACATTATACTTATCACAGGGTTGAAATGTAAATGAACTACTTGCATACTCAAGGTACATTATATTATATTATATTATTATTGTCATGATTGTAATGTCATTCTTTGTTACTGATGCACATTCAACATTGTTTTCAGTGTATTTGCATTTCACACAAAATTAACATTTATTTAGTGATTTTACTCAACATTGAATGTGCATTTATCATTAAGTCATGGCAAATGTTGTATCCAATGACTATAAGAAGCCCTAAATAAACTCTATAAAACAGTCCGGAACATTGTTATGAATTTGTCATGGTTAGAGTGAGTTTACTCTTCCTTCCCCCTGTTTCCTCTCTCTGTGTTAATAGCTTTCATACACCTGTAACCGTGCAGGTGTTTTCCTCTTTATGATTACCTCTCCCACCCACAGAGCTAATTTCAGGCTTGGAAAAAAAAAAGAGAAAAACTCTAAATAACCCATGGAAATGTCACTAGTTTACTAAATAACGACTTTTTTCAGGTGCTCTCTCTCTCTCTCTTTCTCGTGTGCAGACTGCCACATTAGTGGAGCTGTTTAAGTATTGTGTAGCTGGCAAGCATTTCAAATCAATTTGAAGTTTATTCAGCTTCGAGACGTTTATCATGATGCATTCCCCTCTTATGCTGCTATCAACAACAGCCAGGTACCCTCTGTCTCACTATAATGACACTTTAAAAAAATAATCTATTTTTGGGTGTTTGTGACACACACCCTTAGTGAGAAAACGGATCAAGAGCTCCGTTTCACCAGCGTTTTGGGGGGAAAAGATTGTGCTATGGGGACAAAAAAACACACAAAAAACAGCAACGCTTTGATCAAAATGCGCGTTACACAACCTATCTATATTTTTATGAGATGTATTGCCCATTTGATAATTGTGCTGGCAAATGCTGGTTTGCTTTAAAGAAAAATTGTTAGAAATAAGCTGACAGATATACTTGAATGCCAAATGCTACCCAGAATTCTGTGTAGACAAACGTGATCTAGACTAAACAGACATTAGCCCACACTCCAAAGACTCTGCATACTTGGCTGAGCTTGAAGCTGCGCTATCAGCTCACCCATATGATACGAGAATGCTGTTCATGTGTGCGTATCCCTGCTGAAAAATCCAGCATAAACCATCGTGAATTCCATGTTGGTCCAGGCTGTTATTTGAGTAAGACCTGGTATAGTGGTTGTCTAGCTGCTGGACCAGCATAGTCATGGTCTCAAACAAAACTGAGCTGGTGTAGCTGGTCCACCAGCACTCGTGTTTCCCATATCTGGGGACCAGCAAACCAGCATCCCATGCTGGATCCAGCATGCAAAACATACCTTATGCTGGATTTTTCACGAGCGCTCTTTGTTTTTATCCCTTTTGAAGGCAGAAATGCTGAATACCTTAAAAACTTGGGCGGTCCCGTCCCCAAACCTCTCTTTGGGAGACCTTTGACTTTTAGCTGATTATCTGAGGGGTCGACGGATCAGCTGTGGTTCTAGTTAAAGGGTCAAAAGAGGCGAAACTATCTGAAGTTGAAAGGGGGGGTCTTACGATTGTTTGCTCAAGGCTATTAGTGCAACAAATGTGTTGTGGCGACTGAAAGCCCTCGATGAGGCCACTGCAGGCCTCATGGTCAAGTGGCGGCACTTAAAACATTTGAATACTCTGAAAGGGCCTCGAAATTGTGTTTCGACCATCTCTAGCTCTCTGTCTTCGCCTCGCTCGCTCTCCCTTCCCCCTCCCTCTTCGCTCTCGTATAAGCTCTGACCTTTTGATACATAATCATCTCCTGGGGGCTGCACGCAGAGCCTTTGTTTACTCCATCATCAGGACCACCTTCAGACAAGACCCCCCCTTCCTCCCGCAGCCCTCCTCTTCCCTCTCCATGCAGGTCATATCTTTAATTATTCTGTGATAATTAGTCCAGCAGGGCATTTTCATCTGCATTGATATATGTGCGGTTCAGGGTAGGACGCTCGCTTTGTGAGTTTAAGAGCGCGCGGAGGTGATCGGTATGCATGCCATCTGCCCTCCAATTGCCTTCGACAATTTCGCTGAGGAATAAATGGAGGCCTATCGGCACAAAACAAAATAAGCAAATCAATTATCTGCACCGCTGCAGCTTTTTTACCGAGCACTACGCGTTTCGCATGTAGCGTGGGCTCTCCGTGAGAAACAATCTGTCGGGTCCTCGCAAGATCAACTCAGATGTTTTTTTTATAATGCAGCACAGCAATCGCTTTTTGGAAGTTCACGCACTTATTTGCTAATTAAATAGCCATGCGTCCAGTCGTGGCAGCTGGTTTAACCATGCCGTGTCACGGCAAATTGCAATTGAGACATCAGACAGAATCAACTGCTATTTCAGAGGTATATTTTGAGTACTCTGTGCCTGATAAGTCAAAGTATGAAATAAAACCGTCTCAGAGAGGCAGTTCAGTCAGCCAGTTTTGTTTCATCCTCGGAAAGATTGACACCGACGGGAATTCCAGATCAACAGTTGCCAGTTTTGTGTGCTTAGAGCTGACACATTGACACACATAGCAGTGCATCTTTCTGTTAAACAAATGGCTCGTTGAGCCGCGGCTGACTCTGAGATCAAATAAAAGCTTGCCTAAATCCTCTCAAGGAGGACAAACTCTGTTTCTGTCAGCAAGACGAGCGACTGTTGTATTCGCTGCTAATCAACTTTCACACTTCAAGCTCACTTCAAGAGCTAAGCGTGCAGCATGCACCCGAGCCCATCCATCGCTCTGAAAACCACAAGAGCACGTGTGTTGCTATCACAACATTTTCGGGCTGGGGCCTGGCCAGCTGTTGTGGGTCCAGATGTGCACGCCTTGCTCTTTTCTCACCTGTGCTTTATCACTCCGACTGCCAGTGAAGAAAGTTTCACAGATTGGTGTCGAACAGAACGCTACGGCTTGGCTTGTGCGTAGATCAGTTTTCATGATACATCTAACTCTCACAGGATTGGCCAGAACCCTGCAGAGAGAGTCTGTGCTGCTACAGCCATCTGGCATGCGTTGGGTCAGCAATGCCTCCCTGCCCTCTGTTTTGGCCTCTATCTCAATCCTGCCCAGAGTTGTTTAACAGATATTTACTGTCCGCTTGCCAATTGCTCATCTTCATCATTTCTTCCCCATGTGCTGCCTATATATAACAGGTTAGGACTGCTGGTTGCGCTTGGAAGACTACGTGGTTTGAATTAGTTGATTTAGCTAATATATCATTTAACTGACAATTCTTTCCACTGCGATGTACAGTGTGCTTAATACAGTCCCATTGGAGCAGCCAGGGGTTAAGTGTTTCGCTCAAAGGTGCAATGGTGATTTTTAATGGAGTCTATGATATGTTGCAGGATTTGAACAGTAGCGTTTGGATTAAAAGCTTCAAACGTACTGTAAAAGTGCAGCGGTTAGTTTAATTACTTTTCTCAGTAGTGAGGTGGTAGCATTGCTAGTTTTTAAACCATGTAGTTTGTATGGCCAAATCCTGTTAGATTCATTAGTGGTAAAAAGTAAGTACACAAATGTCCTTGAGATTAAGTACAGGTATCCCACTAAATTATCAGTCAAGTAAAAGTACTTATTTTACATGAGTACAATGACAAATAAGCACTTTTGTACTACTAAAGTACCTATATTTTAATGAAAAATTTACGTACGTCAAAAAAGAAAAGAAAAACTAGCGTTGTTCGTATATGAATCATTCTTTTGAGTCGATTCCTTTCAATGATTTGGCCAAACGGTTGGCAAAATGAACTAAATCATTTCACAATTCAATCTGAATCATTCACAGTTCAGTAACTCACTGATTCAGCCGTTCTCTAAAATAATACATTTGCAGTGGTTTGGTTTACTTTTGAAGACCATTCCCACGGTGCAATGTGGCGTCGGAGTGACGTCTTTTCTATGACATTTTTGGACGTCCAATTTCGGTCCACTGAAGGGGTTGTTTTGTAACGCCAGACGACTTCTTTTTTTTTTACATCTACCGCACGTCTAATGTTGACATCCGTGGGACCTCTGTGTAAGGGTTATTTATAGTCCAAATGTGGTGGTTTGTGGACGTCTTTTCAACATCAAATTTAACGTTGTTTTTATACAACTTCTATAAATGTAGTCCCATGTTTCAAAAGGGTGGAGGACATGTTTTCTGTACCATTGTATTTACACTTATGCATTTGGCAGATGCTTTTTATCCAAAGTGACTTACATTGCATTACACATTTATATTCCTATCAGTTCTTGCTTTCCCTGGGAATCGAACCCATGAGCTTGTTTTGCAAGCACCAATGCGCTACTGTTTGAGCTACAGGAAAACTATATCAAACTGCGTCTCCAGTTATCACCTGGTGCTGAGACAATCAAATGGGGTTTTTGGAAAACGATCTTAAATAATTATTAATAATCTGTATTCATATGTATTAATCATGTGGATAACAACAATGTTGATATTTGTCAATAAAAAATATTATATATTAATCATGTAAATTTCCTGCACCTGTCATAGACGTCCAAATGACGTCCAAAAAATAACCCATTTCAAAGTTCAAATGTTGAATGTCAATATGACATCCAAGTTGGGTCATGGTTGGACATCCAAATTGTGGACCTAGTTTGGACGTTGAATAGATGTCCAGAATTGGTCATGGACCGACGGACCCAATATACATATGATCTGCACGTCTATCCGACATCCAATGTTTAGTGGGTTAAGAGTACCAGTACACACAAACTTTAAAACCACATTGTTTCCATGTGCTGGAATTCCTGTCAGTTTAGCTGTAAATTAGTTATTTTGCTAGGTTTTTTATTTATTTAAGTATCCTGCCCAACACTGAGATTTGACCATATAACCTTTAATTAGACTTTTAATACTTCTTTAAGACAGATTTTAACAAATAAGCAACACCATGTTGCACGTCACACCAGTTAATTAATATTTCCGTCGCAGCAGATATTTCATATCGCTTCTAGACTTAATAGTGTAACGTATCATGCTGCTCCTTGTCACATATACTTAAGCTGTTGCTCCAGCACTTGCTGATGGAAACCTGCAAGACCTCCAGTGAGTACGGGGATGAAGTGGAGAGGACTGCAAGGGCTGACGCTTTTCTTGTTAAAGTAACCCAAAGGTCAGCCACAGCCCGATCCTTCCAATCCAGTTAGAGCTGCCGGCAAAGCTGTCCAACACCTTGCTTTTTCTCAGTGCCCTGAAATCCTTGACTGGCAGTCAAAACAGCCCTGAGCAGAATCAGAGGTGTAGTTGACTGCCTCTCGTCTGCGCTTTGCAAACCATCCCTTCAAGTCGCCTCTAATCCTCCGCTAGGCCGGCTGGCCGTGGCACCTTTAATCCCGATGCTTTCTGACAGAACTGAGCCCAGGCCTGAAGTTTAGGCTTTGCTTGCTTGGGAGAAATAAGGTGATGGTGAGAAGCATTTCAGAGCTCAGCCAAAGTCTGGGCGCATCCGATGACAAACAGACACGGCATGGATCTGCCTTATGGCTGACGGTTAGCGAGCCTGAACCTGCTCTGTTATCACTCAACACGCTTTTCTCTGCAGTCTTCCATCAGTGTCAGATGGCGGAAAGCAGAGATGACAACAAATAGTAGCTTCTAACCTCTGATGTTTAGAGAGATACGACTGGTTAAAAATAGTACTTTTTTTACGTTTTCCAATGAAAATATCTAAACATTATTAAAAAACAAGATAATTTTTACTGGAGACTGTGTGAGATAATAAGAGAGAGACTATATCTTATTATATTAATATATTATAGTACTTATATTTATTCTTAAAAAAGAAAAAGATTGGCAACAGGGAATGAAAAATAATCTTGATTCAAGATATTAAAACTTCCATTTATAAGTGCTCAAAAGTGTTTTGTTTTTTAATTCATGTTTTTGTTCAGCAAGGATGCATTTAATGAATCAAGTCACAGTAAAGACATTTATAATGTTCCAAAATATTTCTATTTCAAATAAATGCTGCTCTTTTGAACTATTAAGCAGCAATAATGGTTTTCTGCATTGAATATAATACATAATCGCGTATAGGGAGATCGCAGGCTAGGGTACAAGATATATGGTTATGTGGATTAGGAAGTTCTGATTGGCTGATGCCACAGCGTTGGAAAAACCAATCAGCGCTCGGTTAGAGTTTCATGCCTGAACTGTATATATAGAATTTTTCACAATATTAGCCTACTTTTTTTCTTTTTATCAAAAAATACAGCTTTGGTGAGAATGATAGACTTCTTTCAAAAACTATTTTACCGAATTCCAACTTTTGAATGGTATTGTGGTTTTAATTCATTCCAAACATTTTTTTTTTCAGATTTGAGATTGACCGGTTATATATAATCTTGGTTGTGATAGTTTGTGCACAGCCGTGAATTGTGAAGTGACCGACTGGCTGTCTTCTCAGGCCTCTATGTTTTCAAATGATGTTCTTTTTCATGTCTCCACCAAAGATGAGCTGCTGGATTCAGGCCTCTGTGGAACACTGAAGGGAAAATGAAAGACTGTAAATGTTTAATGCTCCACCAAAAACAGAGAATAGGAAGTTAATATAAAATGTCATGCATTTCGAACCTCGACGTTTCACTCGATCTGAATTTTCACAGACCTGTCATTTATATGAATTACTGTATCAATTAATTGAAATGACTGGGAAGCTGCGTGATTCCTCCTGGAACAATATTGCAGTATATTTCTCTGTTGTTTCATCATATCAGAAATAGTTATGGTTTTCAATATTCTTTTTGTTCTGGATGTCTGCCAAGTTCTACACAGGCAGTGTTGCCAGACGGCAGGCATTTTCAATCCAGAATGCTAAGACCTACTGTGGTTGGCAGAGAAGAAAAACATTCGAAGCTTGACATTTGTTAATGCTTTGTCCTAATCCAAGGAAGACATAAATGTAGAACAAAGAAATTCAACAGAAATGAATAGGAATTTTCTAATTCCGCCGTAAAGAATGCAGGAACTGTTGAGTGTGCAGGTGGAGCGAAGGAAGAAAAATCTCCTAAAATCACGGCAACAAAAAGTCCAAGCTGAAAACTGATGAAAGAGCTGTAATTTTCCATGCATGCTGCAAATAGGACATTTCCACGTTTTACTCTTTTGAGAAACATCAAATGTTTTTTTGTGACAAACATTATTTACAGAGGTTTTCTGCAGAGCCCAACAAGAAAAAATGAAAGGAAAAGAGGGAAAAAAGAGAAAGTGAACCAGGTCTGTTTTTTCTCTTCTCTGTCGCTGACACTGTCACAGGAGGTAGCCTGTTAAACGCAGGAAACTGTTTGGTGTGTTTCTCTGTCTCTGACTGCCACGCAACGCTGTTTGTCGTTCCCTTTTGAACCGATGCCTACCGGATCAAAGCATGCATGAAAGTGTGCAGGTTAGTTAAAACCAGAGATGTGTTGAACCACATTCCATTTGCAGGCACACACACACACACACACACACACACACACACACACACACACACACACACACACACACACACACACACACACACACACACACACACACACACACACACACACACACACACACACACACACTCAGAGCTCAGTCACTAAGGATAGCTTTACTCTGATGATGAAGCAATGTGCTTGCAAATGAAAGCGACATATTGATGCTGAAGAAATCAGCTATTTTTGAACCCATGAAAAAAATGACTTAAATGTTATAATAATGGATAGATCTTATTATTGATAGACAGATTGATCGGCTACTATTTGGCCATTTTGAGATCATCTGTAAAATGCTTGGCTGTTATGTGTGTCATGTAACACTTCCGAAATCCACTGACAGTCTTGCCAATGGATGAATAGACGGATAGATGTTTTGTGTTCAAAATGTTACCAGTGTTAATGATTTTCTTGTATTTTTACAGTACATTACTGGCAGCACGGTTGCCAGCAAGTTACTGTATTTCAGTGTCGTTGTTACGGTATAATTATATATTTAAAGCTGCAGTCCGTAGTTTTTCCTCTTTGTCGCCATCTCTGTTTGAAATCTGCAATTGCAGTTATTCGCGGAATTATCAACTTAACGTGGGTTGTGCCTCGGCACGGCACAGCGCGGATGAATCCAATGTTTTGAGGAGAATGTGCGGCTGTCAGTCGCCGCGCCGGTGTGGATACTGTCATTCAGAATCACAGATTATAGTTTTTGGAAGTATGACCATAATAATTTTCACCGGAGATTGTAATCTGAACAAGTAAATAACATCCACTTTTGTTCTGACCAACTAAGGGGAAAAAACATTGCAGTAAATCGCGCTGATTAAATCTAACGATCGCTTATCATTATCAAATCGCTTATCATTATCAATCCATGCAAATTATACTTTGTTCTCAAATTGTTAATGTTAACAACATCAGCATTGCATGACTACATTTAACTACATCCGATATTTATCCTTGTTTTCGCATGGGCCCGGTTGCGGTCTCTTTTTTTCTGTAGCCACTCCGAAGACTTTTGCATTTTACAACGGGTGAATCTCCAGTTGACACTGGACACTGGTGATTGTCGTTTGAACCTTTCTGGATCCACTATCAAATTGATAATTTTAATTATATCAAGTGCTGTGAGAAAAGGCTATTAATCTCCACCTCCAACATCCTCACTCGCAATATAGCCTGTATACTAGCCGAGACTCTTCTTTATGTGTACAGATGTGACGTAATGACGTAAAGACTTACAAGCTTACCGTTTCGAGCTAAGGCAAGCAGATAGTTTTGAACACTGGCTGGTTATGTACATTCTCAAACATTTATTTTGGATCATTTTTAACCCCAAAAAGTTACGGACTGCAGCTTTAAGTACTGAGTAATATTAAGCAACTACATGTACTTACTCTATGTTTAGGGTAGAATTATTTGTTAGGGTAGATTTGGTTGAGGGTTATTGCATGTAATTATGCATAATTTGCTGTTATTACTATGTAAGTACATGTAACATATGTAACAAGGACACTGTAAAATAAAGCATTAGCCTTTGTTCTTTCATTAGTCACCCTAAACATTAGTATGTATACCAGTCATCAAACATCTCATATCGGTCGACCACTAAGCCATAGTTTGATGGTAACAGCTGACGTCCTTTTTGTTCAGTAGATAGACCGTATGATAACCTATACGCAACCTCTTCAAAACTGTTTAAAGGCTGTTAAATATACAGCCGGCTGTTTTGTTTTACAGCAGGGCAGTGAAATATCCCAGTGTACTGACAGCAGCTCCGTTCACAAACGACTAATCAAGCCGCCTTCCTTCGCTTTGAAAATGAAAGGACACTTATCTGATGTCAGGTTTGTTACTGCCCAAGGACTGAGATCATTTCTCTTTCAGCACACAAACGCTGGGTGACGAGAATCAATCAAACGCTGATTCACCGAATTGGCCAACACGGAGGAGAGGGAAAATTCACGGGAGCCAAGTGTGTCATCTGTTGCCAGAGTCTGTAGGCCTATGCGTGATGACAATGCTGTGGATTCTGGTCCACGATAGCCTATGTGCTAGAACACTAGTCTGCTGTACTAGCCTACTACAGCTGCTTTATTATAATGATATTCTGACCCCTGCTGATTCTAGAGGATCCACAATCCCTCTGATCAGTAAGTTGCCTCAGGCTTATCAGCTCTCAGCATGAGGAGGCTGCTGTCCCGAACATAAATATTAGATTTGGAAAAAATATATAGGGCGAATATGAATCTAAGCAAAAGCAAGTGCTGTTTGGGACCTTGTTTTTATTTTTAAAGATTATTTCTGTGTTATTTGTGTTGCAACATTTAAATGAAAGATGTGTACTGAAAATTGCATTCAAAGAGCACTAAACACTGCATTTGTGTTCTGATGCTGTGATTATAATGAGTGGCAAAAAAAATAATCGTCTTGAGAGAATGACTAACATTGTGTTGAAGGATTAATGAGTGACAAAAATAATTGTCTTGCCATAAAGCAAAACATTTCGTTGAAGGCTACATAGATGCTGAAACACTTGAGGTGTAAACACGCAGCAGGCACGCACACACACACACACACACCACTGAGAAGCTCAGCTCAGCTCAGCTCCAGAGTTGCAGATTTGAAAAATAAAGCTCCTCAGCAGTCGGCAGGTGTTTGAACATCAAGCTCTGCTCTGCTCACGTTTGGCCTGCTGCGTTGGGTTGGAGAGAAACCCGCTCTGACTGCAAAGACGAGAGATGCAAGCAGGCAGGAGGAATACACACTAGTGAATGGAAGGTGAAGTGACCTATTTCTATGTGTGATGGCAGAGGTGTCTACATAAAAACACGAAAACAAAGCTTCTTGTCTTAAGGCTCAAGGGAATTTCAAGTCATTCTGTATGTTCATTCTGAATGTACTCAGCACAATAGTATGATGAAAAATACATCTGCTGCTGAACATGTACGTTTTATAATAAAGCAGAAATCTGTAAATGGCTTTGTGTGATGATTTACTGTGCTCTGACTTAGTTTAGACACATATTCAGCAAAAGTTCGCACTGATTTAAATGAAAAAAAAGAGATGTATTAGCATGAGGTGTATCATTGATAAATCCCAACTATTTTCAGTTTAATTCATTTTTGATTACCAGCATTTCCATTTCCACTTCTGATTTTCTATGGCTGTTAAAGCTTAAAAAAATCCCTCAACTATAACAAAATGAGAGTACTATTCTTGAATATTGCATAATACCAAATGGAGACATGGTAACTTGGAGTCATCAGACTCTGAACCTCATGGTTTACTGGGAAAAGAAAAAGGGGGAGGGGCCAGTGACGCCGATTGGATAAGCCACTCCCCTTTCTGTGATACTGGTTCAATATTTAACCCCTCATTGCACTCTGAAACAGGCTGAATTAAACTTCCCAACGCCAAGTTATTTATCTTTGAGTGTTCTGACCCCATATTGTATTTTCAAATACATACCCAAGCCACACGAAGAAGTAAATAGCAAATTATAACAATTTTCAGATTAGATCTGAAAAATTACAATATCACAAAATAAAAAAGAGTGTACATCATTTACAATTTCAAATGTAAACATGTCAGTATACTGGTCTGATAACTATATATTTAAATATGCTATGTGTGTAAGCTTGGTTATTAATTACATTAATATTCCTAATTAAATTAACAATTAGGGTAGGCTACTATAAAATAATATAAAATCCATATGAATTCATAAAAAGCAATACAAAGGTGTACATGAAAATATAAAAACTATGCCAACATAAAATGTATTAATTCTTTACATATACTGGATATACAGTATATAGATTAAGGGATAAAATCGTCACCGTGTGCACGTGCAGCCGAGCTTTCCCTTCAATGTAAACTTTGACCCTTTAAACTTCGTCTGTAGACGGAATAAACCATTTCGCCTAGAACTATTAACACTTCGTCCGTGTCAATTAAAAAAATAATCGGTTGAAAAGAGATAATATGTGAGCACCGTTGGTTTAAGTATATCACTTTATCATGTCTGCGTCAATAGAAAAGGTTCACAGCTGATGTGAGATGTGTGCGGTGTCATAATGGACTAGTCGCGTGTTTTAAGCGCGCTCCCTAAAGTTCTGAGCGCGTGCATAGATATCTACTCGTGTCAAACGCTCGGATTGGAGATCGGATCATATACTGCAGATCGGACATAATGGCTACAAAGTTGAGCAAAGAATTACCGGATATCGAGGTACAGTAAAGCGACACACAGAGTGTTACTGAGCTTAGTATTTTTCGGTAAGACGTTTTTACACACTTTGTTGCTAGCTGCATGGGCACGTGTCCATGTTTGAAAGTCAGGTAAGGTGATTTGTGTGGGAGACTGCGAGACAAAACTTTGAAAGTTGCACTGTTTGTGCAAAACACAAGGCACATCGAGGATGAATTATAATAAATAAAAACATTGCTAACTTGATTTTAATAAAATAAAAATATGCACTTATATTAGCCTAGATACTTGTTCAGCATGGGTAATTTCAACCTATAAATAAGGTGATTTCAAAGCAGCATATTGATGGTAATTGTGGTATTATTATTATTATAAATTATGATTTTGTTTACTGGTTTTTAATTTCTGCACTTAATTTGCAGTTAGTTACATGGAAAAAGCTACATAAGAGGATTTTCGTCTCCAGTCTTAAATACTTAAAGTTGAAGGACAGTTATCCCTCTAAATGTTTATTAAAAGGTGGCAAAAAGGCTCAATTGCTTTTTATTTTTTACATGGCTTTGTGTGCTGCTAGGAAGGGTTTTCAGGACCCTGGACAAGGACCCACTCAGTAGCTGAGATCACAGTTAGCTGTTCAACACTGATGGAGCCGTAATTAGTAGCTTAATGAAAATGTACAGTTCCAATTTAAGGATCATTTCCTCCACATAAACAAGTGTACAGCCACATATGTTACACATTTTCTTCTGATATGCAATGCACTTTAGAGACAACAAGCCCTTTGATTTGTGAGCGGTGCATGATGGCCTACATCGCATATGACTAGGATTATTTTTTCCAAAGCAAGTTTACAGACATCGACATGTCAGGTGCTTTTCATTCCTTTCTTTTTAATATAAGAAACGACGACTATTAAAACATGTTTTATTATTATCAAGTGCACTTAAGCAAGCAGGTTGCCAATTTAGTGGTTAAATTAGTCTAGAAAAACAGGCATTAAATGTTCTTTTTTTAAAAAGACTTCATGTCCCTGAATTAAAACCAATTAACTTAATCAAAACGTAATTGAATGTTTTAATTTTGTGCCTCTGAAATGGTGGAGCATTTTAATTTAGGCCCGACAGACCCTTACTCTACGTCAGTGCCTCTGGGTGCATCTCAATCAGCTCCTAGCTTCGAGCTCATGAATCAGTATATCATGTACACAAATCCTTGCACTGGTAAAGACCCTGGCTCAATACACATTGGGACAGGTATTACTCAATATCCAGAGACATACAATGTTGTAGAATATCACCGCTGGTATTAATCAAACACAGACAGGACCTATCTTTTTTAAATGATTTTTATGCTATTTAAACACATTGTTCAGTTACATATCCTTAGAACATCTCAGCCAAATATCAATTATAAATGTTAACTAGATGCGTTTTCTACCTGTCTAGTGATTTGTGTATAGGCTGACACAATACAAAAACGGTAACGGACTTCTATCGTGTGTCATATTTATTGAATTGACTCTTCGTGATTCAGAAATGTGACATAATTAACGGTAAGGGAGCATGGTTTTTGCGGTGCATTGTGGGATTTTTCAGGGAGCGAACGCTCCAGTGCACTGAAAGTATTTTACGATTGAACCAACCCTTAAAATGGCAGACTCTGATCAGTGCCCTGACTACCGAACTAGGGAGCTGATTGAGACGCACCCTCTGTATTTCCAATATTAGTTCCAGCTGTCCGTAGCATTTGCCATGTTTGATCTAGCATTAGCACATCTGATTTACATGAATCCTATCTGTTAGCGATGAGCCTAAGAGAGCGTCTTGGTATGCACAGCACACGCCGGATGACATCTCTGCTCAGGTGAGATAAAGCTTTCTCTTTTAAGTTGAGCAGATATGGGCATTGACTTTCATAGAGAAAATAGAACTGTTACTGACGACTCTCATTAGCATTTCTATTCATGAGTGTTATGACTATGGCAACGTGACCTTGGCGTGCAGAGTGCACTTAAAACGTGCTCTAAACGACTCCTGTCTGCCACTGAAAATACCTCACTAAATGTCATAATAATGGCTGTCCATGGGGCAATTAAATTGGCCATTCATTTTGGCAGTGCTGTCAGACGTCTCATTTTAATATCCTGCTTTTCCGAGAGTGCTAAACGTGTGCCTTTGTGTGTGCTCACGGATTCATTAAAAAATCCTCCGGGATGGCCATCAGTGTTCGTTAAAAACCAGATTAATGTGGCCGCTTACACAAAGGGCTACGGCTTTTTATGGAAGGCCCCGAACCACGACAATGACCACTTCCTGATAACGAGTCAAGTACCATGATAGAAAATTGTCGACTTAAAAGCCAAAATTGCAATATGAACGTTATGAAAGCCCCATTAGCTGACAGACATCCATATCATGGATGTCAAAGTCAGATGCTGTACCTGCTGGAGCTTTTATCCGCGCCTTAAAAAAGAAGTCTTGGGGAAATTTGGGAATATTTATAATCCAGTTATAGTCTGCGATTACATGTAGTGCTTACCAAAACGTTGACCTCATGACATATTATGTAAATGGTTATATAAATGGTGGTTACATAGTAAAATATGAAATAAAACCTTACCAATCTGATACGTTCTGGTCCAGTCGCGCTTGCAAAGTTGATCAATCAGCTTGGACATCTGCATTTTCCGGATCAGATTCGGACTCGAATTCATAATGTTACCCAACATTATAACCTGTCATTATTGCTTTGGGAGCTGATGTTCCAAATATGGTAAGGGGCGTGACATTTCCATCACACGCTTAAGGTATTCGGGCCAATCACAATCCACTGAATCGCTGGCCAATCAGAACACACACTGCTTTTTAGAACAATGAGCTTTGTAAAAATCTACGTGTTTCAGATAGGCGGGGCATAGAGGAGCAACAATAATGTACGTTATGTGTAAAATAATGACTTTAAACCATTAAACCAAAGACACAAAATAATGTTCTTTTTAGAACTGTCATATGACCCCTTTAAACCATTGCAGCTCAAGAAGAGGAAATAGAGAACTCAGTTCACTACTCATGCGCTGCACAACCGCACACAAAGAGAGGCGGTTTCAGATACTGCATGCACACAGAGTTGATTCCTCTTTCGCATATTCTTGTGCTTGAAAGGACACATACACACAATATTATGTCAAAATACCCCTTTCGGCAAGTATTCTTGTGAACACAGTCAGTTATAAGTGAATGTAGATAGTTGAGAAAGAAATCGGATGTGTATCAATATATTGGATCCTTGCATTCTGTCTTAAAGTGACAGTAGACAGTAAACACTTTAGTGTTACATTTTAGGCCTAACTATTATATTTCTGTACCTGAATGCTAGACCTTACTTTATTTGTAACTTTGTTAGATTCTTTTTATCCATGCTTGCAATTAGTGTATTTGTTTTTATTTTTATTTCACTGACTGTACACTTGTTTTTATTGAACTTTATAAGTTAGTAATAGTAGTTTTTGCCTTGACAAAGGTCCGATCCGTGACTCAAAAACATTAAAACCGTGAGTTTTGTGATCTGTTGAATAGTACACATGCAGTATGATTGCACAAGGGAGATACACCACTCTTTCTCTGTGAGCAAAACAAAACATTTTATGTTTTTTTTAAATACATTTTTAGCAGAATCCTTTTGTAGATCTGAAGATACCAGAATTCAACAAAATAAAAACATTTAGTCTTTAAAAAAATATTTTTTTATGCTATTGCATAAAAAAAGTAAGTGTTTGAAAGGACTTTGATGAGCCAGCAACCCTTCAGCTTGGGTTATCTTACTGTCATCCACTCAGCTGGTTCATGACCCTAAGTCAATGATTATCCCAGGCACTAGTGAGCAGTATTAAGAAATCTGTTCACAAACACCCTGTTCAGACCCTTTGGACAGCATGGCTGGCCTCTCCTCTGGAACGCAGGATTTTCCACTTTTCCCAGAACTTTTTCCACCCTGTTACCTTTCCCTTAGTTTGAAATGATAGACATTAATACATAGATTTTCTCAGTTTGATCCTAGTCTAGTCCAAGACTGTCTCTTAAGAACTAGTCTAACTAGCACTTAGCCAACCAGTCTTATATTTCAGACCAATATTACTGACTGGAGTTATAATGACTAACTTGTAAGGCTAGTCTAATCAGTTTATGCAACCGTTTAAGGGCTTTAAAGGGACAGTTCACCCAAAAAAAAAAATAATTCTGCCGTTATTTTTTCACCCTCATGTCGTTCCAAAACCGTATGACCTTTTTCCCCTCCGGGGAACACAAAATAATTTTTTCTGTCCATATAATAATAGTCAATGGGGACCAGTGTTGTCGTGAATCATTGACTTTCATTGTATGGACAACAACATTCTTTAGTATGTCTTTAATGAATGTTTAATACCTTTTTAATCAAAATAATGTGAAGCATGTGTGAACATGGTTGGTCAAAATAATATTAGCAGGCCTAGCTAATGATCAGCCATGCTTTTCTGCGTGAATAAACCCCCTTTTCAGTCTTTACATTGTCTGAAAATTGAATAGAAGCTTCAGGAGACCTTTAGCTGAGCAAGATGATGTTGATGCCAAATGATCTGTATTGCTCTCTATAATTATGTTACAGGACTAAATGATATTCTAGGCTTGTGCTGAACATTGCTGGGCTGCTGGAGCGCTGTGGCTTCATTGCAGCTATGGAGGATCAATTCCTGTATTGATTTCAGGCAAAAAGACTAGGCAAGAATCTCTGTAGATTGTGTTTAACTATTCCGCCTTAGGGAGGGAGGGAGGGGGTTGTGTTATGAAAGATGAAGTGTGCTTTGGAAAGGGGTCAAGTTGCCTACATTGAGATCATTGCATAAATGCTTTTAGTTATGAATTTGCCCCTTTCTGCATCTGGATGATGTTTCATTAGTATTAATTGTAGCGGAGAACACACAAACTCATTTAGACAGAGACAAAAGCTTGCTTTTAGTTCTGGGTTGCTGTGATTTATACATTTAACATTTAAAATGCCATTTAAAAGTTCAACATTGAAACTCACATTGGGGATCAAAATCTAATTTAAAACTTTACTTCAACAAGGTTTTAGGACTTCAACAAATGTAAAACAAAGAAATGAGAATGAATAAAATAAGATATATTTAAGATTTCTAGGTCAAACTATAAAAAGCTAATTTGTGACCATGCAAATCTTTGAACAGATATATATATATATATATATATATATATATATATATATATATATATATATATATATATATATATATATATATATATACTGTATATGACTTGACATCAGATGACATCATTCCCTATCATTTGATCATATTCACTGTTCTTTTTCTGGATAGGGAGCAGATTTAGCTTACTTTGGCAGGAAAAAGCCAGTATTGATTTGTTGTCTCAGTGGATCTCTATGACCAGCAGAGAGTGATAAAGCCAGTCTCCAGAGCTCTCCCTGTGGAAATGAAACACAGCACATCACATGCAGTTCAAAATGCATTCTCTTTCTAGCCAAAGCTTGGCATTTTTTTTAATGAAATGTATACACTTGCTCTTCAGTATGCGATTCTGCTGTGATTTCATTCTGTTGAATTCCTCAGCTTTTTTTTTCCCTTCAACTCGATGCTGTGGTATTTTGAGAGGAGATACCAACCTCACAGATGAAACTCGAACCTTGCTGACATTTTAAAACAGGCTTTATTTCAAGCGACAAAGCGATATAGCCTCTTGTGAACAGAGTTCAATCTCATGAAGGCTTACTGTATATATGGTAAAAGAAACCCATGAAATCTCACAATTACCTTACAACCTTTACAAGTGAATACACAAAAAGCAATAGCAACGCATAGTAACCCTCTTTTTGGTCATAAACGTGGGCCCACACTTTCATTTCCATCTTTGTTCCACTAAAAGCCTATTTGGCATGAAATAGACTGATTTCCATCTAGAGCTTGTTCAACTGTCACAGGGGGACTTTAGAAGAGATATTGATCTCTTCTTATATAGATCTTTTCTTCTTATAGATGTGTTTCCCCTTACACAATATTGATCTAATTGGCAAAGGTGCACACTGTTTTTCATTGCTTACAAGAAACAGCCGTCACTCCAAAAACATTGCCCTTCTAAACATACAAGGCATATTTCTGTACTGGCCTTTATTAAGTGTTCTTTATTCATCATTAAAACGTGTTTGTTTATCCCTTTCGGCTCTGTATGGACTGTGTGCCACTTTGAGGTTGCCGTCCATTTTCAAATCTGTTCATCTGCGACTGGTCAAACATGGCTTAACTCGCACATTATTACTTCTGCTTCTCAGACTGAGCCTATTATAGCAAATAAACAGTAGCTTGACTGACTCAGTTATCAGCAGTCCCAGCAAGGGAACAATACTGTGCAGTCCTCATGGTTTTGCCATGTCTCTGAAATGAATGAAAACAAAGAATTTCCTTTAAACAATACTATTTAAGATTATAATTTCCATCTAGTTCAAGATGTGCTAAAAATAGCCAAACTAATTGCTAACAAAGTCCCTTTCAAGGAAAGTTCGTGTTCACTCGGCGGCCATATTTTGCAACACCTCCAGGCAGCTTTTGGGCATCCAAGACCAAGTCCTATCTATTTGAATAGGGTAATCCTGGAATCTCAAAAACTGCTTGCTCGGATAACAATTAAATAACATAATTTCAAATCAGCAAAAACATCTGACATCATAAATATCATATTCATCATAGTATTAAAAAAGCGTATTTTTCAAACTAGACGAGCCAATGCGCATGTGCAGTCCTAAGCACGAATCTCAGGTTTCTATGGGAACTGGCGCTTCTAGAGGCTGCTGCGGTGGGAAGCATTCCGCCATATTGCGCGTTGCAGTTTCTCCCATTCATAAGTAATAGGAATGTGTATATATATATATTCCCAGCTAACAGGGAACATTCTCAGAACATCGGCTAATCTGGACGTTTTGAACATTCAAAGAAAATTCAGAAAAAACGTTTATGTTAGCTTGGTACAGACTATACTCTCCAAGCAAGTTTTTCTTTTGAAAGTGAAACTGATTGGTCAAACGCATTATTCAAGTATTCGCCGTTTTTCAAAAACAGGACTTCTGTATTAATACAGTATTATTGTACTATGGTTACAGTGTTCGTCTTGTTGCCAGGCCAGTTGTTTCGTACATTGTTACTGGCACGGTCACATTTACCGTTGCTTGGCAAATTTAGCAGCATGATCCTGCGTTACCAGAGGCTGTAGAATCAGGACCGCATTTCTAGGACCCTAGTTTTTTTTGTATGCATTAGCAGTTTGTTCTATTTTAATGCACTTACTATTCAATTCTGTATTTGTATCATTCATTTTCAATAATTATGTATTGTTTTATTTCCATTGAATACATATATTTGTCTAACTAAATTTTTTTTAACCTAATTTGTTTCAATATATGAGCCCCTATATTCTCGTTTTAAATTCTTGGCAGAAAATAAGTAACTATTTCTGTGTATGTGCTTACGTGACTTCATTAAAGGGTAACTAAACCCTAAAACAATTTTTTTCTGCAAGACTGGGGCTTTATTAATGCTGTAAAGAAAGTAATTTTTTTTGACATTTGGGTATAAAGTGTTTTAATTCTACAATATATGGTGTAAAAATGTCTGAAGTGCTGCCCTCTTCAGGTTGAACGGTGGCTACTGCAGTTGCATTTTCCTATTGGATGTTGTGGTGCTGCGTGACGTAAGCAGGTACCAGCTCACCACGCCCTTGCCTACAGAGAGACGTGTCTCAGGTGCACACACCCCCTCCGCTGGGCTCTGCCCACTTTTCCAGCATTTTTCAAATATTGCCAGTGGGTGGAGTCAGCCTCTGACCAGGGGTTGAGTTACCCCTTAAAAGGGTGGTAAAATGTCCTTTTCACAAGATGTAAAATAAATCTATGATGTCCCCAGAGTGTGTGTGTGAAGTTTTAGCACAAAATACCCCACTGATATTTTTATATAGCATGTTAAAGTTGTCACTTTTTGAGGGTTTGCAAAAACGCACCGTTTTGTGCCTTTCCCTTTAAATGCAAATGAGCAAATGAGATATTAGCAGCTCTGATTACCTCACACAGACACTCACTAAAATGTCAGAAACTGCTCTACCTTAAATGTTAAAACGGAGTCAGACAAAGATGGAGACACTCAAGAAGAAGTGACAACATGTAGAATCCAACAGGACGTCTCTGAATGGTTAGTTGATGAATTTATGTTGCTGATGTGATATTAACTATCTTCAATTAGCATATTCTGTCATGGTAATCTATAAATCGCTCGTATAGAAACTGTTGTGAGATGCACACAGAGTGACTTTCTATTGCATGTGAAAAGATGGATGCTCAAAAAGTTTGAGCTGACTCACAAATGCACTCTTATACAACAACTTTTCCCCTCCTCAACATGGACTGCGTGTTCCCGGGGGCGGAGCTTATGTACATTTTAGGGTTGGTGATGTCACTAACCCGGGAGGAATGTCGTGTAGTCCCTACCAGCCATTTGTTGTAGTCCTTTTCTTTAAAAGCAAATATCTTCTTTTGCTTTGAACTTTGAGCGTTGTAACTTTGCAGATGTTGTTTATGCTCAAACAGCAACATTACACACTAACTAAAGTTAGAAAAGTGAAATCATACTCAACCACCCCTTCAACCACTTCTCGTCTGGTGTGCGACTGGCTTAACAAAGTGCAGTAAACGCTAAACTATTTTGTGCAACAATTTGTGCATGATGACATAATATGATAACAAATACTAGTTTGCAACATCAAGCAGCATAAACGAACTGAAACCACTGAAATGAACTAAAATAACGAGGCAACACCGGAAACATTACACATTCAAGTTCAAAATGGCTGGCCTACTCTTACGTTAGAACAAAAAAAGAAAAGAATACTACAAATTAAAAATGTAATAAATTCCGTGGGTGTAGTCTTTGCACTTTGTTTTTGGAATTAGGTCTCCTTTGATGGAGTAGAATGGACTACACTGGATGCAAGCGACGCAACACGACTGAAGACAGTAGAAACCATTATAATTAGTGATGCTGTCTACTGGATGTGGCCTTTTATTATTCCTTCAATTAAAATTTGTATATTTTATTTGTAGAAGCAATTATTCAGGTGACATTATAAAATAATGTTAACTAAAGTCAATATTAGATGTCCATGTTTTTATTTATTCGACGAGTAGCCGTGTAATAAGCATAAGTCAGCCATTCATCATCCAGCATTGGAGTTTTGTCGTGGTTTATTTTTCGACAATGGCCGGCTCAATGTGTATAATATCCAATTGATGCTTCATGCTTGCCATAGTTGTTGCCTTATGTTTTGAGGTTTGAAAACAAATGTAGGAATACTTTCATGATCGATCATTGCTGTCATTTTCAAGTACTTGGGTGCCTTTGCTCATCACTACTTGTAGTATAAAATGAAAAAATGAACGTTTCATGCAAGACCTACCTTTCCAGCTCAGTGCTCTATACCCCCAACAAAACCAAGAATGATTTACACATGCTACATATTAATAGTGTTATCAATAATTTATCTCTCAATGGAAACAGCCTGTAAGGACTGTTTCCTCCCTCTCACTATATTTGTTGTCAAACATGTTTCTTCACAAGTCATACGGAAAGTTTTGTAGCGTAAAATGGCAAAAACAACATTGAAATTTGTTTATGGAATGAATGGTGCGTGACTGTAAACTGAATTAATTGGACAAATATTCACACAGATAACACACAGTCCAAGTGTCATGTCAGGAATTTCTGTCAGTGTCCTCTTTTTGGGTGAAGGTTTTTCCGACACCTGGCTTACGGGCTAGAATGCCAATGTAGCTTATTTCAATTTGCTCCTGGCCTCCTGTTCTGGCCTTTGTCAGATAGTGTTTCAGCACAGTGAAATGACTGTGGACATGGTATTCTTTTACACTACGAAGAGCATGAAATTGGTATTAGTGTGATGGTTATGGTTGCTTCTCCCTCACTTGTTCTCCCCTCTCTCAGTAAACTGCCTGTTAATTTTGTTTGCCATTAAAAGATCCCACACTGGTGCCTGCCTTCAGCTCCTCGAGTGTGGTGGGGCGATTTGACTGGCAGGCGTGAAGGTGCCGTGCGGTGCGTATTTGAAATGAAGGTTGCTCCTGAATCAAATGATGATGGTCCCCATCACGGCTCTCATTTCACACTTTACTGTTTCAGTCGGACCCCTCTTTATTGGCCCCGCTGCACTGGCGTTCTAATCAGTGTTGTCACAGACGGCTTTGAAGGACCTTGGCTTGAATGTGCTTTGTAGTTCATATCAATGATTTAAAATGCTGTCATGTTTGTGGAACACAACTGCATGATTATCTTTGCTTTTTCTTCATTTATGCTGTAAAAGCTAGTCATATTATTCAGTGTTGGAGAATGTTTCTTTAATATGTAATTTGTTGCAATATTGAGTTACTCTGGGAAAAAAAAAACACTTTTTATGGAAAGTAATGTATTAAGTTACTTTTACATTACATTTAACTGAATGAGAGTGGAGTTGCTTTGGAGATGTTCAGCTTGTGGGCATTTGTATACTGGAAGTGCTATTTTCTTCCAGTCTTTAAAAAAAATGGTTTTCATGCCATGATGTATAGCACGTATAAAAAAATATGGCATAACTGTATTTACACAGAATTCACAAGGAACAATGTACAATGTCGCTATCTAAGGACAACTTTTATTCCCAACATCGGGAGGAGGAAAAATTAATGTGGACTTTCATTTGTGAAAAATAACTGGGCTATTATGGTGTAAATTATTAGTTACTTTACTAAGAATATTCTGATCAATAGTCTGTAACACTTTTATTTTACAATGTCCCTGTTACACATTTTACATGTACAGTTACTATAGTAATAAAAGTCAATTATGCATAGTTACATGCAACTAACCCTAAACCAAACATTAACTCTAACCCTAATTAGATGGTAAGTACATGTAGTTAATTACTATTACTTAGTACTTAATTGCACTATAACACCTTCAAATAAAATGTAACCTAGTAATCTAATGAAAATTATAATCTGATTATTTAACATGCATCAATTGTAATTGCATAATAACATAATGCTCGAGCAACTACAGTGTGTAGAACCATTACAGCAGTCATATGTTTACTTTAGTCTAAAGTTTTATTTGTTCTACTGCATTCATTGAAAAAAATGTTACACATCATACCATAATGATCTTGCAGTGATTGGTCCTTTGAACTTTTAATGATTTTTTTTTTTTGTGTATAATTGTACTTCAGAGTATCCTCGCCTTGAACCCACGGGTGAAGACTTACGCAAATCTCCATTCCACTGCGTCTAAGAAGAATGAGAAGAAGCACTGGAAGAGAAACCAAGAGAGGAGCTGTGATGTGAGTAATGTTAAAATAAATAAATGCATCAAAAAACAATCACTTCTCTTATCATGAGCTGGCCAAATAACTCACTTTTCCAAAACTCACATATACTGCCGCCATGTGTTTTACATTAAATATAAACAGCCAATGGGAAGAAAAGCCCTTGTCATGGCATTCCGAACTTGCTTGTCTTTCATTGTTTGAAATGTTTACTTGCTGATGTTTGTCAATGCGTTATGGTTATAAAGAAAAATAACTATAAGCCATCGATATGTTAGGGCAGGTTCTCTGAATCTCCTGGAAGCTGTAGCCCTCATATCCTCTTCTGCGAGCAAACTTCGTCCCAGTTTACCGATGATAATGAGTACTCTGTGATGTAGTTTATGGTGTGGTGATTCAATGATTATGTCGGTGATGGCTGTGATGATATTACTCTGATGAGCAGTAATAGGGCCGAAGATTATAATTCTATAATTAGTTCCAGCAGCCTAGTTTGTCCAATTATTGTAGAGATTCAAATTTTGACTCTTTTTGCCCTTTTGCTTACAATTTGTCAGTGAGTAATTCTTTAGCACTCATCAGAAAACTGCAGCAAAAGCCTAAAGGAGACATTATGAAAATGCATCATAAGCAGATGCCCCCCTCCCCCCCAAATCCCCCAAGTGGATTAAACATTCCAAATTTCCTCTCAATTATTATCATATCCTGTGAGTCCTGTGAGTCGAGGCTCATAAGCATATTCAAATGTTCATTTTAAATGCTTTTTCACCATGTGGCGACCGTGTTGATGAAATACCAAATCTTGTTTCCAGAGCTTGCATATTAATTAGCTGTTAAATTATACTACCAATTCCCAGCACTAAGCATTTTGTCTAATTAATAATAATAAAGCCCCCAAGATGTTGGATTAGACTAATCCTTTGCAGGGGAAAATGCTACACATAATTTCAAGAGAAAATGTCAATGGTTATCCCAGTCCCAACAATGCCTCAGTGTAATTGGAAATGTAATTATGTTTCATTTTACCACACAGATGAGTTTTAATACCACACAGAAGCTTTGAGATTAGTCTCCTGTGACACAGGGTTGACCAAGGTCAAGTATTATTGCATTTGGAATGACAACACACAATAACACATTGCTGAAGTTGCTGACAACAGACACTTCTCATTCTTCATCATACTAATATATGATGATGTGGTTGTTTGATCTGTTGACTAGATTACACATCTAAGAGGAGACAGTTATACATGTATCTTTACATATTATTTCCATATTTGAGAGGACATTTTTTTTTTGTCTTCTATGTCCATGCTCTCTACTGTTATTTTTCATTGAACATTTAATATTTAAATCTTTCTAATGATGGTTTAAAAATTCCATGTTTTTTTTGCTAATAGTCTGTTATTATGTGAACTCTTACTGACTATTGATGGATGATATACTGTTTTTATATCAAGGTAAATATCATCAATACCTCTATTAAATTGACAGTTTTGATACTTGATCTGAAAAACTGCAAAACGTACTTCAGGATTGATCCACCCATCTCTATTGCTGATATGCAGTTGTATTATGGGCTGTTAACATATGTTATGCTCGTGATGGAGCAGTGTCGGATCGATCGTGAAGGGAGTGAAAACATGCTTCAACTATCAAAAAACACGCGCCTCTCTCCAGGCAAAACCACACAACTATGCCTCTCCGCACCGCCTGAAATATTCTGATATCAAGTCAAAATTATATATAGTCAGATCAGATGTTTGAACGTGGTGAGGTTGTTCTGTGAAATCTTTTGAGTGGTATCAATAATACCAGCAAATCCTTCTTGTGGCAATCAAGGCATCACATTGAGGCACCGTTTGAAAAATGTAAAATGTGCTATGTAAAACAGACTGTATTCTGGATTTACCTCTTCTGAATCTGTATCTTGGCAGAGGTTCCTGCAACACAAGGTTGCCAGTGGAAGAAACGAATCCAGTGGAGGTTGAGGTTCACAAAAGAACTATATCAGAATATCAGATGGCTCACTGGATTGGTTTCTTATTCACCACCCATCTGTGTTATAATAAAATGTAGTAACTCTCTCTCATGGCATAAATTAATTTAGTCTGTGAAATCGGGTTAGCCTCAATCTCAATCGTGTTGTGATTTTATTTTCTTGGCGCCTCAGCCGTATATATGTGCGGGGGAATTTTCTGGCTGCTCATCCCTTTGAATTTCATTAAATAGCTTAAGTCAGTTGTCACAATGGCTTCTGTGAAACTGTATTAGCTTATGGAATAAAGAAAACAGCTTAAGCAGCTTGAACTTTGCTTCCTAAAAAGGGAGGGGTGGGGGAATCCTCTTTAATGTTTCACTGATAATGTCAGCCATGTCATGTTATAGTGTTAAATGGCACCAATTAATGCTTCCGTTTTAAAGTAGAAACTCATAAATCTTTAAAAGCAGGATCATCTCTGAACAGTCTACTCCATGGCATAATCCGTGTGGTCATATTTAAATCTGCAGCATACAGAATCTTTGTGATTTAAGGATTCCCATATTTCTCCCAATATAATCAGTATATTTGTCATGTTTTATAAATAAGTAATAATTCAGGGTGCAAATTACATGGAGATTTTGGTCTGGCCCTCTATTTAATGAAGTCAAATGAAGTGAAAACAAAAGGTTGATCTTAAAACACTAATTATTCATATTATATTAGAGACATTTCAGAGTCAGAATGCTTATTTTAAACTGCCGCAAAACAGCTTGTGCACTTTCTCAAAACATTACATATTCTATCATGGTAACACTTTATAATGTGAATAAAATCAAATTAGTTGACTACATTATTTAACATGAACTAGCCACGAACACTTATGGCTGTTGTTGTAGATTATTGCTGGTCCTGCTGCTGCAGATTAAGTAAAGGAACTTGTCACTGCCAATATAAACACCGATACGCTGCTGTAGCATGCAATACATACTCCTGTGGCACAAATAGCATATAGAAAATTACCCGGAGCATATTTATACAGGTGGAGCTGGGGAAGATGGAGGGTTTCAGAGGAACTCTGAAATTGCACAGCAAACTCCTATAGCAAACTAACAAGCTATTTAAATGTTGAGCAGCGAGCACATTGGCTGCAGATGCGACATGAACCAATCAGCTTGTGCCATGTAGTAAACGATGTAAATATCAGTTGCGCCATCTAGGGCCTTATAACACATCCGACACAATGTAGCGCCAGGCGCGACACAAGTGATTTTTGCTAGTTTCAGCCTGTCGCAGTTCTCATTTTCCTGTGCCACGTTGTTTAAATAGCAAATGCATTTGCACCCATTTGTGCGCCCATGGGCGTGCTGGTCGTGTTCAGACGACAGTTTTATGTATATAAAAGTGCATTAATGGAGCATTGCTATTTTGAGGCAACTGAAATAGACTGCGCCATTGACCAACTGAAACCTGGTCTAAAGTCAATGGTGCAATTATTTTTGGTTATTTAAAGAGCGCATTAGTAATGTGCAACCATAGGCGGGTCCACAATGCAACACACAAGCAAACGCGCAGCAGCACACAAACATGCCAAATATTAAAAATGAAAGGATTACAATGTAAAACACACCCATTATTACTCATTAAGAGATTAGAGACAAACCTTTTAGACCATGCGGCTGGCGCGCTGACCATTTTTCCCGTTGTTAAACTAGAAAAAGTGGATTCGGACACGCCCTAAGTGCACTTGCGCCAGGCGCTTTAGACCATGCGCTTTGATGGTTAAAATAGTTCAATTCAATTCAATTCAATTCAAGTTTATTTGTATAGCGCTTTTCACAATACACATTGTTTCAAAGCAGCTTTACAGAAAATGCATTTCAAAAATATACATACAAAAATACAGTTAGTTAATCATGAAATTTAGGGCATAACATATCGCCGGCGTTGGGTCGTCTCTTCACAGCGTCGAGTCGTCTCATCACAGACGTTGGGGCATCTGAAGTCTCCATGAGAGGCTGGATACATAACTGGAGCTGACGAACTCTATTTGAGTTATCTCGGGACAGGCGTCCCGAGATAACAACAAAAAAGGCAGATGGGAAATAATTAGCGTAGCTGCTGTTCTTAATATGAATGCATTTGATCTGATTTAACTGTAGTATAAAAGGTATGAGATGCATCATGTGAATGCTTGGCTAAAGAGATGCGTCTTTAATCTAGTTTTAAACTGGGAGAGCGAGTCTGAGCCTCGGACAGTATCAGGAAGGCTATTCCAGAGTTTAGGAGCTAGATGTGAAAACGCCCTCCCTCCTTTAGTGGACTTAGATATCCTAGGTACGACCAGAAGCCTCGAATTTAGCGATCTTAAAGAGCGCGATGGAATATATGGCGATAGAAGATCTCTTAAATACACAGGAGCTAAACCATTTAGGGCTTTATAGGTCAGTAACAATACTTTGTAATTGATACGGAACTTAATAGGTAACCAGTGTAGAGATGATAAAATTGGTGTTATATGATCATATTTTCTTGACCTAGTAAGAACTCTAGCAGCTGCATTTTGGACTAACTGTAGCTTGTTTACTGAGGAAGCAGGACAACCAGCTAATAGAGCATTGCAGTAATCTAGTCTCGAGGTCATGAATGCATGAACTAACTTTTCTGCATCAGAAACTGATAGCATATTACGTAGCTTAGCAATGTTTCTAAGGTGGAAAAATAGTGCCCCTAGAGTTTCATGACAGAACTTGGTATTTTACCTAAAAATAAAATTCTCATTTGCTCACCCTCATATTGTTCCAAGTTCCAAACTGGTATCATTTTCTTTCTTCTGTGGAACGTAGAAGATATTTTGAGTGTTTTTTTTTTTCAATGTTCTCAAGCTGTTTACTTCAAAATACCCCAAATATTGTGTTCTACAGAAAAAAAGTCATACAGATTTTGTTATGATGCAAATTTTAATTTATGATAACCTAAACAAAGAGTAAAACAATATTCGTTTCGATATTTATTGAATGAAAAGTGTTTATTCGCAGATGTCCCTTATTCATAATGGTAGCTATAAAATTAGCCTTAGCATTACAAAAGTGCTCTTGAAAAGTACATAGTTAGATTTACTTTAATAATGTCAATCTCAATGTAATAAATTCACTGTATATTTGACACACTGACATACAAGTAGACATTTTTGTGTTCAAAACGTTTTGTCCCAACTCCCAACAATGTCTCTGTGTTTTTCACTCCCACAGTCTTGTGTGAATTTGGAGAACAACTTCGATGACATCAAGCACACGACTTTGAGCGAGCGTGGGGCACTTCGGGAAGCGCTGAGGTAAGCAGGTCTCCATGGCAACAGTCACAGTCAATGCAAAGAGAAGTTTCGGGTGGGCAGCCGAAGGAACGTGTGTGCGTGTGCGTGCCGTTTCGCGGGGTGAGGACGACGAGTATAGCGTCATAGGTCATTCTTCATTATTGAGGGAATAGAGGGGTGTACATGCAGCACTTGGCTCTGCTTTTCTCAGGGATTAATTTGTCGGAGGGAAGCCTCCCTCTGGGCTCTGCCTTGACTCTTCAACCCTGCAGTAGATGCTAAGGCTCAGTGCACAGTGAAAAATGTAAATGTTTAATTTGTTAGTTGAAAATGCTTTTGGGGATCCCAAGACAACATCCGAATACTTGATCATGAGGACCTCTGGTGTAGCTTTCAGTTTGCAGTCTTAAAAACAATGCAATAATATAAATAATCTTGATCTAAAATATATTAAGTATGTTAACAGGTTGCAGCAAAATAGCATGCAGCATGCTGTGTAGCAGAAGTGTCGTGCTGCAAGTAGTGTTTAGGCACTGAGCCTATTTTTTTGCTCTAGAGATCTGTTTGTCAATATAAAGAATTACCTATTCAACCATTGTTTTAAAACGGACATATTTTGGGTTTGTTCCGAATAAATTGTAATGGTTAAATTATATATATAATCTACAATTTGGCCCTTGGGTTTCATTCTGTGTAAATTAATTTCTGTGTAATATGATCTCCTTCTGTAATTAGATTTCATGATGGTATAGACAATTCTCAAAAGCTCACTTCCAACAAACGTTTTATAAATTATGGATGATATTAAAGGAAAAATATAAAGGAAACACTGAATGTGGCAACCCATGTCACTTTTATTGTCATTGTGCAGAGTAAAAGTACAGAGCCAATGAAACACAGTTAGCATCTGACCACAAGTGCAAACAGTAAACATATATAAATTAATAAATCTAAACATATATATATATATATTAACATATTATAGGAGAGCAAAAAATAGGATATAGGTGCAGAGACCAGCTCAATGCAGTTGTCTAAAAAACTACCAAGTGCAATAAATTACATAATGTAGTACAAGATGCAAATGTAAAGTATAAACACAGAAAGTGCATTAATGAGAATGAGGTATGTACGTAAATGAGGTAGAAAGGAAAATGCAAAAGTAAGAGGCATAATAGGAAACATTTAATGTACAATGCAGACTTGCAATATCAAATTTAGCAAGTGCTTTTTATTTGTCATTAGATTACATTTGCAACCCTTCCTTGCCCTTGCATCAGTTCAAAACTCTCATTTAACTATATTTGTGTCATTAAAAAAGCTTCATGAAGCATTTAATGTTTTTATTATATTAATGAGTTTCTGAAAAAATTGATGTAGATAAATATTGCTGTTTAGTATGTTATTACGGATAAATGAAAATATTGTCTCATTGTTTCATTAATCATTTAATGATTTTTACTGATTTTTACTGTGATTTAGTAATGCATTTTCTTTGAATCTTTAATTGAAAAACACATGATTTTTAAACCACTTCACAGCAAATATAAAAATATTGGGATCTTCTGTGTTTTTAATATTTTAAAGTGTATATTTTGAATTTAGGATATACACTATAGTTTAAAAATTTGGGGTCAGTAACATTTTTCCTAAGTCTCTCATACTCACCAAGGCTGCATTTGTTTGTTTAAAAATACAATAAAAACAGCAATATTATTACAATGCAAAATAACTGTTTTCTATTTTAATATATTTTAAAATGTAATTTATTCATGTGATGGCAAAGCTGAATTGTCAGCAGTCATTACTCCAGTTACAACATTACAACATTTATTATTATTAAATAATGTAGAAAACATTATTAAATCGGCTTCATATTTTTATTATAAACCATGATACATTTTCTTTCAAGGATTCTTTCAAGGAAGTTTTTTTGTTGCAACAATTTACTTCACTGTCACCAGTTATAAATTCAATGCATCCTTTCAGAATAAATGAATTAATTTATTCATTTCATCTTACTGACCCTAAACTGTTGAACTTAGTGTATTTTGATAGAGCCCCCAATAAAGCCACAGTTCAATTAGATATGAAAAACGAGTCTGCTGTTGCAGTTATGCTGATGTGACACTTATGTACTGGTTAAGTGTGTGCTGTAAAACAGGACTTTTCAGAAACATTTAGTTGTTTTTAGCAAAATGAAAGTGCTAAAAGCAGAGTGTGTTGACTTTAGATGAGCCTTTCTCAGTCAACCAAAGGATACTAGCACTGACGACACAACCGGTAAAGACAGTCAGATCATTTACATTGTATCAGTTCTGATCACATCTGTTTTTGGACATCTGTCTTCCCAACATAATGACCTATTCAAAACTATACTGAAATAGCACCACATAATGACTTAATTTGAATAATATGTCTTAATTCTGCATGCCATCGAATATGCATGAGCACAGCAGCATTGCATCTGCTGATCACGAATATAAAAACAAAACCCAAAACGACAGCGAAAACCCAGAGTTTGGAAGAAGAAAGAGAGCTGGAGCGAAATTGGAGACATTAATACACACTTTTGTCCTGCAGAGGTTTGATTTTAATCCTTCTCTAAACGAGACACCCCTGCAGTGTCTGTCTGCAGATTTGATGAAAGATTTAGGTTTTATAACTGCTAATAATGCTGGACATGAAAGTGTGTTCTGGTGCTCATCACAGGAGGCGGCTGGCTTATTTGGCCTGTTTGTTGGGCGCGGAGGAAGCCCCAGGTCTGGATCCCCAGTGTCATGAAACAGCCAGGAAGTTGACTCCTCATTAAGGACCACAGATTGGTTCACATAGTGAGGCGAAAGTTACTGAAATACTGCTTTCATACCTCAACTCTTATCAAAGATGCTGCATTTTAGCTCAAATAACTGTATTTTGATGAGTTCTCTTCATGCCAGTGAAATCGAGCACTCCAAGCACTCGCAGCGTGAATTCACTTTGATTTCAGAATAAATCAGATAATGACTAAGGAAAATTGTGATGTTTCATCCAGAGGTATTTCTAGATGATTATGTGGTAAGACAGTTTAGTTGTCATATTGAATTGTTTATAGGGTCTACTTTGATATGGCAAGACATTTCTATTAAAACTCTAGTTTTTAAAAGCTAGTTCCTGACATAGTTAATGGAGACAGGTGGGATCTTTGGATATTTATTTTGTTCTGACTTATAAAAGAATCATACAATTTGATTTTATTAGTTCTTATTTGACTCGCATGAGGCAGTTGTTTTTTAGGGAATCAAACACATACAGCTGTGAGACTTAACCATGAGTAAGTACACCTTTGGTCATAAGACTACATGTAGTTAAAGATACACATTATATTTTATAAAGAGATATTTTATAAAAATGACTGAAATACACCACCATTTCAAAAGTTGGTAAGA
The DNA here is from genome assembly GCF_949152265.1 of Phoxinus phoxinus. NCBI lineage: Eukaryota > Metazoa > Chordata > Actinopteri > Cypriniformes > Leuciscidae > Phoxinus > Phoxinus phoxinus. The sequence continues at coordinate 22,709,780 of NC_136880.1, read as the reverse complement.
TTTGGGGTTGGTAAGATTTTGTTAAGATTTTGAAGGAAGTCTCTCCTTACCAAGGCTGCATTTATTTGATAAAAAATAAAAATAAAAACGAATATTGTGAAATATTATTGTAATTTAAAATAACAGCTGCTGATGGAACGGCATTCTGGCTTTATATGGGGCACACGCGACATTAACTACTTCATGACTTTCTACTGTAAGTTGTAACCATCTACTATGGGAAGGCAGCCGTAGTCATTAATACATGACATATTATATATGTAACTTTTTGATATGTACGTTTTGTGTATTTAATCGTTTTTTAAATGTATTTTTTTTAATAAGATACTATTGTATGGTTATGTGCCATTTTAAGTATAAAATGTAATGCTGAAAGCAACCCTTCTCTTGCTTTAACCCTTCTCTCTTTTTAAATTATTTTAAATGATAAATGAAAATTTGTTAAATGATCCATTACGCCATCCTCTTTATTGTTGCTTAGTGATTTTTACCTCATTGACTACGGCAACTGTTTACTTCCGTTGCCGTTCCATCAGCTGTTGCTTAAAGTCACTATTGTCAATGTTGAAAACGGTTAGTTAATTCGTTTTTAGAAACTATGACACTTTTGAAGGATTCCATGATGAATAGAATGTTCAAAAGAATAGCATTCATTTGAAATAACTTTTAAAACTTATTGTCAGTTTTGATCAATTTAATACTTGCTAAATAAAAGTATTAAAGCCAGATTTACTAAACCGGGCAAATTAGCGTGAAGGCACAATCCCATAAAAGTGGCAATAGGTGTGAAAAGTTCTGCGCGTGATCTACTGACGACGTGCAAATTAAAGATCATTTCCACAATAACCAACGCAATCTACCAAGAGCAGCGCAAATTAGTTTCTGGTTTACGACATGCTTTTTTTGACCAGTAAATAATGGTGCAAATACCAGTAAATTGACGAGCGCAAAACTTTGTAAATCACTTTTCCTACGTCCCAATTTGCATACTATCCATCCTAAATAGTATTAAAAATTAGAATTAGTGTGTCCCAAATCATAGTACGTTGAAATATTGAAGTATTCCAAAGATACCCGGATGATGTACTTTTTCCGGTGCAGATCTGTGCCCACTCTAATATTTCCCACAACCCATTGCGCGTTGGACAAGGATTCAGTAAGAACTACAAACACAATTAAAACGTAAATGCAATAAAACGTCAAAAATAAATAAATACAAACATGCCGGATGCGCGAGACCGACAGTCAAGTAGAGAGGTTTACAGATAAAGGGGTTTGAATGATTAATAATCCGTATCTAACCCGATGAAAATATATGTATGCAAAATATTAACATTATATTTCATTTGCAATAGCATTGAGGACTTTTATAAAGATATGTTTGGTCATTAACCTTTAAATGCATCATTATGCAAACACATGAGGAGAGTTCTCCGCATGAAAGACCCACGACTGGCAGCTCAACGTGCTACTACATTTCTCTCTGATACAGTAGGAAATTAAATGAAATTGAATGTGGACGATTTTAACTGTGACAAGATGATTGACAGGGTCGTTTATACGTGACCGGATGCACGTAACTAAGCGACAGAGCAGTCCATTAAAGACGTAATTATGAAGAAGTAGTATGTCCCAAAGCTTAAAAGTATGTCGTTTTTCTTCACAAAACAGTACATACTTTTAGGGAACAGTATAAGTAGGCGAATTGGGACGCAGCACTTGCATGATTCATTTAAATATTCTCCACTCATACATTTTGTGTCCGAAAGGAAAATTCCTACAAATGCATATGCAATAAGGTCAGCTGCAAAAATAACTGTCCAACACCTTTTTCACTGCGTGTCTTTAGTAAATCCTGACAGTAGTTTTTTTTAACGCCAAAAGTGGGTTTGCGCTGGCACATGCTGTTAGCAAATCTGGCCCTTAAAAGCTTACTGACCCCATACTTTTGAACGGTACTGTAAGAATTGTTTTAAGTTATTATTAATATCATCTTTATTAATGAAATTACATTAGAATTTTTTTCCTTATTGAAATTATCTCATCATTTGGCAATGGAATTGCATTTCTTTTCATTAATATTTATTCCTTATGAGAACTTTTAAGTTTGGTTAGGGAACTGGAACAGAATCACTAAATTCTTAACGATTTTCATCCCTAGTTATAAGAGTTTTCACTAGACTTGTACTAATGGTCTGAAAGGTGAATTTGGCTTTATATGATACATTCCTGCATGAAAGCGAGGATCTCAAAGCCGACAGCTGCCTTTAGTGTCTGTTGTCAAACCAATTTCACAGATGTCAGATGAATGAAGTCAAGTAACATGTTGCGTTGTTAAAATGATGAGCTCTAATGAGGAATAACTCCTCTTATTATTCTCTGCTCCACCACACCCCTGACAGAAGCCCTTTTCCTTTTCCTTTTCCTCTATATTCTTTGACACCGGAGCCACAGTATATAAAGGTGGATTGATCATTAAAACCGTTCTCTCATCCCTGCTGTCCCACCACCTAGTCTGAAAGGAGGCCCCTTTGATTTAGAGCCAGGCTTAATTGGTCGTATCTAAAATGGTTTAAGTAATTAAGATGACAGAGCCGGTCTGCGAGAGGACACTTTCCTCATGTCCTCTCGGAGAGGTCTGGCACCTCTCTAGGGTCCTCATTATGATTCGGTCCCCACAAGTTACATGTCCTCACGAGTGAAGATTTTGACGGGTATCTCTCCAAGTTGACCTCCCACACACACATGATAAATTCATCATCTCTACAGAAGAGCGTTTGGGATTAAGTTGGTAGTAGTGGGAGGCAGGAGGTGATTTGACAGTGTTCGCTAATGCCCACGTTGGTTTTGAAATGAGCTAACATTGTATCATGTTTTGTTGCACTGAGTAATGCATGAGCAAGTGTGCTAGAGAGAGAGACCACAATGAAAACCCGGGTTTTAAAATCTAATTTAATCCTCAATTTACAATACCTCAAAACGAATATGTTTCACATGAATTAAATCAAAATTGATAAGAACTATTTTAGATTCTGCGCTTTTAGGTCACTAATCAAGTCAATTTGTGGCGTTGCTCATGCAATAATTGCAAGATGCTCTTTGGATCATTCTTAAATCATACTGGAGAATCAGGTCTTCATCAGGTTTTAAAGGGGTCATAACATTTTTTTAATATGTTCCTTGAGGTTCACTTATCATTTTAATAAGGTTCAGTCATGACAGCTCTGTGGATAGATTGTAAAACATTGTATTAATGTAAATGGATTATGGAATGTAAATAGGTTTGGTTTTGACGAACTACACCTGCTGGTCCTGCTGCTACTTGAGCTTTGGTTGCTGCTGCTGCTGTAGACCAAGTACTTCTTGAATCTGCTAATGCTCAGAACAAAAAATGAAAAGAAAAAATGCTGCTGTTGCTGCTAGAGAAAGGGAGACCATAACCCCCTAATCCTAACCTCCTACCTGCCCCAATGTAGCAGGTGGTGCTGGGGGAGGTGGAGGGCTAGAATAAGAATTTGCATAGAGAACAGAGATAGTATATGTGTGTGGATGTGTCATGTTTATATTTGGAAATGGCACTGAATGGGAAATTGATTGAGAACATTATGTTGAACAATCCAATCAGGACGTAAATATGAGTTCAGAATTATAACATGAGTTTCATGACTGAACACACACAAAAAAATAAAAATAAACGTATATGCGGGGGAATTATTTTCATCCTTATTCTGAGACTGTCTGAAATGAAAAAATGTTAAGGGCCAATGTCAATTCAATGTCAATATGATCAATATGAAATCTTATTTTAAAGATTTCATAAATAAATTTTATTTTATTTTATGGAATTGTATTTATTGTAAATGATTTATGCGTGATCATCATTATTTATAATGAGTAGGACGTTTTGAGTTATGAAACTTGCAGGATGTTTTATGGTACAAAAACCTCTTATATGTCAAAATTCAAGGAAACTGTCAGAATCATACTAAATTAGAAAATAGCTTAATAGAAGTATTTTCATTAGTGGTCCCATGGACTATATTTCATCTGTGAAATTTTATAGGATCAGTGGTGCAACTGTACCACAAGAACTCACTTGTTGTTGTTGTTGTTGTTGTTGTTTTATGTTGTTGTTATGAAATTTGTTGTGTTCTGTTGATTCACAGTTTATTCCACAATTGAAATGAGTGAGAAATATATGTGTGTGTGTGTGTGCTGCTAAATCTATAATGGATGTGTAAGCTGTTGGCACCTAAATAAATCGGTTGCCAGTGTTTTTCGCTGAAAAGCTTTCCATCCTTTCAAATAAAATGTTTTACAATAACCATGTTTTTTTTTATTTTTTTTTATTTTTTTTTATGAATTTTATATATGCATAATTTCCCCAGTTGGTCAGGTTTTTTATCATCCCTCAGGCAAATCCTGAGGGCATCCCTGTGAAGGATGACTGTACAAGTAAAAGAGAATGCACACTGAAGTGTTACAGGAAGCCCTCTGTAGAGTAGGTCAGGCTTATGGGGTTGAAAGGAAGCCTTTGTTTGTATGCAGTTAGGCAGTGACCAGATTTGGAGATGGAGACATTTGTACTTCATCTATTATTACAGTACTGCAAATTGTAATGTATTAATTATAAAGGAGGACAGTTCAGGTTTTGTGTATTTTGACCTTTATATACTGTGATGACTATGGTCATTGTATTTACATTTAATCAACACAAACTTGAACATGAAAGACTGTTTAGAATAACACAAACTAATGCTCATTGACTGCCCATAAGATAAGTAACTACACTGAACTGGTATAAAATGGTTCTAAATTAAATCAATAATAATCTAAATAAGTGGGTTTGTCCAATGACTTAAATAGAAACTGTAAACTGCTTAGTTTAATTGCCGTCTGTTGAGTGAGTTTATTATTTTTTAACCTTAAAAAAAATATTCACCACTATTTATTTATTAATAAAAAAGAATTCACAAGCATAATGCAATAACTAGCACTTAATTATGAGTTATTTAGGATGTTTTTAATCTATAATTAAAAACGGACATTTCTCACAACTGTCTCGGTCAGATATATCTGAAATAAAAACTTGTCCCTTGTCATTTTATGTATTTTGTATATTCCTTCCAGCTGTGCTAAGTGCAGACAACTCTACTTAATCAGGTTCATTAGGATTATTGATGGGATTCTCTGTTGAGGATAATTAACAGCAAGAGATTCCCAAGTGCACCTCACTCCACATGAGCGGATGCCTAGAACATATATTTCCTCAACATCAGTCAGATATATGACCTCTGTCAAATGAAATGAGTGTACAACGCTTTGACACTGTAGTGACATGAGGTATTACCGCTGACACAGTGCTGGAGCGGAGTGCGTATTCCAGAGGTCATGTTTAGTCTGACCTCCCATTGTGGCTCATTTACCGGCTGGTGCTAAGACCAGGCAACACACGCAAATAAATAATGGAGCAAGGTGCTGAATTTAAGAGTGCAGGGGTCAGAGCTTAGCGCTTCTACTGCGTTCACACAATAGAAAAATTTCCAATTCAAAAAAATGTGCATGTGCCTCCAGCGCAGCACTGTGTGTGTGCAATGCTAAGGATGTATGCACTGTAAATAAGCCAAGGGAACGGAATTGTGGCATTATTAGACACAAGCAAATATTTTAAGGCATAAATGTTGTGAGATAATGTCATAACTGATATAATAGAGAATCCCAGCGGCCTCCATTCTTAAATAATGGAAAACTCCCAGTAGCAACAACGCGCAGCATCTATCAGAGCTCTCAGTCGCAGCCCACAGGGAGCGCTGACTCCGTTAATGATCATACTGGAATTATTCTGCCCTTGAAAGCGAACTTCAAATGCATATTTATTTGACTGAATTACATTTAAGGCCTAAGCTTTTCATTTCTCAAGCAGTACAGCATTGACTCTATGTTTGCCCTTGAAGTCCCATGCTACAGAATATGATCAAATTTATTGCTTTAAGTTTATTCCATGCTTTCGTTATGTCAATTATGTATGATTTTGTGAGACATGAGACTTTGGAAATGTGCTTTTCTGTCTTGTAAATATAGTTGGCAGCCGAGAAAAAACAACAACATCTGAATGACGTTTGGTTCCGAGGCAGCAACACCACTGAACAGATTCCTTTTAGAGAATCCAAAATACAGTGCAACCAGTGTTATTTTTAAAACAACCAATAACTCTAAGAACAGATTATTTTAAATGAGTCAAAAGCTGCCAGTTTAGTTAATTTGCTTAATTAATCAATCGTTTTAAAATAAAAAATGAATAGTTCAGCCATGAATTAGTGTTCTGATTGGTTGTTTCAATGTAACTTCCACAACCAATAAATTTCACATATCCATTACTACATTCCTTCATAACCACGATGCATCCAAACGAATACACTAACTCTGTGCGCTATGCAAATAATTTATTCTATCCCTCCGCCTCCCCAGCACCACCTGCCTAGATTTGTTATGGGGTGTCTCCCTCTCTCTAGCAGCAGCAGCATGTTTAGATTAATTTGATGTTCTGAGTAGGGCTGTGCAATTAATTTAATTTCGATTTCGATTTTGGCTCCCAACGATCACCAAAATAGTACAATCGAGTAAAAACTATTATTTTGCCATGTTCTGTTGTGCAAGAACACTCTTATTTTGTCTTGTGTTCTGAATGACAAGCGCACATCCGATGATCCAATGTTTGCGGGGGAATTGCCCGGATTATAAGTGGTAGAACTGTGGGAATTATTAACATATTTATTGAAGTATTATCTGTTATATTATTTATTTTAATAGTTCAAAAAGTACAATAAATGTTAAAATGTCGATTTTTTTTAAATAATTGTTGAAAGGTGTCTTTTTAATAAATCCAACACGTTCCCAAAGTCATGTGAAATAATTGTTACATAATCGCAATTTCAATACTGACCAAAATAATCGTGATTATGATATTTTCCATAATCGAGCAGCCCTAGTTCGGAGTATTTATCAGAAGCAAGTCGTAGTTGCTCTGCAGCAGCCATAGCTTAAGGAGTAGCAGCGTAGCAGATCTAGTTCGCCAAGACCAAACCTATGTACATTCCATTTACATAAAATGCTTTAGAAACTATCCCGAGAGTTGTCATGACTGATTTAAGTCTCATCCGTTTTCTATATTTCAGTAGTACAGAGTTTTATAAAAAATAAATAAAAATGAAATTACCAAATTATTTATTTTATTTTATATTGGTTTTTAATATGTAGTTAAGGACAATTATTAGAAAGGATTTATATCACTATATATATATATATATATATATATATATATATAAATACTGCATTTCTTTTAGTTCTTGTAAGGAATACATATTTGGAAAAATAATTATAAATGGAAGCATGAGCTGGAATCAGTGAAAGGAATCTTTTTTAAATTCTTAACAATTCCCATCCCTTCGCTTAATCCATATTGATTGTCCACAGATTTACACCAGAATTTTTATGTGATCCTTTTATCATGGATGCATGCAGCCCCTCTATTTCCCACTGATATTTGCCCAAATGCGTTTGCTGTTAATCAGTCAGAAATGCTAAAAAGGTGTCGGGTTACTATGAGCCAAAACATGTGAAAAGATGTATGTGAAACTGACCAAAAATCAGGTAACTGAACTATGATTATCGCACCCTTGTTGTATGTCTACTCAAAACCATGATATTTTAGCTTCAGGTTTCAACTGGAATTTCACGCTCACAGGGACCTAGTCGAGCCTTAACTAGTCGTTCTCTGATGGAATGTGCTTCATGCATTTTGTTCCTCCTTGAATATTTAACTAGCTAGAGCCAAATTATCCCATGTATAATTTAAAGCAGGCATGTTGTTGTCTACCAAAATGGAGTTCCCTGGTCATTATGAAGTCAGCAGTATTTATAAGAGGTATCAGTCTTCACCACAGTCAGTGCAGAGACATGTCTAAGGTAAAACAAGCATCAGCCATTTGTTCTCAGCTCTCCTTTTTCGACCCACACAAAGGGCAAACCATTATCTACTGCTGCACACCATCAGCAGTGCCAGTAGCTTATTTGACTTATTTTTGCTTTACCAATTTTGTGTGTGTGTATAAATGTGTTTTATTTTTTATAACTGTGAAGATTTCAAAATAAAAACGTATTGTTTTTCATAGATGCCTGAAATGTGCAGATGCTCCTTGTCAGAAAAGCTGCCCCACCAATTTGGATATCAAGTCTTTCATCACCAGCATTTCCAACAAGGTAACACATATTACACCGCTTGAACTCGCTCGCTCAGCAGCTACGCCGAATAGAGTTTATTGATGTTGGCTTAAGTGATAATCTTATAATCCTTTGCGTATTATATTTCTCAGTTAGTTAAGCATAAGCACTTACATGGCTTTATTCGGTCAGGTAAAATCTCCAAAGCTCTGCTTGAGTCCATGTTTATCGTTGGCTCTATTGTGTGTCTTCTAGAACTACTATGGTGCTGCCAAGGCAATACTGTCCGATAACCCTCTGGGTTTGACCTGTGGCATGGTGTGTCCCACCTCTGATCTGTGTGTGGGGGGCTGTAACCTCTATGCCTCTGAGGAAGGCCCCATCAATATTGGTGGGCTGCAGCAGTTTGCTACCGAGGTAAGGAGCTCTTCTAGCGCAACAGCTAAAACTGCTGATTTTTTTTGCAACGGTCTGTTGTGGACTATAGGGGTGCAAATAATGTTCAGATAAACGTTCAACTGAACTCAAAGCGAAAAAATGAATGCAGAAAAAATATTGTCTGGAAGTCCAAATCTTATTTTTAGACTGTAATGGTGATTTAATGTAATTATTCCTTCAGTGCTGTCCTCTTTTCTTTCTGCTGTCTTGTACGAAGTCTTGTACTTTGACTTCCTCGCTCACATCCCTATAACAATCGCCAAGCTCTTTTTAGTTTCTTTGAGAAAAGTCAGTGGAAAAGTCTTTTTCTCTGATGGAATGGGCTTTTTTTTCAAAGGTATAAATCAAGAACAAGCTCCGGGAGAAAGAGAAAGTTAGCCTTTGCTCTCTTGTTTTTTTCTTTAGTTCTTAATCTTTTTGAGGAAAAGTAGAACACAGGGACTTTAGAATTGAGATTTTTTTTAATGTTGCCTGCCTAGTATCCCACTACTTTGCACTGTCCTGTTTATTTAGCTTATATGGGCTTATTTGTTGGTAAATACTTATTGTATTTATCATCTCTGCTATGGTTGACTTAGCTGGGTCGTTATAAACACTGATTTTAAACATTCTATTAGACAAATAATGCATTTCAGTATATACATATTTCAATGCATGTTATTGAATATGCCAATGTTAATGTATTTGGTCTTGGTGGACTAGATCTGCTATGCTGCTGTTGATAATTGCTGCTTTTGCTGGTGCAGTGCAAGTATGGACTTGCTACTGCTAATAGATACACAGACATGCTGCGGTGAGCCTGAAAGATATGATGCTGCTGCATAAATAGACATAAATCCCATAGTAGATCTAAGCAGGTGGAGTTAGGAGAGATGGAGGGTTTCCGATGAATTTTGTTTGTAGCGCACTGCAGGACTAGCTTATATCAAACAATGAACCGGACTATTTAAATGTTGAGCAGGCAATCTCATTGGCTGTCCGATCTGCAGAGGCTTGTGCCATGCGGTAACGATGTGATTGCTTGCAGATTGTATGTAAAGTACCTATCATCCTGCGTTTCATGATATCATTCTGGGGGTGTGTAAGTTTTTTTTTTTTTTATGTTTTTGAAAGAAGTCACTTATGCTCACCAAACCAGCATTTTATATGATCAAATATACAGCAAAAACAGTAATATTGTTAAATATTATTAACATTTAAAAACAGTTTTATGTTAATATTATTTTAAAGTGTAATTAATTAATGGGGATTGATTTCAATAGCCATTACTCCAGTCTTTAGTATCACAGGATCCTTCAGAAATAGTTTTTTTGCTGCTCACGTAACATTTCTTATTAATTATTATAAATGTTAAAAGCATTTGTGCTGCTTCATATTTTTGTGGAAACCATGACACTTTTTTCAGGATTCTGTGATAAATAGAAAGTTGAAAAGAACAGTATTTATTTGAAATACTGTTTATTTGTAACATTATAAAAGGTATTTACTGTAACTTTTTATCAATTAAATGAATTGAAATGAATGAATTAAATGAAATGAAAGCAAATTAGTTTCTTTGTCATGATCTCTGGGGCTGCTGTTAGCGTTGGTTGCAGAAGAGATGAAACAGGATCTAAGTGCAGCAGTCTTTATTTAGAAATAAACTCAAATCTTCACAAAACAGAATCTCAGGAACAGGGACGAAATCAGGAACAGAACGTCTTTTGTTTGATTAACGTATAGAAACAGACAGCGGCAGGACTGCTGTCACTATTCAAAATACATACCTACTCAAGAGAATGCGCGATTTCGGACGCAGCCTGTGTTTGTCTTTGGACTTTTGTGTCACTTCCTGTCTCATGTGCCATAGTTGAAGTATAGTAGTTTTTCACCTTTGCTGCATCCCAATTCGCCTACTTATACTACGCCCTAAAAGTATGTACTCTTTTTGTGAAGAAAAAGTATACTTTTGAGTGTGTAGCAAAAGAGTAGGCAAGCTTTGGGACATACTACTTCGTCATCTTTAACGGATAGATCTGTGTGCATCCTGTCAGTAAACTGCCCGGTCAATCATCTTGTCACAGTTAAAATCCTCCATTCAATCTAATTTAATTTCCTACCGTTTCGGAGAGAAATGCAGAAACACGTTCATCTGCCAGTCGTGGGTCTTTCATGCGGAGACTCTCCTCATGTGTTTGCAATTTGAATGTAATGATGCATTTAAAAGTTAATGGCTAAACGTGTCTTTACAAAAGTTCACTTCGGATTCTGACCGGAAATAGTAGACCATCCGGGTATCTTTGGAACATTTTCAACACACTACGATTTGGGACGTACTAATTCTACTTTCGAATACTATTTAGGACGGATAGTATGTGAATTGGGACGCAGCCCTTGATTTGTTTCTTGATTGTTTCCACAGGTGTTTCGTGTGTCCCTGTGTATATATAGTGCATATATTTTGTCAGTCATTGTTTTGGCCTGTTGCTGTATGTTTAGGATTTCATTTGTGGTTCTTAGTTCTCTGGTTTCTTGGAATAGTTTATTATTTTAGTAGGGAAAATATGACGATAACAGGGTTAAAGCATAAACTTGTGAGACAAATGTTATTTTTTAAACTACATTACAAAAAAAAAAAAAAAGGATTATGCAGTATGTTGTGTTTTTATCAAAATGTGGATATATTGGCTAATACAGCAAGAACAAAATAATGCAGACAGGCCAATTAAGCATATTTTTTGTAAGATAAATATAAATGATTTGAACACAATTTAACATTCTATTTGTATACTAAAAAAAATAAAAAATAATAATAATATGGTTAATGCTGGCATTCTTTTCCACAAAAGTTTTCCGCTTTTCTGTAGAATGACCCAGTCTTATCTTCTCTTCAACTGGCCTCAGCAAATCCCTCCATTTTCACATCCCCCCTCTTTAAAAAGAAATCATCCATGAGAGGTCCAGAGAGTCCTGCAGGAGAACGGCAACCGAACCATCCCGTCAGCTGCTCCTCTGTCACCTCTTACCGTAGAGATGACAGCTTCTCTCTTCTCAAATGTGAAAGGCCAGGGTTGTTTATCAGCCTGTTGATTAGATAAGCCCAAGACAGGGCCATCAGCGAGCGTTCGCCTTCCCTCCTCTCCTCAGTACGAGCTCGCCGGCATACACAGACCAGCGCCTGCATTAGCGCAAAGCAGGAACTGTACAGTACATCACATACAGTAAATCACATTATATGCCCAGGGCGGCTTCTGGTAAACAGTCAGTTGAGATGAGATGATGCAAACTGGGCCTGAAAGGCTTTCTGGAGCTAAATAAGAGAGGAAAGGGAATAAGGTAATCACGGCGTAATGTTGTTTCATTGGGCTCGAGCGGATCCGTGATTTTACTGTAAAAAGCTCTTGGGAGATCAACTTTGAACTGTAATTTGCAGACTGATTGGAGTTTACAGTGCCTGGGAAAAAGGATTTATGTGTAAATGTGTATTTGGCTCCAGTAGGAGAAAGAGCGAGGTTTGTTTGAGGAGTTTCCTGTGCTCTCCTCAGGTGTTCAGCAATATGGGCATCCCTCAGATCAGGAATCCAGAGCTTCCCCCGGCGAAGGAAATGCCAGAGAGCTACCACACAAGGATCGCTCTCATTGGCTGCGGCCCTGCCAGCATCAGCTGCGCCTCCTTCCTTGCCCGGCTAGGCTACGACAACATCACCATCTTCGAGAAACAGAAATACATCGGTGGCCTCAGGTAAAGTGAATGCTTCTTAATTTCCATCTGCTAAACTAAAGGTTATGAGGCACTACTACAAATATTTAGTTACGGATCCTCTTAATTACATTCTGAAAAGATCATGCTGGTCTTAGCTTGTGGAGAACTGCAGTCTTGCAGAAAAAAATTATAATAATCATTGTCCTGTTGTAGTTATCTTGTATTTAGAAACAGCTGTCTAGGTTTTTGTTTTACAGAAATACAGTAGGTTATTTAATTGTCAATCAAATAAACAAGCGCAAAAATAAACAAGTAGATTTAGATCAACCTATTGAACTTATTTGTATAACTAGTATGTTACTAGTATTAGGATATTATTTATATTATTAATAGTATATTAAGGATAGGCAAACTGGTTGTAAATACAACACAGATGTAATTAAATGCAACTTGTTTATAATTCATTTTATTTATTCGTTTGTTATTATTACTCAGTTTTATTCTTCTTGTCTCTAAATATGAGATATTTGCACTAGCATTCAAAAGTTTGGGGTCAGAAAGATTTAAAATAAATTAATTTAGTGAGAATTCAATGAATCAAAAGTGACAGAAAAACTTATTTCTTCTCAAATAAATGCTGTTCTTTTGAATGTTCCATTCATCATAGAATCCTGAAAAATATAATATTTTCTAGAAACATATTAAACGGCAGAATTGTTTTCAACATTGATAGTTATAAGAAATGTTCCTTGAGCAGCAAATCAGCATATTAGAATGATTTCTGAAGGATCATGTGACACTGTCACTGAGACACGGTCACTGACATCACAGGAATATATTACATTTGAAAATATATTAAAAAAAAAAAAACAGTTGTTTTAAATTGTAATAATATTTCACAATATCGCTGTATACCTGTATTTTTGATCAAATAAATGCAGCCTTGGTGAGCATAAGAGACAGACACCATCATTTTTTAACAGTATATCAACATACAATATCGAACATTATTATTATTATATTTATAAATAACCTGTCTTTTCTTTTTGCGTGTGTGTGTGTGTTTTGGTAATAAAATGTTCCTCCTGGAGCTTTAATGAGGGGAACACACACTTGAGTGCAGAGAGATCACATGTGCGGTTTGAACAGGTGTCTTTTTCTCCTAAAGGTTATTTACTGAAGAAGTCTGAATTATACACCGCCTTGTAATCCCCGTTATTACTATTTTACTCACGCCCGATAGAGACTGAGATGCTGCCGAGCTTGTCATATTCACCATACCTCTCGCATGCATCATGGGGTGTTCATGCGCACATCGATTTGCACAGTGTCAAAACAACTGGACATTATTCATTTTCAATGAGAGTTGGCACAAACATGATATAGAAAGACTTCTGTCAATGCGACAAAGTAAAACAGAGCTTAGTAGACTGATCGATCAGAGCGTCCTAAGTGACTAAATGAACATAATGCCACAAAGAAACAATTGTAAATATTAAAAGATGTTGTGTGTGTCCCTGTTTTTGTTCACAGCACTGCTGAAATTCCTCAGTTCCGTTTGCCGTACGAGGTGGTGCAGTTTGAGATTGATCTGATGAAGGATCTTGGCGTAAAGGTACCAGTGAGAGAGACATGGCAGGATGTCAAATCCTTCCAACCCATCAACAGCCAAATGTCACTGACATTAATAACCGTGCAGGGAAAAAAGCAAGCTAACAAAACACAATTAAAAGCCACATTAGTGAGGCAAGTAGCAAAGACATCCATCTGTCCATTGCCTGAGAGCTGTGATGGTGAGAAATGGCAATCGATAGTCCTCATCCAGATCACCTGACCATGATTAATTTGATTTTAGTCTTGAGAGAGCCGGAGAGAGAGGGAGGGTGAGGGAAAGGGTTTCTCAAACTCAATGAAGGTTGGTTAAGGCTAGGTAAGAAGTACACTGACTCCCGTGAGCTGACTTTGACATCAACACTTTATTCATTTTCAGCAAAGAAATTATATCTTCACTGCCTCAATCATTTTAGAGCCTCTGATGAGGATTCCACCATATTCTACATACTACCCAAGAAATACCTCCAATTTCACAACCCACAAGTCATCTTTACAATCGAGCACTGAAATGTACTAATATTACTATTAACTGCATAGGCTTAACAATATGCTAAATTATTGTGTATTTGATTTAGGGATGCATGACAAGTCACTAGCATATCAGTTGATATTGGATATACCAACGCGATCTCACGGCCATTCGTATGTATTTTACGAGGTGGCTAATTCGTACGAAGTCATATGACCGCAGTCGTATTTTACGAGTTGCCCAATTCGTACGAAATGACCTACCCCTGACCACGCCCCTAAACCTAGCCATCACTGGGGTAGACAAATCGTACGAATTCGAATGAGTGAGGTCGTACGAATTCGTACAAGTAAGGTCGTATGAATTAGCCACCTTGTACTCACTTGTACCAAATTTGTACGAGTTTGGGGTCAGTAAGAATTTGTTTTTCTTTCAAAGAAATTAATACTTTTATTTAGTAGGGATGCATTCAGTTGATCAAAAGTTTCATATAAATGTTATCACAGTTTTACACCAAAATATTAAGTAGCACAACAGTTTTTTTAACAATGATAATTAATAAGAAATGTTTATTTAGCAGTAATTCAACATGTCAGAATGATTTCTGAATGATCCTGTGACACTGAAGACTGGAGTAATGATGCTGAAAAATCAGCTCTGCCATCACAGGAATAAATTACATTTTAAAATGTTAAAATAAAAACAGTTATTTTAAACTAATAATATTTCACAATATTGCTGTTTTTACTGTATTTTAGTTTTTGATCAAATAAATGCAGCCTTTGTGAGAATGAGACTTCTTTCAAAAACATTACAAAAATCTTACCGACCTCAAACTTTTTTTGTGTGTATTTCTGCCAATATTGGAAATTTAATTGTGCTGCTCATTTTTAGCTTTTACATGTAAATTACCTTACCTAATGATCAAAATGAATATCCATTTTTGTTTTTTAGCCATTTCTTTTAAATATTTGCACATGAAACTATTGACTATTGGCTTATTAGAATGGAAAATTATGTATTGCTATTTTCCTTTTCCTTTACCTTGCTTAGCTTATATGACAACCAAGAACAAAACTGTCCATGTTGGCATCTGTCTTAATTTAACTGGCTTCTACCAAGTTACAGAGGAATATGCTGTACAATACTGTACAATCTGATTGGACGCACAGCCCTTGATGTCAACAACAAAATATAGGGAAGTGTTATATCCGGTTCGATAAACCCAAGTGGATAAACCTGTATATTTTGCTTTCCTAACTATACATAATTATATTGTTAGGTACGTTTTAGTTTTTGCATTCAGCATTATTTTCCTCTGCAGTCTGTGACCCTTTAAGAATAGCCCTGAGACCCACAGCTTGTGAACCATGGGTCTATTTGTCATTTGTACCCCAACACATAGCGGCACATGTGACCATAGAATCACTCTGTTTGCTCTAATGTATCATAACTATACTGGTCTGTATACTGCTGTCACAAAGGTTGCGGGATGATTGATGTAATTATGTCCTGGAATTCACAGCAGCGTAGAATAATTGACGCTAACATCCTCTTTATGTGAATAATACAGACAAATGGAGACAGCTGAGACGGATGCAGTTTTTTTTTTTTCCCAACAGGTTGTTCTTGATAAGGGGCTGGGGCAGAACGGGATGACTCTGACCTCGCTGAAGGAGGAGGGCTTCCAAGTGATCTTCGTTGGCATTGGTCAGTCCTTTTCTAGAGTTACTTTTGCCTCTTTTGTGTGTGCATTTTCCTTTATTGAAAAAAAACTATGCATCAATTTGTCATGTGCTTGCTGACACCCTGTGTTGATTAACTTATTAGTCTCTGCATAAAAAAATTGTGATACGAGGGAAGTTAAACTAACCCCCCCCCCCCCCCCCCCCCCCCTTAAGGGACACCCATAACCCCTGTCCTCATTTTTCCATCCAGACTTGATGTCCATATTGAACCTTAAAGACATCATTAAAAATGAGAAGTGGTTCAGAGTTGACCAAAAATATAAGAATTGTTATTTACTTACCTTCACGTTGTCAAAACAGTGTAAGTTTGAGTTTCTTTCAACAGTTGAACGCGCAAGTTTTTTATAGATCTTATTGTGAACATTTCATGAATAAAACCTAATTTTGACAACTTGATCTTCCTGTGACGCCTCAAACTCCTCTTTGGTGACACATAGTATGCAGGACATCATTTCGTCAATTTAAACCCTGCCCCTTTCTTGCAATCTGCTATAAACTTGCATTTAGATCTGCCTACATCCAATCAACAGCCAGTTGATTGAACCAAGTCCCCGCTTTAATGTTTTTCTTTTCGATTATTCGTTTCACTTCAATGTACATCACAATACGTAAGAAAAGATCTGACGCTACTTCGATTACTTTGCCACATTAAGAATGTCCAAGCCACCAATATAATGAAAGTGAATAAAAATGACACACACACACACACTCACACACACACACACACACACACACACACACACACACACACACACACACACACACACACACACACACACACACACACACACACACACACACACACACACACACACACACACACACACATACACACACACACACACACATCATAAAGATGCTTCATATTATGTCTAGATATGAAGCTGTTGGGATTGGAACAGATTTTTGTAAGCTCTTTGGAGTTCATGTAAGAAGTAACAAACTTTGATTCACAAGGAATCATTATTTTCAGTCACTGAAAAGTCGCACTGAAGGGAAGGTCATCCACAAATAACGACTTAAATTCATCTCACAAATCTTTTGTGTGACTTCAGAAGGCTTTGAATATATAGCATGAGTTGTGTCAACCACTTTTATAGTCATTTTTGAAAACTCCAGTCTAAATTTACGATCTTGCAATTGCATGTAAAACATTGCATTTGTGTTCCACAGAAGAAAACAGGGCATATACTGTAGGTTTATAAATGATATGAGGGTGAGTAAATTATGACAGAATTTCAACTTTTTTTTAACTAATCTTTTAATGCTTGCCAGCTTGTGGCATTTGTGGTTTCTTTATGCAGAAAGAAATGTGTCCATTGAGTCATTTTGCCTTCTATTTTTATTAAAGTAAGGAAATATTGTGTGCATTGGTGTGTTGATTTGATTTGAGAAATTCAAACATTCCTCGAGGGTGACTGTGTACTTTGTGCTTCTTTCTTCTCCTTATAATTAAAAGGAATACGTATCATTTATTATGTTTGAATAAGCGCTACTTTTTTGGTAGCTAAGCTTCATTGTTATTGAGACGGGCAAGTCTCAGAACTGCTCTGGGATTTCTTTTTCTCATAAAGCAACGGCAATAAGCTGGGAATCATAAAGGAAATGATTACATTTGCGCCTCTGTGATATTTTTTCACCACTTCTCTCATGTTGTCTCTAAAGTCAGCCTCTACAGTGATTGACATGCAAATGTGTACCTTTGCCTTTGAGAGAGAGAAATGGTTGAAAAACACAGATAAGGATGTTTCTTTTTGGCCTGTAAAATAACCGACATGTTCCACGCACACTGTTTTTTGTTTGTTTGCCATTTTATCATGTGATTGCCATGTCGTACGCTTTCCGTCTCAGTAATGGCTATAATCAAAATATACATTTTTGGACCGTCGCTTTGAAAATATTGTTTTCTGTGTACATCCCTCACTAAATCATTCACAATGGAGGAAATTAAGCCCAGAATGCTTTAAGGTTAGCAGCAGTCATGTGGGTTTATCTGAAGCAGTGAAAAAGATGAATGCAGCATCTAAACTAGACCATATGGGTAGGCAGATTGGTCTAGATGTTCGGTTCTAATGAATATGACTCTGAGGAGGTCTTACTAAGGTCAGTGTGTATATCATATTGTCACATTAGTTGAGTTTCTTACCAAAGCTTCTGAAATGCAAGAGTTGCCTAATAAATGCAACATTTCTTAGATTATAAAAAGAATGTTGCAGAGGGGTTTCAATCTTTAAAGACTCAGGAACCCCCTCATCCAGACTTGTCATCCAACCCTCAAAATAAAAAGACTTTCTCAGTAATACTTTATAATTACTTAATTGTAACTAACAATACTAGCTTACGTAATGCTTAAAAGAGAATTATTTTGACAGCTAGAAATAAGTTCACAGTTAGAAATGCTTAGTACATGTACAAATGCTATATTTCTTAGGTACATATATTCTCTGTGGACTTCCTGGAGTGCCTTCGGAGACTCCTGGGGGAAAACTCTGGATTTAAAGCAATCACTGTCTGTGAAGGATAAAACTGTCTTTTTAACTGCTTTGCATCGTTTTATTGCGTGTGATATTTAAGCTGTTGAAGAAAGTGTTCCAAGA
Organism: Phoxinus phoxinus; assembly: GCF_949152265.1. Classification (NCBI taxonomy): domain Eukaryota; kingdom Metazoa; phylum Chordata; class Actinopteri; order Cypriniformes; family Leuciscidae; genus Phoxinus; species Phoxinus phoxinus. The sequence goes on along the minus strand of NC_136880.1, from coordinate 22,691,012 downwards.
ACTACTTTTCAACTAAAGTTGAACTGCAGATAGTATATTGGAGATCAATATGTTGTGCTTTACATTTATGGCAGTACTCCAAAAATTGAGTTGGTTACTTTTTATTGTAGTATATTACCTCTCAGTGTTGTTGTTAGTCACTGCCAGTTCAAACTACAACACACATTTCGATTTATGTGCTTGCACTGATCCAAGAACAGTACAATTCAAAAAAACATCGCAAATCATTACTTAAAAACTCAAAGCTTGTTTTCATTGGTCATTCTGTTAGTAGAGTTAGAAGAAGATAAAAAAAACAAAAAAAACCACTGAACAGAACATAATTTTTTTTATTCAGAACATAACTTATTTCCAGGTTTAAATTAGTTTTGAAACCCATTTATATATAATTTAAACCTGGAAGTAAACAAAGATTGGGGAGTTTGAAAAAAATACTAACAAAGGAACATTATGACCTCAAATGAAGCAGAAATATTTTAAATATTTTTACTAATATGGTCACTAATCAAACCAAATTTACATGTGAATTTATAAACTTTGTACTGACGTTTTGTTTTTCAACTGAAGATGCTCTTTGGATCATTCTCAAATAATGCTGGTGAAGATTAATGTACAGTAGGTGTTATCACATTTGAATAGAGATCAGTGAAATTTAGATAAAAACACCTTCAGGGTACTGCGCAAGATTTCATTTATAGAACCATGTCTACTTCTGTACTAACCTTTGCTATAAAACCGTTACAAGTCTGTTTATCACAATATTTCTCTTCAGCTACTGCTCACTGTTGCCTAATGCATTACAGTCATACAGGAACAGACTATCTAATTTCTGCATTGATTTGATCTAAAAAGTGTCAAATGGTGCTCCGAATCAACTGCTCTTAGCAAAAAGACATTTTTAGACATCTTTTAGCTGCACAACTTTGTGTATTTAACCGTTATCCTTATGTTACCTTGTATGAAGCACCGATGTTGTTCAGAACAGACTTTAAATATCCTATAATGATTGCAGAGAAGTACAGGCAACAGTATGTTTGTACCTGGAGCATCTGTTAACTTACAGTTACCTCCTGCAGTTTGTACATGTTAATCTGTTCTTTGATGCTTCGCTGTACAAAGTTTTCGTCTGATGCTTGAAGGCACAGAATGGCTTTTCCTTCCCATCATGCACGAGGCCTTGGTGTTCATCGCTCAAACCGTGATGATGGGCATAATGAGATAGAGATTGATAGCCTCCATCATGCAGTACATCCTTGGGGTGAGTGCCAGCTTAATAGACAGATTTGAAATGACAGGGGGTTAAGTATCCCCTAGATCCATTTCTGTTTGCCCTTTTGTCTTATCGACATATTTCTTAAGGAAGCCGTCTGCCGTTCCTCTAGTTCATTATTTAACCTTACATGTCTGAGGAGGACATAATTCCAAGCAAACGCTATTAGATCATTTGATTTATTTGCAGTTGCTGAAGTGTGATTATTGCTCAATAGTTGCAGTCACTCATTATTGTTTGTTGTCACAATGTTGATATAAACTGAACAAATCATGACTTTGCTGAGTTTTTAACAGGGGTCGTTTGCCCTACTACAATATGCCAGATGCTCTATGAATATTAGTGCTCAGGTTTTTTTTTTATTATTATTTTTTTGTATAGCATGTAAGAGGACTAATTTATTATTTTATTACTATAATGGACTGGTATGAGAATCTGTGATAGGCTAAAGCATCGCTGCGACCAGTGGACAAATGGTCTGGAGAATAGATGGATGGAATTAATTACTGTAATATAACTATAATATGTGGAATAGTGTTGCTATTGTGTGACAGAATTGTATCACAATAGGTAGCACTCCAAAGTTACTACCGAATCAAAACTAGTTAGCACATCATTTATAATTAAAAGGGTTTAATACCAGTATTTTGTTATGATTACACTTGAAATAGTTGTATGAGATGATAAAAACATTTACTATTAATCCTACCCAGCATGTATGTGAAATATTACCTGATAAATATTTATTGATATTGAAAAATCAGAGAGATGGAAGGCAGAGCTCAGGTAGAGTGGAAGATCAAAGCCCCTCAAGAAGAAGAGACCAAGAAAATAGGAGGCAAAGAAAGAGTGCCCCAAGAAGAAGAGCCCAGAAAAAGAAGAGACCGAGCAATCGTTACAATCTTCTTTTATCCCTTCCTTGACCATATGACCAAAAACCAAATGTGAGACATTCAAACTAACCAATCAGAAGATTACAACTTCCCCCACCATACTGAAGGTGTGACAATTAATAGACCCCTCATGAATCTTGGTCTACAGGCCTTGATCACTATCAGCACTTTTATGCCTTTAGGAATTCCAAATGGCCCTTGGAGGGGGTTGAAACAGTAAAGCAATAGTCTGAAGATTTTTATCCTTACACAGGGGAAAATGTAAACACATACTGGATACATGAACAGAATGAATTGAGGGCTTAAAAACGCAAGGAGCAGCAGTCAAGGTAAAACAGAACAGGTGAGGGATCATTTGGCAACCAAGGAAACTAACTATGAACACAAGCAACCGGGAACAGAGCAAACAGAATGAAAACGAAACTAAAACAGAACTTACAGTACGCCCTCCCCCGGGTGAGCTCATCCTTGCTCTGTAACTTGCTAACTGAGGAGGGAGAGTGTAGGCTCTAGTGGAGGATGTGGAGCAGGTGAAGGGCAGGAGCCGAGAGGCACTGGCAGCAGGAGAGACCAGGGTGGTGATGACGGTGCCAGGAGCATGAGTAGCCAGGCAGGGACCGATGAAGGCCTGTAAGTCCGTGGCGCAGGCAGAGATGTCTGACAGACGGAGCCGTAAGAACAATGGTGGAACCGACAGGTCGATGAGCCCAGGATGGGCTCGGCAGATGGGCTCGGCAGCTGGAGACGGAGCCAGGGGATCCACTTGACTAGGTGGAGCTGGAGATCAGAAGACCAAAGGCAATTCCACACAGCATACAGGAGTAAAACTAGAGAGGGAACCAGCAAAGGCGGGGCCGACAGGCTGGCTGGCTTTGGGTGGGAACTCTGGAGACAGAGGAAACTTAGAGCTGGGCGGAACCAGTGGAGACACCGGAGACTTGAAGCTGGGCGGGACCAGTGGGGATGGGAGAACCTAGGAAACATCCTCTTCCAATTCCTAAAAATAATATACAAAGGCCAGCTGCAGCTCACTCTCAGCGAGTGGAGTGTGGGTGGTGCTTTCCTCCATCCCCTCAAACTCCACGAGCAGTCCCATGGCACTGCACGGTGTTGCCGGCTCACACACCTGGTCAGACTTTCTGTGGGGCTCAGGCTCCGGGGCGATGGTTGGCTCAGTCCTCTTATCTGGCTTGTTCATCACGACAGGTTTAGGCTCTTCGTCTGTGGTGGGCTCTGGTGTTTGCTCCGTGCGTGGCAGGCGGCTAGCTTGGCTCTGGGTCCAGAGTTGGGTTGATGATGTCCTCCGCTGAGAAAATGGTGTAAGCCGATCTGTTGTTCAGCTGCACCCACTTCCCAATCTCGAGGACCAACACCGGATAGGCGTGCCTTACACTGTTCATTTAGGCTTGTTTGAAAAAATACACTCAGGGCCAGTACGAAGCGGAAGGGAAGGTAGTAAGGCATGCCAGGTCTAGAAAGTCACTGGTGCGGTCCTTGATATTATTACCTTGCTCTAAACAGAGCAGCTGTACGACCTGTAAACCATTTGTATAATACTCAATTTGAGGATCCAATATTCTGTCACAAAGTGGCTGTAGTAATGCGCTCAAAGACTAGGGATCAGACTAAAACAGTCTTTATTAAATCCACAACAGAAAAACTCAGGAGATCGCAGTGGAAAATATAAACGCATACTGGACAAATTAACAAAATTAACCAAGAGCTTAACAAGGGGGTAGTAATCAGAACAGGTGAGGTATTAATTAGCAACCAAGGAAACGAATTATGAACACAGGTAACCGGGAACGGTACAAACAGTGAAAACGAAACCAAAACAAAACATAAAAGAATATATGTTACAGAGAGCAGGTAATCACCATGCATTTTTGATTCTGATAATAGCTAATTTTGTCGAGTTAAAAGTGACGTGAAGGTAGGTAGATTATGCTAAATTCGATTTAAAGCATATAATCTGCAGAAATTAAATTTAGACATGTTTAGAATAGACAATTTAGGCCACAGAATTGTATGCGTAATTTAAATATATATATAAAAATTTGCATTTAGAATCCACTTGGCTTAAAATTTTAAAATGCACAATATATCCAATGTAGTTACATGTATCTAGAAATAAGGCATTAGAGCAAACGCAAACCTAATACTTTGTAAGGATGAATATAACTGCAGACTTACTTATGTTTGTTTTTACCAGTGTTTCAGCAACAAGTCTTTGTCACACATTGCCTCCAAATGTATTCATCTTAACACACAATTTATTAATTTGTCTCTTTTTTCATGCTGCACAGGTCTTCCACAAGCAAACAGGGACACGATCTTTGAAGACTTGACCCCAGAACAAGGATTCTACACATCAAAGGACTTCCTTCCTTTGGTTGCAAAGGCCAGTAAAATAGGTACCAAAAGAGAAAATAATTTTTTAACATCAATATAATTTGAAATTATTGTATACTGGCTACCTGTTGCCATCATTTCACATTAATTTAACTTATTTCCTGTGTTCTCTTTTAACAATATTACACTTATTGGGAGAAAATAAATGTGTTTATTACATGACTTTCCTGAATAATTTTCATGTGTGTGATTCAGTGGTCAAACTGTTAGTTTAATCTGGTATTTGATATCGGTTAAGTCTCTGTGCACTGAATTGTACTTACAATTTGTGTTATTTGTTGTGTCTTTTTCTGTGGCACGTGTTTTTTGCAGGCATGTGTAATTGCCGTTCGCAGCTGCCAAAGATACATGGGAATGTGATAGTCCTAGGCGCAGGAGACACAGCGTTTGACTGCGCCACCTCTGCTCTCCGCTGTGGAGCTCGACGAGTCTTTGTGGTCTTTAGAAAGGGCTTCACCAACATTCGCGCTGTTCCAGAAGAGGTAAAAAAAAAATCAGTTCAGCAGCACCTGCAGCCAGTGATAAATTCCTATTGAAGGAACATCTGTATACCCCACGTCCTTATGAAGACATTATCTCTTTTTGTCTTCTTAAATTACATTTTGTGTGGATTTTGACATGTTCTTTTATGGGGGGTGGGGGTGGGGGAAGGGGGGGGGGGGTAGACATCTCTCCATCTCTACTGCTGACTGTCACTGAGATGACAAGTAAATAGATAAACTGACAGTTTACTGTGTACCTCTACAGAAAGAGACATTCTGTCTTTGTTTGAAATTATTATTTGCTTGTATTTGTATTACTTGCATTATTTTTTATTATTATTTAGCTTAATTTATTTTGGTGCTGCTCGTGGAAAGAAATAACACCGTTCACCTTCAAAATGATCTTGTGCTGCACCTGACAGACTGTTGCATAAAACCCTAAAATAACAAAAAATATTCCCAAATGGATGTGATGTATTTAAGGGATTTTTACTTAAAAAATGAGTGAATTTATATTCATTATCCACATTTCTCCTAGAACTCAATTGAGAACATAGCCCAGTTTCAAAAGCCATTGTCTCATTATTACTGATATTTTGCAGAATTCTATCTGTAATGGGGAATAGTTACATTAAATATCAATCATTTCAAATGGAACCATATCAAAGTGAACACCGCTAGACATAGATTACACAACAGACAGTCAGAGTAAAAGCGATAGAAGTCAGCGGAGAAAAATTGAATGGCCTTACTTAATGGAATAAGCTGACAGTAAAAAGATTCAGAGTTAAATATATTTGAGAACTGAAACGAAATCTAGTGTAAAATCTGGAATGGTCTGAGCTGGAGTTAAACTTGGATCTTTGTCTGTGAATGAGAGGTCTGAGATCAAAATAAACATGTGAAACCATGGTTGGATAACACACAGGTCTATGTTAAAGGCACCTTGTCTTTATTGACATAAAGGCTAAAGTTTTTTTTAAACTGTTATCACATTACATGAAAAACATTTTTCTTTTCAGGTACAAACTATAAACATATGCTCAGAATGGTTATACCTTAAAACATAAAACTGAATATACATCATGGTGTATTATGAAGCATATAAAAGCATATAAACATACTTTTATGCATTTGGATACGTATAAAGTATTACGTAAATGTAATGAACTACTATTGTAGTTAAATGGCGGTAGAAAAATGTGTGTACAGTGAAAAATTCTCAATACGTGTGTGCACAGTCATGACTTGGAACAGAAGTAATTCTGTGGGTTCAGATGCGATATCGTCTTTCACTTTATTCTAAACAGTTTATGAATAGCATTTTAATTAAAGTCTCATTCTCCAGTTTATATTTTATACAATGTATACTCTATGTATATACTGTACCTGGAGTCTATGTTAGGTACTGTCAAACACAATAGGCTAGAGGATCAGGTATTTTTTTTTATTGGTATTACCATTGGAAAGACTTTCCGATCTGAGGTAAAAAGCAGAATTAGAAAGGAAAAAGTAAAAGAGAAAAAGTGAGAGAAGTTTCTGTAAAGGTGACCATGTTGAGCTGTTATAATGGGCAGCACTTTATATAATAAGATTTATGTTTCTCTGGAGCTTTTTAACAAAGTAATTAAGACATATTCTTTTCTCAATGACAACTGTTGCAATGCTGCCATGGCAACAGTGTCAAGAAAGTTAAACTTAGAAATGTGTAACTACAGAAACTATTAGCTCTGCCTTTGCTGTGCGAACGTTCAAATAGGGGTGTGCTAAAGCACAGTGGCCGTAAATTATAATGGAGGTATTTTTATCAAATTGGGTAGTTTTACTTCTACTCTCAGTTCATGTACATTTAAGGAATTTAGCAGATGCTTTTGTTATCTAGAATGACTTATAAAAAGTGTTTTAGCTTGACGTATGGTACCTTTGTGATCAACAGATGGTAGGCATGCAGTTTAGAACATTACCTGCTAGGGAAAAAAATATTTGTGCTAATATAGATACAATATAAAACCTAGTGCAAATAAACATTCAAATGAAAGATTTTTTTCAAAATAATAATAATCAGTTTGCAATGGAGTGAATTGCAGAATGGGGGTGATGGGGGGGGGGGGGGGGTTTGACGTGCTTGCAATGTATAAATGAAACCTTTGGAACTGTTCTCTTTTAAGGAAAGGGCTGACTCTGGATATTTAGCTGGAGGAATCTGTGTGGCTTGTCTGTGGTTGGTTTATGTGGTGCAAATGACAGGTTGTTGACCAGTGTGACATTAGGGTTCATGGCTTTCTCTGTGAGTGAGAGTTGTTTATTGAAATGACAAGGTCATGGCAAGGGTAGTTTTTAGATGGGATGCACAGAAGCTTGTTATTGATAAATATAACTTCAGAAGACAGCTGTTTATCTAGGTAGAAATGTTTGACATGAGTTGTTTTGTGAGGTACTTGGTTACCAGAGGGTGGCAAAGTGAGAAATAATTAAATATCAGCTCAATAAGAATGACAGATAAAGACAGCAGAGGTGATGTTAAATACAAAACTATTTGGTGTACAAGGAGAACAGAATTGGTCTGAGTACTAAACCCTGTGGAACTCCAATGGGTGTGGAGATGAAGTTGATACTTTCCATTATATCTTGTAGGTTCTTTTCTGAAGGTATGATGAAAACAATATAAATGCAGACCCTGTAATTCAATCACTGTGATTATGGCTGTTTTTGTTGAGTGTGCCATTTTAAAACTAATGCTCTTGAACAGAGCACACTCCATGTGGTTCTACAGTGGTTTCGCTACAGTGGTTTATTTTATTAATTTGATTTTTTCCCACTTTTTCCCACTCATTTTATTTGTTCATTATCCTATCAGAACAGACTTGTCACACATTTTTGGTCACTACCCATCAGTTGAGAACCACTGCCATTCGCTGCTGAGGAAGGGCAGTAAAGATCCCCATAACCTGCCAGATGTTCATAGCTACAAGCCAATGTGAAGATGACCTGAAGTTGGGGGAGGTCAGGTGAAGGTGGAGGGGATGAATAGGAGTGTTAAGATGAAGAAAAGCAGGTTTTAAAGAGAGTGTCAAAAGTGTATGTGTAAGGGTTGTTATACTCTAAATGCTTGTGAACCTGGAAAATGCTTTATACTGGAGTGTTTTATTGGAGTAGATTCTTAAGGCTAAAGAAATTATGCACTGGTATAGATACCAGGAGATAGACTGGAAGAAGTAGGAGAAGCTCGTGGGTAAAGTAGTAAGTGGAAGATACAGAAATGCTTTGTAGACACTTTTAGACTATTTTCCCTAGGAGGTTTGGTTCTCCAAAAAGTAAATGGCTCAGTAAGCAGGCTTAGGAAGATGTTCAGGTCTTCTGCGAAGTTTTCTAGGAGTCCTGGTTATAGCCAATACTACAACTTCACTGTCATGACCATATTCTAAAGATGAATGCGTAACATTCTCTTCACTCTGTTTTAAAGCATTTCCATGTTAGCAATTAGGATTACATACTTCTCATTCAATTTCTGTTTTTCTAAGATGGAGGTGGCCAAAGAGGAAAAGTGTGAGTTCCTTCCATTCCTGTCCCCTTGTGAGGTAATCAAGAAAGATGGGTATGTCGTAGGCCTGCGGTTCTGCCGCACAGAGCAGCGGGATGATGGCACCTGGATTGTGGATGAGGAGCAAATTGTCCACCTGAAAGCAGACTTCATCATCAGCGCCTTTGGCTCCATACTAAACGATCCAGCAGGTGAGCTTCAGAAAGGACAATTGCTGTAGTTGGTTGATAAGCTTACATTTATATGGGTTTATTATTATTTTCAACTCCTTTTTTTGAAGCTAAATATGTTGTATGTAGTAAGAAACAATAGTTTTATTTGTTTACCAGACAATGTAGTTTGAAGTACCCAAATTAACGATTCCATTCATATTATTGTGTGCTGCACACAGGGCCAGTTAGAAACAGTTTCTCATGTAGTTTAAAAAGCACATGTTGGTGTACCTGTGTTTCGATGTGAAAGATTTCCCCAGCGAGCCATCACAAAATCCAGACTGTTCTCTCGTCAATAAGCATTCAGCACCGCCCCACTTATCTTTCCTTAGCAGATTTTAGTAGCCACAATGTGATAACCATCACTCTGAGGGAGAGGCAAGAGATGATAAGACCCTCAAAACGAGAGCCTTGTTTCATTATGGGAATCCTTTATCAATCCACCATCGCAAATACAACCTTATTTCAGTAGATTATCCAAAAACATCAACCACACATTCACATATTATGTCTGGATCACAAATGTTGTGCTTTATGACTACATATTTAATTTGATATATTGTTTCATAAGGTCTTATCTTTATTATTACACATTTTATTTATTTTTATATTTATTATATCAATTAAAAAAAATGCTATTATAACACACATGTAGTTTTTTTTACAGTTGTTTCTTTTTTACAGTTGTTGTTTCTATAAATTATATAACATATATAAAACGTCTCAGGTTACGTATGTAACCATAGTTCCCTGAGAAAGGGAACGAGACGATGCGTCGATGACGCTTTGGGAACGCGTACAGCGTGAACGAATCTGAAGCAGCTGTGTCAACTTAGTCCAAAGTAATGAATGAACGAGCGCCACGTGCGGGTGACGTCATGACCAGGATACAAAAGCGCACTCGGTGAAACCGGCACTTCAGCATAAACTTGCCGAAGCAAGACAATCCCAGGAATGCAGGAAGTATGGCAGGGCGACGCATCGTCTCGTTCCCTTTCTCAGGGAACTATGGTTACATACGTAACCTGAGACGTTCCCTTTCGAGGGAACTCGCGATGCGTCGATGACGCTTTGGGAACGAGAATACCCAAACCGCCATAGTTACAAATGCCTGAGTGTCTACTGTCATCCAGAAACACTAAGCACTTAAAACATGGGACCCTGGGGCAGCATCCAGGTCCAGGCTATAAAATCTGACGAATGTAAGCGGAGAGGACCAGCCCGCCGCATCACAAACGTCTTGGAGAGAAACTCCAGAAATTAAGGCTTTAGAGGCCGCCATACTTCTAGTGGAATGAGCCCTGACCACCAAAGGGCAAGGCTGGCCAGAGGACTCATAAGCAAGAGTAATAGCCTCAACTATCCACTTACTAACTGTTTGCTTAGAAGCAGGTAGACCTTTCTTGGGTGATCCGAAACAAACAAACAGCTGGTCGGCCTTCCTCCAAGAAGAAGACCGATGAACATAAGTGTCCAATGCTCGCACTGGACACAAGAGGTTCAACCTTTCCTGGTCCGATGAAGTGAACGGAGGAGGACAGAAAGCCTGCAGCACAATAGGCCTAGGAGTGATGGTAGGTACCTTAGGGACATAACCTTGCTTAGGGTATAAAAATGCCTTAACCATGCCTGGAGCGAACTCCAGGCAGGTAGGAGATACCGAAAGGGCCTGAAGATCTCCGACTCTCTTAAGGGAAGAAATGGCTAGGAGGAAAATAGTCTTAAAAGTAAGAAATTTTTCTGAGACCGACTCTAAGGGCTCAAACGGAGCCCCAGATAGGCCTTCTAGAACCAATGCCAAATCCCAAGCCGGCATCCTAGTACGAGTTGCAGGCCTTAGCCTCAGGGTGCCACGAAGGAAACGAGTAATCAGGGGGTCTCGACCCAAAGATGTACCACCCACCGGGGTGTGGAAAGCCGCAATAGCCGCCACATAAACCTTCAAGGTGGACGGACATAAACCTGACGCAAAGCGGTCCTGCAGGAACTCCAGTACTGTGTTAACTGAACAGGAAACCGGATCCCACTGTCGCTGGTGACACCAAGAAGTGAAAACTCTCCACTTTAAAGTGTACAACTTCCTTGTAGCGGGCGCTCTGGAGCTTAGAATGGTCTCAACAACCTCGGCTGAGAGACCACTCTCTACGAATTGGGCCCCCTCAGAGGCCAAACCCATAGTTTCCAAATCTCTGGTCGGGGGTGAAATATCGTGCCCCCGGCCTGAGACAGAAGGTCTCTCCTGATCGGGATCTCCAAGGGAGGACCGTCTAGGAGATGAATCAGGTCCGCAAACCAGATTCGACTCGGCCAGCGCGGAGCTACTAGTAAAAGGCTTACTCCGCATTGGCGGACTCGCTCCAGAACTCCTGGGAGCAGAGCAACAGGGGGAAAGGCGTACAGCCGTAGCCTCGGCCACGTCTGTACCATAGCATCCAGCCCCAGGGGGGCTGGGTGAGTAAGGGAGAACCAAAGTGGACAGTGCGTCGTGTGCTGAGATGCAAACAGGTCCACTTGAGCCTGGCCATAAAACTCCCATATCTTCTCCACCGCCTCGGGGTGGAGTCTCCAATCCCCTGGCCTCAGCTCCTGCCTCGACAGGACGTCTGCTCCAATATTCTGTACCCCCGGAATATACACTGCCCTCAGAGAGCGTAATTTCCCTAGGGACCATAGGAGGATCTGGTGCGCCAACTTGTACAGTGGACGCGACCGTAGACCTCCTTGGCGATTCAGATAAGAGACCACCGATGTGTTGTCTGTCCGGACAAGCACATGGTGGCCCCTCAGGTCTGGGAGGAAGTGCCTCAACGCATTGAAAACAGCCATCATCTCCAGGCAATTTATGTGCCAAGAGAGATGATGACTCCTCCACAGACCCTGAGCTGAGCGGCCTTCCATTACCGCTCCCCAGCCGGTGAGGGAAGCATCTGTCGAGATAGCAACTCGATGACAAAGAGCTCCCAACACCGGACCCTGGGACAGGAACCAATGTTTCCTCCACATAACCAAGGCGCGGAGACACCGCCGCGTGATCTTGATTACCCGAAGTGGGTTTCCCCTCGGGGAGAACCCTCTGGTCCTGAGCCACCACTGCAAAGGTCTCATGTACAGCAGGCCAAAGGGTATCACATTGGACGCCGCTGCCATGAGACCCAACAGTCTCTCGAACTGTTTTACAGTGCGTGACTGGCCTAGCTTTAGCTCTTTCGTGGCTGTCAGGATAGCAGCTACACGAGCGGGCGATAGAGTGGCCCGCATCATGACTGAATCCCATACCACACCAAGAAAAGTGGTCCTCTGTAATGGAGACAGCACACTCTTCTTGGCGTTGAGCCTCAACCCCAATTTCCGCATATGAGCGAGAACAACACCTCGGTGCCGAACCGCTAACTGCTCTGATTCCGCTAGAATCAGCCAGTCGTCTATGTAGTTCAGAATACGTATGCCCTGCAGCCTGAGCGGGGCCAGAGCTGTATCTACGCATTTCGTGAACGTGCGGGGTGATAGTGCTAGACCGAACGGAAGTACCCGATACTGGTATTCTTTGCCCCCGAAAGAAAACCTCAGGAACTTCCTGTGCTGAGGGAGGATGGAGATATGGAAGTAAGCGTCTTTCAAATCTATTGTAACAAACCAGTCCTCGGATCTGATTTGAGTCACAATCTGCTTGAGTGTCAGCATCTTGAACTTGAGTTTCTGTACTGTACGATTCAACAGACGAAGATCTAAAATGGGACGCAACCCCCCATCCTTTTTTGGAACTATGAAATAGCGGCTGTAAAAACCCGATTCCCTGTCGGGTGGATACACCTGCTCTATAGCCTTCTTGGCTAACAGAGCTTTCACCTCTTGCTCCATCACCAGAGCCTGCTCGGGATGCACTAACGTGAGCAACACCCCGTTGTAGCGAGGAGGACGAGAACCGAACTGGATTCTGTATCCTCTCTCTACAATATGCAGGACCCATCGAGAAATATTTGGCAGAATCTTCCACTCTGACAGAAAATCTACTAAGGGAACCAGCCCCTCGGGGCTGGTCTCTGGTGTAACTGAGACACTCAGCTCGGGGACCTGAAACATACCGGCAGGAACTACCCGAACTGACTGTTTTTGAACCCCCCTCAGAAGGTTCATGTCCGACGCAATGTCGGGTCGACATTGCGCCAGACATACGCTGGGAACCACTGCGCCCCGAAGCACCAAGGGTGGCGGGGTTGGCAGAATGGTCCCCTGAGGACACCGAGGTGGAACGGACACCGTATTCTGAGGTGTGACCCGCTGCACCCCGGGTGGGGCTGCCCTCACTGGTCTGACGCCATTGGCGTCAGGACCTTTTCTTTTGCGCCTTCTTAGCCTGAAGAACGGTCCTCAGATCCGGCTTCGGCTTAGAAGACTTCGGTTGAGAGTGTTGCGTCTGCTTCCAGTATTTTTGCGGAGGTGCACGAGACGCAACACTCTCCTTTTGCTGACCTCTATATGAGGAGCCTGACGGCTGGGGCTGCTCACGCACAGCAGCCCCAGGGGGTTGGACTCGGCGAGGGAGAAATTTTTTAAAAGCCTCTGACTGTTTTTTAGCCTCCTGGAATCTATCGACGACCGAATTGACGGAGTCGCCGAAGAGACCAGAAGGCTCGACAGGAGAATCCAGCAAAAAAGAACGATCTTTGTCCTTAAGATCTGCCAGATTCAGCCAGAGGTGTCTCTCAGTGGCTACAAGGGCTGCCATAGACCGCCCGATTGCTCTGGCGGTCTCCTTAGTAGCCCTGAGAGATAAATCTGTGGCCCGACGAAGTTCTCGAACCTCCTCGGGACCAACTCCCTCACTTTTGTCCAAATCCCCCAGCAGCTCAGCCTGATATGCCTGGAGCAGTGCCATAGTGTGCAGACACGCTCCAGCCTGACCTGCTGCCGTATATGCTTTGCCCACTAATGTAGATGTCGTTTTAAATGGCTTAGTGGGCAAAGCCGAGGTCTTCAGAGACGATGCTGAACCGGGTGACAGATAACTCGCGAGCGTCTGTTCAGCCCGGGGCATCGACTCATAACCATGCTCTCTCAGCCCCCTAATCCCCGAATAAATATGCACTTGAGGACTAAAGAGCCGAGAAGAATATGGTTTATCCCATGATCTAGACAGCTCACTGTGAAGATCAGGAAAAAATGGAAGACCTCGTGGTGGAAGTGAAACATTAGATGGTAAGAAGCGCTCGTCTAATTTGCTTTTCGGACGAGCGCCCCTTTTCTCGGCTGGCCATTCAATATGTAATTTATCCACAGCACGAGATATCACTTCCACCAGCTCCTCATATGCTGGAGAAGAGGATGGCGAGTCCCCTTCTCCAGTGATTGTGTCACTGCCAATGCTTAGTACATCTACCTCCTCGGAGCTAGAGCACTGAAGCATTGGGCTCTCTACCCGGGCGGAAGAAGCCGCAGAGCGGGCTTCCGACACCGGAGAGAGAGCGCTGGATCTCCCAGGACAGGAAGGAGATAAGGTCCTCGGACCCGTCTCCAACCCTTCTGAGAGATCCTTTTGCGATCCCCAGGAATGCATTCTCCGTGTTGCCTCGGCAACAGCGGGTCCTGCACCCTGAGGATCGCGAGCCTGACCACTCTCCTCAAAGAGTGACAGACGGGAGCGGAGCATGCGAAGCGGAAGCTTCTCACAATGATGGCAGTCAGCCCCCTCGAAGGCTGACACCGCATGCTCCACTCCCAAACACATTACACACAGCTCGTGTGTGTCCCCACCCGTTAAATAACGCGGGCAGGGAGAAGCACACAGCCTGTATAATTGTTTCGCCATAATAACCACAAAATATATATATATAAATCACGGACAACAGTAAATAGACAGACAGTCAGACACACAGATTGTTTTGCTGAGGCAAAAAAGCTGAAGTGCCGGTTTCACCGAGTGCGCTTTTGTATCCTGGTCATGACGTCACCCGCACGTGGCGCTCGTTCATTCATTACTTTGGACTAAGTTGACACAGCTGCTTCAGATTCGTTCACGCTGTACGCGTTCCCAAAGCGTCATCGACGCATCGCGAGTTCCCTCGAAAGGGAACATAATTTGAGCGAAAAGTTTACTTGAGATATTACCATAAATTTCAGAATGTCTTAGTATCTGGTTTGTCCCCCTTTTGCTTTACGGATCCAAAGACTTAAAATGGAGGCAATAACATCTGATCAATACAAAGAGACACATTATCAGTGTCACAAATTTTCTTATTTGATGAGTGATCTATAAATAGTGCAGAATCTTAAGCATTTAATGTTCATTTGCTTTACATTTTTTAAGATCTGGTTTAAGAGAAGGTTTAAATTGGTTTTTAATCCCAAATGTGGCCTCAGACTTTTGTACCCCACTGTATATCATTGTGTTTATTTGTCGGCACACATTCATCCAGCTATTTTTCACCTCCTCATGTTTTTTTTGTTCTTTACTTAGCGTTTTGTTGTCCCAATGTTGTTGCTCTCTGGCGAACCTGTCATCCATCTTAAACACTGTAATGTCTCTGAGCGGAGAGTCG
The DNA here is from genome assembly GCF_949152265.1 of Phoxinus phoxinus. Lineage (NCBI taxonomy): Eukaryota > Metazoa > Chordata > Actinopteri > Cypriniformes > Leuciscidae > Phoxinus > Phoxinus phoxinus. Next base: position 22,675,666 of record NC_136880.1, on the reverse strand, counting down.
TTTCATCACCGGCTCGAAGCTCAGAGATAGCGAGCTTATAAATGCCACTCACTCCCTGCACCTTGCCCAAGATATGAATTACTTATCCACTTCAATGGCCGGTGGAGCCGACAGAAGAGGTTTGCGTTGCAGCGTTAGAGAAAAGCTGAGATAGCAAGAAATTCACCCCCTGCAATCTTGGGTGGGCAAGCTGGTCTGTGATTAGGTCACCACTGGCCAGCGGGATGAGCAGCTGACTGGCTACTTTTACCACTGTGGACCCCATGAAGCATGATGTTGTTTGTATTCAGGCCTCTAGGTCTCAGAGAAAGGCCGTTTTGAGACATACAATTATGTAGTTCACCAAAAAACTAATCCTGTCATAATTTTTTGTTGTGGAACTCAAAAGCTGATTTTTTGACGAATCAAGACCAGTCTTGTTATTGTTAATTAAAGCTAATACTATTAAATGTGGGGTTTTTTTTTTTTCATTAATTGAAAAAAATCGATATATATATATATATATATATATATATATTATGAAAAATTGTAACATAGACAAGCGAAAATTGGAAATGTTGCCTTTGCAACTAACAGAAATAAAACAAGTTTAAGTTCAAATACTAAAATTACTAAAACTGCTAAAGCTAAATAGAAATATAAAAAGCATATTTTAAACTTGCTAAAACTTAAAATCAAATCAAAACTAAAATTATTAAAATAAAAGCTCATTCAAAATATTAACAACTGGTATATAAATATTACTAAAACAACACTGGCACATTCAGAAATTTCAGTCATTATTCATTAATTATTTTTCCCCTCCAGTGAACTGTTAACTCAACTCAGGTTGTTGCATATGAGACCGCTTCAGTATTGGCTACAGACTCGAGTCCCAAGATGGGCATGGTGTAGCGGCACACATCGCATGATCATCAAGCCGATTTGTCGCGCTTATTGAGCCCTTGGACAGACCTTGCATTTCTTCGGGCAGGGGTCCCCTTAGAAAAAGTGTCCACGCGTGTTGTTGTCCAAGACTGGCTGGGGTACCTTGTGCAAGGGTCACGCAGCATTGGGCTCCTTGATAGGACCTCAACGGCAGTGAAACATCAACTGCCTCGAGTTGCTGGCGATATTGCTGGCCCTGTGGAGGTTTTGACCATTGATCCAGGACAAGCATATGTTGGTCTGGATAAACTACTCTGACAGCGGCAGTCTGAAGTCGCTGCGGGCCACTCACATCCCAGGCGAACTCAATAGCACAGTAGACGAGCTCTCACAACAAGTGACAAGCGGTCCAGCTGATTTGGAGTAAATTCAGCGAAGCTCAGGTAGACCTTTTTGCTTTCCAGGAACCGTTGCCTGCTGTGGTATTCCCTGACCAAGGCCCCCTCTGCATGGATGTGCTGGCACACAGCTGGCCCTGGGGCCTACGCAAATATGCATTTCCCCCATTGAGCCCGATTGCACTGACGTTGTGCAAAGTCAGGGAGGACAGAGAACAGGTCTTGTTGGTTGCACCTTACTGGCCCTCGCGGACTTGATCCTCGGAGCTCATGCTACTTTCAAAAGTCGCTCCTTGGTGAAATCCCCTGAGGAAGGACCTCCTTTTTCAGGGACGGGGCACGATTAGACAACAAAACCCACCCTCTTGAACCCCCACGTCTGGGCCTTGGATGGGACGTGGTAGACCTGGCATATCACCAGTGATGATAGATACTATCACTCAAGCCAGAGCTAGGAGTGAAAGGCTACGAGGCGGCTATATGCTTTTAAGTCTAGTCTGTTCGCAAACTGGTGTTCTTCCAGAGGAGAAGACCCACAGAGATTCGCACTTTGGTCAGTGCTTTCCTTTCTACCCTTCTACCTTGCAAGTGTATGTGGCCGCCGTACTGGCACATCATGAATCAAATTTTCTCAGATGCACCAGGATGTCCTTCTAACCCATGCCTTATTCCTTCATTGGATCTCTTTCTGGTCTTACTGGTCTTACTTCCCCTAGGCAGAGTGCCTTCTCTGCCACCAGTTAATGTGCTTGTAGAAAGGTAGGACCTACCGCAGAGACTTCTTTCCATGTGTGGTACTTGCCGGTGGAGAAGTCCATGTAATGAATCTTCCACATGTTAATGGTGCTGCCCCTTCCAGCGCTCTGCGTAAGCCACCTGAACATGGGGCAGGGCTTTATGCAGAGAAGGTTGATTTGACAGAGCAAATCAAGGGCTGAGTTTGAGGGCAGCACTTGCAGGTCCCTGAAAAGAGTGGTGGGAACCTTGGGCACGTATCCGGGCCTGGGTCTCAGGATAATGTGAGAGTTGGCCGGTCTGAATTCCAGACACGATTTGTAGACCGAGAATGCCTGCAGGTCCCCTACCCTCTTCACAGAAGCCAGTGCAGTCAGGAGCGCCATTTTCAACAAGATATTAACCCTCTGGGGTCGGAGGTGTTTTCTGGGCCCTGGAGGTGTTATGACATTTAACATTTGTGCTTATTTATGTTACTTGTAACATTTCCATAACTAAAGTCTGATTACACTGTATTCAGCACAAACTCTGCTACAATAATATGTGAGCAGCATGTATGTAAATGTATGTAGTTTTGAGAAAATCACGTTTATGCGTGGTTTGTGAAAAAAATATTGTTTTAAAGGGCACCTATTATGACATTTAAAATGTTCCTAATGTTGTTTTGGGAGTCCCCAACAACAGTTTTACGTGCATGCAATGACAAAAAACACTTTTGTTGTCGTATAAAATGCATTTATTTTTACCTGATTTGCTCACCGACTCCCAAATGATTCGTTCAACGATTCATTTTTCAAACCCCTCCTTTGCGCGACGCTAATCTGCGTTGATTGGTCAGATGACCCAGCAGTGTTTACAGACATAATACTTATTGTTTAACACGGACTACAATGATGCTTTTATCAATTCAATTGTGTTATAATAATGATTATAGTCCACTGCGTTGTAGTTTGTAGTAAAAAACTAAAAATAAGATAAAGAATTTAATGTTATGTTAGCGAGCATAGCCCAGAGTTCATATTGTAAAAGCACAATCAGTCTTTGTTTGCATTAGCCCGATAAACATAACGTTTTTACCCCCCCAAAAAAAAATGCAGTTAGCCTACGTTACTACGAGATATTACTCTATTATTTAAGACAACTCCGAAAACAACGACAAACACTTCACATATCTCAATACAATTGTCATTGAAGACCTAGAAGCTAAACGGTGCTTACACAACAAACAAAATAATTATTAAGCATGCTACATAAAACATAAAAGCAACAATTATTAATAATAATAATTTGTGATACGGAGGAGGAAGCTGATGCAAATACACTTGGAACTGAACCTTCCTTCAATATCAGCCGGCTCGCGAATCCAAGCTTGATTGCATGTAAGTTGGTAAAGCAATCGTCTTCAAAATGGCGCGAACAAAGCACAAGGCTCGGACTATACTTCTGTGGTATAGTTGTATATATGAATTGTAGCCACTTAGTCTTCAAATGCTCCTCCTTGGGCAGATGAAAAAAGTTGGCTTTTGACTCGCACTTCAGAACACAGCGTCTCGTCGCCATGATGTTTTCAAGTTTTACCTGGAGCGCAATAAGTGGGTGTATCGTATTCAAATAACTTGACAAGTTGACGTCATCTAGTCAGAGAAAAAGCTTCGGTCTTCTAACGATTCATAAAAATGACTCCGAGTCGACTCTTACTTTTGAAAGACAATAACTTTATATACGGTGCACTTTCATATTTCAAACTTTGCAGGATGTTTTTGTTCACTTAGATCTATGTTACACACTACATGAAAGGTAAATTTCAAAATTCCATAATAGGTGCCCTTTACGTCACTGAAATAAACCCATACTGAATATTTGTTCACAAAACTTTTGAAAATTGTATCATGTAGCCTAAAATTTTTGAATGTTAAAATCACAATTTTAACTAGAAAAATCACAATTAGATTTTTCCCCCCCAAATCGTACAGCCCTAGTTGCTCCTGATATCAGCGTATTCACAGTAATAGTTTCACATAATTTTTTTAGCGACAACAATAAATGAAAGTGGGCATAAAATGGAAGTTACAATTGTATTTTCTTCCCTATTGTGACGTATATGCGAGTGAAACTGCTTCTCGAACAATAAAAAATGTAGGGTGGGACTTGTCCATCAGGAATTGATTGGATGGTTGTGGTTTGCTATTGCTCTGATGTCATGTGAATAACAGGTGTTCCCTCGTGCCAGTTAACACATCATCAGAGAAGAGAAGAGATGTTGCTTTAAGAGGGAGGGAAAGTTATTTTGATTAAAGATTACCAGGGCACATGAATTAAACAAAATTATATATAATGATGTGCACAGATCAATCATTTATAATAAGCACTGATATTACATACAAAAATAAGAATTGTCAATGTGGATTTCCTGGTGACTTTAATTCATGTGTGTGCATTTTCAGTAATGTATCTCCCCCCCCCTCGTCTCTCCAAAATGGCTTTGTGTCCTCTAAGCTGTTGCATTTCTTTATGTCAGTGTCTCTCCTGCCTATGTTTCATACAGCATTCCATCTTCTAATGGAGCTTAGCAATGAGCAGTTGTATGAAAAGTTTCTCTGGAGAGTACTACTGGATTCTGAGAGGAGGCCATTTCATTTAAAGGGAAGATCTCAGGAGTCTCTTAGATTTGTCACACTCCACAGCCCGCGCGTGTGTGCATGAGACGGAGAGGGGGGTGGGGAAGGAGGGAAACAAACAGGAGGGTGTGAGGATGTTTTTTTTTTTCTGAAAGTGATGAGGCCGGCAGTCTTCATGATCACTGGAGCGTCAGGCGAGGAGAGCTGACGGAGGGACTAGGGGATTGGTCTTGAAAAAAAGAAAAGGGAAAATATACTCAACAATAACAGCCACAGCAAAGCATCAACAGGGCCGTCAGGGTTACAAATTCCTCTGCTTGTCTCATGCTGGAATCCAGAGGGACTGTCATTTCTTTCTCCATCAAAGACATGTCTTCATTTTTCAGCTTAAACAATATCCAGCACTCACTAAGTGAACAGTTATGTGTCCTCAGTGGCACAAAAAAGTATTTGGACACTTATAGAGCCCAAACAATCAAAATCAAAGTTTTGTGGCTTTGAATCGATGTCTACTAGCTTTGAAAACATGGATATGCTTGTATGCAGAGTTTCTTTCTTGGAAATAGACCAACATATTGATAACTCATCCTGCACAGATTTTTGTCCAATCAAATAATTTGTAGAATGAGAGTGTCCCTCCGCCTAATATAGTGCAACAGTGACAGTCACCTTTTTCAGTGACCTTGGTTCCGGAAGTATTTTCCCCATTAATTTTGCCCATCGGGATTTTAAAATAAGTCTTTAATAAAGCATTGAACCAAACCAACCAGCTGTGAATCACAACATGACAAAGTTTGATTTAAAGAAAGAAAGTAATTTAAAATCAAACAAAAGCACAAAGGTAGAAGACAGCCCAGCCCACGTTTCCATGTGGTACCCATTTGGGTTTTTGATGGGCTGTCACTTGGCCGTGAGGGGGCTATAAATAGAAAAAGAAAGAGAGAAAAGGAGTTGGCATGTCAAGGGATGCAACAGCAGCTAAATAAGTGGATGATGAAAGGCAACAGGTAGGATTTAAAGTGTGACGTCTGTGCTTGGAGGCTTGCAAATATTCATGTTAACAGACTAGCTAGTGTTTGCTAACACTGGGAATGTAGCAGCCAAATGGGGGGTTCAATTACAGCTAGCTTAGAATATGCAAAACTGAGGTTGCTGGTTCCCCCAAAAGGAGTTCCTAGAACTAAAATCGTTCCTAGTTCCTGCAATGTGAACACGCCAAAAAGAGGGTACCACCGCCAATAGTTCTAGGAACTATGAAAAGGTTCCTCCAGTACGAAAGCCCCTAATAATGGGGCAAAGGAGGGCTCCACACAAAAATCGTGTTGGCCCCACATGGACATGTTGGCTGGGAGTGTACTAAACTACTTTACTGAGGGAAATAACTACAATCCCAAGAAGTTTATTGTAAAAATATGCATATATGTACAATAATATTTAAGTAGTTTTAGAGCGTAGGTAGACTGACTCTATTACTGTACATCATTCGCAGTGAATGGGTGTGGGTGGGCACTAAAGTGTTCTTTTGATGCAATTTGTTGCAATTCTCTGATTGGTGGAACTTTCTCTGCAGACTCATGGATAATGTGTTTTTTCACCAGGATTTCTGCTGTTAAAAATAAGCTTAAAAAAACAAAACTCACAGCTTACATTAGGTTTGTCTTTAAAGGTTTATAAATTACCGTTCAAATTCCCCTGTGGAGAAAATTAATAGGATTTTTTTACTTCCGAAACTCGACTGTTGAACTCTACTATCTACAGCTGACTAGCGAATAGCAAATCATGGTTCTTGCATGCATGCAACTAGCCTATTGATTATTTAAAATAAAAGGAATTATCAATATGAAATATGTCAACAAATAAATTAAATGCATTTGATATACAATTTTAGAACAAATGGCATTTATTTGAAAGACAATAGTCAAAAAAATTTTTTTTTAGCAAAACATTTAAAAAAGAGGTTTGCTTTTTTTTTTTTTTTTTTAATGATTGAATTAAGACTAAGGGCACTATTTTAACGATATACATGCATGGGCAAAAGCGCAGGGCTAAAGCGCTTAGGGCGTGTCCGAATCCACTTTTGCTAGTTTAACGACGGGAAAAATGGTCGGCGCGCCAGCCGCATGGTCTAAAAGGGTTGTCCCTATTCTCTTAATGAGTAATGGGTGTGTTTTGGGATTTAGGTGCGTTAAACCAATCAGAGTCTCATCTCCCATTCCCTTTAAATGCAAGTTGCATGCCTGAACATGCCTCATTTTCAGACCAGCAAATGCATTTACCATTTAAACAACGTGGCGCAGGACGTGAAAATGAGAACTGCATCGGACTGAATCTGGCAAAAAACACTTGCGTCGCGCTTGGCGCTGCATTGCGCCGGGTGTAAGATAGGGACCTGAAAGTATTATGACAGTTTATGGTTATTAAACATAACTTACTGGAACTTAGCACATGTGAACTACAGTAATGTCACCCATGTGACTGTGAAGAAAAATAACTACATGCATCCATTAAAAAGACCTTGGATGTGTCTGAAAGCTGAGATGCATTGAACATAGGTTGGAAAGCAACAGTGCATCGTTTGAATGCTGTGTTTGTGTAACATTCAGTCTACCAAAGTGTCGTCATCTGCTTCTTTTTTGAAGGCAGCAAAAAAATACATCCTTTGTTGCCTATGATATATATATATATAATTGTCTATAAATGTTCTTGCTGAATGAAAGTAATGATTACTTTAAAAAAGAATAAAATCCTATTGACTAAACTTTTGAACTGTTGAGAATTTATTTTTTTATTTTAAATACCTAGTGTGCCTTTTCTTGTCATTGTATATGAAAACTCAATGAAAATGTATAGATTACAACTCTCTAACCACTCTGATATTTGCAACATTGTCTGCTGGAACAGTGAAGAAGGCCCTGGAACCAGTTAAGCTGAATGGATGGGGGACACCTAAGGTGAACCACGAAACCATGCAGACCAGTGAACCCTGGGTGTTTGCCGGCGGAGACATCGCCGGCTTGGCCAACACCACCGTGGAGTCTGTCAACGATGGCAAACAAGCTTCCTGGCACATCCACAAGTACATCCAGGTGGGCTCTCCACTCAATAAGCCAATCCATCTCATTCTGCATTTGGACGTCTTACACAACATACTTAGTGTTTGGCCACAGTTGTGTAGCTCTGAGAGCCTGCTTCACATTATGTGTCAGTGCCAGCAATTTTCAGTATTAGCGTAGCACTCAAAGTTTTACGCTCACTGTTTTTATAGCGAGGGCATTATTCCACGGGGACTTTTTTTTTTCTCCCAGAGTGCTTTTTGGCTTCAACACTCAAACAGTAGAAGTTTCTTCCTTCGTTTTCCTAGAAGAAGACTATTTTCTATGATTTTGCACACAGACCTAAGTAGCAGCATAAAGAAAAGGTTCATGCAGAGGTTAATCGCTAATGTAACTGTGGCCAGAGGAAGTCACGCTGAAGTGTTTGTTCGGCAAATCCCCTCCCCCTCTCCAAAACCATTCTGTAATTTTTGACTACAGAGAAAGAGCTGTTCAAATATTTGCTAATGGGTTCAGAGGTTCAAGATCACGTAAATCATTGGAAGATGAGATCACATTTTGTTGTGGGTGTTGTTTAAATTTTGGTTTTAGGGCTTTGTATATGGATCTTCAGTGGAATGAGATGTTCTCTCGCGCGGTGTACTTGTTTGTCTGGGTTTTTAGCTTGCAAAAATGTTTTTTTTTTTGCTAGTAGGTAATACCGGAGGCAGTTGTAACAATACGTTTCCTGTCACAAACAAACTAGAGTGATGACACTCAGTACAGGCTCAGCAAGTCTCTCTGCCTTAGTGACAACTTGTGAGAAATTGTGAACAACAACACAAAAAAATGTGGTGTGAAAGTTTAAATTGTTATTAATAATACAAAAATATGATATATTACTATTAATAATAATAACAATAAATGTGTTTTATTGAATGCAGTAACTGGCTGAAGGCTGTTTTTTGACTCATTGCTGTGTGTATATATAAACAGAAGCATGCATTTCAACTCAAATATTGTAATTTAGAACATTCCTTTAAACACATACATTCTAACAGAACCATATTAATAGGAAAAATGTTCAGTAGTATTACTAATTATTAAAGATGTGCTATTTTTTTTTAATGTAACCATGTGTTTATTTTGTGTGTGACAAGCACAAAAAGTAATGGATTAAAAATGTGTGTGTTTTCTCTGCAGTCCCTTCATGGTAACACAGTAAGCACCACTCCTAAACTGCCCTTGTTCCACTGCGGGATCGATACAGTGGACATCAGCGTGGAGATGTGCGGGATTAAGTTTCCTAACCCGTTTGGGCTGGCCAGCGCTCCACCCACAACCAGTGCAGCCATGATCCGCAGGGCCTTCGAGCAGGGCTGGGGCTTTGCCCTCACCAAGACCTTTGGCCTGGACAAGGTATATTTACAGAACACAGAAAATCAACATGGAGAATGCCATAGGCTCCACATTCACTCGTGGTAGGATTTGGGTGGTATGTTTGTGTGGGAAGCGCACACTGCATTGCAAAGTATCAGCAGAGCAGAATCTTTTGTACAACATCAAAGAAACTGAAACCTTGGCAAAAATCCCTGAAAGGTCATAAGCATACGAAAGCACCAGCACTGGGCACTGCTAACAATAATGCAAGTCTTTCCAGCTTGTGAAACAGCTCACTGACACACACTCATACACATACTGTATGCACACACTAACACCAGCCATAATGAGCCACATTCTGGTGGCTTTAAAAAAACACACACAAAAAAACACTGGAAAACCAACAACCCTCCCATTAGGCAGCCATGCATCTGCCTTGTTAGGAGTGTAACATTTGTTCCTGACAGGAGGTAAAAAAAATGAATCAGGCATGAGTTGTTTATTGAACTCCAGCAGAAAATCTTTTTGTTTTAATTTACTTTCTAATTCAAGTGATGGGAAAATTAATCGGTAACATCTGTTTGTTCTGGGCTTACTGGCAGTCCTTGATTAGTGGAGCTAGAAATGGAAATAGAATTAAAAAAGAAAGAAGATGAGAGGCAGAGTACAGGGTTTGAGTCCTATCAGACGTCACCATGGCAACGGCGAGGCGTCTGCGTCAATTTCACAAAGAATTTCAGGAAGCAAGTGATAATAATAATTCGTTACATTTATATAGCGCTTTTTTCGCCACTCAAAGCGTTTTACATATGGAAGGGGAGAATCTCCTCAACCAACACTAATGTGCTGCATCCACCTGGATGATGCGACGGCAGCCATATTGCGCCTATGCACGTACTTATGCACTATTCTGTGTTTTTTAGTATAAATAGTGCAAGTAGTGTGTTCACATTGAAAAAGTACACTTTAAATGAATGTTGGGTACTTCATGTACTCAACTGTCACAGCTTTAATTACGCAACGTAAGGGGAGGGGCTATCAGACTCCGACGGTGAATGACAAAATAACCATATAAAATGCATACATTACACGGGTATACGTAGTGCATAAGTACATAGTGTATAGTGTGTAATTTGAGAGACGCACCTAGTGTGATGAAGCCAATCAGAATATATGGGAATGATTAGGAGGCCATGATGATGGACAGAGGCCATTGGACAAATCTGTCCAGGATGCCGGAGTTACACACCTTCTCTTTTTCAAATGACATGGAATTTTTAATGACCACAGAGAGTCAGGAACTCAGTTTAACATCTCATCCGAAGGACGTACTTTTTTTTGACAGTGTGGTGTCCCCATCACTACGTTAGGACCCACACAGACCACAGGGTGAGCACCCCCTGCTGGCTTCACTAGCACCTCTTCCAGCAGTTTTCCCAGGAGGTCTCCAATGATTTGCCATTTATGATTTTAAAGGCTCTGAACAAAGCAAATAAAATGGAATGATTTAAAAAAATATTATGTTGGGTTGAATACCGTAAAGTTAATACAGATTTACAATTTCATTCTATTGTATATACCCTTCGCGTTATTACAATCTGTGAACTTTTTTCTTAGAGAATCAATAAACAAATAGACATAAAAGCATGTCATGAAAAAAAACTACTAAATAATTCTTTATTGTTCAAAATTCACCCATTATTGGCTGGTATATCAAATGATGATCACCCAAACCCCCATTTTTGCCATGCTACTCTAAATTGAAACTCTTCCCAGTCTGTTATGAAATCAGTACTTATGCTCTTCCTGGAATATGATCATTCTAGTTCAGCTGTTTTTCTGCAGAGGACTGAGAGTCATGTTACATCTAACTCACCTCACTGGATACTGCGCCCATGTCAACAGCGAACCCTAGCTAATAATTCTTGGAATCTTACACTGCTGCGGCGAGATGAGGCCATATTTCAGTAAATAGAACTCATATTGCTCTCCACGTGTTGGAATGACTGCACAGAAACACTCTCTCTCTTTCATTCTCTCCCGCAGTCAGGATAAAGAAAACCCCTCAGTGTCAACATGTTCTCCGTCTCTCCGTGCAGTGCTGTCATTAGAACATAGGGGACTTTTTTTAATATCCTGTTCTCCTGAGCCGCTCTAAGATGCAACGTCCGTCGAGGCTCCGCTGCATCAATAGCATCCGGACAACCCAGCCATTGTCACGATAGATATGAAAATAGCCGCCTGTGTATATGTGCGCCGAATAGCTAATTTACCTAGTGCTAACAGGAGCACTGAGCAAGCAGGCAGCACTTTCATTAATTATAATTAATGAGATGCATTGCATATGTAAATGTTTTATTTTTCCCTTCTGTCTCAAGATGCGAGTCCCTTGGGAATTGGCACCACGATGACTTGGAACGAGCCTCGGGAATGGCTTTGCATGACAGCTAGTGGCACTTCTCTCTTATTCCTCGTCTCTGATGATCTAAGAGTCCAGAGGTCCTCAGATCCGTACAAGAAGGTCACGTGGTCAGATCGTAGCCATCAAATGGCAAGCGAGACTTGTAGAGCTGATGGGTGCTGGGATCTCTGATGTATCAGAACCTCCAGGCCCAATTAGCCTTTTAAGTCATTTCTGTGTGAGAAACGTCGCACAGTGTCACGCTCTTCCTCCATGGTGCCATAGCAGGCAGGCAGCCAGGAAGTGGCATGTCAGAGCGCCGGAGGGCTAAGGGGCCATCACTCAGTCAGCGCTATGCTAATTGTACATGAGAATGAATGATGGCTGCTATTGTTCTTTTATGCGAGGTTGATTGCCTATTACTCGTGTTCTTGAGCTCACATGAGCGGTATCCTGAGCCGTCGGATCAGCTGGTTGGAGATGATGTTAATGCCGGCTGATTTTTTTGATGGAGTTCATTATGCCCCTGCAGAGTCATGATGAATTTTAAAGTTAGCGAGAAAGGAGGTTAGCCAGATTTCCGTGTGCGGAAAAATACATCTCCCTCTCGCTGACACATTCATCATAACACTGTCTGGGCTGCTCCTGACAAAGCTCCGCAGCTATACCCACTTTCCCCACTACTGATTTAGCCGGTTGGTTATGGATCGGAGTGAAGTGCAGAGACGGAACTTGCTCGCTTCCTGCATGAGAAATAAGCCCATCCCCTGCTGTTTGAAACACATTCAATCATTGTCGTAGCTCAGACAGGAGCTTACCATACCTAAGCTTTAAAACACACCACTCCAGGCTACGAGACTTAATATCTGCAGCATAAAACTGGGATGGTAGAGCAGATGAGATCCACATCTCCTAATTAGCCTCTAATTACATAGTGCTTTGTCCAATTAAGTTAGCGTTTATAACGGTGGGTGTGAGCACATTGTGTTCTTTTTAGTCTGGTCTGATCCTCTTGGCAGATATTCTCATGTAAGGTTTCTGAAAACTCAGTGGAATATACAGTGTGAATACAGTATATTCACACAATCAGTGTTTGATATTGACAACCGTATTTATCAACCGGTTTGACCAAAACAAATTGCATGATGAAGATGATGAATACTGATAAGAGTAATTACTAATAGGTTTGACTCAAAAGCTGTGTTCATACAGTGTTTGGAATTGGCAACCGTATTTACTATCCGGCTTCACTCTCAAAAGCTACATTCTCAGTGTGTTGGGGATTGACAATCATATTTACTAGCAGGTTTTACTCCCAAACTCTACTTTCACCCAGTGTTGGGGATTGGCAACCGTATTTATCAACAGGTTTTAGTCCCCCACCTCCAGCCAAAATCTACCTTCATGCAGTGTTTGGGATTGACAAATGTATTTACTAACAGTTTTGACTCTGTGATAGTCCTTTTCAACAGTTTACACGAGTGTCTTGAATAATGCCTGTATGAGCAAATAACCGAAATGAAGCTACTCTTCCATTCTAACAATAGCCATAGATGGCAACTTTGATCAAATCAGAAGGTCTGATCACAATTTACACAATGTTGTTTAATATACTTCATGCTCCCATATTTTTTACTGAATTGGATGGAGCCCTTAAACCAGCAAACAATACCAGCCTGGCCAGGTCAGTAGCCAAGCCCTGCAAACCATCTTAGTCTGGTTTAAACTTTTTTTTTTTCAGCAGGGCAACTTCATAATATCCCTATTTTCTGCTATTTTTTATAACCTGAGAGTGTTTGACAGGCCTAACATTAGTGACTGACAGCAAAGAACAACCCACAACTCAATAACAAGAGCGACACCTAGTTGTCCACTGCGGTTCCATTTTATACAGCAGATATATAACTTGATCTCAAAACTCATGCAATTTTATTTAGACTCTCAGTATGTTTATATAATGCAGTTATCAGTCTTTCATAACCAAACTTTACGTGAACCTAACAATACATAGCACTCAAACCAGGACTGACAACCATGTTCTGTTGATGTGTGAACAAGATATTATGACATATGGCTATTATTGAGGTCAGGAACTGAGTCTGACTTTGGATGATGGGTTAATGGTGCCTGGCTCACTGTTCCAATATCTGTCAAAGGTGTTTAGTAGGGTTCAACTGTTGACTTTGAGCAGGTTTGTCCAGAGTCAATAAAATATTTCTGTATGGCATAGCTGTGACCAAACAGAAAGCTCACATTTCTCTAGTATTGTATGGTGCACTCTTTAAGAGTTATACTCTCCTGTAGTTAGCAGAGTCTGAATAGAATACAGTATTCCCAACGCACTGAAAACGTTCTTGACAGGCTGTAACCCCTACAGGAGCTCCAGGTATTGTTGCACAGTTAGGTTTGAACGTCTGCGCTCTCTCTTCCACTTCCTCTCTGCTAAGGCCCTTAAAAAAAACACAGGCAGCCTACTCAGTCCCTCACGCCCATGTGGGCCAGCCGGAGCAGGCAGGAAATCAATGGTGGCTGGGGACAGACGGCTGCCGTCCCGCAATTAATGCCAATTTGTTATGTGCACGTATCTCTGCAGGGAGACATGGTGTGGGCGGAACTTTCCCGCACTGATTCAGGCACCTTGAGTACACAACTCCAGAGAAAGAGCTAGATAAAGAGTCTGTTCCCAGAGGTGAATTTAGATGGCTTTACATTGGTAAATGCTTGCATGAATATGAATGATTATAATGAATTATTCAGATGTTTTGGCATGTTTTGTGCTGTTATTAACATACACTGAACCATTTTCAAAGGATTGTGAGTTGCTGCTACTATGCTGTGAGGGAATATAGATCTTGCTAACGTCCCTCATCTGACTAAGTGGCATTTTCATAACTGGATGATGGAAATGTTTAAAACTTAAAATATATTATTTCAGTGCATGCATTCCCCGGGATCTTCTGAACCCATGATCTTGCCGTTTGAGCTACAGGAATGCCTAAATATTGAATAGCATAACATATATATCGAATTTGCAAACAAAAGATGAGCTTCTCCAGTTGAAGATGTGCACGTGCTCCTAAAGTGGCACTTATGCAAGTTCAAATCGGGCCTGTGTCATTTCCTATTACCGCCCCCATATTTTACCTATTGTTTCCCGTCATTTCTTTGAATGTCACCATCTAAAGGCAAAAAAGCCCATAAATACAAAATCCTTCTCACTAGGCTGTGATATTTGTTGGTGAAAACAAAAATCGCATGACATAAAACAAAGGGTTGAAAGTAGCTGTAGGGTTTTTTGTTTTTGTTTCATTCGTTAATGCAGTACATGTGTATCAATAAGCACTGTCCTCCTTAACATATTGCTGTTGTGTCCTTGAGTCTGCTCGTTAATTCACTATCGCCTCAGGCGTGCTGTATGATAGCCATTCAGCCTGAACATGTGCTTCAGATGCTGGAACGGCGTTCAGCGGTGCTGAATGGGTGTAACAGTGCCAAGGCCTTCATTAATTGACATACAGCATGGAAAGTACAAGATTTTCTTAAAAACTTCACACTGAGATGGCAGGTGTGTGCAAGAGCAAAACCTGCGTGGGGATGTTAACATGTTGCGGTTAATTTTATGTTTGTTAAATGCAGGTGTCGTGTGTGGGAAGTTTGAGTTTCATGACAGAAGAGAAAGCTTCGTAGTGACTTTTTAATCAGCGTGTGTGAAGAGTGGGAGTTTTAAGCCTTAACTTTTCATTCCATACTTTGTTGCAAAGATATTTTTATAAGATGTAAATCATACACTCACCTTTTTGAGGTCTAAGAGTTAAGAGAGTTCATTTTTCTCTACAGCGCTTGAAGCTCTGATTTAACAGATTTAAAAAAATAAGCACCACCTTTTTTTCCAAAGAAAAAATAAAAAAAGAAGAAAGTTGTGAATTCATGTTTAATTTTAAAAAATAAATAAATTTGAAGCACGAAAGGTTTTCACTTTATTGCTTAAAGAGAAATAAAAAAGAAAGTTCTGTCAGCGTTTACTCATCCTAATGTCATTTCTAACTTGTGTGATTTCCTTTCTTCCGTGTAACACTAAAGTTTTGAATGATAGGTTTGTGTGCGGAACTGACTGCAATTTAATTCACTGAGAGTTTTACCTTGAAAATCTTCCTTGACAGTCGTAGTCACCATTGACTTTTTCTCTAATAATAATAATAATAGCACAGATTGTTATATATCCTTAGTGAAGTCAAGAGCTAAGTCTACAAAACACCTTTTCACTTCCTTTCTCTGCTAAATGTTGGTTTTATATAGGCCTTGGAACATATTTCAGACAAGCAGCATTCATCATTTTCTCAGAGGCTTTTAATGACTGAGATCTTTGCTTGTTGTTGTACCTTCTCATCATTGTGTCCTTAGTGCTGTTCAATGACTTCCTACATTAATGGCACTCCGTTATACCTTTGAAATCTGCTCTGAAACGTGTACTGAGTGTATATCTTTTCATTAGCGAGATGTGACACGCCATCTGTGATGTTCAGAAAACTACTGCCTGTACACCTTGCACAAAGCAATTCATATTCGTGGAACCTCATGTGATTTTCTGCTAGTACTATATGAAGCGAAATCAATGTAATGCTTCTTGTGTATGCACAATATAACATTTATTTGTATTTCATTTTATTTGTGTAACAGTACGTAAGATGGGGGTCTGATTATAAAATCCGTAAATATCAAGAAATTGAGTGTGGCCATCTATGTTTTTCAGCTTTTGTAACAGCTCCTTTGAATCCAGAAGGCGCCGTCTATACGTGTCGATTTGTGAAGTTTCACAGGGACATTTATCCTCACCAAACAAGCTCAGATTCCCTTCACTTTACAGAACTGAAAGACCAGACTGCAGTGAAAAGCAAACGCTCTGTAAAATGTGAATGTATCAATTAGTAAAGGGGCCATGACTGCTGAAAGTTTTGAAACATGGTGATTTAAGGCCACAGCCAATATACTGCACATATGGATTTTTCCAATAGAGAAAGGTATAGACTTAAAAGTAAAGGTCTTTTATTTTTTATTTTTTCAGAACATCCTCGCTACATGAATGGTTAGATTTATGAAAACCTGCTTTGAATAACCACAAAAAAAGTAAATAACATTGGCGAGCAGTAAATTTGAAGCTTTATTTTGCCCCAATCATTGGCATTAAGGTCTGAAAACATGCACTGTGCTAGCAGATGGAAAAGCAGTTATGTACGTCATTTCCATCAAGGCCATTTAACTGTTTAGCTATACATCTAATCTGCAGTCAACAACCACGGCCTCCAACATGTACTTCCAAGAATCCGCTTACATAAACCTGCAGCCAGTGGTTGTGTAAAGTGTAATTGTTTTGCAATCTCCAGTCACGGTCACTCGTCCCTTCATCATGCGGGCCCTATAGCGCAAACGCAAGGACACGGCGGGAACCGATTCCGTACCCTCTCTCGCAGCTCGTTCTGTGTCAACATAATGACGGCTATAGTCATAGAGATAATTGTGGCCGAACGCTTTCCTGTGTCAGCTTAAAACAGCTGAACTTTTTAAATGGCAGACAGACCAATATTTAACCGGAGATTGTCTCTCAGGAGAGCGTGAAAGAGGAAGTGGGGGTTAGCAGCTCGTCGGGACAGCGTAACCGCGGCGTCTGTAATTACCCTGGATGTGCCTTCGGGCCGGCCTATCAGAGGGCTTCCTCCAACGCTCGAGTGTGGCGCGTGGCATGACATTTGATCACTCTCTTATCATGCGTGTTCCTTTTGGGAGAGGTGCTGGCTTAAAAGGGGGGATTACTGGGCTGTGCCGGTGTGATAAACCCCCTCAGTTTGCTGAACGCCACACACGAGGCCACGGCTAACCACTGACCTCATCTCATGCTAAAGAAGTGTGTGAATTCAACCCAGGCTAATGTTTGCCAGGTTAACGCATGCTAATGGTCTCAGAGAACCAGAGATTATTTACTTACCACTGGATATTCTTCACACACATTACCTTAAAGAGAGTTCTCGCGCTGAAAGTGTAAATATAGTTGGGAATGTGGGTAATGTGAGTATAAGTACTTGTGGTAATCTCAGTGTTTTCTACTCTCTCATTATCTCAAAAACCTCCAGACAATTTGTCCACGTCTCTTTCATTCGCAATAAGGATTACGCTGAGTTTCTAACCCAAGCAACTTATACCATTCTGTGGAGACACTGTTGGCATTAGCGTTGAAGGCAGATGTTGTTGAAACGGAAGCAAAACCAAAGGCAACAAAATCGCTGGCAGGTTTGACGCTCTCACGTTTGGAGGCGTTTCATGAAGGCGTTGGTGATCGGAAGATGCTCTAGTTTCACTAAAAATCACATGTGGTTCATTGTAATAATAGTTTTTCTCTTACTGTCTTTCAAAAGGAAAACTCACATATGGCTGCTGTACTCTAAATAACAGATTGTGCTGTAGTTATTTTTAGTTGCTCACATGGAGCCACAGATTTTTTTTAATGAATTTTCTATTTTGTAGGTAAAAACTTTACACCCAGTCAATTACAGGGGTCAACAGAAAATGTACAGGTGGAAAAAAGATTTTATTATTTTATTGAATGGAAATTTTTAGTTATTAACATTCACATGCAAGTTTCAAATATTCTAGCTGGCGTGAATTTAAGACGACTATTATTTTAAGAATATAGCCTACCACCTTATTATTCCCATGTCAAGCTTGTCACGTTACACCGATGCCACAATAGACAATATGCCGTATGAGTCATGACTGATGTATCTTTTTTATTTCACTTTTCATTCAAAATTTCTCTGACTAAATCATAAAAATATCTGATATCCAGTAATGGTATTTTGTTGTTTAACTCTTTCTCCACCATTGACGTTGATGTATAACAGGCAATGACCGCCACCATGTTAGTTTGCGCTGCAATGCTGAAAATCTAAATTTGTCATGCCAAATTCTGTGACCATCTAATTTGTGACCATAGTAGAATTCGCAGAATTCGATAGGTCATAGAATTTGGTGTTACGCTGGAATTAAAACGTATAGTAATCTACTTTTCCCAAAATACATGAAAGTAAGTGGATGGTGAACTGGGAGAAGAATAGAGTAAACTTTACAGTCAAATTAGGTTTGAAATTATAATTTTTGCCGCTTCCATTGACACGTGTGTTTATATTACAAACTGCACATGAGATGAACAAACTCCCAATGAGATCACAACAACAGCAAACCACAACGTTTTTTTGAGTATTGTAGAGGTTTATACATATTACATGAATGAGTAGAAAACTCGATGCAAAATATTTTTAATTGTTATAAAGTAATATAAAAATATTAGCTTTTGTACAAGAATAAAGACCATTATTTAATTCAGGGGAAAAAAATGTATAATATCATGTTTAATATTTATAACACAGTGGGTCATAATACATAAAAATATATAGCTGCCTTTTCTCTTTTTGTAAAGCACCTTGAAAAGACTTTAAGGATGCTACAGTATATACAAATAAAGTCTATTATAATGTTGTTATTATTATCATCATATTTGAGGGTCATGGGCATTGAAGTAGTGGAGTAGTTAAAAAGTTTTTATTTGATTTGGTCATGTGTTATCTTGCCTCTGGTGCCCCCTCACAAATAAAAATAAAAATAAGATAATAATGCATGACGCCCCTAGTTATCTTAATTGTTTAAAATTGTGTGGCTCCTAATTAACACATGCAAATGAATCCTAATTGCTAATACTAATGGGTTAATGCTAATACTAATACTCTTATCAGTTCATTTATCATAGTTTTCTCTTAATAGTGAAAAAAGGCTGAAATGTGTTTGATTGATGCTTGTATCATGAATATATAGCAAGCATTTGTGGAGTCTGACATTATAAAAAAAGAAAACGCACAGCTGTGTGTGTAAAGGTTTCAAAGGAAAGATGCATTCTCAGCCTAGCGAATGCAGTTTGTGTGCTCTCTCACTGCTAATTGCAGTTTAGTGGACAGTGACAAAGTTTCTCTCTCTTGCAGGATTTGGTGACCAATGTGTCACCTCGAATCGTGCGTGGGACCACCTCAGGCCATCTTTTCGGTCCTGGCCAGGGCTCGTTCCTCAACATCGAGCTCATTAGTGAAAAAACAGCCGCCTACTGGTGCAAGAGCGTGGCTGAACTCAAAGCTGACTTCCCCAAAAATGTGAGTTCACTTTCAGCTCAGCGTTTGACTCTTTATCTCTTATTTCTCTTTCTCCTTTACTCTTATTCCTGCAGAGTTTTTTTTTTTTCTTAGTTTTTTCATAATGTGATTCATTACTTTGTTTCTCACTTTGTGAGTCTGGGGAGCCTGTCAGTGTTTTATCAACAGCCATAATTCTCTATAATAGAGGTGCCATCTTTTTCCCTCGTTTTCGGTCCCTCAGTAACTCGAGTCGCTTTTGCTCTGTGCATGTTAACTGCTTCACGAGTAATTGTGTAATAGAATCTCACTAATAGAAGATTTTCCAAGGCCTTCATTCTCTTCTTCTCCCTCCTCTGTCGCTCCGCAGGCAGATGACAATAGCTTTTTGTAGTGTTCTTTTCATCGCAATCAGCCATCTCTTTTCTCTCTAATCATTTGCAATGAGACAGCCCGTTTGAGCACAAAATAACTTCCTCAACTTTTGTTGTCTGCCTGCTTCACTCAAGGGTGAGATTAATTTTGAATTACAGGGTGTAATTATGAGGCACAATGTCACTTTTCACACTAACCCCATGAATCCCTCCTTCACACAGATGTGTCTCTGTTTTTTTTGTTGTTGTTTTTTTCAGACCGGCTTTTACCTCGCTGTCTACATAGGAAGCTATCTCCTTAGGCAACATACAATCCTAAATTGAACTTTAAATTAGTGCTTTTTTTAGAGTTTGAAGTTAGCATGTTTCTGAGATTAGCTTTTTTTAGCATGTTACAGCTGAATAACCTAGTAAACAAAAATGCGTAGCACATAATTATATTTGGTAAAATAATGTGTTTTAGTCACATATTTTTTGGTATCGAATCAAATAAGCATATAAACTGTGTGATTGATTGATTTGCCGATATTTACCGCAATTACGAGATTCAGACTTGCAAAAAGCACTCACATCCTTGTAGTACAACTTAATTTACATTACACAAAATGTAGTTAGAATATTTCTGTTTAATTATTCCTAACTGACTATTGTTAATGTTTTGATAAAGGTTAATTAAAGTTGAAAATTAAACTAAAGATTAATATGAAAATAAATGAGGGACATACAATACAATTTAATGTACGTAGCTAGCACAAAGTTATATAACTAACGTCTAATGTCTGACTAAATTAGCATGTTGCTAGGCTAACAACATTTACTCTGGTAAACATTGCTACAATACTTTGCTTTCACACATTTTTTTACTGCACAGGTTTCACCTTAAGGAGATATACTTTATCTAACCCTACAAATATATTTGTATTATTTTGTATAATCTAATAAATACATTTTATTCAGTCATAATAAAATATTTGTGACAATTGTCAAACCAATTAATTTAGAAGGAACCACATGAAGCAGTCTTTTTACACTGTGGGTTAATTATTCAGTTATATTTACACTTAACTACTTTGTAAATTAAATGTAGCCTACATTTATTTATGGTCAACATTACCCATAATCTTGGATTTGTGTTTGCACTTCTCGCCGCAGTGCTTCCCAAGATTGCCTTCTCCACAAAGAATATATTAGAATTTGGCCAAAAAAGGGCGTCTTAGGAGGAATCAATATTAAAATGTCTGCATAGGTTTTGGAAAAGAGCATCTTTCTCTGCCTGTCACACATCTAGCGAGATAAACATAGTATGCACACTGAATTGTTTAGTAAGACTCTCATTGATAATGCTCATTGATTTTGGGGAGATTTCAGCTATTCAACATGCCCATTATCTCCATTTACTATTTACAATTTCCATTTTTCCCCAACGCTCCTCGCCACCACGTCGTGACCCGCGCGGGCCAGCACCGAACACACTCTAGGGGAATGTTGAAGTGTGTGTTCAGCGGAGCTCATCACAGCGTGTGACTGGTTCGTGGTCAGGGGTGATGGGCGCATGCCGCTGGATGAAATGAATACTCAGAGAAGCGTAATGAATAACAAAACCACCGCAATAATGTCAAATTATACTGGCTCACATATTTCAGCCCCACAAACACACTCTCTGTGAGCCCGCGAGGCTCGCGAGAGTCCTGTAACTGAAGAACAGACGTGGCTCGTAGAAAAAGATGCGACCCCGCCCCCTTCTCTTTTTTTAATTTCCTCACATCATCGCGTGATTGACAGTTTCCACAGCAATGGGGGTCCCTAGAGGGCCAGTGTTGCTAGTGTTGGCGGACGGGCTCGGTTACCTCAGCGCAGTGTTATTAAAGCGATAACAGGGTGATTCCTGTGCTTCTCAGAGACGCAGCCTGTCTTGCTCACTCTCTCTCTCTCTCTCTTTCGTTTTTTCCCTGTCTGATTAGAAAGGGGTTGAGTATGGAAGCTTATTTCCGCCAAAAAAATTGAAAAGGTAATTGCGAGTTTTTATCTCTCAATTCTTGACTTTTTGAGTTTATGCAGTGTTTCACAATTCTGACTCTTTTTTAATTATTTGAATTGCAAGATATATACTCAGAATTGCGAGTTGAGAAGAAAAGTCTGGACTGAGATATAAATTTGCAAAAATCATGAATTGTGATAAAAAGTCATAGTTACCTGGGTTTTTTGTTTTGTTCACATGAAGTCAGAACTGTTATATGTAAACTCAGAATTCCAAGGAAAAAGTCAAAATTTCAAGATGTTAACTGAATTTTAAGCTTTTTTTAAGAACTATGAGATGTCAACTTTTATGATTATACGATTTTATATCAACTCTCAATTGTGAGAAAAAAGTCAGAATTGTGAGATAAAAAGTCTTGATCTCAAACCAATGACTTTTGTGGCCAAAACAAGCTTCCATAGTAGAACAATTCCCTGCATGTACATTCACAGACTTATTTCATCTCAAGCTCGAGTCTCTGCTAAATGCAAGACAGCAAAAAGAGCCGACTTGATGTTATATAACAGATAGGCCTATACATGTATAGACGGAGACCCGGCCCTCAGTTATCCTCCTGACACCAATAAAACATCGACGCTGCTTTTCTAGCCGTGGCCAGTGTGTGCGGTTGAGCGGAGCTCCCAGGGGTGAGCGGATGAGAGGAGGTGGGGTTAAAGCCGCTACAGGTCCCTCAGGTCCCAGCAAGATCCAGGATGGATGGACTCATAAACTTCAACACATGCTTTGGCCGCCAAGCATTCCTCCCAGCACCCTCTGTGCCAATTTGTTTCCCTTAAAAGCGCCCGGCGAGGAGGAGACACGTGGCGTATATCTCTCCGCTTTATGGTGCGATTACAGTGTCTCCGCATACAGAGAGAGTAATACAGCTAAATCCTGCCTTGCCACAGAGGAGCTGAATAATGCCGTCAGCGTGATGTTTTTATTGTTTTAATAATACGTGCATGCCACTGGGCATCTGCAAACGCACTGAATTATAAAGCAGCACAGTTTAAGGCAGGGTAATAGCTTTTTGCTGTGAGCTGGGCTGTTAAAAAAATGAAATAAATAAATGCGGATTAGAAAAACTGGTGGGTTTTGTGCAAGCGTGTCAGGTGAAATCACACTTCATCAGTCATTTTCATTCTCCCTAAGTTTTTATTTTTTTCTCTTCCTCACACTCTTTTCTTCTCTGTCTAGATTATCATTGCCAGTATTATGTGCGGTTACAACCAAGCTGACTGGACTGAGCTGGCAAAGATGGCCGAGGTAAGCCGCCATTCTCTTTGCGTGTGTTTGTCAAGTTTGCTCCTTACACATCTCCCAACTTCTGAGAGTAATCAGGCTTATTGGAAGCATGAAAAGTAAATGTAACATGAATCCGTGAAATTAGTTAATGTTCTGAAGATCTCGTTCCTCAAGATATCCATTCCATTTACATGTTTGAAAGTCTGTTAATGTGATCTTTTTTTTTGTGAAGTCAGATTTTTTTTTTTTGCTCAGCATATCACATAAAGAAGCATTTGTTTATCACACGCATTCTCAACACAGTGACAAACACAGTCGCATCCATATTCATAGTGTAAAGCCTCATTGGTTCTGTGGAAAGAGGCTTTTACATTAAATTTGCATTAGATACTGTATCATTGGATTTCTGCCTTTCGGGTGACAGAAGCCAACTGTGCTCACAAACTGTGAATGGGAAGTTGTAAAACTTTATAAAATGTATGTTTGCAATAGCTGGAACAAACCTGCTATCTCTATCATAACCAGACTGACCTTGACAGAGTAAGTGTGCTTTTATTCATCTAGTGGCTAAACAAAGGCTTGACTTAAAGGCATAGCTCAACCAAATATGAACATTTGTCATCATTTACTCAGCTCATCTTGGCATTTCTTCCTTCTGTCTGTGAAACACAAAATGAGAAATGTTGAAGATTGTACTTTCATAAAAGTGATCCATACAGCAATATATAATATGACATGACATGACATGTTTGGGCTCAGTATGACTCCAGTCTTCAGTGTCACATGATCCTTCAGAAATCATTCTAATATGCTGATTTGGTGCTCAAGAAACATTTATTATTATTATCAATGTTGAAAATGGATTTTCTGCTTAATCTTTTTGTAGAAACCATGATACATTGTCTTTACTGTCGTTTTTGATAAAGGTAATGCAGAAAAACCGTACATAGAATAGAATAGAATAGAATAGAATAGAATAGAATAAAATAGAACAGAATAGAACAGAATAGAATAGATGGTAACATATTAAAATAAGGTTCCAATAGGTGACATTAGTTAATTAATGCATTAACTGACCATGTGAAATATATTTGGTACAGTATTACACTTTTTAAGAATTTGTTATATTAACAGAAACAACTTTTCAATGTGTTAGTAAATTATGAAATTAACATTACAACTAAGATTAGTTTTTTTTTTCATTGTTACTTAATGTTATCTGATGTAGTTAACTAATGTTTACAAAAGCAACCACATTGTAAAGTGTTAAGGCCCTTTTTAATACCAAGAACCATAACTATAAAGATAACGGTAAAGATATAGTTCTAAAAGTTGTTCTAAATGTAAAAGAATAGAAGAGTTTACACCACAGTTATAACAATAACAGCACGGAGAAATGATATCGTTGGAATCACTTTCAGAGCTATTTTTTCCAGCTGATGAACGATAAAAACATTGACAGCCAATCAGAATCCATCCTGCTTTGAAGAGTTTGAGCATTTAAAGTGACAGACAACAAAACTGCAGCGCGCTTAGAATAAACATAACATACTGTCCGCTTCTGTGGATGCAAATATAGTTATCATTATAGTCATTTTTATAGTTTGCATTCTTCATGTGAACTTTACCAAAAAATATGTTATAATAATGTATATAACCTGCTGTCTGCAATGTCCAGTTTAGATCCACCAGTATAAACCACTTGTATGATACTTTATAGCATTTTTTTGTCTTAACTTTAGTTTTCCACAGATAAAGAGAAATGATATAGGTTTTAAACGAGATGATATGTATATGTATATTTGAGTGAACTATCACTTTAAACCTAACAGGTTGAGACAATCTTTTTCCTAACAAGACAAAAGTGAAGCACCAACAGGGAACCTCTTCCTAAAATTCCCAAATGCAATGGAGTTTCTTGTTCGACATATACTTGAGGGTTTCTTTAGACTGGCATTATTGCAGCCGACGGATGTGTGTGTCCTCGCTGGAGCTGTTTC
The DNA here is from genome assembly GCF_949152265.1 of Phoxinus phoxinus. NCBI lineage: Eukaryota > Metazoa > Chordata > Actinopteri > Cypriniformes > Leuciscidae > Phoxinus > Phoxinus phoxinus. The sequence goes on along the minus strand of NC_136880.1, from coordinate 22,650,431 downwards.
CTTCTGTATGTAAACGGACAGGACCCTGCCATCACCAACACTTACTGCTGCTGCTTCTGCTGCTGCTCTAATTGAGGTGTTGTACGCTCTCATACCTTCCAGTTTAACTCCTCGACGCCCTCACACACACACAGATACAAATGCGCTCAACGATCCCACACACACACGTGTGCGTTTACATTGAGAAAAACCCAGGAGAAGATTTGGCTCGTGCAAAGAGGAGGTTGGCGTGACGGTGAGCTTCAAGACGAATAAGGAAGAAGTTTGTGAGGGAGTTTAGTGGGAAGTTTTAATGTACAATCATGTAAGTCATTCTCTACTGTTGTATCATTATGACAATCTTCTTCCTCCTCAACATGCTTGTGATATAATACACATTACAAAACAACCCACAAGTTGGGCCTATTTACACATAGTATTATGATCTGTCTTGAATGTGATGTTATAAGAATACAGAGTTCCGCAAAATAAAATGGTACAAAAATCTTTCTTCTTAAAAGGCAAAAGACTCTAATGAACCGATTCTATTAAAGGGGTCATGACATGTTTTGTTTTATTTTATTATTATGTTCCCTTAGGTGCAATTATAGTATTACTATAGTTTTTTTTACAAAAAACTTTTAAAATGTAGTGATTTATGACCTTTTCCCACCCTGTTTCTCATCCTCTGATTCAAACAGTCTGTTTTGGGGGTGTTTCCCCTTTAAGAGTTCAGTGTTAACGCCCACTGTTATGATTGGCTAACGTCAGTGCCTATACATCAATTATTAACGCCCCCAGCCAGAACATTTGCGGATTCAGCGTATTTAAAAAGTAGTTTAAAGTTTTAAATACAGATCTTACAGTTTGCGTCGTTGTTGTTGAGCCCAGAATAGTCGGCACGGACTTATCTTTGAGCAACAGTTTTCTGGCAAAGCCAGCATCATATTGGGATTGGTTCTCAAAACAGTCATCCTTCAAATGTATAGAACAAACGCTTAAATTTACACTGCCGTGACTGGGACGTCCGCAAAAAATAAAGTGCATCCATTTTTCCCTGACGACTGGATCCTTCGCAGCGTATTCAAAGATGTTGTTTGTCCACAGCCAGGAACAGCACATCTGCGGCATCGTAATTTCCCTGTACACAGACCCACTCGCTGTCCGTCGACTGAACACTTGTGAGGCACGCTGCGATACGAAATGAGCGTAGTTGTCTTGCGCTTTAAGCGTATAGTTGTCTTGTGCTGGGGAGGCGGTCATATGCAAACGCTGGTACGTCACTTCGTACCGTGACGTCACTTCTTACCATGGATCCAGAACGAGCTGTATTTAGAGCTTGATTAAATAAATGATTCGTTTATAATGGGGAGGACGTCTTAAGCTATGAAACTTGCGGGACGTTTTAATGACACAAAGACCTCTTATATACCAAAAGATCAAGGCAAATTTGGTTTCTCATGTCATGACCCCTTTAAGTGAGTCAAGGATATACAGTGCAACCAGTGTTGACTGATTCCCGAAACGAATGTCTGCTATGATTCTTTTCAATTAATCAAAAACATACTGTATAGCACAGCCGGTATAGTCTCGTTGCCGAACGCCTCCTCATGAACCAGTTCTTTGAATGAAAAGTCATAACTGTAAAGACGTTTACATTGTTCAACGTTGATAATAGAGACTTGAGCAGCAAATCAGCATGATTTCTGAAGGATCATGTGACATCACAGGAATAAATTACATTTTAATATATATAAAAAAGTATATATAATCTTACTGACCCTAAACTTTTGAACGGTAGTGTACATCGCTTACTACATCAGATACTTTGTGTCATTGGACCATCTGTACTGACCCCTTGTGACCGCCAGAAACTGATCTTAACGCAGGGTGTTTTGCTCTGATTTTCACTGAACTTGGGACTTAGGATCAGGATTTGGATGTGTCATGCTCGCCTTTACTAAACACGCTGTGCTTTTATGAAACTTATCAAAGACGCAGAAGATATGAGAGCTGCCTTTTTCAGTGGCGACGAAGCCTAACTTGTTGCTGGTCTTTAATTTGTTCATTAAAGAAGTGCACTGTGTTAAAGGGCCCAACAGAATTGTCTATCAAAGGTGCCTTGATGTAGCTGTGAGCTGGATTGGGCCGGGCAGCGCGGCTTTGATCACACTGGAGTGGTTAGTTCTTGTCAAAGTTAGTGTCAGGTCTGATCAGTGTTTGTGTTGAGGCCTCTGGCTGTCTAATGGAGCGTATCCAGACATCCTCCACTCATTCTGTCTCACTCACTTTCACACACACACACACACAAACAACATTTTTCAGAGTCCTGCAGGTAAGCCACTGCGTAAAGCCTGGTCCGAATGTGAAGACTGAAATCATCTGAGCTTACAAATGGAAACCTACTATAGATGTGAGTACTTATCTTGGTCTCGACGAGCGCCACAGTTGGCCTTTGTTTCCCGTTTCAAAGTGGGGAGCTTTGATGTGATGTACTTTTGACTATTTCTGGATAATGGAAATCAGCTTTGAAGTTTTCTGTTGTATGTGGTACACGAAAGCTCTTTCTCATTACACACATGCTCTTGTTTCTGCCCATGGCATTGTTAGGATTCACAAATAGAATGACTTGAAATCCGTCCAAGGATGCAATCTTTCCCGCAAAGTCGCCGGTGGAAAATGCAGAAAGGGCCCGTTGAATGTTAAGGTGCATTGTGTGTAAATATCATCTGTCCTTGGTTGCGAATCTCCTTGTTGAGTCCGCCAGCCTCTGGAAACACAGAACTGCACAAGAACTGTTCATCAGGGGCTTTATAAATTTGGTTTCTGTGGTCATGCAGCTGCATACAAATCTAAGATCAGCACGAGCAACGGCAAGCATCAGCTGGAGTGGCGAAGAGCTCAGGAGCGGTGGAAATGCATTCTTTGATTAATCACTCACTCTTCACCATCTGGCAGTCTGACAAACGGATCTCGGACTGACGGGAGAATCTGAATCTGACTGAGAGGGCGACTCACATTCCCAACCTTCCACGCATGTTGCCAGCTGTAAAGTTTGACGGAGGAGGAATAAGAATAGTCTAGGGCTGTTTTTTCATGGTTTAGGTTCGCTTTTTTTCCTTCAGGGAGGCTATAACACATTCACACATATTTAAATGTACAGTATACTGTGTGTGTTTTGTGTGCACATGCACATACTGCATTAATTGCATTAAATTGATCAAAAGGGACAGTATTGATCATCAACTGTATTCGTCAAAGATTTTTTTTTATCACATTTTCCACAAAAATATTGAACAACACAACTATTAAACAACTATTCAACATTGATAATAAGAAAAGTTATTGAGCACCAAATCAACATATTAGAATGATTTCTGAAGGATAATGAAAATTCAACATTTAAAAAATCTTACCCCAAATCTTTGTTACAGTATATTGCTGTATGGACCACTTTTATGAAGTGTATATGGTGCTTTTGTGTAATTTTGTCAATTCAGCTTTGCCATCACAATAATATATTTTAAAATATACAAATATTTCATTTCACTTTTGGATTTTTCCAGCCTTAGTGAGAAGACTTTCAGAAACATTAATAAATTCTCAAATGTTTGAATATTAGTATGTATATATATATATATATATATACTGTGTATATACAAGAGTCTACAAACATATATTTATGTTTACTTATATTACTTATGTTTGTTTACTTATATTATTTATCAGAATTCAATATTGGCTCAACATCAGTACTGACCCCTGTTATGTTCATGTGGAAAATTTCATCATTGACTGGAAACCCTTTCCAGGGAAGTATGTTATTGCAGTACGGACCAACATCATATTATTCTCCATCATTTGTGGAATGAAATGTTCACAAAGCAGATGTCCTCATATTTTTGGCCATATAATATAATTATGCAGCTTATATCAGCACACCTTGGAGTAGATTTGCACAATTCTGTCTCCTGCCTGTCTTGTCTGTCATTTTGTGTCTCTCAAACCCAGCCAAATCGCTCGCTCGCTCTCACTTACCATCCCGCTCTCTCTCTCTCTTTTTCCTCTCCTCTCTAATGGCTGTCAGGCTTTCGGAAAGCCAAGGCTGTGTGTCTGAAGCAGCAGGTTTGTAGGGTGTGTAGAGGAGAAATGGTTCTGGCTCTCCCCATTTCAGCGCGGTTCAGAACGGCCGCCAGAGCGTAATTGCCTGTTGAATGCTTTCCCACTTCCAGCACCCTCGCTCACTCACCCGCTCCCCATCCACCTGTGCTGCCTTTTTTTCTGCTTCCCTTTTTATAAGACGACTCTGTGGCAGCTTTGACATGTCAAAGAGTTATTCTGGGTCTATTTTAAGAACACCATTTTATGCTTTTTGAATGCTAGGAAGTGCTCAAGGTGTTTTTTTTTCTTCTTTCTTTCTTTTTGTTATAGATTTGTCTCTTTTTCTTTGTGTAGCATCCAGGAGGCTCCTGCTGTTTTACATACAGCTTCCCCAAAAAGTATTTGGACACTTTATATAGTATAGTATATTTATGGAAAATGTTTTTATGATCATTTTATTTTTATTAAGGAAGGGCCCAGATGCTTTTTACGTCTTTATTTAGATCAATAGATTTTATCATTTTAAAATGGAATATATATATATATATTTTTTTTTTTTTGCTAGTGTTGTGCTGACTTTAAAACAAATGCAATTTGGTTTGTTAACAAACGTATGTCATTTGTGACCTTATAATTGAAAGGTCTATTAAAAAATGTATAATGTGTCTTGATTGATTGGATTCCACTTACATTTACACTTGGCCACATAAATGCAAAAATGGATATAAATTCCATCTCCTGAGCTATATGGAAATATACCAAAGCTCTCTTCACACACTATGGCAGTTAGTGTTTGCGTTTTGTGATTGCTGCATCCATGTGTCTCATCCACGATTGCATGAGTCTCGTCCTGTAAGTGTCTTAACCCACCTCCCAGCTTGTTTGAGTGGTCAGATTGCTATCAGTCTCAAATGCATCTTGGAAGGGCATTTACAACTGGGCTGCGTCCAAAATTGCATAATTATTCTCTTGAGTATGTACTTATTTTGAATAACTACTTCACAACCGCTAAAAAAGTATGTTCTAGTATGAATGTGTGTAGTATGAATAGTTTGGATGTTGTAATGTGACCAGCATCAGTTATGTCGCTTCACGAATCCTCTCCCGTGGCCTCATGGGATGGTAAAAAAATCCATGAAGCAATCTTGTTTCCTTTGCATGAAATTGTCATATTTCAGCTTTGGTCAAATTTAATTGTGCAGTGCAATGATTCTTATACTTATTTCATTGGTGTTTTCCTTGATTTTTCTGTGCTCAACAGGACTCTAATGCAGATGCTCTGGAGCTGAACCTGTCCTGTCCTCATGGCATGGGAGAGAGAGGTATGGGACTGGCCTGTGGACAGGTAAGATTACACATACATAGCATAGCACTTCATTTCAGAAATAAAATTCTGTTTTTATTAACTCGTGTTGTTACAAACCTGTGTGATTTGCCATTCTCTCGAAAACACATTTGTGACCCTGGATCACAAAACCAGTCACAAGTAGCACGGGTATATTTGTGGCAAAAGCCAACAATACATTGTATGGGTCAAAATTATCGTTATGCCAAAAATCATTAGGATATTAGGTAAAGATCATGTTCCATAAAGATATTTTGTACATTTTTTGAGTGAATGCAGCACAATCGCGAACATAAATGGACAACTTTAAAGGTGATTTTCTCAATGTTTCGATATTTTTGCTCCCTCAGATTCCAGATGTTCAAATAGTTGTACCTCGGCCAAATATTGTCCTGTATCCTAACAAATCATACATCAATGGAAAGTTTATTTATCCAGCTTTCAGATGATGTGTAAATCTCAATTTCAAAAAAATTACCCATGTGACTGGTTTTGTGGTCCAGGGTCACATTTATAGACTATATGATATCTTTGCGTGACTGAAACAGACAGAAATGCAAGTCCTTATTCTCTTAATATCTAAATATTACCTGTCATAGATCTCTTTCATGAGAAAAGTTTGTGAATGAACCCATTAAAATCAGATCTTTAAAATGAATCAGTTGATATTAGGGCTGCATGATTTGGGATCAAGTTTACTCTAAAATAAGAAATATATTTAAGAAAAATTATGTAATTAACTGTAAAATGGTAATACTATTTATGATATTAATATTAATATACTACGCAGTGCACACACACACACACACATATATATATATATATATAGATAGATTTGAGAATCGCACTGTATCGCAATATTCATTTTCTCATGACTCGAAATTATAAAGTTATTCCACTGTAAAAAAAAATTTTTTTTCAAAGATATAAATAAAACAAAGATGATTGGTGTACGTTTTACAAGAAAATTACATTTTAGACTTTCTACTTCAAAATTTCACATTTATTTCAGTGTTACTATTTGTGAAATATACAAGCAATTTCTGAGTGATTTTTCTTTTTCAATGTAAATCTTACACCTTTTAAGGTAATTTTTTTTTTTTCAGTTGATCTGGTAAATGGTCAAAGGGGGTCAGTGAATAACAAATTTAAGTTTGTTCCTCACCAAAATCGTTTGACTTGGTATACAGCAGAAGATTCATAAGGAACCACTTGTATGGTGCTTTTGCATCCTCTTTGAGGTATAAAAGCTTAATTTTCCCACTCATTGGAACTGCATGAACACAACTTTTGTGTTCTAAGCAAGCGAGAAAAGTCATATTCAGTACAACACTGGGAATTTATTCAGAGCTTTTATCACTTCTCCTGCGAAAACAGTGGCGAGGTGACAGGAAATCACAGGCAGACGCGACGGAAGATGAATCTGGAAATGTTTTGAGTTAGACTCACACTCAGGTCACCTGTAGAAGAGCCTCTTCGCATTCATGTGTGTGTGTGCACCACATCTCGGCTCCCAAGCTGTGTGTTTTTCAGCGGGGAGATCCTATAAGCCTCACAAGACATTCAAATGCAGAAGAAATGGACAGAGCGGGTCATAAGGAGGCATCTAATGGCACCTCATTCCTCTCCATCTCCCTTCAGCTTCGTTATGGTTGTGAGGAGAGCAGGAGCTGTTTCCCCCCTCAAACAGGACACAAAGCCATTGTGCTCCTGCAGAGACTCTAAACGAGCCCTGCGCTACCTCACACACACACACACACACACACACACACACACACACACATATATGAAGCTAATCACAGCCTGCTGCCTCCTGGCAGCTAACCTCTGTGTGAACTAACGCAAGGCAATATCATTTAATCACACTGTTTGCCACACGCTCTCTCTCTCAGTGCTCTCTCTATTGCTGGCTTTTTCCGTCTGTCTGTCTCTCTCTCTCTGTCTTTGCTTCCTATTTATTTTTCCCTGTCTTGATCACCCCCATCTGTATGTTTCTGTCTCTCCTGCTTCTGCTTTGGGGAACAGGAGGAGGTCTCGTTGATTGTATGAGAATAAGTAGGAAATTGTGCACCGGTACAAAAATGTATGATTGCAGCCCCATACTGTTGGGTATTTAATCAGGGAGCATGGCCCTCTCTTTGAACCCTGGAGCGTACGGCACACTGGGCTAATGCAGCTCTATCTGGACACAGCACTGTCGGAGGGGAAACTCATTTACATTTTACAAAGACAGAAATCAACTCGCAAAGATGTAAATATGCTAATGCTAAACAGTTTCTCTCTCCGAGCGCGGATGCTGGAGAACTTCAGGAATCTGAAGCGACGCATTGTTTCGGTTGAGGCGTAGCTGGATTTCTCTTTTTATCTGAACTACGTATTGTTCTGTGCTAGAGTCTGTTTATGATTTATGGCAAATGTTTGTGCTACAGCTTTGAGTTACTGTGGTCGTCATGTGTTTATCACTGATTCTTTAGACGCAGGACATAATATGTTCATATTTACCTGTTATTGGTTTTAAAATTGTGTAATACACACGCACCCCACACCACTAATCCTAACCAAACGTATAATACACACGGTTAATCAGAGATGATAACTAGAATGACTCACACCCTCTAAAACCATGTGTCCTCACTTAATGCGTTATATATTATTTTTATTATATTATATTAATTTTATCTTTATTCTATGAAGTCAACAAGGATAGATAGAAAGATAGATTGGCACAGGCAGCCACGAGCATCGAACCCGCGCACCAGACCAGACCTCAAGATCGCCCAAAATGTCCGGGACTTGGCTCCTGCTTTCCACAGTCTTCATTCACTACGCCTACATTATTACATTGTTTGACACTGACACGTACATGCCAGCTTTGCAGGTCATGCATTCTGCTTCATAATGCTAAAAGCTAAAATGCCAAATGGCATCAATGTAAACACTATATTCAGATTCACCAATCGGAATGAACTCAGTCCAATTGAAACAAAAGGTGTGCATGTAAACATAATGAATGGCGGCCGGCCGGAGCAGCCACTGCAGCAGAGGAGCGAGACCCACCCGGCGGTCAGGAGGAAGAGCTCGGACAGACCCGTCACGGAGATTTACGATAAAACGCTGTCTTTTCAGTTTCAAGTCAACTAGTAGATATACTGGCCTCTGTAACCGGTAGGCGTGGCCTCGTAGGGCAGCGACGCAAGTGCATTCTGGGAGTTGTTGTCTTTCATCCACATGAGCCAAAAATAAATTTTCTGCCTTTCTCAGTCTAGTAGGCACCAACTTCTAAAATAATTTCACATTTCTACTACCGGTACATACATGACCCAATTTAAATACACATTCATCTTTCCAGCGGTGAAGTATCCCTTTAACAAGGTTTATAGGCATGGCAAAAACAAATTTTTATAAATCCTTTTGATATACATACTTGCATTTCTTCAGTTTTGTAACAGTGCTCAAGAATCAGTGATGTGACGGTCACCACAGCTGAAGGAGCTGTCAGTGGTGCTGAAAACAGTCATACAATCTGCAGGACACATTACTTTCCCGTCCTGCTTGATTTATATTTATAGATCCACCTTACATGTGATATTGTTTGTCTCCGGTGGACAACATATTGCGCCCGTGCCTTACTTTGCACTGCCTGTGCCGTGTTTCAGATGTGTTCGAGTCCTGAGCTTCATATATTACCTCCGCAACATATTCATTGATCTTCCGCTGCAACTTCATTCGTACCATGTGTGTTTGCCCATGTTTTAGAGTCGGGTGTGTGTGCGCGCAGTGAGTGATCCCAGGCTAGGATTCAATGCCCTCTCCGTGAGATTGATGCATCTCATAAGTGTCCCGAGCCTCACCGGGACTAGCTCTTCCCGGATTTCGAGGAAAAGGGTTTCAGAAACGTCTAGCCAGAGGTGCCTCTCTTCCTGCATTCAAAGCACCAGCGAAGCGCGAGCCCTGAGCTCGGAGCCTTGAAAGCCAAGCTTACAAACACTTGTCAGCCAGAGGCCTTTAATAAGCTGTCATAGGCCTTCCCAGCGCCGCTGAGCACCCCTCTGCGAGGACATTAAGTTCTTACAAGCAGCATCTGTTTCAGGGCCAGGCACCTGCCTCTGGCCCTAGCGCTCCGCTAATGCTTTTCTACCTTCCCTTGACCATGCTCCCTGCTGTTAGCCACTATGTTTTAGCCCCGCCACCAGTGACCTATGCACAGATGGACACGCACACACTTGCTCTCGCAGACATCTGCTGGCCAGCCTCCATTATGCTTCTGGAAATCTTAATGTGCTCTCAATCTCCTCTGCGAGCCCGAAGGTGCTGTTTTTTCTCCTCGCTCAAGCATTTCATTCCTCAGGGCGCTCGGGTCCCTGGCGCTGCCGTCCCTGATCACCCTGTCTCCGCACAGTTCTCTTTTCCCTCTCTTTTTGGGTTTTTCTGCCTTCTCTCTGTGGACCGTAGAACATTCTGGTTGCTACCCTCTGACAAGATTTAGTGTGTATGTGTGTGTGCGCGTGCATGTATGTGTGTGTGGTTTGCCAGCCTTGTTATAAATGCTTGCTGCCCACATCCCTCCCACGGCCCATACTGGTGGCTATTTTCCTCCAATGCACCACATATCATCCCCTCATGTTCCTCGGCACAAAAAGAAACTTGTTCAGATTAGGCCTGCACAATATATCGAAATAAAATTGCTATCGTGATATGGCTTAGTGCAGACTGCGATTTAATTAAATAAATATATGCGCTACTGACAGTTATGGTGTTATTATTGAGAGATACCAGGGTCTTTGGTTCAACCATTGGAGAAAGCATAACAGCCAACCTAGATCACGCATGCCTTGATAACCAATCACATTACAGCCTTGCCGTTCATTTCTTTTTTTTTAGAGTTGTACGACAGTCAATCACTGTTTGTGGATACCATCAAAATGAACGAAAAAAGCCGTAAACTGGATCCTACCTGCCGCAAAATTGTATGTGACTTCTCTTAGAGTAAACTCTAAAAATAGATCAATCCAAAATGTATGTTTAATGGAAAACATGTTGAAGATTAGCCGATAGGCTGTCGATTCATTAAATGATAAGCTGTTTTCCCACTAAAGCAGTTTGTTCAGTGTAGTGAAGCCTCTCTCCATTGGCATCCATTCAAAAAAAATAAATAAACAGCCTCTGGTCTTCTTCCCTGTGTACTGAAGCGTTACTTTTTTTTTTTTTTTTTTTTTTTGCTAACCTTGGAGGCCTGCCTTAAAGCTACACTGTGTAGGAATTACTCCCATCTAGCGGTGAAATTGTATATGACTATCAACTGAATATTACTTTCTAGCCTCTCCCATTCCGAGGGCGTTTTAACTCCTACGGTGGCCGTATTATTTCACATCTGCGGGCAGTCGCGAGTAATCTCCATAGAGTATATAAGGTAATCTCCCCCTCGCATTCGTCACGGTGCCACTGAGTGTAAAAAGGCGAAGCTTGAATTTCCAGGTATGTCCCTCTTTGGCTAATATATTTTCAAGATGGAGGCGCAACATGGCTTCCGCCTTTAGAGCAGCTCACCCGTGTGTATTATAAATAGCAGATTCTACGCTTACGAGAATACTTGATTAGTTGGTAGAAGTAAGTATACATTAATGAGCACATATCATTTTGAAAGAACAAAGTGGTTTTTGCTAAGAATCAACTTTAAAAAAAATGACACAGTGTAGCTTTAAAGCAGCTTTGCCACTGACTCTAGATTGGCATTGCTCATCCAAAGCATGCATCCATTTGTAACCTGACAAAATAAAAGTTTGGTGGTTTAACGTTTGAAAGAACTTGGAATTAAGATATTGGATGGAATTAAATATTAGTAATATTTAGTTAGTAATTGTCATTTTAAAGTTGTACTGTACGATCAAATTATTTTGATGTATTTCTTTATATCGCAATATATATTGCGTAAAAAGTAAATATTGCATTTTGAGTTTTTTCCAATATCACTCAAGCATTGTTCGCTTCTCACGCCGTGTCAGCGTCCACCATCGGCTTGTTGTGTTCAGGAACTATAGCTGGAGGGTAAGATCCACAATAAAGTTTCTTGTGCAGAGCGCGGCACAGAGGCTGCGTTTCAATCAAACGTGATGGGCTACAACAAGTTAGACAATAGGGCTTTTCCTCAAAAGCGCCTCATTTATATCTCTTTGTTTGCTGCTTTGTGCTCATCCCTTTCCTTTCACTCACTCTGACACTTTTCCGCCAAAAAAAAAGGAAAGAAAAAAAACATAAGAAAGAGATGTTTTATGGGCCCACACATGCTATGAACAAACACGCTCATATTCAGAGGAAAACAGAAATGCCCCGAAGCATCACATTTCCAACAGATGTCTGAGGAGCCCGGAGCCTGGTACGACAGAGGCACATCACATTTCCATTTGGCACATCTCAGCCGTATCTCTGAGTTATGACAGTTTGCGCTACTCTCAAGATGCGCGCCATTCAAATCTCATTCATTATGAATGCCGGTGATTTGGAGGACTGCCATCACGTTGCTCTCCAGAACCACAGCACCAACAGAGGAGGAGATGCGGCTACACTATAAAACACACTTTATTCTGCTCCAGATGTTGCTGGAGATGGGTTATTTTCCTTCGTTTAAAAGTCCCGAGGGACTCAAGCTGTATCCGATTCAATGTTTTATTTCTGTATTTCTCGTTACTTTAACAAGTGACTAAAATGCAGTAAATTTGACTTGTTGCACTTACAGTTTTGTCGCATTAAGGAGAACCAGTGTTCAAATTACAAGCGGCTTAGAGGAGGCCAAGACCCCCTATTTTCATTCATAATCACACCTAGTTATCTCTACAATCAGGGTGGGAGGTGGCAACCCAACCGCACCTCGAAGTGTCATATAAATTTGTTTTTACAGCAGGTCGTAACCTCCAAAACGTCAGATTGAAATTGATTTAAAAGAAATATTAGAAACGTCAAAAATAACGTCAATGACAATAGCAAGGTGCAGTGCTATATATCTATAGCAGACATATTTAGAATAGCATGGGGTCAAACTAATCCTGGTTACACTTTTATTTCTGTGGTGAAATTGAAGAAACAAATGCATTATATACACTTCCGTTCACTACCAGGCTCGGTAAGATTTAAAAAGAAAAAATACATGTAATGCCGTTTTTTTACAGCAAGGATGCTTTAAATTGATCAAGAGTGACAGTAAAGACATTTATAATGATACACAATATTTCTATTTCAAATAAATGCTGTTCCTTTGAACTTTCTTTTCAAAGAATCCTCAAAAAATGTATTACAGTTTGCTCAAAATTACTATGCAGCACGAAATTAACATTGATAATACTAAGAAATGTTTCTTTGAATGTTTCGTAAATCCGTATATTAGAATGATTTATGAAGGATCATGTGAAACTGAAGGCTAGAATAATGATGCTGAAAGTTCAGCTTTGCATCACAGGAATAAATAACATTATAAAAATATATTAAAATAGAAATCAGTTATTTTAAATTGTAAGAATATCCCACAACATTACTGTTTTCACAGTTTTTTTTAAAACAAATAAATGCACATTTTTGGTGAGCATAAGAGATTTCTTTCAAAAATTAAGAAAAACTGACCAACTTTACACTTTTGAATGATGGTGTGCATACTGGATATAAAATAATATAATATATAGGGGTGATCAGGGTTACGTGTCTATTAAATGTTTGTAACAATAGTAGAAGGTTATGTTACATTTATTCTAATTTAATTTTTGTTTCAAACAAACATACAAAACCACTGCTAGAGACACATTTGTGTAACTGGACTTGACTGCAATGCTATCAGAAAGGTGCACACGCAATATACTTTGTTTAAATCTAGATATGATATCTCTATATATTATTTTTTGTTGCTTACTGAATGACAAGCACATGAGAGACCTGAGCTGTTCTGAGAGAAGGCTGGGGGAAGGAAGCGGGAAAAGGCAGCCGCATAAGTAAAAAAGCAACATGAAGGCAGCGATGTGTTTCAGACGACAAGCTCAGACACAACAGCGTTTTCCTCCCTGGCCACATCTGAGAGAGTTCATGAGGGGATCGCTAAACCATTTGGAGTCCTTGGTGTGTGTGTGTGTGTGTGGGCGAGCAGCAGAAAGAGAGAGACTGAATGTGAGTGAGGGGGAAAAAAGAGAGATTGAGAGAAAACACATTTTGAACATTGCCTCTGTGGCCAGTGTTCGCTGAATATTTAGGGCAGTCTTGCTGTTTTAAAATGGACCAGCAGATGAATGTGAAAGAATGAGATATGCACCTCAACCGTCCCAGTTTGCGCTCTTTGTCGTTTTGGGTTTGACAAGTCTCTGAGTCCCTGAATTAACAGCAGGAAGTTTCTGATTGTCCAGAATGAATGTCTAAACAAGTCTTAAATAGCACACTTCTTTCTGTGATCTACAGAAGCCTGTAATGAAATTTGACTCTTCATCCCCATCACTCTAGGACACCGAGCTGGTGAGGAACATCTGTCGCTGGGTCCGAAGGGCCACCACCATCCCCTTCTTCGCAAAGCTCACACCAAACGTCACCAACATTGTTGACATCGCCAGGGCTGCATATGAGGGTATGAGCAGCCTCACCTACCTCCGATAACCCATAACCCTTTGTATTTGAAAGCCGATAACCGATATATTGGCCAATAAATCTAAATCCAATTTTTTTTCTAAATTTTAAGAGCCTGATAAATAAAAAAAAAGTCTCAGCATGAAAAGCCATGACTCAAGCACACAATTATAATGTTCTCATTATAATTTTATGTAGCGTATGTGACAGACTTGCGCTGCACTTACCAGTAACCTTATTTTTCTTTTTGAAGTGATTTCAGTCATATTTTAAGCAATTCAAAACCATCATGGTAAATGCTTCTGAACTGTCTCAGCTGAAGAAAATAATCCATTATTTATCGGCTTTAATATATCGGCCAAATGTTAACGATAACGATAACATTAAAAATGAATATATCGGCCGATACCGATATGGTGCCCGATATATCGTGCATCCCTAATTTTAATGTATGGCCATCAAATCTGGAATAAAAAACATCTATTTGAAATAGAACTCTTTTGTAACATTATACAGTAGCCTACATGTATTTATTGTCACTTTTGAGCAAATGAATGCACCCTTGCTAAATAAGTGTTAATTTCTTTGAAAAACAAATTACTGATCCCAAATTTTTGAACAGTAGTTTACATTCAACAAGTCAAGTCACCTTCATTTATTTAGCACTTTATACAATACAGATTGTTTCAAAGCAACTTTACACTGAAGTAAATTCAGTGTTGATTCAGTTTTGTCGTAGAGATCATCAATTATTAAATTAGTTCATTTCATCTATAAAGCAGTTCTGCAAAAAAATGCGTCAGTCCAGCTCAGTTCAGTTCTCATACAGCAGCGTCAGTGCAGTCAGATCAATAATATTGGTGAATATTAAGTGAAAAATGACCGTAAAAAATGACCTAAAATTACCTAATCAGTCATTTTCAAATTACATTTTCATAGTCATGACATTATAATTAGGACATGCATAATTATTCTACTTTATTCTGAAATAGATGTTTATATATTCCATAGAACGTACAACGGTTGTATCTGTGTGTACAGACCAAAGTGGTAATCAGCATATTCTGAGTAAACGAAGACATGTTATCCCTGATATTCACTTCTGCTTACTCATGCCGTTTATTACACTGCTATTAAAGTCATTTAACCCCATCATTCATTCTCATTCGTGTCCTTTACAATAAGAGACAAGAGGATGAAGGGTACGTTGTACAATGTAGGCCAGTAACCTTTTTAAATAAAAGATTTTCTGTGTATTGATTTACGTTCAATTTGTTCTTTTATAAATCTTGATTTGTTCCTGCGTAACATGGGATAACATCCATACAAATTAGCACCAGAATCTAATCACCCATGCATTTATAAATGAGGCCCTGGTGAGGTGATGCTGATCTTTTTGACAGGGTTACCAAGAGCAGTGTATTCATATGTTGCTATTACTGAAGCAGCTTCAGGCTTGTGTAAAAACCTCTGTGGTTGTTTGTAGGCGGTGCAGATGGAGTCACAGCCACCAACACCGTATCTGGACTGATGGCTCTCAAAGCCGACGCCACACCCTGGCCTGGGATTGGCAGAGGCGCGAGAACTACATACGGTGGCGTTTCTGGTAAGCGTGTGTGTGTGTGTGTGTGTGTGTGTTGCAGAGATGTCTGGGCTTGCTCTGGTCAGGTCCTGCCTGCACAGACAGATGGACTAGATCAGGTGTGAAAGTACTGGGCATGCTCTCTGCTCTCTAGAAATGGATCTACAGTGTGGGAGGCTTATAGTCAAAATGACACGAATTCAGCTTGAAGTACGCTGCAATAAAATCATTTTGTTAATCAGTATTTTTTTTGCTTATTTTGTCAGTAAATACCGGTATCTTTAAAACAAGGTAGATTTACTTGAGAAGCATAATTACACATTATTCAATCAATTTCATATTTATCAATTAAATATTAAATTATATTATTTTAAAGATTATACATTACTGGTAAATGTTTTTTTCTTGTTGTAAGCATAATTTCAACACAAGACTTGTGCTTAAAGCAAGAAACATCTAAACAGTTTACCAATCGGGTAAGAAACATAGCTAAACTTATTTCAAGATTCAAATTAGTCGTAATTCAAAACATGCTTTAATATGCCAATCACTATTTTTTAATTAAATTAAATCAATAAAAGATTATGAAAAATTAATTTAAAAACTACAAATAATGCTGTTTTAATTGATGATAATAATATATTTTATACATTACATAGTTTTTTTCTTGTTTAAGCATAAATCCAACAAAATTGAGTGAGACTTAAAAAAAAAAAATTAACAGTGGGGTAAGGAAAATAAACTTATTTTGAGATTCAAATGAATGTTTTAATCCGAAAACATATATATATATATATATATATATATATATATATAAATTAAGATTTTTTTTTGCAATAGTGTAATATTATTGTACATATGTCACTGCAATTGTGTGTTCACTACAGTCAAGGTTATACAAACAATGTGTGCATTTACAAATTGCTTGAATTAGTGTTCGGAAAGAACATTAAGGTCAGTATGCATCTGCACTTATTACCACTAATAAAGACAATCTCTGTGGCCACATATAAAACAACATTTAACAGATTAAACGGCAGATGATTCACACACAGTGTGTGCTTTATAGTTTCAGCTGTGTAGAGTTCAGTGTGTTTAAGCTTCACGTCAGCACACCTCTCCCTTCAGCTGAGCTGCCACAATGTCTGCAGAGGCAAGGACAGGGTCAGAAACACGGCCTGCATTAAAAATTAATACTCATACTATTGAGGCTCTATTTTATGCAAGCAAAACTGACTGGCTGTCATATTTTTCACTTTTAAAGTCTTATGGGCCTCACCGTGCAGCTCTCCCATGGGACCCAGCCTTGCAGCAATGGTCTAAGACGCTGCCCGATACCAACCTATTGATCAGCGGGGCCCTAAAGGGCCCATGCGGCCCCACATATTTTATCTACTCCCAGTACAGTAGCTCTCCTCAGACTTTTTGTTTCAGAAGCCCATATCCAGAGCACATAAAAGCATGTGCAGAGCATCCAGGGGCACATAAATGTGTGCCGCCCCGAGCTCTCGGTGGGACTGGCTTGATTCTCTAATGTATTCAGTAATTTAATGTTTAACTCGGCAGCAGTGGCCAGGTTTAAGGTGCTTTCATTTATTAGTTCCCCACCTACAATTGTTTTTATTCTCAGGTTGGTTCAGATCAGGGGTTTTCCATTGATTCAATAATTCCTCACATACAAAGGTACCAAACAAAACTTAAGCAGTTTCATTAATTACTCATGCTCATGTCGTTCCAATCCCGAAAGACATTTGTTCATCTTCGAAACGCAAATAGAGATCTTTTTAATGAAATCTGAGAGCTTTCTGTTCCTCCATTGACAGCCTACACAACTACCACTTTCAAGCCCCAGAAAGGTAGTAAAAACATCATTAAAGTTATCCGTGTGCCTCCAGTGGTTTAACCTCAATTTTATGAAGCTACACAAGTGCTTTGTTTGCGCAAAAGAAAAAACATAATTTTCCACTTTATTTATGCGCTTTCACACAACAATGTCTGCTCTGGCGTCAACACAACACACATGCGTGTGTTTATTAATATTTTGTAAATAAAGTGGTAAATTATGTTTTTGGAGTGTCAGTGGAGGAACAGAAAGCTCTCTGATTTCATTAAAAAGATCTTAATTTGTGTTCTGGGTAATAAATGAACTATGCCTGTAATTTTGTGGAAAGGTTCGATTATGGTGTGAACAATACGTGCTTTCCATGCACATTTTTCTGAGTTACCGGTAGTTTACAAACCTAATAATATGGCACTGGGTCAAGACGAGAAGGAGATGACAACATTTCAACAGATTCAGAATCAGAAACATATTAAAGGAAAAATTATATTATTTATTTAACCTCATGTTGTTCCAACCCCAAGAAAACTGTCCTTCCAATGAAAGTCCATTACGCTTTAAAGCTGCTCAATCATACATGCTTGCACAAAGCACACTGGTTCTTGTGCGTTAAGCAAGCACTTTTGAGCTCCTGTTTACCATATTTGATAAGCTCTATACAGTATGTGCATTGTTAAATATTCATATGTGAATAAAAGCCGAAATTAAATCAGTTTAGCATATAAACCGAGAAAAAAATCGCTCGTTTCTTTTATGATCTCTAAAGTTTATAAAGTTACTCTCACGTTTCAATACAAATATCTTTATTGTGTTTTAAAGATGAACGAAAGTCTTATGTGTTGAGGGTGAGTAAATGATAACAGAACTTTCATTTTTGGTTGAAATATCCCTTTAAAAATCTGTTGTCAACAACATAAAGAAACTTAAATGTTTTTCTTCAGTTCTCCTACTGTTTCTTAAAAAGTTGTCCTGCCATTGTGGTGTTAGGGGGTAACAGTTTAGGACCCAAGGACCAGATGTTTGAAAAAAGTCCGAATTATAATAAATTATAAAACAAGACTCACACGATAGTTCATAGGCCGCCCCGCTTACAGTTACAAAGATCACAGCAGTTATAGGTCTAACTTGCTTCCGGTTAAATGATTCTCATTGGCTAAGAAAAAGATAATCATAGTAATTTCCCACAATAGACTAAAGCATATCTCCATCGATTATGCAGCTGAAACTCGGACCTCGCAGCTGAAGTTAGGCACGTCGTGTCCTTGCAGGTCGCAGACTTGGGTTGACGGGCGCCATCCTGTCCCGAACAACTAATCAGTCAATCTCCAATAATGCCTGTGGTTCCTTAACCTGTAACCAAAAAGACTAACACACACACCGACACACAGCTTTTCCAAGGTTGGATTTGGCCAGGCTCTAACCATAACCAGGAGAGTCCTCTCAAAACATCAAGATAAAGCGTTCTTTCTCTCAAGGAAAGCTACACTTTAGTCTAACTGGAAAGTAAGGGTTTAACAAAGAAATGGTCCCTTAAACTATTGCCTTCAATGACCCCTATATGTTTTAACACGTGGAAGACCTTTCTCAAACACAAAACAAGTCCATATTTAATTTCTGGAAGCCAGGCTAAATAAGCCAGCACTGTTACTGCATTCAGATACCAAATAAAACATTAAATAATACATGAAAAGAACATTTCACTAATCACACTGGTAACTTCTTTAACAAAGTAAAATCTCCAGAGAAGTCATTCAACTCATTTGATATTTAGAAGGAAACATTGATTAATACCTTGATTATAATCACTCATTACATATAAGCAGCAGTGCGTTCCCGAATCCCCCCCCCCCTTCAGTGTTTTTATATACATTATACATTTGTTGCTGTCATAATAACATCATATAGTCTGTGATTGTAGTCTGCGTACATTGCTTCAGATGCAGCTATGTTTATGATTATAATGTTATGTATCTGCCAATAAGGGGTACAGACCCAGGCTGCAGTTCCGGTAATTGCTGACCTCTAGTCTAGATCATATGGTCACTTTATTTTTCCTCTGGTTGTGCCTCCCACTGTGATTTCATTTAGCTGGCAGCGTGCTCTTCATTTGATGTGTGTTTTAATGATTGGTCATGCCGACCGACTAGTCTGCTGTCACAGATATATTATTGCATCTCTTTCATTGTGCATGGGAAACCATGTTCCCCAGACGCCCTGGCAGCATCGGCAGGCGTAATTAACAGAGAGCTGCACCGTCATCCCCGTCTCTTATTTGCTTTTGTTATCTGGCTGGGTGTTTTTGAGGCACAACATATTCGGATGAAGATAGATATCGTAGAGGATGCTAAGACCCCACGCTCTGTCTCGCGCTGTGTTTGGAATTATTAATCAGAGAGTCTGGCACTGGGAGCGGACGCCTCGCACTAACAGATGCCACCGATGGCCTCACTGAGCTGTCAATCACCTCAGCACGGGACCAGACTGAGGATGGCACTCGTCCGGAGCCGTGTTCGCTCACGTTGGAAGCTGTGATAGGACACTGCTTAGAGTAATGAGGTATTGATGAAAGATACAGAGCACTACCGAGTCAGGATAGTCTCTGTTCTAAGCACAGACTGTGCTCTCCATAAAGCACAAGTGTGATACCGCTGACACTAGTAGCATAGAGAAAAGAAAAGGCCTAGGACATTTAGGTTCCTCACAGAAGCCTCAGTAACCGTGAGTACATTCACAGAGCTAGCGTGTAATACGTGTTGAGAAATTTTACAAAGTATGTATGGGCATTGTATCAATTCCAAATTTAAAGAAAAGTCCACACTTCACAAATATGGTACTAGGTACAAATACGGTAGTCGGCTTTAACCCGAGCAGGGAATCTGACTAGGAAAATCTTTCCCTCTCACGTAAACTACACGCTAGAGTGAAGATAGCTATGGAAATTACTAGATTTTGATATATACTCTTTCCTTTCGAAGTCACTATGATATTTGATTGTATAGTGTATGAAACTTGAATATAGTTTATAATCTGACCACTCTCAGGTCAAGTTTGTCTTCAACAGTGTTACGATCAGGGCTTGACGTTAACTTTTTTGCTCACCAGCCACACTGGCTAGTGGTTTCCTAAAGTTACTAGCCACTCAGCATTTTCACTGGCCACAATTTTGGCATCGATAGCATGGGGAAAATATGCCATATAGATATTTTTAATATTATCATAACTTGGCAGCAGGTAGGCCTATATTAGACTGCTGTAACGCACGGATCCATTATACTGTCACACATGGGTTTTCTTTCCCAACTGTTTGTATTCACTTAAAACATAACTGACTGTGTTTATGTGAATACTCACCAAGACTGGCATGTTGACATTATTTTGTGTGTATTTGACTGTTTAAGAGTGTAAGCCGCGCTATAATGGTCCAATGAGGGTTTCCAATAGCACGGGAAGGTTTCTTGCGTGTTCCGTCTTTCCAGCATCTCAAAGTAATTTAATACATTTCTCATATGTATTTACTCGTTATTTCATCTGACTCCATAAATGAAAGGTTTTAATAATATCTATGCATCACTAAAAGTGAGCGAATGTTTGATTATTACTTTTAGACTTATTAAATGAACAAGGTCAAAATCAGTTTGAATAATCAAATGTAACAATTTATTAAATCAGGTATCAGGTCAATTGTATAATCAATTCAAAGATAATCAATATAAAGCATGAATAAAAAGAACCCAACCTGAATAAATTACATGAGGCTGGAAGTCTCTGTCACTTCCAGCCATCACGGGCCAGTCTAGATACAGAAAGCGCCCCGATTCTCCTGCCGCATTCCATTAAATAGCCAAAACCTCTTTCACATGTTAAAGGGGGGGTAAAATACTTAGTTTCAGTCAATCTCATGTTAATCTTGAGTACCTATAGAGTAATAGTGCGTCCTTCATATCTCCAAAAAGTCTTTAGTTTCATCATATTTATAAAATAAAAATACAGCTTTCCGATTCTAACCGGAAAAAGCCGAGGTCCTTGATTCTGGGCGTGGGCGGAGCTATAGAGTCAAGCGGGAGCGCCCGGGAAGGTTTGCTTATTATCGATCGTGGTGCGGTAGGCCATATTACTATATATATATAGTATTTGGTTTGCAAATCCAGCGACGACCTGGGCCTTGTTAATAAAACATTCGTCACTGAAATGACCAGAACACAAAACCGCACTTGCCACACTCCTTTGCTGTCCCGGAAATACAAACTGCATCCACTGTTCCAGTAACACTGGGTTCTTTGGGAAGCTGAACAAGGTAAACTTTCCCTCACATCCCAAAACACACTTTTTTGGAGACATTCTTGACATCAACCATTCCTATTTAGCGCTGCTGATGATGATTTCCGGTAGTAGCGCGTCGATGCATAGATATTATATAGAGATATATGATGTCTATGCGTCGATGAGCGCGGTCTTTCTCTCCTCTAGTCGACGTGTGCGTGAACGCGCTTTTCCGAGAGCAATGCTCATATAAGGAGTTCCACTCTGGTCTACGTCATTAGATCTACGATAGAAAAAAACCAGCCGAAACGTGTTGCAATCCGGAAGTATGATTTTCAGCACAGAAATTCTCTGTTATTCGTTCAAAATAACTTTTCAAACTTTGGCCATTATTAGCATGATAATCCATCTCTTTAACACTGTAAACAACTCTGAATACATGAAACACCATTGTACCCCCCCTTTAACAATGGGAATTTACATTCAGAGTTGACACCTTTTAGGGGTATGAGACGACCATTTGCCTAGAGACAACCTTCCTTTGTGTGCCGGTTTCTCTAAACTTCTCAAAACCTGATTTCTTTTTGTTTAACTTAGTTGGAAATGAGACATTTGTACCACTCACTCTGAGACATTTAAAATGATACTAAACATAATAATCATTCACATTAAACCACATATATTCTTGTGTGAGTCTTTAGGCATGAGAGGGAGTAAGACTGTATGGGGGAGGTCAGATGTTAATTTCCAGCAAGGTCCTTTGTTTCCTATACCAGTCTATCTCTCCAACCAGTTTCTCCAGCCTTACAAGAGCAATAAGCAGCAAAAAAAGAACGCAGTTTAGTACCGTCATGTGCGCGCACTTTGGGGATGTGAGCACAAAATCTGCGGAACAAATTAAACGAGTGAGGGACGGGAGGCGGGTTTGTGTGTCAACTCTCTGTCAGAGAGATGAGAGAGAGCAAGAAAGCGCAGCTGGTATCGTGTATCTATTCAGTAGAAAATTAGTATTGGAAGTATTTCAGAAATTTCAGTATCGATTTTATGTAGGCTATCGGAAAAGCGATATTAAAGCGATAACACCACATTGCACTTATTTCAGGTGCCTTTTTTAAAGACTACAAGTGAAAAATGCCTATATTATATATATATATTGGCGGGTGTTGATGTCAAGCCCCGGATATGATTATAAAAAATTATAATCGTATGCATTTCATTTATAGTTTAAGTAAAACTCACAGGAAAATTAGATTTGACTTGTTAGTTCAGTAAGACAAAAATGTATAAATTTATGCCATGATGACCATTGAAATTGTACTTGAAGGTTTAAATAAAACTGTGCCGGCAACTTCACCGCAGGTACTGGTGAGAAACAGGCGTGAGCGACCCTGTTTGACAAGGACATGTTGGGGTTGTCAGAGCAACAGGAGCTGTCAGCGCGGCTGGCGTGAAAAACAAGAACAAAGCGCAGGGAAGGACAGAGCCAGTGCCACAATAACATCACAACAATATCACAGGACTGAAGCTTTTCTTGAGTGGAAGTGTGCTGCCTGACAACATTATCGGTGTCGGCTGCCATAGGATGACAAGTGCTTTGATGGCTCTCAACCTCTGTTGCACAAGTCGTGTCCATATTAATGTGATTGTGACATCACTCAAAGTACAGTAGCCCATCGCCGATTGAGCTGTAGCGTTTGGAACCAGATGTCTTGCTGGGACATTATTACCTCGAAACATATTTGACTCGCACTGACATTAAGGAATGATGTGTTCAGAGCTCCAGCCTCTCGACTTAAGCTGCAGTGAGCCGAACCCCCATCTCTAAATCACACCCAAATGGCTTTCGTTGCGAGCCGAGTAATGTCTTCTTATGATATTAGGTTGTCAGAACAGAGCAGAGATGACAAATTCTACCTGACGTGTCATCCATCCAGCCAACAGGTGGAAGAGCAGGAAAAAAAAAGTGAGGGCGGCAGGAAATGCCTGAGGCTTAGGGAAGCGCCCATATGTACATAATTAACCATGCGGCACGGGGATGCAAAAAAATATGTGCCGTGATTGAATTTATCTACCCAATCTGGGAATGGTGTGGGTGATGAGGATCGTTTAGCACGCCAGAGTGGGGCTAAAAAAGAAAGCTGTCTCGAGCCATCAAACGGTGGAAGTGGAGTTCTGAGCCGCGCCGACGAAATGAATGTGGACAAACGTGCGGCTGTGATCAATGAATGGGAACCTGCTGGGAAAATGAGGTTAAATGTAATGTGATAAACACTTCCATCTGTCTGGCTGATCAGAAAGCCGCTCGGCTTTCATTAGGGAATCCTGCCATCCTCAGAGATGAAGACAGAAAGGCACGGGGAGGGGAGGGTTGTGCTGCTGCATTGGTGAACTCAGACACCTGTAGACACAGTCGCTCTGATCCAAAACCTCTCGAAAAAAGCCTCACTGTCTAGCCTAAACCTCTCAAGTGACTGTTATGAAATACTCTACATAGGCAGCAACTCTGCCACACAAACTCAGGAGACTTGACTCACAATAGAGTGCTGCAGGAATGAGTCTTAAAGCCTAGAAACAAGCATTTTTGCACTTCCGGTTTTATCATTCTGAAGTCAATGGGTTTTTTAAAGGGTTTGTGGTTAAATGCCTGAAATAAGGTCTGTGGGTAAAACAAGCTCAAAATATTTGCTATGACATAAAATACACCAGAGTTTTTAATATTTTTGACTACAGAGGTTGTCAGGGACATTAAATGTCATCATCTCGAACAGGTGAACTCATCTACTCACTAATCTTCACAGACCCTAAGGGACATTGTGATAGATTTTACCTGCAATCTCGTTTTTTTTTTTCTTCTTCTTCCCCATCACCATGTCTCCTTAGGGGCTTACTAATCCACTTTTACAGCCTTGTTGTGTTTATACTCATGCTTGTGCAAAATATTCTAACTGGGTATGTTTACACGAGAACCATGTACTAAAAAATAATAATTTTTAGTTGCATTCTGGGATCATAGAGATTTGAATTTCTTCAAAAACGAGGTGTCTTAGAAGACAGCGTAATAATCAAGATGCTTACCTTCTGAACAGCCTTCGCATTAGGAGTGCGCTTATGATTTTAAATTACGGTCTTAAAGTGCTGCGTACATAGGATATTCACTAGGTTTTGAAACGGAGCAAGAATTTGTCTATTGGTTACGCTTTTAGTAAGTAGGATTGTTGTGTTTGAAGCAATACTGCTATGTACATTCATTCAAAAATGATGGGTCAGTAAAATTTTATTCTCAGCAAAGCTGCATTTATTTGATCAAAAATACATTAAAACAGTAAGATTGCGAAATGTTTATTACAATTTAAATGAACCGTTCTTTTGTCAAATTTGAAAGTTTAAAATATTTGTATTCCTGTGATGGCAAAGCTGAATTCACATGGTCACGTGATCTTTCAGAAATCATTCTAATTTCTTTAATGTAAATGTATATCATTTGTAATGTGTCCTTGCTAAATAAAAGTGTGCATTTCTTTCAAAATAATGATCTCAATGACCCTGAACTTTTGAATGGTAGTGAATGCATGAGACGTGCTCTGGTCACATGTTGAATTTGTAATATGTTTGAACTGATTTTATATAATTCTGAGTTTTACAATTAAAAATGTTTTTCTGTCCTGAATTTGGATAGGCAATGCAATTCGCCCCATAGCTCTGCGCGCGGTGTCAGCTATAGCAAGAGCACTTCCTGGCTTCCCGATCTTGGCTACCGGTGGCATTGACTCAGCAGAGTCTGGATTGCAGTTTCTTCATACTGGAGCATCTGTCCTGCAGGTAACCACTTACATTCATCATCAACTACCATCAACTCCACCAGTGATTGTAAGACTGGAGCCTACAACCTTTTATTTATCAGCCTTTAAACCACTAGGCTATACCATGCCTCAGCCTGATAATGTCCTCATTTGTAGAACCGTGGCTCGGGTAAAAACACATTATTTTTGTTTTTATACGATATGCACACTTAACGCCTGAGTTTAAACATGTGCATTAAGTAGTCTATTCTAATCAATCCTTAATAAGGAGTCTAGAATTGGCTACGCTCACACAGAGCTGCTACAGCCGAGGAGCAACAACAATCTCAAAGCAAATTGCAATTTACAACATGGCTCTGAACAAGTTGTTAGTGCAAATAAACCCATTATCTCAACATGATGCCACAGCCTCCGAAATCTCTTTTTAAATAAATAAATCAAAACACTCATTATGTGCTGAAATAACGTTTCACAAGTGCCTGGGAGTTCTGGGGGGGAAAAGACTG
The DNA here is from genome assembly GCF_949152265.1 of Phoxinus phoxinus. Classification (NCBI taxonomy): domain Eukaryota; kingdom Metazoa; phylum Chordata; class Actinopteri; order Cypriniformes; family Leuciscidae; genus Phoxinus; species Phoxinus phoxinus. The sequence continues at coordinate 22,624,426 of NC_136880.1, read as the reverse complement.
GAATTAAAACATTTTAATCACACCCACATGTAATAGCAGAGTGCTGGCTCGTAGTAATAGGAGTTGTAAACTAGCCAAGTCTTCACTACACTATAGTTGAATCGGTGTCACCAGCGGGTTACAGGAACACATCGTAGCTCCATTTCCTGCATGGATTAGATTAGTCCAGTGAGCTGCCCTGGCGAACAACGTTAAACTCTCTTAGAGTCAAGAGGCTCCGCATATATATTTCTCCATGGCACTCATTATGATCAAGCTTTTTCTCAATCATTTTTTTCTTTCTTCATAAAATATCCAGTTCACAATTTGATGATATTTGAAGATATACGTCATATATATGTAATATTCCAACGTGGCATGAATAATTCATGTAAGTTACTACTTCCGTTTTTACTCTGTCTTTCGTTTTTGTACATAATTTGCTCTGGTGTTGTCAGGTTTGGTATTCTGTTTGAGTTATATGTTGTGTTGATTACTTGAAGTGCATCTCTTCCCATAATGCTGTGGTTTTGAGTGTCACCATCATTGTGTTTTGTGTGTGCAATGCACAAGTATTGATCGAATAATTAGTTCATCTATAAATATATTACTATAAACATAAATATATATTAAATAACTGAGGTAATTATCTATAAGGATCTCTTAAACATTGCTGCAATTCTATTTGTTGTGGCATTGTTCGTACTTTATCAATAATATTAAAGTATATTCAACCTACTAAAGATGCAGCAAATATCCGGATTCAGAAGTAATGTACAGTAATGTTTTTAATAGGGCAATTTGAGGAGCACTTCAGCATGTCTTCCAGGGTGACTCCAGAAAGATGAATGCTAGGGTTTATCTGCCTATTAACAACCGAAGAGAGAGTTGCTCTGTGAACATTGCTTTCATCTGAAAGCCATTTTTTATCTAATTTATCTCAAAGCCACTTTACTGTTTTTTTATCATTCAAGATAAAAAAAGTAAATTAATGAAAAGTGAGAAAATCAAAAAGCATGTGGCCTAAAAACATCATATTAGTGTCTTTAAAAGCCCCGTAAAGTGCAGTTTGTTGCATTTTTGTCTAGTGTACACTACCGTTCAAAGGTTAGGGTCAGTAAGATTTTCTTTTTAAGAAATTAATCATTTTGTTCTGCAAGGAGGCATTAAATTAACAGTAAAGTGACAATAAAGACAATGATTTCCATTTCAAATAAACGCTGTTCTGTTGAACTTTCTATTCATCAGAGAAAAAAATGCATGGTTTCCACAAAAATATGAAGCAGTACAACTGTTTTTAACATTATTAATAATAAAAAATGTTTCTTTAGCAGCAAATCATGATATTAGAATGATTTCTGGAGGATCGTGTGACACTGAAGGCTGGATAAATGATGCTGAAAATTCAGCTTTACCATCACAGGAATAAATTACATTTTAAAATATATTAACATATTAGTTTAAACGGTAATATTATTATTTATAATAAATTATTTACATTTATTTACAATTAATTACATTTACAATTATTATTATTTACATTTGAACTTTTGAACAGTAGTGTACATATAAACACATTCACACATACATATATATGAAAGGAAACAGAGAACATGGAATGGGCAGATAGAAATAAAAGAAAAGAAAATGCAAACAAGAAGAGAAGAGAAACATAAACTTGTTAAAACTGCATGTAGGTTGTCAGGTTTTCAGTTTGCTATGGTATGCAGCGGAAACGCCATAAATACATTTCAACATTAAAAGGATCTTGAAATCAACACAAGTAACAGTAAAGAGATTTAATCACTGGAGCAATGTGATTCCTCAGTCTAGTAAGAGTCAGCGATCGTACAGCTGTTTTCTGAACTCTTGGTAAGTGTTTGTTGGAGCTTTTATATGGACCAGCCAAAATACTATTGTAATGGTGAAGTTTTGATGTGACAAAAGCGTGAATGAGATTCTCACTGTCAATAGGGGAAAGAGATGTTGTGATGCTGTGAAAGTGATAATATGCTGTTTTACAAACATTGCTGTCACGATTCCTAATTAGTTTTTTTTTTTACTTTAGAGACAATTAGTGTAGATATGGCACAGCACAGTAAAAACTATATTTACTTTTAAAGAAAGGGCTAATTCTCACTTATAACTTTTAAAGTATCTTTCTGTGTCCAGTCCTTTTTTTAAATTGTTTTGTGGGCATCTGGTGCAAGTAAAAAAATAAAAGTTGTAATCATCTGCATACTGATGAAGGATATCGATTCATTACACCAGCTAACCGGTGCATATCATATTTAAATAATAACGGACTTAGAACTGAGCCATGGGGAACTCCACAAAATATCTGAAGGTGGCTGTGCACCCAGCGCAACATCGTTTTCCCTGTCACTTAGGATACTCTAGGACTGAAACTGATAGGTTGGTAAATCAAGCACAATCTTATGAACCAAAGTTTTAAAGATGCACTGAGATCCTAAAGATCTATGATTGACAGATATACCTTATTACTTGCAGATCTGTTAAAAGCAATTTTAGGTCCATGGTAAGGCCAGACTGGAATGTCTCATTAGGATTATTAATGTTGAGAGAGTTATTGAGCAGTAATAATACTATGTTTTCAAGAAATAGAAGATTGGAGGAGAATCACTTTGCTTCACCAGAGGCCTAACAACTGCTATCTTTAAATTATGTGGGAAAAATCCTTGCTGGAGGAACTGATTAACAATGTTCAGGATGTCCAGTAATTAGGAGTTTAAAACTGTTTTTTAGCAAGTTGGCGTGTAATGGGTAAAAAGAAAGACCCTTAAAGAATTCACAAGTGATGTGACCTGGTTAGTATTAGTTTATTAAGGCTGATGAGTGGGAAAATGGACATTTTACTTTTTACAACAGGAGATGGAGAGTTAGAAACCACTCCAAAAGGACTAGTGCCAGCTGTGGTTTGTCTGATGGCCTTGGATTTTATCAGTGAAGAACGATGCAAACTACTTTTCTGTTGGGAAACGTTTAGATGATATTTAAGGTGAGGGGTTAAACAGACTCTCTATGGTGGAGAAGATGAATCTTGGATAGTCTCTGTGTCTGTTTAACTTGAGACTGTCTGGCAGACTTTATCTCATTATTGAAGAGGTCATATCACGGGGAATACAAATTTCCTTGATCTTCTGAGAGAGAGAAAAAATGGACTTTCAAAAAACTTTCAAAATTAAACGACTCATTCTTCCACAACTTCCTGATGTCAGACAGACATATACACTACAATTACAACGTTTGGGGTCAGTGAGAATTTCTAATGTTTTTGAGAGGAATCTCATATGTTTGTCAAGGCTATTCTAAAATACAGGTACAACAGTAATATTGTAAAATATTATGACAAAGCTGAATTTTCAGCATCATTACTCCAGTCTTCAGTGTCACATGATCCTTCAGAAATCATTCTAATATGACTTAAGAAAGATTTCTTATTATTACAACAGTTGTGCTGCTTAACAAGAAATCAAAAGAAATAGATATTTTGTGCTGAATAAAAGTATTAACTTCTTTAAAACATATCTGACCCCAAACTTTTCAATGCTTATTCGATGTTCAGAAACCGTGAACAGAATAGGTGCTATTATTCTTAAACAGTAAAATTAAATAGAGTTTGAGCTGTTTCTGGCGAACCAAAAAGGTTTGGCCATTTCTTGAATGTGAACGTCAATGAGATTTCAGAGCTTCAGCAGAGAGGAAGATTATCAGTAAATAACTTAAATGAAATGAAACTCGGTCCTATAGCTCTGAAATCACACAATCAGCTTTCTTTCTATTATGTTGCATTCAGCCATTGAATACACTCTGCTTTTAAGAAGACACACACTAAAAGATGATGTGGATAGCGTAATCACTGGTCTTTCACTAAGTCTTGGCCCTGAGGTCTGTTTATCTGTGCATATTTAACAGGTGTGCAGTGCTGTGCAGAACCAGGACTTCACAGTGATCGAGGACTACTGTTTAGGCCTGAAGGCGCTGCTGTATCTAAAAAGCATAGAGGAGCTGCACGATTGGGATGGCCAGTCTCCTCCCACCATACGCCACCAGAAGGGCAAACCCGTCCCCCGCGTGGAGGAGCTCGTCGGAAAGGTGAGCATCTCTGTGGCTGGTCGCCTAAGGCTCGTTTTAAAAAAACAAAACTCTTTTTCTGGTTAACCTTTAGTGATTTGTGTTGCAATTAAACAGGCAAAATCCGCCTGGTGTGGAGATAATGCTTTATTGAGTCATGAAGGATGTTTAAGGTTGTGGGTGTTAGTAACATAGCCATGAGGGTGATGCTAAAAGGATTGAGTGTAATTTACTTTCCTCTGCTTGGCGTGAAAGAAGCCCCAGGCTTCCTGGGGCCAGTTAGTGACCCTGTGACCGTTTGACCAATGGTGGCCCTCAGCTATGCTGTGAAACCCATCTATTTTTGCACAAATTTAACAAATACTTCTGTGATCGATATCAACGAAGAGAGTTTTTATTTTATTTTGGGCTTTAGTTGTGAATTACATTACACACAGAGAGCACAACAATGTGAGGGTGTTGAAATGTTAGATAATCAAAGCTGGTGTGTTTTTCGACCGGAATTACCATATATTTAGTTTTAATATCACTAAATTATTCGAATTGTGATTATGTTTGCCTCTCTCGCTTGGTCTCAGCCCTCCATTGAAATTTCATAGTTGCACAAAAAGATATTTTCCCCATCACTACACCGTATTCACTCAGCATAAAAACGAAAGCACACAAACATATGCTAATGTTTCTCTCTCTCCATAAACAGCTTTGTGCTTCTGTTAAAAGTGATGGAGGGGGGAAAACACTGTGAACTGATAAGTGCTATTCTTCGACTACGACATGATTTTAAAAAACATGAGGGGCGAAATATCTCTCGTCCCAACAGGGTGTCTGTAGAGCTCTGTCCTGAAACAAGCACACCGTTTTGGGAGATAAGGAGTGGGAGGAGGGTGTTTAGACACTTTTATTTGCTTTTATTTAAAAACATTGAAAGATCGTAATTTTGTCAATATATGCAAATACTCTGCAAAACTATTTGTTAAATCATAATTTTCTTTGTGTTGTTGTCCAGTAAAAATGTCTAAACATCCTTAAAGATAAGGATGATAAACCTTGTAATTGTGCAAAATAGACGACGTAACTAGAAGGATCTATTACATAATTTATGCAAAGTATTACATTATATTATATATTAAAATTTTAGACATTAAATAATTGTACTTCTGTCTTTTTTATGGTCCAAGTCATGCTGGTCCCACAAGTTCTGGTTTGCTTTAGAGAGTTGTTACATGTTTAATTTGAAGGAACTCTGTATTCCTCAAGAGAGAGAAAAAAAAGCATGTAAAGCAGATTCCACACAATCGCACGGCTATCTGAATGTTTGCTGTTGTTAAGAAATGGAGTGAGGACACTGGCAAAAGGTTTCCATTATCTGTGCACACTAATGAGAGGAGACACAAAAAGAGATGTGTGGTCTTGACTATTACATTATTTCTTTCTGTGCCAAACAAGAGCAAATTCACTGCCTGAAGCCAATTAAAGTGCAGAGATCAATGCCCACCATGATACCAGCACTGAGCTCCTTACATTAAATTGAGCTTGGGGGATTAATGTTTTGTTGTTTTATTCTGTATTATTTAGTGCCATTACATAAGAGGATACTGTAAATTGAAAATGCGCTATTGGATAAAAGCCAAACTTTAAATAAATAATGAAGGTACACTGATTATAAGCTACTTTGTTTGGTGCTTAAAAATATACCTGTGCGTTTTGTAAGAGCTTTTACCCTCATCGTCTATGAAGTGTCAAGCTTATAAAGCCTGACGTGAAATAATAGTCAGGAAAAAAATGGAACAGTTTATTGAACATTTAGACAAAATATTTTTTTTAAAAGTTTGCATATGTGTTGTTTGTTGAGTGTCATATTTGATACATCGGGCTTTTATAGCATGGAGCTCATACTCAAGGAAGAAAATACACCTTGATTTCATTCAGAGGCCCAAAATTTGGAGCAGTTTCTGATATTTATATGGCCAAAAACAAAGATCTGATTGCTTGTAATGTAAATCAGGGACGATCATTATAACAGTACAGGTGAAACTCGAAAAATTAGAATATCATGCAAAAGTTCATTTATTTCAGTAATTGAAATATCTCACTTTGCATGTAATGAGTCTATATAATATATTAGTTTAACCTTTTAAGTTGAATTACTGAAATAAATGAACTTTAGCACAATATTAAAATTTTTCGAGTTTCACCTGCATGTATAGCAGAGTACTTGCATAAAACTTTTATAAAAATGAGTTGTCACTCTATATTTCCCAGTATGTCTTAGTAAGATGATACTCAAATGCTTCGTTTTATTATCAACGTTGTTTAGTTAAATTGTAGGGGGCAAAACATATAATGCAAAGCAATATAATGATGATTGAAAAAAATCAAGTAAACTCAAGTTGCTTCAGTCCAGTAATGGTTTATCACTTATTCTTACATTTACTTTTCACAGCAAAAAAGGCGTGTCCCACGACCTGACAGGGCATTTTTACAATTATACTAAAAAGACTTTTAATTTGACTAAAACTAGCTTTTACTAAAAAAGTATAAACTTATCAATCAGAAAACAGAAGGCATGCAGTAGATTGTGTGCGACAGATTCTTCAGCAAAGTTTTGATCATATTGATCATTTAGAGGCCTTAGAAATGTTCATATCAATATGATACAGTAGGATGTATAAGTGTAAGCATCAGGGAGTCACATCAAGACAACAATAACGATTCAACTGATGTCCTATTGAAATATGCTTTTCCGTAGCACAGGTCTGTTTAGCTCTTAAAGTGTGATTAGCGGCCATTACAAGGCGAGGATAAAGCTTAACGCTTCTCTCGCCGAATCCCTCGGCAATCGGCGTAATGCTACAGAACATAGGAGGCCGGGCTTCCATTCTAATTCTCGTATAATTTAAATCACTCAGCCCACACTGACATAATGTGCGCTCCTTCCTCCACTGCATTCCTGATTTATAATCCAGAGGGGAGATGGGAGAATTGACAAGCCCTGTGTTTTGGAAAGCTCTGCATCTAATTAGCAGAGGCTTTCTGGTTGCCCGGGACATGAGATTTGGCAGTGCGTGTAGCTCCTCTCATTAAAACAGCACTCCTCGTGGAGTGGACCAGCAAAAAAAAAAAAAAAAAAACTCCATCTCAATAGAAAGAAAGAAAAGGGAAAGATTCCTTTTCCTCCAACACGTTTGAATAACTGTTATTTAGCGTGCTCGCTTTTAAATGCAAGTATTCAACCTGTCTGTTTAGCAGACGCCCAAAGCAAATGGCATTTTCTTTTCCTTTCAGTGTTTCTTTGTAAAAGGAAAAACATTCTTTGTGAAAACTCCTATCATTATATTTCTTTTTCATTGTTAAGTGTATTGCTTTGTAGACTCTCCTTTGAATCCTTTGAATGATCTAAGAGAGAATTAGCATAAAGCAGATACGCCGTGACTCGTCGCTAAACAGAAAACAGAGAAAGAGAGAGCGAGAGAGGAAGAGCTCATCTAATAGGACTGAATGGGTTGCTGTGAGTCGGGCAGACTGCAGTTTGTGTGTCTGGAAGACATGAAGTTATAATAGGCGTAGGGGATTTCCGCTGGTTTCCATTTAAATACCCGCTACTTACTCACAAGACTGCCGGAGGCAAAATGGTGGTCAGTTGCTTTGTGTGTGGTTTTGGTGAGATTTGAGAAGGACGTGTTAGCCAGTGAGGCGTGATCGAGTGTTGTTGGTTCAGTTTCATGGCACCTGTGTCTGTGTGTGGGCTGTGTATTAGAATAGATGTTTGTCCTGTTGAAAGTTCTTGTGTTGTTTTGGAACAGCAGATTTGCTTTTTTGGTTTTTAGGCTAAAAAGAAAACTGAAATTGAGTATTTTATATAGTGTCATTGAAGAACTGGTGTTTAAAGCTGAATGGACAGCATCTGTGGCATGTTGATTAGTAGCTAAAGACAATAATTTCATCTCAAGTTTGTAAAAGCATATGAAAAACACTTTAACAGAAATACTCTTTGTAAATCTGTGGGGCAATTTTGTTAAAGCAAACATTTTTAATTGGCTATTCAATGTTAACCGACAAGCCTTAAATCAAATGAGACCACCATTTTTTTTTTAGCTCCACGCTTCATACTTTTCCGATCAGTTAGATTGAGTGGACGACAGTGGTTTATGTGTTATTATAGCGCCCACTTTGTAACTGAACAAAAGTTATTGAACAACTCATGAATATTAATGAATACTTTTCATCTCTGATGACCTTTAAATGGCTGATATCAAATAAAAAAATTTTTTTTATATAAATTCTACAAGTAAATTTAGGCATCACAACATTATAATTTTCACAGTATAACATTTTTTGATATTTCTTTTGAGAAGATTTAACTTTTTTTACTTGTTATTAAATTATTGTTGGTGATTTTAATAGATTCATTTAAAAAAAACTTTACGATTCAAAGGGGTCATATGATGCTATTTTAAAAGTTCATTATTTCGTTTAATGAGTGAAATAGAATAGGTTAACATACTTTAATGTTCAAGAAACATTTTGTTCACAAACTGTACACAGTACATTATTGCTGAACCTCTATTCCCAGTCTGTCTGAAACGTGCTGATTTCTACAAATCCCCTCCTTCCGAAAAGCTCAGAGCTCTGATTGGTCAGCTGACCCAGTGCGTTGTGATTGGCCAAGCGTGTGTTGGAAATGTAAAGCCCATTATTATAATCGTGAGCTTCAGCTTCCAAGGCTTTTGCAATTGTAAACACGCAGTTAATTTCGTCGGTTTTACTGTATCAGTTTGAGCCGAGTCGGACTCTGAAAAGGCGGATGGTCAAAGCAATCGATCGGAAATGTCTTTGCAAACACGACTTGAGCAGACTTGTACTCCCCGAGTTCAAGAAGCTGTCCTCTGTAAAATGCGCTGTGCACAAGCAAACTTTTGGGATGTACTGCTCAGGAACAACTGTATAAATAAATCTTAACCTCTAACTCCTAATTTTATCAGTTTTCAGAAGGCCAAACAAAGCGGTTTTGCTTTTGCATCCAAACACACAGTGCTCCCATGACGCGACCACAACACTGCAATTCACTGAAGCCTCGCTTTCTTTATTTGCTAATGTCTTTGGGCGGGCATTATGCTAATATTTTACATTGTGACGTAGGAATATCTGGACTGACTTCGATCGAAGCGTTTTAGGCCTGGATCAGTGTTCCCTGTTAGATGGAATAAATCACTTTGTGGCAGACTATGAGCTTTACAACTTTGCAGATCGTATACATCCACAAACAGATACATTACACACTAAACTTTAAAAAAACATCATATGACCCCTTTAAAGGAAATCTAAAAGTAAAAATAGGGTATATGCACAATTAAAAAAAACTGTATCGGCTGAAACAGATAAATGTAAAAACTCTTTAATATCGGCCGATAATCAATATGGTACCTATATGTTGCACTTTTAATGTAATAATATTTCATATGTGGCTTAGTGGTTGAGCTGTGGTGATCATCAAGTTCAGCTTGTGTTCATGATCTCCCCCATCATTTCCTGTCTGCTCTTGACTATCACTGTAAAAAAAAAAAAAGCCAAAAAAATACCTAAAATAATATATAAAAAAAAGTTATTTTTATGGAACACCCTTAGGCTGTTTATTTGAATAGTAAACTGTCTCCACATTAAAAATAAAGTAGCGTTCAAAGTTGCCATGAAATCAAGCAAGCCAGTCATCTCTCTGTTTATTTTGACTAATGTTAATGACATATCTCTGTCTAGCCAGTGTGTTTTTGCGTGCATGAGAATAGGCCTGTGTGTGTAGTCAGTGTGTGTACGTTTATCTCCCCAGCCGCCAGCGGGTTCCTCAGACTGTCTGCTGCAGGGCTGGAGCGCTTGATTCATTAGACTGTCAGCCTGTGCCTGAGAGAGTAGTGCTTTTATGCAGGATTAGAACAGGGCCACCAGTGTTAGCTCTACAGGGAAATAAATACATGGAGGATGAGCCTCTCCCCCCAACCCCAAGCTGGCCATTAGTCCTGCAGTCAACACCGCCACCGTAGATTTGTTTCTCTGATTCATCTGAAAGGTCCTGCTTTACCAAAGGCCTTCGCTCTCTTTCGGGCAGCTACTTTAAAATAAAAAAAAATCGACAAACAAGAGACTTGTGAGAAGTTTGACGCGGGCGGCTAATAATTGATCCTTTCCTGCCGTGTTTTGATTCTTTTGCTTTGCAGCGGAGACACTTCCATCTGGCCATGGTGGAAATGAAGGGTTGTGGATGACAGCTATGTGGAGATTGTGTGACTGGGAAAATGCTAGACCAATTTAAATGTCCTCTGGTTGGGACGAATGGATTTGTGGCAGGCGTTGTAAGGAATACTTGTTGCGGGAAAGGTGTAATAGGGTATTGTTAAAATGCTGGAATAACCGAACCGTTCTTTCACAGAGAGGTCATGAAGAGAGATGCAAAACGAAACCGTCATTACGACAAGTCAGTGTTTGCTCGAACGTTTCAAATTATAAATATGATAATTAGCCCCCCCAAAAAACTCAAAAAAAAGACTTCTTCATGAAAGAGCATTTATAAAACTGAAAATATCAGTTATTGGAAGCGGTGCCCATCAGCAACCCATAAGTCCATTTCCCTCAAATTACCATTCATTACCATTTTAGTGTCAAACCATTAGTTTGACCAGCTAATCCTTGCAATTACCGGTAGTATTATACGATTTCCTAACAATTCATTGCAGATTCTCTTTATGGCTCCATTAAAAGGATGGCTAATTTTGTGGCAAACTTGATTTCTCGTCAGCGGAGCCGGCGTTTCCTGTCGAATGGCCTTTGTAGAAACGAAGCCTCAAGGCACTTTTATGGCCACCTCTCAGGCTCGGTGCATCGGTATGAGAGTGTGACTGTGAATACGAATCGCCTCTTTAGCCCTGCTGCTCTGGAGGGTCAGGCATGTGTGCAAGACTCAGAGGCAAAGATAGCACTACAACCACTTTTGTTCTAAATGGATGTGGGAAGTGAGAGCAGGGATGTTTTAGCACACTTTCGATTAGATTGGTGTAAAAAGCTGAGGTTTATTTAAATATGGATATGAATTCACATGACGTCCATCTCAATCTTGTCTTGGTATAATTTTCGAATAACTTTAATTAAAACGTCATTAGCATGCATTATAGAATGCTGAACAGATCAGTAGTTCATGTACATCTATAGACAAATATAGAATGTTTAATGATCTTTCAAACTACCTGAAAGTACATTAACTACTGATCTCTCAAATATTTGTGTCTTATTTCAACTGTCATCCTTCTCTTCAAAAGAGTCTGCCTAGCTTTGGACCATACTTACAGATGAAGACTCAAGCCTTGGTGAAGTACAAGAAAAGCCTAAAAGACGCCAGTGGCGATGTGATCATAGACACCAGTGATGCTAGAGTTAACATCCCCAAAACACACGTCCCCAGCGTGAAAGTAAGTATCATATCACCGTTCATATCACCGTGGTGTTTGCTTGACATCGATAATACTAATAGGCTAAATGTTTCTCGAGCATATTAGCATATTTGATTTCTGAAGGATCATGTGACTATGACGACTGGAGTAATGATGCTGAAAATTCAGCTTTACCATCACAGGAATTACATTTTACAATAATGAAAATAGAAAACAGTTATTTTAAATTGATACAAATATTTCACAGTCTTACTGTTTTTTAGGACTGCACAATATATAGAAATTATAGAAATATCACAATATGCATATCGCAATGACATGTGAAATCTGAATGATTTTAATAGGCTACTTTCGGTTTCGGTTGATGCTTATAGCAGAGAATTGACTAGGCATGCGACTGTTACTTACGTGTGACTTCCTTAAAGCTACAATATGTAAGAATTTTTAAATAAAATATCTAAAAAATCACTAGCACATTATGACATATTTCCTTCAGTTATATACTTACAATATCCCAAAAGTTCCCAAAGATTTTTAATTTCAGAGAAATTCCAATTTTAAATAATCCAATTTTAATTTTCCGTCCTGGAATCCCCTGTTCACTTGTCGCCTGCCTGTCAATGACGTAATATCCGCGTTTAGTTCAACATAATATGATCAGTATGTTATTCTAATGTTGATCTAGCTCACTGTTAATCTCATAC